>NC_133826.1:37819125-38444125 GCF_047830755.1 Zonotrichia albicollis
TTGCCCTAAACCAGCACAAACAGTCACAATGAAAATTGCACCAGTGGCATAATTTCCTGATGGAAAATCTTGTGACAGAAGCTTGACCTTGTTCTCAATGAGAGGTTCTTGGGAAGAGCAGACAGGAGAAGATTCCTGGAAAACTGAAACAGCTTTCCAGAAGGGAAATGGAAATGAAGGAAACAATCCAAGATGTCTTCCTCTGTTAATTTCTATGCTCCCCTTTTCCATGTTGCAACCCAGTAATTCCAGATGCACCTCACCTCTAAGATTGGTGACTTAGGGATTTTTAGACGCTCTAAAGTACCATGAGCCACACACAGCTTTCCTTCCCCTGTTTTTACAGGAAAGCAACCCTGGATATGTAAGTGCAGTGCTGGGCTCAGGTAGGAATCCTACCCAAAGTGAAAGTGGCCCGACAGTGTCTGACCCTCAGCAAGGACAATGCACAGCAGCGAGCGAGGGGATCGCTGTGCCAGTGCGCAGGAGTCAGGGCTCCGCATGTGGGCTCAAGGCTGCAAAGTTCCCGTGTTTGGGCAGACGGAGGGGCTGTCCCCGGGGCGCGCGGGGCTCGAACGTGGGGCTCGTGGGGCGAGCGGGGAACGGACACGGGGACGAACGGCCCCGGTGCTTCAGTTGCAGCAGCGGCAGCGGCGGCAGCAGCAGCAGCGGCAGCAGCAGCGGCAGCAGCAGCGGCAGCAGCAGCGGCGAGAGCAGAAAAACAGATATTTTAAAACACTCTTTCTCCTATTTTTCCTTCTCTTTGTCCCTTTATTTCTCTTTCTCTCCCTTTCCCGCTGTCGGGCACCCTTCTCTCAGAGTCCCTTGCCCGGCGTCCCTCTCCTCTCCCCGCCTCCCTCTCCCCTGCAGGGCCGGGCCATGCCCCCGGCCCGCCCCCGGCCCCGGGCGGGGCTGCCCCGTGCCCGGCCCCGGCCGTCCCGCCGCGGTCTCGCCTCCCCCCCGCTCTGGCCGTACTGGCGGTGGCGCTGCTGGGCGGGCGTCAGTGCCTGGTGCGAGGGCGGCATCGCCGCCCTTCGGCTCCGCCTGGCCCGAGCCCGGCTCCGGACCCGAGGCAGGGTCCACTCCCGGCCCCGGCCCCGGCCCCGGCCTCGCCTCCTCCCATGGCCCGCGGAGGACACACGCGGCGCGGCCGCTCCCGCCGCCTCCGCTGCGGCTTCCCCGGCCCGAGCTCCGCCGCTCGGCAGCGCGGCCGCCGGCTCCGAGCCTCCCGTGCCGCGTTCCCGGGAGCGAACGCCTGGGCATGGCCGGCCCGGGGCGGGTGAGGGGCGCTCGGGGGCCGTTGCTGGCCCCGGGCCGAGCGCTGACAGCCGCGTCCCGCCCGCAGGTAAGGCGCAGGAGGCCCTGCAGGAGCGGTACCGGCTGGGCTCGCTGCTGGGCCGCGGCGGCTTCGGCAGAGTCTTCGCGGCCACGCGGCTCTCAGACGGCGCCCCGGTGAGCGGCGGGGCCTGCGGCGGGCGCAGGAGGAGGGGATGGAGGAGGAGGAGGGCGGAGGGCGGAGGATGGGGCTCGCAGTGCGGGCGGCGAGCTCACCCCGCTGCTGGCCTTGGCTTGCAGGTGGCCATCAAAAGGGTGCCACGGAACCGCGTCCGGCACTGGGGCGAGCTGGTGAGTGAGCGGGGCCAGCAGCCGGGGCTGCCGGCCAGGGATGAGCCGGGGCCCGGCACGGTGGGAGCCGCCAGGACGCCCCGAGGGAGAGCAGGCGTGGGGCCAGCGCAGGGCGCAGAGCATCCCGGCCTGGCTGAGGGCTTCCCCAGGCCTGGCACGGCATCGGCCCCAGTGACGGCATCGTGCTCCTCCCTCAGCCCGACGGCACCAGCGCGCCCCTGGAGATTGTGCTGCTGGCCAAGGTGTCCACTGGCTTCCCCGGTGTGGTCCAGCTGCTGGAGTGGCTCGAGCTCCCCAACTGCATCGTGATGGTGCTGGAGCGGCCAGAGCGGTGTCAGGACCTGCATCGTTTCATTGGGGCACGGCGGTTCCTGCCCGAGGAGGAGGCGCGGGAGCTGTTCCGCCAGGTGCTGGAGGCCGTGCGGCACTGCACCAGCTGCGGGGTCCTGCACAGGGACATCAAGCCAGAGAACATCCTGGTTGACCTGGACACCGGGCAGGCCAAACTGATTGACTTTGGCTGTGGCACCTACCTGCAGGACACAGTCTACACTCACTTTGCGGGTGAGCCTACCCAGGGCTGTGCTCCCGCTGCTAACATCTCATGGCCCAACATCTCCCAGCCCAAGCTGGCTGTGGCAGCAGGGATTCTCCCTTTTGCTGCCAGTCAGGGCACTGAATCTTCAGCTGAGTTGCTTTAGAGCAGGGCTGGGTGGGCAGCCATCTTCCAGCCCTGCTGGCAGCCTTTGCCAGCCACGCTGCCCAGGACTGGGGCTGGGCTGAGGCAGCCAGCCCTACCAAAACCCCCGTGGGTGGGGGTAGCAGAGAGGGAGGGCGGAACCTGTGCCCCAGCCACTTTGGTGTGCAGACGAGAGGAAGGGCTTGGGCTGCTCCACTCGCCCTATTTCCCTTGGCTTCATAATTTTTTTGGGGAAATGCAGGCAGGGAGGATAAGGGCATGTTTTTTCCCCAGCATGGAGTGGATTTTTCCTTTGCATGTCATGGTCGGGCCTAGCCAGGGCTGCTCTCTTCCAGTGCCAGAGGCTTCTTTTCCAACCCTAACTTTGTGCACAAGTCCCAGATGCGGGCGAGAGGGCAGTGGTCACCCTGTGTGCCCCTGATGCAGCCCCCGCAGGCCCAGGGATGCTGGGGCCAGGCTCTGGGAGCAGCAGCATCCCCCTGATGAACTCCATCTGTATTCCATAGGAACACTGTCCTACAGCCCCCCGGAATGGAACGACTTTGGCTGGTACCATGGCGAGGCAGCAACAATCTGGTCCCTGGGCATCCTGCTGCACCAGATGGTCTGCGGGGAGCACCCTTTCAGGAGGGGCCGGAACCTCAGCTGGGGCCAGCTCCCGCTGCCACAAAGGCTCTCTCAAGGTGGATCCTCTTCTCTGGGCATGGGGGGAATCCCAGTGCTGGGAGCCAGCAGCGGGCTCGTGGGCATCCCGCTCTGGCAGCTGCTGAAGAGGTGGCACATGTCCTGCTCTCCTGCTCTCCTCCAAGACAGGGAATTGATGGGAAAGTTTAGGCCCAGCTCTGAGCACGTCCAGCATGGACTGGGCATGGGAATACTGGGGTAAAGCAGACAGGAGCCTTCTCTGGCTGACCGTCAGTTTCTGCTTTCTCTCCCCAGAATGCAAAGATCTGATCAGGTGGTGTTTATCCGTGAACTCCTTGGATAGACCCGCACTGGAAGACCTGTACTTTTATCCTTGGATGTGGGATATTCCTCTGCCATAGAGGAAGGGAGAGAGCCACAGGCACACTTTGATCCAGAGCCCTGGTAAGTTCCTGCTCCACATATGCCTTGGCAATGAGAAGCAAAGGAACCCAGCCCTTTTTGTGCTGCCTGTGTCACTGCACCGGGGTCATGGGGTGGAAACACACAGCCCTTGTGCTGGAGCTGAGCTGCTCTGCCCAGCACTGGTGGCCGCCATCCAAGCTGGTTTTGCTTGTCCTGGTTCCCTGACAGCTGGGGCCCTGGGCAGAGCCCTGAGAGCCTGGTCTGCCCCCAGGGAAGGAGAAGGAGCCCCTGGAGAAGCTGTAGCGGGTGGGGATGCTGCTGCTGCTGCTGCTGCTGCTGGAGACGACGAGGGTGACATCAAGGATGACAAGCTCTTCCTCAGCCTGGCCACTGGAGGCTGAAGGTGATAGACTTTGATTCTGGCACCTTTTTCAAAGCCAAACTCCACAAGGAATTTGCAGATGAATCCCCACCCGGGGAAATTTGGCCAGATTTGGGCATGACCCAGCCTGGCTGGGAACCAAAGGCTCCCCCTTTGCTGGGGCAGATGAAGCTCATTCTTCAGTCGCTGCCCAGCTGCTTTTGGCAGGGCTGAGAGGATGGGCTGGGGTGGGTACGAAATGGGAGTGGGCTCCTGGCCCTGCCAACAGCCCCCAGCACCCACCGTGCCCTGAGCTGGGGCTGGGGCTGGGGCTGGGGCAGCCAGCCCGACACAAACGAAGCCCATGGTGAGAGCAGAGGTGGGGCTCCAGAACCTGTGCACAGCTGCTTTGCTGTGCAGGCAAGAAAGGGCTTGGGCTGCTCCACAGCCCTTGTTTGCTTTGGGGTCACCGTGATTTTGGGGGGCAGTGCAGGGGGGAAGAGAGAAAGTGTAGGCTTCCCTCAGCCATGGCTGGGCTTTTCCCTGGCATGCAGGGATTGGGCCTTCCTCAAGACCCTGACAGAAATAAGAGTTTTTACCTTTTTTCTTGTTTTCCCTTTTTGCATCTGACCTCTTTTCAATAATGTGTTGTTTGTTTTTTCAGAGGAAGTGTTCGAGGTGGTCCAGTGTGGATGGGGAAGTGCTTGGGAGCAGCTGTGGCATGGATGAGCCGTGCCCTTGGAGAAAGCTGAGGCCACGGTTTGGGAGCAGCTTTTCTTCCAGCCATGGGTGGCATGAAGTGAGTCCCTGTGTGCTTGCCAGGGTGGGATCAGAGCTTTAGGGAGCTGGCAGCGAGCACAGGAGCATCCTGCTCTGGGCAGCTGCTGAGGGCTGGATGTGCCGTGGCTGGCTGCAGGCTGGGCACATGTCCTGCCCTCCTGCTCTGCTGTCAAAGGCAGCAGGGATGGGCAGCTCTGGTCACAGCTCTGGGCACAGCCAGCATGGCCTGGGTACCGCAGGCCTTGGCACAAGGGCACAGGAACCCTCAGCTGACGGGCGGTTTCTGCTTTCTCTTCTTGCAGCCAGGCACTGCGGGTGCTGAGGCTGCTCTGGGTTCTGCCAGGGCTCTGCTGGGCTCAGCCCTGGGCCCAGCTGGGCTGGCTCTGCCCTCACATTGCTCTGACAGCTCTGCATCAGACGAGCCCGTTGCGAGCACAGCGCCTGAGCTTTCTGCTTTGGCAGGTGAGTGAGACTCTGCTGCAGGCCCAGAGATTGCAGCTGGGGACACACATCCAATTGGCAAGGACCCAAACTCTCCCCAGTCCCAAGTGAATGCCGGGATCTGTACAGGGTGTTTTGTCAGTCCTGTTCTTCCTTCTTGATTGGCTGGAATTGTGCAATTGCACTTTCTTCCTCCTCTAGCTGTGCCATGAGTGGGCCAAAGCTGGCGACTGGGCCGTGCTCCTGAGGCAGTGCAGTCTGGAGCTGGTGGATGGAGAATTGCCCTTCTGCACTGCCAAACCAGAGCAAAAAGCTGTCAGTGGGACTTTGTGACTCTAAGAAATCCCTGTAAGTTTCAAGGGGAATGTGCAGCTCATTGGCAGGCTGAGTAGGAAGGTCATCTTCTAAGGGATTTGGGGTTTGACAGAGTTTCCATTCCCAGTCCTGCTTGGAGCTGGAAGGGCACAAAGCAATTTCCTCTTGCTTCAACCACAATTTCAAATACCAGTGTTGGAAACAAAGCCCAAAATCTTTTAAGAGGTTGCTGAGGTCACAAAGATGGATCCATGCCATCAGCACATTTACAATGCAAATAACTGAGTTCTCTTTTTCAAAAGATCATTTACTTCTTAATGCAAAGAATGCATTTGCAAAAAACCTTTGCATTTATGTTTTGGTTTTTTCACTAATATTATGTTTTTTCACTAACACTTAGATTTTATTCTTACCTTTACAATTAACCTATTTTTTTCCTTTTTCCTTTTTTCTCCTTTCAGAAGAAAACATGTCCTATCAAAGAAATGTCCTTTGCTCCTGATTCTCGTGTGGAGCAGCTCCCTTCCTGCTGGCTGAGCTGCTCAGGCAGAGCCCGGCAGCTCCTGGCTCTGCAAGGCTGAGGCTTTTCCCCATTGCTGGGCACAGACTAATGGAGCAGCACTGCTGAACTCGGGCACACAGAGGGACCAGCAGCAGCTGCCTTTGGCCACCTGAGGCTCCAAGGCCCAAACTCTGAGCAGCCAGGGCTGAAAGAGACTGGCAAGATCTGATCCCTGACTCTGGGCCAGGGCTGCACAAATGACCCCACAGCAGCAGCAGCAGCAGCAGCAGCACATGGAGCTGACTTTGAGCACAGCCCCTGCCCCTCTTCCCTCCCGTGTGCAGCGGTGTCACAGCAGCCTGAGGCACCTGGGAGCCCCCAGTGCCAGCAGGGACTGGAGAGGGCAGCCCTGGGCTCCTGGAGGCTGTGCAAGGAAGTAGAACTGGGCACTCCCTGTCCATGGGGAGCTTCCAGATGGAAAAGGCTGCTGTGCCCAGGCAGCTCCAAGGGCACAGAAAGGAGGCTCTGGAGCACTGGATCTGTGCCAGTGCCACAGTCCTGGGCAGCAGCCAGCGAGCCCTGGGGGAACAGAGGGCACAGCAAGAGGGACAGAACCAGGCAAGGGCAGAGACTGTAGAGAGCCAGGCCTGGGAGCAGGAACAGCTGCTCCATTGCACTCTTGGAGAAAGCTCTTGGCTGGTTCAAAGTGCTGAAAGGCGTGAAGGGCAGAGAGGAGGCCACAGCAAACAATGCTGCTGTTTGCACAGCCTCCCCTCTCCGTGTCCCAGAAGGAATTGCATGGACTGTGTTCTTCTCTCCGAGTCGTCTCGTTCAGCATGAGCAGCTCAGCACCAGGAGCTGAAGGAGCTGAAGCCTCAGGCCACAGGAGCTGGGCAAGAGGGAACTTTTGGAGCAAAGTAATGCTGCTAAAATAGACCCAGCTGAATGCAGTGGATAGAATCATGGAATCACAGAATCCTTTCTGTTGGAAAAGCCCTCTGAGCTCACCCAGTGCAGCCGCTCACCCAGCAGTGCCAAGCCCAGCAATGAACCACGTCCCTGAAGTGCCAAGGCCTGGACACTAGCCCTGAGTGAGGCCTGGACAGCAGGCCCTGAGCCAAAGGTGGCCTCTGGATGAACCTTCCAAGCAAAGGTTATCTTTGTATCTGCTCCCTGATGAAATATGCATGGTCATTAGCACTGAGATAGATGTAGCCACTCATTAGTGAAACATGTATAGAGCTTTGTGTATTTAGAAGCCAGACAAGGCCATGAAATCTGACATCTCGCCTTGTTTGGGGCTCAAGGATAAAAGTCAGCTCCCTTGGTTCCTCCTTGAGCCCTGGCCAGGCTTTGGGAGGGACCCAAGAGGAGGATGAAAGCAGATGTTGGCACACTAGCAGTGCTGTCAGTTTGTTCATTCAGCACTGTCAGAGCTGGGCCCTCTCCCAGCGGGGTTAGAGCCTCACCTGGGGCTGGAGGCACCTGCAGGAATTCCCAGTGCCCAGGAGTGGCTCTGCAGCCTTGGCTGTGACAGCTTCCCCAGCTGCTGTGTGGGTCTGGGGGATGGTAAAGGCTGAGGGTAAATGCTGCTGGATCTTTGTTAATCACTGCTGCAGTCTTTGGTGGGGATGGTTGGGTGCATTGCTGAGCTGCTCCTTTGGTGATTCTTTGCTGCTCTGAACTGCAGGAAATGACACTGATTCCTTCAGCTGGAGTTTGAAGGAATTTGGTACTGACCCTGCCCACTGGTTAAACAAAACTGGCACAGTCTGGCCAGATGACAACAAAATGTCACTTGTTCAATGTAAATGTGAGGAATCAGTCCCCTCAGAAATTCCCAGCTGGGAAGCCCTTCCCTGGAGTTCCCTGGCTCTGGAGTGGGCTGAGGTCAGAGCCCCGTGTGAGCAGTGGGGCAGTTGGGTAAAAGAAGCTGCACCCCTGGATGGCTTCAAATGCATCCAAAAATTGCACATGGAAAAGGAAAAGACCTTGTGGGTTTGGGCAGACAAAGATGAATTTGTTGAGAGTACATAGGAAACAGCACCTTCAGAAGGAACAATTATTGTTGGAATGCTCCCACATTGAGCAACAGAAGAAGGTTTTAATCTTGAGCTGATATGCATTTGTACAAGTGAAATATTGATATAATAAGTATCTATATACATATTTATAGTGTAATAAGACATACATATAATATATCTATATATACATATATATATAATTCATATATATATTAATATATTCACATAGATAAGTGGGTATATATGTGTATACACATATGTGTAAAACAATATGTATATATTGTTTATATTGTTTAGCACATCCTGCCAGACCAGATCTCCCTGTTTGCCCCAAGGGCCCCTTTGGAACATGCTCTGATCCACGGGGCTCCATGTAAAGGCTGCTGTGACACTGAGGGACTTGCACAGGAATTCCATCCAGGAGCCTGGGTGCCCCTCAGGGACTGGGACCCGGCCACTTCCAGCCAGAGGGGAAAGGGCCCCCCAAGCCTTGTTAGCCACAGACAGCATGGTAAAGCTGAACATCAAACTGCCTCGGGGAATTATTCTGGAATTAAAAAGGTGCCAGCTCCATGGACAAACAGAATTCTTGTTCCTAATTGGAATGAGATTGAGAAAAAAGAATGAAGAACGGTGTCACTAAAGTACTACTGATATCTGTAAGGTGTACCTTTATAGTCAGCCAGAATCTTTGTCTGCCACAAACACCTCTACTGTTTCACCAAGGGATTGGTCATCAAAATGTAACAATGAGTTATGATGGATTGCTGATCTTCCTTTGTAATTCTTTGCTAATGATAATGTGCTTTGCTGAGTTTATCCTTTTGTAATTCTTGGCAGGTGTGCATGATATAAATGACACAATTCCTTAAGTTGGTGTCTGTGTCTTTGGTAGTGACCCTGCCCACTGGTGAAACAGGGCCCCCTCTTGCCTAAGTGCTCCCTGGGAAGGCAAAAGCCCTCCCTCCAAAATTCCCCCCTTCCTCCCTGTTCCCCCCATCACACCCTGAGCACGATGTGCTCTGGTCTTGGGTATGCCCGGGGTCAGTTGGGGTCCCCTGTCCTGGCTGTGTCCCCTGCCCAGCTCCCCCGCAGCCCCAGCCCCTCCCCAGCGTGGCTGACGAGGGGCAGGACAGGCCTTGGCTGTGCTGCAGCTCAGCAAGAACAAAACCATCTCTGCGTGCTCAGCCCTGTGCTCAGCACCCGGCCCAGCAGTGTCTCAGTGCCAGGGGCTGTGCCCTCAGTCCCTGCCAGGGGTTTCCATGGCAACTGCCAGGCCAGGTGACCCAGGTGTCCTCCCAGGGCCAGTTGCCTTGGAAACAGTGCCCAGCCCTGCCCCTTTCTGTCTGGCTGACCTGGCCTTTGGCCCTGGCAGTGCCGTTGGCTGCTGGTTCCTGGTGCCTGAGCGGCCAGCGCGGCACAGGGCAGGTGGCCATGGCACAGCCCCCAGCAAGGGATCCCCTCTGGCTCTGGGCACTGACACCAGCCCTGAGCAAGGGCCCAGGGCAGCTTTCCATGGCCACCAACCATCACAACGGGACCGGGCATTGGTTGCCATGGCACCAAACCAAGGAACAGGTCCCTGTGGCCATTGCCATGGCACCTGGTGTCACCAATGAGTGTCACTGCAATTGTACCTGGAAGAGCCCTGCCACCGCTTTGTCCTGAGCGTTGCCATGGCAGCTGAGGGCAGCATGGCTGGTGCTCTGCAAGGGCCGTGGGGCAGACGGGAAGGAGCAGCAGAGCAGGGGCTGATCCATCCCCAGTGCGCTGCACAGCCCAGGGCAGCGTCCCAGAGCGTCCTCATGGAGCTGCCAACAACATCCCCCCTCTGCAGCCCTGGCTTCTCCCCCAGCTCACACAGGTGCCCCATCCTTGCAGGCACAGACACAGCAGCACTGGCTCAGGAGCCCCTGTTTGCATTGCACACAGCAGGGGGAGCACCCCCATGCTGTTGGTGTGGGGACATGAGCCTGAGGGAGCACAAATGCCATCAGCCCCTGGGGCCAGCAAGGGCTGGGGGACACCAGGGAAACCACTCAGCTTTGTCCTGGCCTCTGCACTCAGCCAGAAAGTTTGTTCCCATGAGCTGGGAGTTTCCTGTCCCACTGCGGATGCTGTTACGCACAGCCAGGGCTGCGTGGCAACCACCCCCAAACTGCCCTCAGCATTTCCTCTGCTTCACCTTTGCTTTCTTTCCTCTTCCTGATACAAACTTCTTACCACTGCCCACCCCTGTTCCCTCCCTGACCTGGCACCACGGGAACGTCCCTTGGGGAGCAGGATCATCCTATAAGTGCTGCAGGAATTATCTGCAGGCTCCTGCACTGCCTGGTGCTGCTCCCTTGCCGGAGGCACCCCAGGCCAGGGGGCACATCTGGGCTGCTGTGTCTGGCTCTGGGGCTCCCTGTTCTGGGCAGTGAGAGGAGCTGCAGAGGCTCTGCAGGACTGACAGGATGGGCTTTGGGGCTGGCAGGAGAAGCTGAGGGACCTGGGCTGCTGGAGCTCCGGAAGAGGAGGCCCAGGGCTCGTCTTGCAGCTGCTCCATGGGTGGCTTCAGAGAAGCACAGAATCAGCAATGGTGGAACAAGCCAAAGAGATCATCAAGTCCAACCTGTGCCCTGACACTGCCTTGTCTCCCCTGGGCCTCCTCTTCTCCAGGATAAACAACCGCAGCTCTCTCAGCTGCTCCTCACAGTACTTGTGCTCCAGACCCCTCTCCAGCCTTGTTGCCTTTCTCTGGACATGCTCCAGCCCCTCCATGTCCTTCCTAAACTGGGGGCCCAGAACTGCAAACAGCACTCGAGGTGCTGCCCAAGCAGTGCTGAGCACAGGGGAAGAATCCCTGCCCTGCTCCTGCTGGCCACACCATTCCTGATCCAGGCCAGGAGCCATTGGCCTTCTTGGCCACCTGGGCCACACTGCTGGCTCCTGTCCAGCCTGCTGTCCATCAGTCCCTGCAGGTCCCTTTCTGCCTGGCTGCTGTCCAGCCACTCTGACGCCTTGTTGAGGGAGGGAGGCAGGGAGGGAACGGGTCCAGATCCAGTCCTTCCTAAAATGTGGTGTTTGCTGGCACTGCCAGTTCCCAGATTTTGATATTTCCCTATTCTGGCACAGCCCAAGTGCAGCAACATGCTGGCAAAGAAAGTCAAAACCAAGCAAATACCTGGTACCTACAGCAACCCGATCTCGCGTTTGCTGACACCGCCAGTGCCCAGATCGGGAATCAGATGCCTGCACAGCCATATTCCAGCAGTTTGCTGGCACAGAAAATTAGCATCTGGAAATTTCTCAGTGCCAGCAAAACCTAAATGCAGCAATTTTCTGCCAAAGAAAGCCAGAACCCAGCAGCTTCCTGGTGCTGCCACCAGCACCACCCAGGTCTGGTGTTTGCTGCGCAAGTGCCCAGATCTGGAAATTTCCCAGTGCTGGCACAACCAAGTCCAGCAGTTTTCTGGCACAGAAAGCCAAAACCCGGCAATTTCCTGATGCCAATACAGGTGCCCAGACCTGGTGTTTGCTGCCACTGCCAGTGCCAGTGCTCAGATCTGGATATTTCCCTGTTCCTGCAGAGCCAAGTCCAGCAATTTTCTGGTAAAGAAAGCCACAATCTGGCAATTCCTTGCTGCTGCCATTGGCAATGGCTAGATCTGGTGTTTGCTGGCACCACCAGTACCCAGATGCGGGAATTTCCCAGGGCCAGCACAGCCCAAGTCTTGTAATTTTCTGGCAAAGAAAGCCAAAACCTTGCAAATAGCTGGTACTTAGAGCAACCCAATCTTGTGTTTGCTGACACCACAAGTGCCCAGATCCAGAATTTTTCAGGTTCCTGCACAGCATAATTCCAGCAATATGCTGGCACTGAAAGTTCACATTTGGCAATTTCCTGGTGCTGGCACGTTCCCCAACCAGATCTGGTGTGCACTGGCACTGCCAATGCCCACATCTGGCAATTTCCCTCTTCTGGCACCGCCCACGTCCAGCAATTTGCTGGCAAAGAAAGCTAAAACCTGGCAATTTCCCCTTGCCAGCACTGCCCCATGTGGAGTTTGCTGGCAGCAGGATCCCAGGAAAGAAGGAAGGAAAGAAGGAAGACAAAGAGGAAGGCATCCAGATGCAGTCCTGCCTGGAGCCTGGAGCCTGAAATGGGCTGTTTGCTGGCACTGCCAGTGCCCAGATCTGGAAATTTCCCTATTCTGGCACAGCCCAAGTGCAGCAATTTGCTGGCTGGCACAGAAATCCAAAACCTGTGGCAGCTTCCTCCTACTGGGTCTGGCTCCACCCACATCTTATGTTTCATGTAACCAGAACCTAGATTTGGAAATTTCTCAGTGCCAGCAGAGCCCAAATTTGGCAGATTTCTATCACTGGCAACGACACCACCCAGATCTGGTGTTTGCTGGCAGTGCCAGTGCCCAGATCTGAAAACTTCCTGGTGCTGGCACAGCCCAAGTCCAGTGATTTGCTGGCACAGAAAGCCAAAATTTTAAATCTGCAGGTTCTGGCTCCAGCACCATCCAGATCTGGTGTTTGCTGGGACCACCAGTGTCCAGATTTGGAAATTTCCCAGTGCCTTCACAGCCCAGCAATTTGGTTTTAGCTAGCTTAGGAAGAGAAGTTCCTTGGACTGTGACTTTCCTTTTTCTTGGAACTGTTTAAACCTGCTCTGGACTGAAAACCCAGACAAACACTGACAGCTCACACCTGTGGCCCCCCGAGCTCTGGGACGCTGCATTCCAGCACCAGAGGGACTTAGAAGAGACCGAGTGAGCCAACTACAACCCACAAAAAGGACTTTCTGAATTTGCCATCTCTTCAGCACTGTCAGAGGTTTTATTTAATATTATTCTTTTTCCATGCTTGCGAAGACTTTACTTGTTGAATAAACTGGGGTTTTTTTCAGTTTTCTCGAGTCTTTTCCTGAACTAGTAGCGGGAGAGGCCGCTTGAACTTGCTTTCTAGATGGACCCCTTTTGGAGATTTCCTCCCAAAATTTGCCCTAAACCAGCACAAACAGTCACAATGAAAATTGCACCAGTGGCATAATTTCCTGATGGAAAATCTTGTGACAGAAGTTTGACCTTGTTCTCAATGAGAGGTTCTTGGGAAGAGCAGACAGGAGAAGATTCCTGGAAAACGGAAACAGCTTTCCAGAAGGGAAATGAAAATGAAGGAAACAATCCAAGATGTCTTCCTCTGTTAATTTCTATGCTCCCCTTTTCCATGTTGCAACCCAGTAATTCCAGATGCACCTCACCTCTAAGATTGGTGACTTAGGGATTTTTAGACACTCTAAAATACCATAAGCCACACACAGCTTTCCTTCCCCTGTTTTTACAGGAAAGCAACCCTGGATATGTAAGTGCAGTGCTGGGCTCAGGTAGGAATCCTACCCCAAGGGAAGGTGGCCCGACAGTGTTTGACCCTCAGCAAGGACAATGCACAGCAGCAAGCGAGGGGATTGCTGTGCCAGTGCGCAGGAGTCAGGGCTCTGCATGTGGGCTCAAGGCTGCAAAGTTCCCGTGTTTGGGCAGACGGAGGGGCTGTCCCCGGGGTGCGCGGGGCTGGAACGTGGGGCTCGTGGGGCGAGCGGGGAACGGACACGGGGACGAACGGCCCCGGTGCTTCAGTTGCAGCAGCGGCAGCGGCGGCAGCAGCAGCAGCGGCAGCAGCAGCGGCGGTAGCAGCGGCAGCGGCAGCGAAAAAACAGATAATTTAGAATGCTGTTTCTCTTTTTCTTTTTGTTTTTCTTCCTCTTTTTCTTTTTCTTTTTTTTTCTCTTCCTTCCCCGCTATCGGGCACCCTTCTCTCGGGGTCCCTTGCCCAGCGTCCCTCTCCTCTCCCCGCCTCCCTCTCCCCTGCCAGGCCGGGCCATGCCCCCGGCCCGCCCCCGGCCCCGGGCGGGGCTGCCCCGTGCCCGGCCCCGGCCGTCCCGCCGCGGTCTCGCGTTCGCCCGGCTCTGGCCGTACTGGCGGTGGCGCTGCTGGGCGGGCATCAGTGCCTGGGGCGGGGGCGGCAACGCCGCCCTTCGGCTCCGCCTGGCCCGAGCCCGGCTCCGGCCCCGGCGCCGGCTCCTCCCGGGGCCCGCGGAGGGCACACGCGGCGCGGCCGCTCCCGCCGCCTCCGCTGCGGCTTCCCCGGCCCGAGCTCCGCCGCTCGGCAGCGCGGCCGCCGGCCCCGAGCCTCCCGTGCCGCGTTCCCGGGAACGAACGCCTGGGCATGACCGGCCCGGGGCGGGTGAGGGGCGCTCGGGGGCCGTTGCTGGCCCCGGGCCGAGCGCTGACCGCCGCGTCCCGCCCGCAGGCAAGGCGCAGGAGGCCCTGCAGGGGCGGCACCGGCTGGGATCGCTGCTGGGGCGCGCTCCAGGCACAGCCATGGAGCAGAGAGCCCCGAGAGTGCCCAAACTGGTCTGGGTGAAGCAGGAGGAGGAAGAAGGCCCTGGAGCTGCCCCAGCACAGGACATGGAAGAGGTGGTGCCGTTCAATCCACCGCAGGAGGGTGAGTGGCTGAGCTGGGCTGCAGGGCTGGAGGCTGCAACCAGCTTGGCCCCATGCCATGCCATGGCATGCCATGCCATGCCATGCCATGCTATCCCATCCCCTGGGGAAATGCCCATGGACAGGACGGAAGAGGGGCCGGGCAGACACCCCACCGTGCTCCCTCCCCCTGGACCATCCCGGGGCTCTCCCTGCCTGGGGAGCGCAGGGCTGGGCCGTGTTCTCCAGCCTCTCCCGCAGCCCCTCAGCTCTGGCTGCGCTCGCTCTTTGCCAGATGCAGCCCTGGAGCGCACACAAGAGCAGGAATCCAGCCGTGGCCGCTTCCGAAGAACAGCGCAGGTACCTGCAGCCACCCCCACCTGGGCTGGGCCTGCTGTCCCTGCTCAGCCCAGCACTGTGTGTGCAGCACTCCATGCAACATCCCTGGCTTCTTGCCCTTCTACTACAGCTCGTTTGCGACTTCATCCGGAGCATTCAGCAGGAAGAGACCAGCACCATGGGCACTGAGCTTAGAGCTCACTCAGAGCTCCTCAATCATGAGACCAGTGCTGCCCTGCTGGATTTGCTCCTGGAGAAGGGTGTTGCCAGGCCAGAACAAGTAAGCAGCCTGGGGCCAGGCTTCAATTCCCCCATGAGTCCCGTGCCTTCCCCAGCCATGCCTGATGGTCCCTGGGAGCCTTTGAGGCCATGGCGGTGTGCTGGCAAGGGAAGCACTTCACTGGGGACCCTGGGAACATTGTTCTCTCTGGCAGCTTTCCAAGTCTCCCCCTGCCTTCTCCAGGTGCCCGCCATGGTGAGGTACATTCACCGCTGGCTCATGGCCAATGATTCTGCTGAGCACAGGCTGGACAAGGCCCTGCTGAATCTCACTGCAGCACACCCAGATGACGCAGTGATGACGCTCCTGCGTGTGGCCCCGTCCTGTGACAGGTATGGGGCCCACCTGTCCAGTGGGCTCAGGCCTCCCCAGCCCATTAGCCTGTACCACCTCTCCCAGGTGTCTGAGCAACAGAGAGTTCCAGGGCCTTCTGGCTGCTCCCTTTCCCAGCCCCGGCACGTCAGCCCCCAAGCCTGCTGCCATGCTCCCTTGCCGCCCCTCAAGGCTCTGTCCCCACAGGGCTGGGCTGCCTGGCTGCTGCTGGCCAGGGCCAGTGGGCAGAGGCAGAGCCCGTGGTCAGCCTGGGCCCCTAGGAGTGCCCAGGCCACGGTGCCGTGTCTGAGACCCCCCCTGAGACAGAGCTCTAACCCTGCAGAGCTGCCATCTCCATGTGGAAGACCATCATGGGCTCAGCCAGGACTGCAGAGACGGCACAGCTGATCCTCCTGGATGTGCTGGGGAGCTGGCCAGAGTTCAGCATGTGCACCTCCAATGGAGACGAAACGGGTGTCTTTGCCCTGGCTGTGAGTTTCTGCAACTGGCCTTTCCTGGCCCCAAGGCTGCCTCTCCAGCAGCTCTCCATCCTCCTTCCCCCACTGCATCTCCCTGCCTCAGGCGCTGGCCTGAAACCTGCCCCAGGGGCAGCTTCAGGCCCACCAGGCCCCGTGCTCCCCCTGCCAAGGTCTCTCCGGGCCTCTCCCTGCCATGCTCGGGCCCTGCCACACGGACGCCTCGGCACTGAGCGCTGTCTCGGGGGGCTTTGTCCTTTGCAGGCAACAGTGGTGATGTGGAAGATCCTCCAGGAGCCCCCTGTCCTACCTGTAGTAGAGCCATATTTCCCCCACCTCTTTGTGCATCTGCTCTTCCAAGTGCTCTTCAGCACTCTGGATATGCCAGAGGAGGTCGATGCATTCTGGAAGGGATGCCAGGACGAATACGGCCTTGCCACCAGCCCCAACAGGTGCTGCACCCCACTCCTCCTGCCCGTGCCACGTCCCTGGACAGGAGCCAGTGTTCCCAGCATGACCTGAGCTTTGCTGTGCACGCAGGTTTGCAGTGCAGACTCTGAAGTTCCTGCTCTGCCGAGTGCAGCACGAGGATGTGGTGGTGGCAATGGAACGCAGGTGTGGCTGGGACACGCTGCTCTGTGCTGACACCCACCACTATGCCGTGGGTCTGCTGGCCAGGTGAGACCCCCTTCTCCCCACTGCCTCTGGCATTTGTGCTCTGTGCCCAGGGAGCTCCACACAGTCCCCGAGGTCATGGGCCAGAGGGCCTTGTCATGGAGGGATGGCCAAGCAGACTGGAAAAGGCTGTGAGAGGGGGGGTACCCACAGGGAGCCACCTCCCAAATAGCCCAGGGCCGCTTGCAGGATGCTGGGGAAAGACCAGACCTGTGTGTGTAAGTCCTGGCAGAGGTTTGTCCCCCTGGACCACAGTCTTGGTTTCTTTTTCTCATGCCAGGAGGATGTGCTGTGTCTCCATCCCCTTCTGTTCCCGGATCGCTCGCTACCTGCTCCGGCTGCTCAGCACACAGGAGCCACGCTGGGAGCTGCCCGCCCTGGCATTCCTTGTGGAGGTGAGCTTGATGGCCAGCGCTGCCTGGCTGAGCTGCCTCCCAGCTCTCTGCCCTCTTGGAGCCGCAGCTGCCTGGCACGGTGCCCGCGCCCTGTGCTGCTGCCAGGGCCCGGCCCCGTGCGGCTCCGGGCTCCTGCTGGCCGGGTCCCTGTCACTGCCCTGTGCATTCCAGGTCCTCAAGTGGCTGGACTTGAGTGAACGCGGCGTTAACAGAGTCCTGCAAATCTTGTCAAGGCAGCTGCAGAGTGAATGCAGGGAGAGGCGTCGCCTGGCGCTCAGGGCCCTTCTCAAGCTCTCTGATGATCCCTGCATGGTGAGAAGGGGGCAGCAGCTGAGGCTGAGCTGGGGAATGCAGTCACTTGGGCTTGGCAGGGCTTTGGGTTCTGGAGCAGCTGCTCTCAGCTCTCCTGCCTCCCAGTTCAGCTGCCCAAGTTCTTTAGGACAGGCCTTTGGCCTCCAGGCCCTGCGGCAGCAGGATGGCATTTCATAAACTTGTATTCTGCACAGACCAAAAGCATGCAGAGCCTGACTGAAAGTCTTGTGGAGCTCCTGTGGGATGGAGAGATAGTTATGATGACAGTCATGCTACTCAACTCTATCATCTTGGACAGTGACAGGCTGCTGCCCAGCCCCATCACACTGCAGCTGCTTGAGGCGCTCCTGCCACTCTTTGACCACGTAAGGCTCACTGCTCCCAGCCACAGCCACTGGGTGCTGTCCGGACACTTTATGCCCTGTGGATTTGCAGGCTTGTGCCAAGCTGAGCTCTGTGCAGCCAATGCTGAGGTCTTTTTTTCTTCCTTTCATACAGGACAATAGCCAGGTGCAGCTGATCTCCATACTGCTCTTCCAAACATTGGTGACTCATCCAGAGGAAAAGGCAAAAAAGGACCTGAAGACACCCCTGCGCGAGAGCCTGCTGCCACTCTTCTTCCACTGCCATGATGAGAATCAGCGTGTGGCAGAGGTGAGGACTCGTGGGCTGCTGCTGTCCTCCTGGCAGGGGGCTCGGCTGCCTCCTGCGCTGGCGCCTGCCGGGCTGCAGCCTCCTCAAGGCCTTAGCACAGGGACGTGGGTCCTGCGCCCTGGGCTGCGGGGCCATTTCCATGTCTCTGCTGCTCTCCAGGCTTCTCAGGAAACGCTGCTTTGTGTGGCTGAGTTCCTGAAGAGGAGGGATCTTGAAAGACTGCTGAAGAACAAGAAGCTGTGGAAGTTCGCTGAGTTCCTGGTAAGGAGGGCCTGCAAGCCCCAGCCTCAGCCTGGAGAAGGCCCCTAAGGGCGGTGCTCAGTGTGCGGGTCGGGCAGCTGTGCCCCTGCCCGGTGCTGCAGCCAGGGCCGCCAGCCTGTGCCCCATACGCCGCTGCCTTCTCTGGGCCGCGCGGGCTCTTCTCCAGGCTCCCGTGGGCCTTAGCTGGGTGCCCATGGAGCCCTGGCCCGGCGGGGCTGCGGGGCGGCACCGCGGCTCCCTGGGCAGCAGCCAGCCCTCTGCCCCCTGTCCTTGGGAGCCCTTGGCCAGCGGCTGCTGGCCGCGCCTCAGGGCTGTGCAAGCAGGGGAGGCCGGGGCTGGGCGCAGGCAGTGCCCGGCCCAGGAGCTGAGCCCGCGCCAACCCTTCCCTCCTTCCGCTCTCTGCAGCTGGCAGAGGACAGGAGCCTCGCGGCCGAGCACCTGCGCCAGGCCCTGCGCTACCTGCAGAGCCCACAGGAGCCCCTGCGAGAGGTGGCCGTCAGGTTCATGGGTGAGTCCCGAGCCCGGGCTCCCTCCCCGGCCCAGCCCCCCACAGCTCGGCCCCAGCCGCGCCTGCTGCCCCGGCAGCGCCAGCCAAGCCCGGCGCCGTTGAGCCCTGCCTGGCCCGGGCATTGCTGCTGCCGCCCTCTGGCAGCCGTGCCCTGGGGCGGCAGCGTGCGGCAAGGGCCGGGCTAAGCCCTGCCGGGCCAGCAGCCCGTGTGGCCACAGTGCCGGCAGCGCCGCTGGCAGGGAGCTGTGCCGCTGGGGCCGTGACAGGCTCTGTGTTCACAGGCATGGCCGGGCGGCGCCTGAGGGGGCAGCAGCAAGAGCTGCAGCTGATCTGCACTGGTGAGTGAGGGCAGCGGGCTGCCAGCGCGGGCTGCCGGGGGAGAGCTGCAAGCCCTGCCCCGGCTGCGGAGGGCTCTGCTCCCGTGGGCAGAGCACACGGAGCTTTCAGGGCCACGTGGGCCATTGGTGGCCATCAGCTTCAGGCTGATCCCCTTGCTCCCTGCTGCCTCCTGGCCATGGTAAGAGCCAGCTGGGATGGCCCTTGCAGGGGGCTCTCCTGGGCTCCCTGCAGATCCGGCTCTGACCGTGCCTCTGTTCCTCTCTCTTGCAGCCCTGGAACGCCTGACGGAGGACACGAGCAGTGCCGTGTCACAGCTGGCACTTGAAACACTGCATGTCCTCCGGGCAATACAGCGTCAGCGATATTCCACCATCCAGAGGCTGCACGATCAGCTCCGCAGGGCATGGAGGACACGGCCTCGTCTGGCGGGGCTCGGCTGGCTGCGCTGCTGCAGCTCTGCAGAGAGCTGATGCCAGAGGCTCTGTCTGCTGGGACCACCTGAGCCAGCTGGAATTTTCCATTTCTTTAAGAATGTTCTTTTCTTCTTTTTGTTTTTTTTTTTTTTTTCCTTTAGTATATGAATAATAGAGTGTGTTATAATACACAGACTCCCAAGAGCTTTCTTTTGCTACCCAGGGTCTGCAGGTCATAGGGGAAGAGTGGGATAAGGGTACCCTGGCTCAGCAAGCTGCCCAGGCATGCAGTGGGCAAGGGAAAATGGCCAGAAGCCCTTTGGCCTGTGGTGGTACTGCTGAAGCCTTTGTGCTGGTGACAGAGCGGGTGGGCAGGGGCCGGGGTTGCAGGGATCCCTGTGAGAGCGGTGCCTGGAGATGGCCACAAGCCCTGTGCCAGGAAGGAACCACCCTCTGTATCGTCCTGCCCGTGTGCTGCTGGCTGCCTTGCTGAGGGCTCCCAGGTGCCTCTGGATGGGGCTGCTCTGGAGCTGCTGTGGGGCTGCGGCGCTGCTGCTGGGCAGCTTGGCCGGGCTGGGGCAGAGCCTGAGGGGCTGGGGCGCTGGCAAGCCCTGAGCAATGGGCTGTCAGAGGCCACAGGCAGCCCCCCCGCAGCCGTCTTGTTCCTGTCAGAATTGACTTGCAAGAGGGATCCTGGGCACTCTGGAACTGACAGCATCAGTGTTGTTGGAAACCCAAATGCAGGGAAATCTCAGACCTTTGGTCTTGTCAGCAAAGCTTAGAATTAAACACAGGATTTGATCGGAGACTTTGGACAGGGCTTCCAAACTTAGGTGCTAGAAGCGAGTGTGGATTTCTAGTTTATTATAGCAGAGAGACGGGAAGGAAGGTTGAAGTGGAGGAAAGTTTAGAGTTTTAGGGCTGAAGATCTAGAAAATATAAAAGTAGTTACAATGGTAACCAAGAAGCTTAGGATGCACTGCTGTAGGTTTGTGTGTCATAACATGATTGGCTAAGGAAGCTTACACTGTAGCATGAGCCCCTAAGACGAAATATTGAAGGATTGGCTGCAAAACATAAATATCCTTGTTGGCAGTGTCTTCTTGGCCAAGAAACCCTTCAAAGCTCTCGTAACTACAAGTCTTGCGGCCTTGTGAGCCACGCGGTGGAGATGTGAGCCAAACTCACCCTTCCTGTCTATGTAGAAGAGAAGAAAAAGCAATAGCATCATCTAAAACACTCAGAGGTCTGCTCTCTAGCTCATTCCAAACTCCCTCAAATCCCCCAAAGTGGGATTTAGCTACAAAGAGATGACAAGGACTCTTAGTGCTGGCTCTTTGACTCCAGAGCAGCTGCTTTAGAATCATTCCCATAACCCTGTATAGTCGTGTGCCAGAAATGGATCATTTGAAGAAACTTTCCCAACTGACTTGCATGGAGGTTTGTCTGAAGGGTATTTGAGGAGAAAGTCTCCCAGCAGAGCTCTGGGCTTCGGCCTAGCTGTGTCCCCTGCTGATTGTGTATTGTGCCATCAGCTGCGGGGCTTTCTGGGCCGAAAAATATCATCAAGTCATTTGGACTTCTTCTTTTAGGCCTCTAAGAGCCGGACCAAATTTCGGGGCACATTTGGAGACCTCATCTATGGGTTGATGGAAGACCTAGGATTTTCCCAATTGCTGGGAATGGTTCTCCAGGTCCCTGGTGTAAAACGGGGCTCCCCAGCAACTGCGCATCTGCAAGATGATAAACAATTGTCTTGGTTTGAAGAGAGAGGTGTCGGCTAATGAAGGCAGAAGGCTTCTCTGAAATGGAAAATGTAAATCCCCTCCCTTCAAATGATTCTCATTTAGAAATTCAAATGCTCTCAGCGAAAGATATGGGGATAGGACTGACTCTGCCCCGCAGAGCCGGGCAGTGTTTGCTGCTGGTCTGAGCCCTTCCCTAAAGATCCTGTCGGGCTGCCTTAGACACCTGGGGCCAGGCATTCCTTCCAGCCTGGGCCGCTTTGGCTGGGCTGGGGGCAGCCCCAGGGCAGAAGGCAGTGTGTGCAAGGGCCCTGGGTGGCATGCTGCAGCACGGTCTCTGTGCCATGGAACGGAATCCGGTGACCAAGGGCCCTTTGTGACACGTGGGAAATAGAAGCTTTCCTGTTGCTGGGAACACACAACGGGGCAGAACGGGACAGAGCCGTGCCGTGAGGAGCCCCCGCACAGCGCACTCGTTCCCGTCTGACCCGGAGCCTTTCGGAGGCGTTTTTCCTGCAGCGGACCTCGAGGCCAGACCACAGGACTTGTTGAGCTGTGGCGTTCCCGAGGCTTCTCTTGTGCAGGTGCCCTCACAAATCCCATCACTAACATGGAGCAGAGACCCCTGAAAGCGCCCAAGGTGGCCTGGGGTAAGAGGAGGAAGAAGGCCTTGTAGCTGCCCCAGCACATCAAACCAAAGAGGTGGTGCCGTTTGAGCTGCCACAGGAGGGTGAGTGGCAGAGCTGGGCCACAGGATCGGTGCCCGCAGCCAGCTTGGCGCCATCCCATCCCATCCCATCCCATCCCATCCCATCCCATCCCATCCCATCCCATCCCAGTGGACATGCCCATGGACGAGATGGGAGATAGACTAGGGCTGCACCCCCGAATGGCCGTGCTCCATCCCCTGGGCTCCCGTGGGGCTGTCCCTGCCTGGGGAGCACACGGCTGGGCTGTTTTCTCCAACCTCTCCTGCATTCCCTCACCTCTGGCTGCGCTTGCTCTTTAACAGATGCAGCCAGGGACCCAACTCAAGAGCAGGAGCCCACCCGTGGGCACTTCCACAGAGCAGCACAGGTGCCTGCACCATCCCCACCTGGGCCAGGCCTACTGGTGGTGCTCGGCTGATCCCTGCGCTTGGAGCAGGCCATGGAATGTCTCTCCCTTCCCTCCCTTCCTTCTGCTGCAGACACTGCGGAGGTTTCTGCACCTGGGCCGCACAAAGACCAGTGGCACCGGCACCGAGGGCACGGCCCAGCCCGACTTCAGGCCTGCGGGCAGAGGCTGCAGCCATCTCAGCGTCTCAGAGCTCGCAGCAGCCTCTGAGCTGGACATGGCCCAGGGCAGGGCGGAGGCTGGCATGGCCCTGACTGAGGGCATGGCCATCACCCACACCTAGGCTCAGGGCATGCCAGAGACTCATGCCATGCCCACACTGACTGTGGCTCCTGCACCCACTCTGGAGGTTTTCCAGGAGCGTTCTGCTTCTCCACAGCAGGTAAAGTGACAAAAGTGAAGGGAGAATGAGCGCACATCCGATTGATGAGCACTGATCTCAGATTTATTGATCCAGCTTACACACTTTTATAGTAGTGTTAATTAAGTTCATACATATTGCAAAACCCAAGCTCATCATTGGTTACAGATTACACACCAACCCCTCCTTTGCTGTCAATCCCTGTGGTTTCTTGTTGAGGCTAGTACTTGTTTTTCTCATCCTGCTGTTGACTTATTATTTAGCACCCTTCAAGGACTCCATGTTTTCCACCATGTTTTTCCTCATAACTTAGCCAAGGACAAGGTATTTATTGTTTTTAAGGAAAAGCCTTAGAACTTGCTTCTTACAGCTGCCTTTTACTTTTTAATCAGCTGTATGTGATCATGGCCTTTTTCTATAAGCCATGTCTGAACAAAGCTCTCCACACTTCCCCCTTTTTTTCTTTTTGCGCAAGGAGGTTAGTCTGCCAAGTTCTTTCTATCATTCCACTGACCATATTTTGAATACAATTAAAAATACAAGGTAAAATAAGCAAAAGCATTAAAAGCACACCTAGTATCCTTATAGAATATGTCACAAAGTTCCGCAGCCACGGGCCAAGTCCCAAACTTTTAAGCCATTCATCAATTCCCAGTCCTTCTTCTTCTTCTTTGAGATTGTGAAGTCCCTGCTGCAACTCTTTTATCTTAGCATGAATAGATAAAGAGTGATCAGACAAATTCATGCAGCACATCCCTTCAAACTCTTCACACCCGTGGCCTTGTGCTAAAAACAAAAAGTCTATAATGGCTCTATTTTGCAAAACAGCATCATTAACACTTTGTACATTTGCAGTTATCATATCTAAAATTTGTGACGTCTTATTCAATTCACCCTTAGCCCAGCACCCCAGTTGTTTTGCAAAGTCCATAGCTTTGTTTGCAGCACCTCCTGGCAAGATAGTTGAAACCACTACTTGCTTCAGCTCACTCCAGAACCGTGGGTCTCCTATCTGACTACAGTCTAAGTCATGTAGGCTACGCCTCTGTCTGCTTCATTTTGGCTTAGTTGCATTAATATAGATACATTGGGGTGAAATAATGACAATTTTCCCAAATAACAAGGTCCACCCTGTGGCCGGGCTGGTATACCATTCCAGGCTCTGTCCCCACAAATTAAAAATATCCCTGTGGGTAATTTCATTGGTGTCATGATGTTAGTGCCATTACATTGGCTGTAAAGCTGCCAAGACACTGTGCCCAGACTCAGAGATGAATCTAAAGTAGCCCATGTTCCTCTATGCTGATTCAACTTCTGAACCATCCACTGTTTGAGGTGTTAGTCATACTGGTGTTTGCACTTCCAAAAAGATCAAATTCCTCTGGAGGAGAGTGCAAAGGAGTATTAAGTGATCAGATTATTAAGCATTGGCGGTAGCCATCACTTTGACTTGCAGTATACCCTTGTTGCGTGGGTAGTTTAATGTTTGTCATATTATGCATGCATAGAGTTTGGTTATTGATCAGACTGCAAAATTCCCGAGGAGACCACACTGGGAGTCCCACCAAGCATGTTTGAAATGGATTAGCAACCCTTCCAAGGCCGAGAGAAAGCGATGATTGGTTAATTTGATTAGCAAGCGTTACCCATATATTATCTCTTGGTTATTGGAGTGAGTTACCCCTACTACTCCAGCCACCATTGCAGTAAGCAGTATAACAATAATAAGCCTCATTTCTCTGTTCTCTCTCTTGCTTTCTTTTTCTTATCAGTCCTTAACTTTGCCGTTCCTGACACTTGTAATCTCCACCCCTGTAGTTTCCTAATGCAGTGATCTAATGCCTTATCAGGATCTCCTTTAACGGGTCCTACAACAGAACGCTGTGTTAAGGGCACCAATTTTCTACACCTTGCAGAGGCTATGTATGACCTACTTTGAGCATTAACCCTTTTCAGAATATACTGTACCTCCCACTGATAGTAAGCCAAAATTTTCTGTTCGTGAGACTCATAAAGATCTAAGGCTGAAGCTGTATTTAGCCCTGTCTGTCTCCGTAGTTCCCATTCCCAATCATGGCCCTATGTGTTTTTATGGTCACAGGTGTTACACCACAAATGCCAAAGCAATGACTGTTCCACCCAAAAGGTCCTACCACAACCCCCACAATATAGTGCTACCCAAGCAGCACAATCCGGGCTGCGGCAGTCAAGGCAGTTCTCCCTTGCCGGTCCCTTATGGGAAAGATGATAATGATTCGACGGTGTCAACCAGTTCCTTGGCCGTCCGGCAGCGGCGCGTCATGGCCCTGTCGACCGCTTTCGAGTGTCCCTTCAGCTGTAGCAGTAGTGGTGGCAGGATCAGGGGCAGTTTCTTCTCCAGACGTTCCTTGTCCCCTTCCGTGAGGTGGTCCACGAATCGCTGCATTAAGAACAGGTTTAGTCCACTTGGCAGGTACCCACAGTGCTCCTGCAGGGCTGGAAATACAGAGATATGCCCTTCCCCAGAACAGGACCTTAGCAGGATCCTTCCACAGCCCTGTCTTGGGGTCCCTGTATCTTACCCATATTTCTTTTCTGCTCAGCAACCTCTTGTGACTTATAATGCAACTCCGCCGGGGGTTGCTCTGCATCCCCAAATAGACACAAGTGATTGATCACAAACAAACTTTTTAGCAACCTCGCCTGGGGGTCAGTTACTCCCTCATGCTTGGCTAAATACCTTCTCAAGGTACCATTTGCCCTTTCGATGATGGCTTGCCCTGTCAGGGAGTTTGGGATACCTGTAACATGTTCGATAGCCCAATTTCTTAAGAATCTCCCTATCCTCTGGCTCATATAGGCAGAACCATTATCCGTTTTAATTCTTTTTGGTGTACCCATCACTGCAAAGCAACTGTACAAATGCCTTTCCACATGTATAGCTCTTTCTCCTGTCTGAGCCGTTTCCCAAATATATTTGCTATAGGTATCAATAGACACATGTACGTATTTTAGCCTGCCAAAACTAGGGACGTGTGTGACATCCATTTGCCATAAGTCGTTTGTTTGCAGGCCTCGTGGGTTTACTCCTAGGCCTAAACCACTACCCCCATTATGGTGACTACAAGTTGGACAGGCCCTCACGAAGGCTTTTGCTTTGGCGAGTGTTACCTTAAATTCTCTACTTAAGCCTTTTGCATTTTGGTGAAACATTGAGTGAGCTTCTCGTGCCAATTGATGTTTTGACAGGGGTGTGTTTTGGGTTATAGTAACCAATTTATCTGCCCTATCATTCCCTTCTCCTAAACCGACATTCCATTTGTGGCTCCTAACATGAATCACGGCATAAACGTGCTCCCTTGATCTTGTAGCCTTCTTCAGCTGCATTAACAGTTCATACAGTCTCTGATTTTGTACCTCCTTTATGGAGGCATCTTCAATTCTTGCTACAACTCCTGCAACATTCAAAGAGTCTGTAACAACATTCAAAGGTTCCTAAAGCTGTGCCATTGCCCATACCACTGCTAACAGTTCCATAGTTTGTAGGCTGTCCACTGCCTCTGCTTGCAGAATGTGATGTTTCCATGCTCCCTTTTCTTGCCAAGTTATTGCAGCAGTTCTTGACTTCCTGCCAGCATCTGTAAAAGCAGTTATAGCATCTGGTATAGGGGAGTTTTCTCGTTTTGGGCGAGTTATCCAGTCCCAATCCCCTATCCACTGAACCAGAGCTGGTTGAAGCTTGTCCGTTTCAATGGGGCAACATGCACCTAAAAGAGCTTCCTGCAGATCTTTTGAGTTGTTCAGATAGCAATCCAAAGGGTCCTTTGTCATCGGCATCCTGATGATAGCTGCTTCCGCCCCAGCCACCTGTAACATCCTTTCTCTGCCTTTCTTTATTAGATCAGCTAGCATTTCAACTTTTTGAAAAAGAGTTTTAGTTTGCTGTAGCGGAGGGGAGATCCATTCTAGTATCCGTGTCTCCCCCGTTTTCTTTTTAAATTGCGTTAGCGCTCCAAGAAGATATTGTGGACCATTCCAAATGGTCAAGTCTATGGGTAGTTCTGGATCCCTTCGATAAACCTGTCCATGTGTAACACAGTCCAAAATTTGCTGGATGACCCGCTGTAGTTTGTCAGTGACTCGCACTGGGCAGGTTGGGTCAGTTCCTTTTAGTAGCAGGCGCAATTCATTTAATAGTTCGTTGGGTATTCCCACTATTGGTTTTAATAACTGCAAATCACCCAAAAGTTTTGAGCATCATTTAAAGTTGCCGCCCTTGTTTTCAACTGCAATTTCTGCGGTTTTACGGTTTGCTCTGACATGGACCATCCGAGATATTTCCAGGGGGCTGTTGTTTGAATTTTCTCAGGAGCTATTACCAAAGAATACTGTGCCAGCATGGTCCTTATTTTCTGGATTTGTTGTTCTGTAAAAGGCACAGGCTGAGCAAACAAGACATCATCCATCTAATGATATATCACTGTGCTCGGCCATTGTTTTCTTAATGGTTGCAATGCTGCATTAACATAAAGCTGACACAAGGTGGGGCTGTTGTGCATTCCCTGTGGAAGTACAGTCCGCTCAAACCTTTGTTCAGGCCCTTCCCTGTTAATTGCAGGCAATGTAAAGGCAAACAGTCGCATATCCTGTGGATGAAGGGCAATAGTGTAAAAACAATCCTTCAGGTCAATGATTAGCAGAGGCCAATCCTTTGGAATCATGGCAGGATTAGGTAGTCCAGGTTGTAATGTGCCCATAGGCTCCATTTGATCATTAACAGCACGCAAATCGTGGAGCAACCTGTACTTCCCAGATTTTTTCTTTATTACAAAAACTGGAGTATTCCAGGAGCTGGTAGATAACCGCAGGTGTCCCTGTTGAAATTGTTCTGATACCAGCTGATGGGCGTGTTGAAGACTTTCCTCTTTTAAGGGCCGTTGCTTAACCCATACCAGGGTGTCAACAGTTCAGGTGTGACAGGAATCGGGAAAGTCCAAGCAATGGCTTTTTCTCCAAAGGGTCTTCATTAGTTAAAACCACCCCCAACTGAGCCATAATGTCCTGCCCTATAAGGCATTGCACGGTAGGTGGTAATTGGACTACTGAAAAAATAGATGTCAGCTGTTTTCCATCTATGTGAACCCGGAGAGGAGGCGAACGACTAGCCAGGGTAAATCCTCCGACCCCGGTCACTGTGGTGGCTGCTGGCTGCAAAGGCCAGTGTTGAGGCCAACAGCTAGGGCTAATGATGCTGGAATCTGCTCCAGTGTCCAGCAGACCTGAAAATGACCTTTTTTGTCCTTTGAATTCTACTTCCATCCTTTTCTTGAGTCTCTCAGAAAGGTTTAAAGTCAACAAGGTAAGTCCTCCAGTAGAACCAAAACCACTTTCCTCCCTCTCTTGTCCTTTTATAGGCTGCAATCCCTTAGTCATTTGCTCAAGTGGTACTAGCTGAGCAATCCTCTGTCCCTTATTGATCTGGAGCTGGGGAAAAGGGGTATACGCCATCACCATAATCTCTCCCATGTAATCCGCATCAATGACGCCAGGGAAAACACATAATCCCTACATAGATGCAGATGATCTTCCGAAAAGCAACGCACTCACCGCTTTATCCTGTATAACAATAGGTCCATGAATCCCTGTTGGAATGTTTTGTGGGTGCGGGGTCATCAACGTAGCATCTACTGCGGCTGCCAGGTCCAGGCCGAGGCTCTCTGTTGTGGCGGGTTGGAGGCAGGAGGGGGTGCTGTTGCTGCTGCAGCGATGACTTGTGTCGGGGCGCGGTCACTGCGGTGTGCGCTCCTGGGGAAGTTTCCCGATTTCTGTCTGCAAGCGCCCGTATCGTGAGTATCCAAGCGCCATTTTTGTCACCATTGTCCTGTGGCTTGGCATTCCCGGTGCATATGACCCATGCCTCCGTATCGATAAAATTTCATGCAGTTCCCTCTACTTGTTGGTGCCAGTGCAGCTGACGCTTGAAGCGGTGCAAGAGCAGCTAACACCTGACTTTGAGAGGACTTTGCCTGTTCTTGTAAGCCTATTCCTAATTGTTTGAGCGCATCTACTACAAAGGCTTGCGGTCCTGTTGGCATCAAAGCCAACCTCTCTAATGCCTTTTCTATGGTCCAATTGGCACCCAGAGTATTAAGCACGCTCCTAGTAGTAGAATTACAATTTTGAAGAGCACACTGATTAAGTAATGCCCCCCTCATTTGTTCTGGCACCCCGGCCCTTTCGATTGCAGCAGCAGCTTTATCAATAAATGAGCCGAATGATTCTTCTCTCCCTTGCTTAATTCCCATATACACGGGTACCCCTCCTGGCTCTTTTACCCTCTCTATAGCGAGCCTGACCAACCTCATAGCCTCCCGGCACTTCTCTTGCCCCAGCAAAGCTTGTGCCTCGGTATGAAGAAAAGGTCATAGGCCCATAAGCTCATTAACAGTTATACCATGGAGAGGGTCTCCCTGCCGCCTCTGTACTGCCACACACTCGTTCACAAGCCCTTGCCAATGAGCATTAAATAACAACTGCTGATGTTGAGTAAAGATCAATTTAGCTATCCCACGACAATCATTCACCAAAAGAAGACTGGTATCAAAAATATAGTCTAACATCTGTTTGGCTAGCTGGGTAGCAGCACTGATAACTTCCTCTTCCCCCTTTTCCATGGCTTCTCTTGCAAGCGAAGCCCACGCCTCCCGTCGCTCCCTCGCAATAGCCTCCGCTAGGTCGTTTTCCGCCCCAGGGATTGGCTCATTGCTTTGCGGGAGCCTATCTGGTGGTCTTGGCAACGGCTTCTGTTGTTCAGGGGGTGCAGAAGCCTCAGAAGCGCACTGTATAGCCTGGCTTGCTGAAGCAGAGGAGGGCAGCGAAGCAGGTAACAAAACCGTCCTCATTGCAGGAGCTAGTGGTGTTCACATCTTCTGATCGTAATCTTTATTACGCCCATGAGCAGCTGTTGCCTGCACGGCAGCCTTTCTCTCAGCCTGGTGCTGCAGTAATTCATTGTGAACCACTCTCCATAATTTACCTAAATTCTTGGCAGTTTTATCATCCTCTAAAGTGGCCTCCCACAACAAATCACCGAATTTACGCCACTCCGTTAACTCGTGAATCGTATGTGGGTTAATAAAAACTCCCCTAGCATATCCATAAGTCAAAAGCCCTGGTAAATCCTCTTGCAAATCTATTCCCTTAACCTGCCTTTTTTGTAAAAGGCAGTAAATAAATCATATGCTGCTTGCCTTTTCATACCTAAATTGTCAGCGCTGTTGCAGCTCTTCAAGGTACAGCAGCACGTTTCAGGCAGGCTCGCCTTTACGATCGCCCGAGGCACGGCGCATCTCAGCTTCTTTTTTCTCCCTTTTTCTTTTTTTCTCTGCGCTTTTCTGCCATCCTGGCTGCTTCAGGACCTGACCCAGTTCTTCACTCCTTTGTGGTGTGTCGCAGTATCTCGAACGAGGTTCACCATTTGACGAAAGTGAAGGGAGAACGTGCACACATCCGATTGATGAGCATCGATCTCAGATTTATTGATCCAGTTTACACACTTTTATAGTAGTATTAATTAGGTTCATACATATTGCAAAACCCAAGCTCATCATTGGTTACAGATTACACGCCAACCCCTCCTTTGCTGTCAATCCCTGTGGTTTCTTGTTGAGGCTAATACTTGTTTTCCTCATCCTGCTGTTGACTTATTATTGAGTACCCTTCAACAACTCCATGTTTTCCACCATGTTTTCCTCATAACTTAGCCAAGGACAAGGTATTTATTGTTTTTAAGGAAAAGCCTGAGAACTTGCTTCTTACAGCTGCCTTTTACTTTTTAATCAGCTGTATGTGATCATGGCCTTTTTCTATAAGCCATGTCTGAACAAAGCTCTCCACAGCTAAGCAACCTGGGGCCAGGGCTTAAGGCTTCCCAGGATCATGTGGCTCCTCAAGCTACATCCGCTGAACCCCCTCAGACTTTGAGGCCATTACAGTGGGGTGGGAAGGCAAGCACTTCTTGGGGGAAGCTGGGAAAGTTGCTCCCTTGGACTGCACTCCAAGTCTTCCCCACACCGTGTCATGGTCAGGGATATTCTCTGGAGACTGGCGTCCTGTGTCACCATGGATGCCAGGCTGCAAATGAAGATTCTGAGCCTGACGGAGGAACACCCTGTTCAAGTGGTGATGAGCCTCCTATGCGGTGCCCCAACGTGTGACAGGTACAGACCACAAGTGCCTCGAGAGCTCGGTGCTCACCAGCCCGTAGGGCCCCTCACCCTGTACAGCCTGTCCAGTGGGCTCTACCAGACAGGTGGAGAGCTGCGGGAGCCTTGGGCCCCTCTGTTTTCTGAGGCTCTGCCATGCTCTCTCCCGGCCCCTCAGGGCACCAGGGCTCTGTCACCCAGCCCCACGCAGCCACACAGGGCACAGTGCTGACGCACAGCTCTGCTCACGCAGAGCCACCACGCTGATGTGGAGAGCCATCGGCATGGCTGGAGTGGCCGCCCAGGAGGTGCTTCCAGCGCTGCTCTCTGCCATGGAGTAGCAACCGCCCTGTAGCAGCTTCTCCTGCGGAGACAAGGCTGTCTTTGCCCTGGCTGTGAGTTTCTGGAGCTGATCTTTGCTCGCCCTCCTGGTTGCCTCTCCAGCAGCTCTCCCTGCTCTCCCTAGCCTGCAGCACCCTGCCTGGGCTCAAAGCTGGCCTAAGGGCAGGCTCAGGGACAGCAGGCCGCATGCTCCCCCTGCATCTCTCCTCGGGCCCTGCCTCATTGACACCCTGGTACTGAGCGCTGCCTCGGGCTGCTTTGTCTCTTGCAGGCAACTCTGGTGCTGTGGAGGATTGCCCCCATGTATGAGTGGCACTGTGCCATTCTGCTTCATTCTCCCCAACTGTTTGTGGCTCTGCTCTTGCAAATTTTCACCACCACAGAGCAGATGCCAGGGGATGTTTAAACTGGGAGATTCTGGAGAGCGTGCCGGGAAGAACATGGCCTTCCCTGCCATCCCCACAGGTGCCAGTCGCCCTTTCCTTCCCACGCCCTCATGGCTAGGGCCTGCGCTCCCAGAGTGACCTGGCCTTTGCTCGGTGCACAGGTTTGCAGTGCAGAACATGAAGGCTCTGCTCTCCCGCCTGGGCTTTGACAAGAAGCTGGTGGCTCTGGAGAACAAGCGGGTCTGGGAGAAGCTGCTCTGTGCTGACACCCAGCACTATGCAGCGGGTCTGCTGGCCAGGTGAGATCCCCTACTCCCCGCCGCCACTGTCAGCATTTGTGCCCCCTGCCCAGAGTGCCCAACACAGTCCCTGGGGCTGTAAGCGAGAGGGCCTTGTCAGCGAGGGAGGGCCGAGCAGACTGGAAAAGGCTGGGAGAGGAGGATGCCCAGCAGCAGCTGCCTCCCAAGGGCCCCATGTCCCCTTGCAGAGTGCTGGGGAAAGATCAGACCTCTGTGAGACCACGCCTGGGAGAGGTCTGCCTGCTCGGCTCAGGGCCTTGGTGCCTTTTTCCCCTGCCAGTGAGATGCATTTTGGCTTGAGCCCCTTGTGTCCTCATATGGCCTCACACCTGCTCAGCCTGCTCATCGGGAAGCAGCCCTGCTGGGATCTGCCTGCCCTGGCGTTCTTTGTGGAGGTGAGCCTGATGGCCAGCGCTGCCTGGCTGAGCTGCCTCCCGGCTCTCGGGCCTCTCATAGCTGAAGCCGCCTGGGAGGCTGCCCGCACCCACTGCTGCTGACTGGGCCCAGCCCTGTGAGGCTCTGGGCTCCTGCCGGCCGGCTCCCCCATCACTGCCCTGTGCCTTTCAGGTCCTGGAGTGTCTGGACCTGAGCAAGCATGGTCCCAGTGCCCTGCTGGTGGTATCCAGGCACCTGCTGAGCCAGTGCAGGGACAGGCTGCGCCTGGCGCTCAGAGGCCTTGTGGTGCTCAGCAAGGAGCCCTCGCTGGTGAGAAGGGGGCAGTGGCTGAGGCCACGCTGGCAGTGTGGGGCTGGGCAACGCAGACCTCTGGGCTTGGCTGGCCTTTGGCAGCAGAGGCAGCTGCTCCCAACTCTCCTGCCTCCTGCTTCAGCTGCCCCAGTGCCCCAAGCAGCTGTTGGTGCTGCGGCCATTCACGGCTTCACAGCACAGCCTGGTCTTGCACACAGACCGGAGGAATATGCTGCCTGTATCCACACCTGGTGGAGCAGCTGGCTGATCCAGATGCAGAGGTGGTCTGGATGAGCCTCTGTGTGCTCACACATACGCTCCAGAACAAAGACCTCCTGCTACCCGTCCCGATCTTGGCTCTTTTTGATGGCCTAGAAAGGCTCGGGATAGCCTTGGGGGCAGCCCGCGCTCCAAAGGACGAAAGGAGTCTTCAGGTTTTATTGGTCTTCAGTGTTTATTAATTTTTTATCTACAATATCTTTTCTCGGCCCGACAGAGGTCCGCACAGCACATCAGCCATGAGCACACTGCGTGCCCTCGGGGCGGTCAGTTGTCTTTATACCCAAAACTATGTATAAGATATTTACCTTTTCCCCCCAATACCTTTCACCCTTATTGACAAGTGCACTTTTAGTAAGAACCAATCTCAAAGTGCCACCACCACCATAGAAGATGGACGACAAGAAGAAGAAGAAGGACAGGACACGCCCCAATTCCTCCATCTTGTCTCCCTAACACCCCCCTCTACCAAAATTCTAAACCCTGTGTTTCACACCATAACTAATCAATCTCTTCACCACTTATCCCCTGTGATTCTCCCATCCTAATACAGGTGATGTTTCCTGTGCTGGGTCAAAGTCCAACCACCAGACACTTCTGGCCATGTTCCAGGACCTCTGAGCCCCCCAACGGTTGTCTCGGTGTCTCTGCATATCAGGACTGCTGTGCTGAGATCCCACAACTACCCAGCGTCACTGCCCTGAAGCTGGCTGAGTCCCTCCTGCCACACTTAGAGAACGTAAGGCTCTGTACCCCCAGCCAAGGGCACTGGATGCTAGATGGAAACTTTGTGCTCTGTGCAGTTCTGGGCCTTTGCCTCAATGGGCCTGGAGTAGTTGGTGCTGAGGTCTTTTCCTTTCCTTCCAGGACAACAGCCACGTACAGCTGCTCTCCATTCAGCTCTTTTGCAAGGTGATGGAGCTGGTAGTGGAAGAGGGGGAAGAGCTTCTCACGACATTCGTGAACCAGAGCCTGCTCCCTCTATTCTTGCGCTGGCACGATGAGAACCTGTACGTGGCCAAGGTGAGGTTTTGTGTGACGGTGCCACATCCCTGGCAGGGGGCATGGCCGCCTCCTGCCCTGGCACCTGGCGGGCTCCAGCCTCCCTATGGCCGTGGCACAGCGACACAGGTCCTGTGCCCTGGGCTCTGGTGCCACCTGCAGCTCTCTGCCGCTCTCCAGGCCTCTTTACAAGCCCTGCTTTGTGCGGCACGCTTCCTGAGGAGGAGGGACCTTGAGGAGCTGCTGACGAAGGCGCGGCGGATTAAGTTTGCTGAGAGCCTGGTAAGGACAGCCCGGGAGCTCGAGCCCTGCCCCTGGTGCTCGGTGCGGGGGGCCGGCAGCTGTGGCCCTGCCCAGCACCGCAGCAGGGCCCGCCAGCCTGCGCCCACCCTGCTGCTCCCTGCCCTGGGCCGTGCGGGCCGGCTCGCCCTGTGCTGGGGGCAGGGAGAGCCCGGCTGAGGGGCAGAGCCTGTGCCAAGCATTCCCTGCTGGCGCTCCCCGCAGCTGCTGCAGGACGAGAGCCAAGCGGCCGAGAGCCCAACGAGGACCCTGCGAGAGGCGGCCCTCAGGTTCATGGGTGAGCCAGCAGCCCCACGCCCCTCCCTGCCCCCAGCCCAGCTGCTGCCCTGGCTACAGCGGGAGCCACGCCTGGGCCGCTGCAGCCGGCTGGGATGGCCCTGGCAGGAGGCTTTCCTTGGATTTCCTCAATCTGGCCTCTGACCTTGGCTCTGTTCCTCTCTCTTCCAGCTCTTCAAGCCCTGAAGGAAGATGAGAGTCCATTGTGCCTGAGCAAACTGCTTCAGATGATCTTTGAAGGAAGATCTGCAGGACTTTGTCTGATGGATCAGATGTACCAGCAACCATCAGCGATTTCAAGTGCCCATTGAAGATGGGAGCACCTGCAGAACAGGATGGACCAGCTGCAGCTCCAGGCACAGCTCTGGCTGCTCAGAGCTGAGCCTGTGTGAAGCTCCAGCAGCTCCTGCCATCTCTATCCCTGTTGGCAGCCCCCTCCCTGCAGCCCTCAGGCCCTGCCCATCCCCTTTTCTGCCTCCCAGCTCACCCCTTACCTTCGCTTTCCCTTAATAAACAGTTTGGGTTTTTCACTTGACCAGTGTCTCCGTGGAGCTGGAGCGATGCAAATCCTGAGCCTGGGGACATGCAGGGCCCTGCTGCCCTTCTCCTGCCTGCTGTGTTCTGGGCACGGGCAGAGAGGAACAAGGGCAGTCAGGCTGCAAAGGTGCCTGTCCCGCTGCTCCAGCTGCACAGCACCGTGGAATTAAAGGGCATGCTGAGCATGCTGAAGGGAACAAGGACCCTTGGTTTTACAAGAGCCAGCGTGAGTATGCTGTGAACCCAGCTGTGCGGGATTCCATGGCAAGTATCCACCAAGGGCAAAGGAGCTTGCAATGCTGGAAGGTTTCACAGAGAGCTTCCTCAAAGCACAGCAGTGCTCCATCCCTACACAGGGACAGGAAGAGGGCAGAAGCAGAGACCATCGTGGCCTAACAGTGAGCTCTGTGTGTGCCTAAAAGCAGCAGCAGCAGCAGCAGCAGCAGCAGCAGCAGGGAGTGGCTGAGACTCGAAGGCGCGACGGTCCCAGTGGCTGCAGCGCTGTCAGGCAGTGCCTGCACCTTCGGTGTGGTTCTGGCAACTCTGGTCTCCCCACAATGAGCAATGGCAGCCCCTGCCTCAGGCCCAGTCAGAAACCCAACCAAGTGAGACCAGAGGGAGGAGACCCTTCCCACCTCTCTTGGGCAGGGCTGCAAAACAGCCGCTGCATCTTCCTGCCCTTCTGTTTGGGGTGTGCTGAGCCCAGAGCCGGCCAGCTTGTGTCCTGCTGTCCCAGGAGCTTTTTGGGTGGGCAGGAGAAGTGCTGCATGCACAGCGGAGCATCCTGGAAGGGGCTCACCAGAGCCTCCTGCGGGAGCAGGCTGCAGGGCGCGGAGGTTCTGGGACATCACACCATACCCAATATGATCTAGTGAAGCCAAATTTATTATCCTTTAAAAGACTCTGTTTAAAATAAGTCTCTGCTATCCACGTGTCTCTAGCTAATACATGATTGGTTAATCCTAGGTGTTCACACATCTTAATTAGAATTCTGATTGGATCATCTAATTTTTTATGCGTCTTGCTGTGGTTGTCTGGCCCACCCATGTCTCACTTTGCCAAGCTTGCTGACAAACTTGCCAAGTCCTGATGACTCTTCTTCTTGTATCTTTTTCAAGGATATACCGACCCCAATTCTGAACATGTCAATAATTCATTCTTTGTGAAGGTGTTCATTGTCCATTATTACAAGCAGGCTGGATTGTGCATCAGCTGAATATGGCCATTGTCTTGCAAAAACTCCTTCATTCTGTCTCTGAGCCAGCATTCGCGCCAGTTAAACAAAATCTTCCCTCTCACGCTGCAAAGAATGTGGAATTAGAATTGGAATGTGACCCTGAAATAGAAGCAGCTCAGAAATGAAAGTAGAAAAAAGTTATTCCAGAAACTATTGTAGAAGGGACTTTTCTCTCCAATGATGTAGAAGCTTTTCCTGTAGTAACTAATGCTGCAAGTAGAGGTTGAAAACCTTTCGATTGGAAGATTTTAGAAAAGTTGAGAGCAGCAATTTCACAATTTGGTTGAAAATCCCAACTTGCACAGTCACTTCTGCAGTATACTTTTCCATCTAACACATTAATTCCAGCTGATGTGCATACTCTAATAGTAGACTTAGAATGCCACCCCATCAGCAGGTGATGTTTCATAAAAGCTGGGAGGAAAAGTGTGCTCAAGAAGCAGCAAGACCTAGAGTGCAGGGTGCACCTCTGTATGGTTTAACAGCACAACAGTTACTTGGCAAGGGGCCCTGGGCTACTGCCCCTGCCCAGGCTGGGAGCATCTGATCAAGTCTTACAGATGAGCCAACAACTAGCATATAATGCTATCCTTGCACTTTCAGATGGGTTACACACTAAAACTTTTACACAGATTTCTCAAAGAAAGAATGAAGACTTTGATAAATTTGTAGACAAATTGCATGAAGCTATCTATAAGCATTCTGATTTAAATTCAGACACAAAGATACAATTGTATGTGCTTTGGGATCATTACTCCATTCCAAATGGCTTTCCCTTCAGTCACAAGAGCCTTCCATCTCTTCCAAAAATTGCCTGCTGAAACTCTTCTGCTCCCTTCCAAACCAGTTCACTACTCCAGTATTGGAATATGAATCCCAATATAACCAGTTAGATGGTGCCTGGGCCAGTTCTGACCCTCGCTGCTGGGCCAAAGGCAGCACTGTGGTGCTTTACCCCAGAGATACCTTGGCTGGCGAGATTGCAGCGGGGCACAGACGCAAGTCCAGGCTTGTCAGGACTCCGTTTACCTCAGGAGAGAGAGCTTCTGGCGATGGTGAAGAGAAGGAAGGAGTGGATTCTGCTGGAGGGTTATATCCAGATGTTTATTCCATGGGTACAGAGGTCTGCACCGGGGCAGTTCCTCCAACAGAATGGAGGCCGCATGGTCTCATTAACCTTTAAAGCTCAGGGCAGGGGACAGGTGAGCCACCAACCAGGTGAAGGGGCAGGGTCTCAAGGGACTAGGGACACCTATACGGGCCAATGTCCCCCAGGCCTGAGGGACCAATCACACGACGCCTTGCTGGTATGTTAGCCTGATTGACAGGGCACACTCAGCGAGGGGCGAGGGGGAAGGGATAGGCACACCTGGGAAGGGACCGGAAGTTTAAAACAGGACATTGCAACACACCACAACATCTCCCTCTAGTTTTGTTTAAAAAGAAGAGGACTGTGTTTATGGTGCAGAATGATTGCCAAACCCTGGCTGGCAAATCGGTTCTTCTTCTACAGGAGGGTCAGTGTTTCCCACTGAGGCCTCCAGGTCATCCACTGGAGCACTGAGGGCTTCCAAATGGTAGACCTCAGGAGGGGGAGATGAGCTTGAGATTAACTTGAGAACCATGCGTTTGATTAGTCCAAAAACCAATGCTAACAACTACAATAACTATAACTAAAATAAACAGCACTAAAATTACAGTTTTCAGAATAGATCCCAACCAGCCCGAGAGTCCCCAGCCTTTGAACAGTCCATTCAGCCCGTTGTCAGTTTCTCTGTTGATGTCTGAGAGCCTTTGTCAAGGTAGTCCATATGTGGTTTGGGCTGCGGTAGGAGATCGCAGGTGGGATGATCACGAGTAGGACGAGAAGCAGGCTCGGTCTCATGGCATCTCGAGGCTTCACACGAACAGTGGGATCTAAACTGGTACAAGGAACTTGAGACAGACATATATTACAAGCTATTCCAGATAGGAGGCTTAAATGGAATTTCCTCCAGAGAACGCGTGCGGCGTTTTCTTCTCCAGGCAGCGTGAGCAACCTGGGGTGCTTCTGCAGATTTCTCTGAGACTTTGGGAACATAGGGCTTTACCCATTTGGAAGGAACCCACCTTAAACCAGAGGGGGTGGACACACAGGCGTATCCACGTCCCCAAGTAACCAATTTGTAAGGTCCCACCATTTTCCAAGTCTCAGGGTCCTTTACTAAAACCGGAGGTTTTTCTTTTATCAACCTGTGACTGCTCCCCCCAAAGTGGCGTAGGATGGGTGGGTTCAGGCTGTCAAAAGAACAATTCAGAAAATTGATTGTGAATAGTGCCCTGGATAACCGGATGTGGGGAGATTCTACCTTCAGAACCTGTTGTTGCTGGTCCAGGACTCTTTTAATATCACGGTGAGTTCTTTCTACAATGGCTTGACCTGTAGGGGAGTAGGGGATGCCAGTTTTATTCTCTACTCCCCATTGCTGCAGGACGCTCCCGAATTCCTTGGATTTATAAGCAGGCCCATTATCAGTTTTCAGCTCCTTGGGGATGCCCATGAAAGAAAAAGCCTGTAAGAGGTGCTTAATAGCATCAATAGATGATTCTCCTGTGTGGGCAGAAGCATAGACCGCTCCAGAAAAGGTATCTACACTAACATGAACATATTTCTGCCGTCCAAAAGCCTGTGTGTGTGTGTTACATCTGTTTGCCACAGTTCACAACTGTTCAGTCCCCTTGGGTTTGCTCCCGTACTCACTGTAGGGAGTGCATGTTGTTGGCAATTTGGGCACGTGGCCACAATCGCTTTGGCCTGTTCTCGAGTGATGTTAAACTGGTGAACCAGGCCAGGTGCATTTTAGTGGAAAAGCTGGTGGCTGATTTTTGCCTGTTCAAAAACATTTGGGAGAGTGGCCATCACTGCAGGCGCAGCAAGAGCATCTGCCCTTCTGTTGCCTTCAGCGATAAACCCTGGCAAGTCAGTGTGTGACCTGACATGCATCACATAAAAGGGTTGCTCTCGGTGAGTGACTAACTTTACCAGTTTTGAGAGCAATTCAAAAAGTGCAATGTTAGATACATCTTGCAGTATTGCTTGATCTGCTCTGGATACTACTCCTGCCACGTATGCAGAGTCTGTAATCAGATTAAATGGTTCTGAGAACCTTTCAAAAGCCCTAACAACCGCAGCCAATTCAGAAACCTGAGGTGAACCTTCCACCTCAGCAATGTCCGTCTCCCGCTGCTGGGTTTGAGGATCCTTCCAAGTCATAACGGACTTGTGGGACCTCCCGGACGCATCTGTAAAGACAGTTAGAGCCCTTTTTAAAGGTCTCCTACTTAGAGCAGTTCTTAATTTTAAAGTAAATTGAACATCTTGTTCAAACAATTTGCGAGCGGGCCGCGCTACCGAAAATTGTCCTGAGTAGGAATCCAGAGCAAACTGCAACACTTCATTTTCTTGAAACAATTGTTCCAGTATTTTCATAGTATTTTGACCTGATTTTAACTCAACTGGGATGTGAATGCACTTAAAATCACATCCTGCTAACTCCCTGATCCGGGTCCTTGCTTTTCGGATCAGTTCTGCTACCAGCTCCTGAGGCTTTTTCAGTCTCTTGGACCTTTTGTGACTGAGGAAAACCCATTCTATGATCAAGAGAGAGTCCCTCTGGTCCCGGTCCTATTTTGGTGTGTCCTTTGCCTTAGGTGTTTGTTTTTCCTCCCACTGGAAAATAATTCCATGAAGGTGTGGCAACTTACCTAGGATGATAAATTTGAATGGCAGGTCAGGCCGGCATCGGTTGGCCTGTCTTGTGGACATTGCAATCTGAACCTTTTCTAGAGCTTTCCGTGCCTCTGGGGTAATAGACCTAGGAGCACCTGGGTCCTCTCCCCCTTTCGATAAGTTGAAAAGAGGGGCAAGGTCTTCATTAGTCAGACCAAGCCATGGTCTTACCCAATTCAAAGACCCACACAACTTGTGGACATCCGCAAGGGTCTTGATCCTTGGATTGATTTCTAGTTTTTGAGGAACAATGGTCCTATTTCCAATTTCTAAGCCCAAATACTTCCAAGGTGGCATCTTTTGAATTTTCTTTTCCTGGAGCTCGAACCCTGCAACAATCAATGCATCAATCGTTAGGTCAAGCGCATGTGTGAGTAAATCATCATTGGGGGCACACACAAGGATATCATCCATATAATGATAGATGATGGCCTTCTCTGCGGCTGCACGCACTGGGGAAAGCAGGGAAGAGACATACCACTGGCAGATAGCTGGAGATACCTTTAATCCCTGAGGAAGAACGGTCCAATGGTACCTTTCCATAGGAGCTTCTGAATTGATAGAAGGGACAGAGAATGCCAAACGCGGTGCATCATCAGGGTGCAATGGAATTTGGAAAAAAACAATCTTTAATATCAATAACAGCTAATTTCCAATCTTGGGGAAGCATTGTTGGGGATGGCATACCAGGTTGGGGAGAACCCATATCTTCAATTACATTATTAATTTGTCAGAGGTCACAGAGGAGTCGCCACCTCTTTTTGTCAGCTTTTTGGATGACAAACACTGGAGAGTTCCATGGGGACATGGTCTCCACAATGTGGCCCTTTTTTAGTTGCTCTTCTACTAGTTCTTCAAGCACCTTTATTTTTTGTTTACTGAGTGGCCACTGTTTCACATCAACTGGTTTGTCTGTTTTCCACTTCAGTTTTTGGGTGGGGCACTGTTGTTCAATGACTGCTGCACAAAAATGCTGTGGAGAGTCTGGAATATTAATTGTGACACCCCACTGGGCCATTAAATCTCTCCCTAACAAAGGTTCTGAATAATCTAACACAAATGGACGGATATTTGCCAATTGTCCGTTTGGACCCTCGAATTGAATAATGCTTTTGGATTGCCTTGCCAATTGCAGACCTCCTACACCTCGAAGGTGACCAGCAACATTTTGTAAAGGCCAGTGTGCTGGCCAGTCTTGTACTGGAATCACTGTGCAGTCTGCACCTGTGTCTACAAGCATCTCAATGCGTTTAGACTCCCCACCCCCACTGACATTGCACCACAATTTGGGTTTATCTGTCCCAATAACTTGGACCCGGGCGACTGTGGGCCCCTGTTTTTCGACATTTTCAGGTAAAGATGGCACAGGGATAGCTTGAGCAACAATTTGTCCCTTGGGAAGAAACAGGGGTGGGTGGAAACAGTGCAGGCTGAGAACAAATTGCTTGGGATCTGATGTTGTTATTCCCGGAGCAATTTCGATCTCTTGTGGTGTGTGGGTGTCCCCAGTTACAATGTACTTACAACGAATTTGGTTCCAAGTACCCTTCTGTTCAGGATTTACAGAGACAAAATGCCAGTCAGTGTCCTTCAGGTGGAGTGACTCTGTCAGCTGCAACCTGTAAGGCTCATTGACAGAAGATGCGGTTAATACAGAATCACTTAAATCACAACAAAGGTTATTTTGTTTCACTTTCAACAGTGGACTAGCAGACTTGGTCTTTGAAGCACCTGCTTCACTTACACAAATGTTAATATTATCGCGCGCTTGATTTGTTTTGCTACCCTTATTCTCTTGGCCTGCTCTTTTTATGTCTGCACGCCTGGCAGGCTGGTGCTTTATTCTTCGTTTTTTTGTTGTTGACCCCCAGGGAGGGCTTGTAGTTCTCCTCCCCTGCCATTTCTAAATTCATCAAATTCCCTTTTCAGGGGGCACTGGTTGCTCCAGTGTCCTAGGTTATTACAAAGCAGGCATGGTTTAGTGGGCTCAACCATTGCTGGTCTCCGCTGCTGCCCAGGGTACTGCTGTGCTGAGGGAAAAGGCGCAGGGTTGGCAACGGCGACACCCTGAGGTAGTCTTGGCAGCAGCCTTGGCCTGGTGTCTTCAGCCACAGTCATCAGAGGCACTTTCCTGTTACAGACTAGAAGCATATCTTTTAGTGTAGGGGAAGGTTCCATAGGAAGGCTCAGGATTGCCGCTCGACACTGTTCATTTGCATTTGTAAACGCCATTTCTTCTAAAATTGCTTCCCTAGCATTTTCCTTTTTAAGCTGTATTTCAATGGCTCTAGTTAGCCTTTCTACAAATTTCAAAAAAGGCTCTGATGGTAGTTGTTTGATTTTACTATAGGGCTCAAAAGGCCCCTCAGGTTGGAGGGAAAAGAATGCTTTTTCAGCTGCTTCTTTTACTTTCTCAAGTGTTTCTGCAGGAATTGCAGCAGCTTGCACTGAGGGAGAAGACCACTGGCCCTCACCACAGAGGTGCTCCATGGTGATAGGGTTACCACTGTTGTCTTTTGCTGTGTTTGGATCAGCCTGTAAGCCTGGGAGAGCCTCTTTTAGCAGTTGTTTCAATGCTGATTCCCATAATTTGAATTCCGTGGATGTCATGAGGCATGAAAAAAGCTGTTTTAAATCATGTGGAATCACAACAGTCCTACTTAATTCAGAATTTAAAAGGCCACGGAAATATGGACTGTGTGGACTATATTCCTTATGAGATTTACAGATCTCTTTAATCAATTGTCGTCCAAAAGAACTCCAATTAGCAGTTGGGGCTGCTCCTCCCTGAGCTGTAGGCTGAAATGTAACAGGAGCTAGCGACAACATGGGACTATGCATTGGGTCTGCCGTCCTCTGCTCTGTATCCCTTGAATCAGAAGCATTGGGATGACAGCTACAGGTTTGGGGACAGGCAGTGGGTGTGTCCCCACCATGGGAACCCGGGGAGGGGGCGGGGACAGGGAGCCGGCAAGGGGCGGGGAAACTGTGGGAACAAGGGGCGGGGTCAAGGGGCTGGCAGGGGGTGGGGATACCGTGGGAACAAGGGGCAGGGACGCCTGGTGACATCACATCAGCAGATGCCCCCTGGGAGGAGTAGAGGGGCGGAGCTGATGGTACTGCAGGAAAGGCGGGGGGAGGGGGGAAGGGGTCACGAGGAACAGGAGGAGAGGGGGATGGGGATGGAATTTTGGGATGCTTAAGAGGATTTTGGGAAGAAGAAGACCAGGTTTGGGAAGATGCCACGTGGCATCCACCATCTTGCGGACCCCCTAGGGACTGGGGGCCATTTTGGACATCACTGCTCTCCGGAAAGCTAACACGTGCTCTGGGTTTTAGAGGAGGGGATACAGGGGGTTGGGAATTTTTCCATGCAGCCTGGCCAGGGCTTTGTGAACAAAACAACTCAGGTATTCTTGCACACTCTGGGAGCTGACTTCCCAATGAGTGTGCTCTCTTTAAAATACCAAGTTTTGGGGAAAGAGGTTTAGGGGTTTTAGAGGGAGAGGGAGGAACAGGGAGAGCAGGGGTACATGGCTTTACATTTGGCTTTTTCTCCATTTCCTTTTGTTTGAGCAATGCTGTTCGAATTTGTAAACTCCAGAACACAAATTTAGCTGAGGGTGATTTGCCAGATTGTCCTAAGGTTATCAATTCATTCCCAACTTTATCCCAGAATTGAATATTGTGGATTTCTTCCGGGGAAATGTTTGGGAACTGCAGAAAAAGCCATCTTATAAACTGTTTCAATTTTCCTTTAGAGAATTTCACATTACTCTTGACTAAAATGCTAACAATATTATAATACACTCTGCTTTGTACAATGCTAAGTTTGGAACCCATGTTAGATGTAAAAAGCAAAGTGCTTAATCCCGCCTGACTAAAAACAAAGCTAAAATCAGCTACCACTTTCTAAAAAAACCACAGATAGAAAGCGATAACGAGCAGACAAAAGCTTCACAATGCAGCTGTATATACTGCTTTTAAAATTCCCGGGCAGCAGCAGCAGGGCACGCCCTGCCGAGCCGAGGCAGAAACAAAGCCTCTCCCGTGGTGGAATGCAGCCCCCCCGCAGAGCAGAGAGTGCAGCCACTCCACGTGGCAAGCCAAAACCAGGGCCCCCCCCGCCGCGTGTGCAAAGAGCACTCCCGACCCCGCAGATCCCCCGGCCACGTGGAAAGAGAGCCCCCCCCCTCCTCCCCCGCGGAGCAGAGAAAGAAAGAGAGTCTCCTAAGACGTGTCCGAGCACGCTGCTGAGCCGGGGGGGAAGGGCAGAGAGCGATCCCGCTCCGGCGCGAATTCTCAAAGACAGTGAAACACGCGGCAGAAAACTAAAGCTAGAACGCTATGAATTCCCGTCTGTGGGGCTGCGCAGCCAAAAATGCAAAGGCAAAAAAGGAACAGAACTCGCGGCAGAGTCTGTTTTTGAGCTTCTGCTCTACCGAAAGCAGAGATACTCACGTGAAATGGAAGCTATAGATGGCTGGGTACACGCAGGTCCCTTACCGAACAGGACCTCTGGGCGAGAGAGGCTCCCCTATTCTTCCTCTGGAAAATCTGCTCACCACAAGGGCGCTGGGCTTTCTAGAGGTGCCGAACGGTCCACGAAACTTTTTCTGGGAATATTCCCAAAGTCTTTAGATGGGAGTCTTGAAGCAGGGCTCCTTTCAGCTGGGTGCACGGCTGCCAGAAGCTTCTCTGAGGTACTGCGAGTCCGTTCTCGGGCTGCAGAGTCACTTAGCGCACTCAGGGACGCCAATATATTGGAATAGGAATCCCAATATTACCAGTTAGATGGTGCCTGGGCCAGTTCTGACCCTCGCTGCTGGGCCAAAGGCAGCACTGTAGTGTAATTCACCCCAGAGATACCTTGGCTGCTGGAGATTGCAGCAGAGCACTGAACAAGTCCAGGCTTGTCAGGAACTCCATTTACCTCAGGAGAGAGAGCTTCTGGCGATGGTGAAGAGAGAAAGGAGAGGATTCTGCTGGAGAGTTATATCCAGATGTTTATTCCATGGTTACAGAGGTCTGAACCGGGGCAACTGCTCCACCAGAATCCCGGCCGCATGGTCTGATTACCCTTTTAAGCCCAGGGACAGGGGAAGGGGAGGGGACAGGTGAGCTACCAACCAGGTGAAAGGGGCAGGGTCTCAAGGGACTAGGGACACCTAGACAGGCCAATGACCTCTGGGCATAGGGGAGCATCCTTTGAATTTGACCAACCACACGACGCCTTGCTGGGATGTTACAGGGCACACTCAGCAAGGGGCGAGGGGGAAGGGAGAAGGGAATATTGGCACACCTGAGGAAGGGACCCGGAAACTAAAAACACACCACAACACCATTTTTCACACCCCTCCTGGGAATCAGGAACCCGTGTGGTGGGGCCGGCTGCACCTGTGGGAGCAATGGGGAGCGTCAGCCCGTGCTGTGCTGCACTGCTGAGCTGGCGGAACGGTGGATGCGGGCAGGACGTTCTCTGTTTCCCCCAGAGCTGGGGCCTGCAGGCACCTTGCTGCCCCTTGGCACAGGCTGTGCCACCCAACAAAGCCCAGCAGGCCAGGAGGAGAGCCCGGGGGCAGCGCAGCTGCTTGGGCAGTGGCTGCTTGGAGGGACACGGGCCAAAGCCATCCCTGAGCAGCCACTGCCAGCCCTGGCCCTCCCTGCCCCATGACAGCTCCCCCAGCCCCAGGGAACTGACTGACACAAACTTCACAGCCAGCAAAGAGATTGTCCCAGTAATTGTCTGCTGCTCTTCTTCCCTGCAGTTGGTCCCAGAAACATCCCTCAGGCTGCTCTAAATGCCCACCCGTGGGCTGACCAGCCCCTATGCTTTTCCAGCCTGCTCTCAGAAATTTTGCAACAAATCCACCAATAAATTCCAGGTTAACTCTGGGAATTGCACTCTACAGTTTCCTTCATTTTTTCCCAATCCCTGGAATTTCCTGTATATACACTAATCGTCTTAATGACCTCTGATTCTTTTCAGTGCTTTTTTTTTTTTTGTATTGAGACAGATGAAACAGCCTTATTGGTTTTAGTATTGGCAGGTCTGTTTTTTTTCTTAGCAAGGTGGTTTACTTATTATTCACATGTAAACATAGTTTTATTTATGGTATTTTGTTCCTCAATTATTTTGACAATCTGTCATTCACTTCTTAGTCAATGTTCCATATATGAACAATTTTGAATCTCTTTTTATAGGAACATAAAGATCTCAGAAAGCTGTCTTTTTAATTTTGATGACACTCTTTCTCCTGATTCCCAGCTTTTACAATGATCCTTTTTGAAACATCCCTGAGGATAGGTAGAGTTACTTGGGAAATGCTTGGCTTAACCTGGGAATGGATTATTACTTTTAGTGCTATAAACCTACATTGCTTCAAGCTTCACAGCCACAGTCATGATTTGTGGCTCAAGGCATGGATACCTGTCTGAATTAAAACAATGTTTGTGAGGCAGCTGAAGAGTTTAGACCTCAGACATTGAAATTCCTGGGAGGAGGAGGAGGAGGAAAAAAGGATAAAATCATGTTTCAAAGGCTGTTTTTTCACTTCTAGTATGCCAGAAATATGGTAGACTACACGTGTCTTCAAGTGTCATTTAATTCCAGAACAACTCTCTACAATGCCAGTCACCAGGACAAATTACTCAAAGACTTTGCAACCTAATGCATCAGCTTTAGTTCTAGTGAGAGGTAGGCCTTAATTCCTGTCCGATTAGAGCAAATCCACCAAACAATCTTGCCTCTGTGTGAATGGCAAGAAGAATTTGCTTGTGAACAGGTGAATATGTCCCACTCAATCATGACCAAAATTTGCCTTGACTTGGAAGCAAGTAGACAAGGAGCAATGCAGTATTTGAGTTTCATTCAGTGATAAATGGGGCAAGAAGCATTAACAACTTCCCTGTTTTACAGAACACAAGTACTGATACAGCCAAAAATGCACCCACATGAAGGGATCTTCAGGACATTCCTTTATTTCTTAACTAGGAATGGGCAGCAAAATGCTGGCATTTATCTGAGCTGGAGCAGTGTTCCTCCCCTGTTTCTCCTTGAGCACACTGTCTGTTGTTTGCAGACTTCACTGCCCAGACCATGAATGCTCTCAGGGCCAATTGCTAAAGGACCCAACTACCAAAATACAGGTGCCACATAATCACCCCAGCACTAATCCAGCACTGCTTTGATAGTGCCCAGGAACACAGAATGGCTTGGCTTGGAAGGGACATTTAAAGGCCATCTAGTCCAATGCCGTGCACTGAGCAGGGACACCTTTAAGTAGGTCAGGTTGCTCAGAGCATGAGCTTGAATGTCTGCAGGGATGGATGTCCACCTCTCTGGGCAACCTGTGCCAGGCTTTCAAAACCTACAGTGAAAGAATGGGTTTCTTTTGCCCTGTCTGAGTTGACCATCTTTTAGATTAAAAGCATTCCCTCTCGGTCTGCTCACAAAAGGCTCTACTAAAAGTTCTGTCCCATCTCTTTTACAAGCCTTCTTCAGGTACTGAAAGGCAGCAATCAGGTCTCCCTGGAGTCTGCTCCCTTCCAGGCTGAACGCCACCAGCTCTCCCACCCTGTCTCCAAAGCAGAAGGGCTCTAGCCCTCAGAGCATTTTGTTCCTCCTCTGGAATAGATCCAACAGGACCATGGCCTTCCTGTGTGGGGAGCCCAGAGCTGGATGCAGTACTCTGTCGTGGTACAGACAAAGAGAGTACAAAGCAACACACTCTGTTTCCAGAAGGCTTCAAACCCTGTTTTTATTCTAGCATGCATGCTTGTTCTACATTCTTACAAAGCTCATAAGTTTACACTTTACTCACTGGTCACGAGAGACAAGCAAAGTGCTTCTTGGAATAGGCAGTTGCAGATTTATCTTATTTATCCTTCTTTCTTTCTTGGTTTCTATGTCAACAACCTTGGTAGGGACATGGATCCTCTTATCAAAGTTCTCAATGGCTCATTGAGGTCACTGTAAAACCTCTTCCACAGTATTCCCGGTGGGGTCTCACCAGAGCAGAGGGGTGGAATCACCTCCTTCAAGCTGCTGGGCACACTTCTTTGGATGCACATGGCTGGCTCATGTGCAGCCTCTCATCTTGCAGCACCCCCAAGTCCTTCTTGGCAGGGCTGCTCTCCATCCCTTCATGGCCCAGCCTGTGAGATCAGCTGGGCTGGGACTCTGTCACAGCCCTTGGACAGAGCAGCTCCCTGCCAAAGAAGGCAGATCCCAGTGCCCACACAACTCCAACCTGGCCATGAGGTCACAGTTGGCTCTGAGGTCACAGAGGTGCCAGAGCCCCGTGGTTGCACAGCAGCACAAGGAGCAAGCAGTCAGTGCTTGAGCACAACTGTTGCGGCAGCAGCAGCGGCGGTGGCAGCAGTGGTGCTGACATTGGGACAGCGGTGTCAGGACAGCGGTGGCAGCAAGCGCTGCGGGACTGGCAGAGGGCAAGGCACCATGGCCCTTGCTCTGCGCCTCTTCCTCCTGCTCCTCCTGGCCGTGGCCCTGCCTGCCAGGGCTGCCCAGGCTGCTCCGCTGCAAGGGTGGCGAGCAGGTGAGCCGGCAGCCCGGCTCCCCTTTCCCGGGACAGCGCTCCCTGCTCCCCGGGAAGCGCTGGGGATGGTTTTCCCCAGGCCTTTAGGGAGGGTTTCCTCTGGGGGAGGGAGAGAGCCCCGGGGGCCCTGTGCTGCCCCTGTTGCCTCTCCAGGGATGTGTCACAGGGCCTGCAAAGAGGGTGGAGAGTGACCAGGAGCCAGCCCAGAGCTGCCCAGGCCCCTGTGCAGCTTTGGCCTTGTGCATTCACATCTGGCTCCCACAGCCTTACATGACCCCCTTGCAGTGCCCATTTACTGTAAGCAGTGGGGGATCCCAGCACACCATGGAAATGCCCTGATCTTTGCAGTCTTCTAGACTGGAACGATAAGATGGCTTATATGGAAAAGCTGGTGAACGACAGTATGAAGACTCTAGGGCATGGTGGAGGCAAGTTCTCTGTGTTCCTTTCCTGAAAAATAATCAGTGTCCATGTGGCAACGGCTCAGTCATGAGCCCTGTCCCTTAACATAATCTCTGGGTTTAAAGAATCTGGAAATCTTGCCCTGCTCCCTTCTGTGATCCCACAGGATTGCTGTCAGTGGGAGGAAGGATCATTTAGCTGTCCATCCTCCTTCCGTGTGCAATGCCACTGTGTCCTTCCGTGTGCTCTCTGCAGCCACAGAGAAGAGCAGAGAGGGAAGGGGCCGGGCCCAGGGCTGTGCGCCGGGGCTGAGCCTTTGTCAGCTCCTTTGCTGCCCCCAGGGAGCCTGAGCTGCTCCTGCTGCCACTGCCAAGCCCTGGCCCTGCCTGGGGCTGGGTTTGGAGCTGCAGCAGCTCCAGGGAGTCCTTTCTGCCCCGACTGCCCCACAAGGGGCTCCTTCCATTCCAGTGTGGGGCCACTGCAGGCACAAGGTCCCTCTGGCCCTGCTCCTGAGTGGAAGGCAGAGCTGAGGGAGTGCCTTGGAGGGCACCAATCACCCAGGTGCCCTCACTGCCACTTGGGCCTGAAGGAGAAATGGAACTTCCCATTAAGGTCCTCCTAAATGGAAGAACCGAGACATAGGAGACACAAAATCCTTGGAGGCAGCCAAACATCTGGAGCAGATGCTGAATGACCTAGAGAGATGCCGTGGTGGGTGCATTTCCCTCTGCCTTGTCCTCAGGCTCAGCAGCCGGGGGCTTTGACGGCACATCTGGACACGCAGTGCCCGGCACAGTGGGAAGGGATCCATGGCAGCCTCGCTGCCCCGCTGCTGCTTCCACGCCCTGCAGGGCTGTTTCCCAGCCTGACCTGGCTGCAGCTTCTCCCCAGCCTCTGCAGGAAGGCATCTGGCATCAGTTCACACACAGCCCAAACTGCACCATGGGCCATAGATGCCCTGAGATCCCCTGCAATTTCCTAATCTCCAGTCAGATCACGTGTATGGGCTTTTTCAGTCAGGGAGGTCTCTGGCCCAGCCCCAATCACCTGGCCATTTTCCTGATCCTTATCCACGACTTGACAAGTATTGTCTCCTGAAGTTGCCACCTGCAATGGTTCCATCTGACCCAGCTGTCCTTTTTCCTTTCTCAAGCAATGGAGCAAAAGTCCATGCAGGTGGGGCCATATCCTGTAGGAAGCAATGGCTTTGTGCCAGCCACTGATGCAGGAAAGGAAGAGATGCCAGACATGGGCACAGGTACAGGAGATAATTGCTCCACCAGGCTCAGCCCTTGGTGGGGCTGTGTGGCAGCAGCTCTTTCCCCCAGGGCCTGCCCTTGCCCAGCCCGGCAGCAGCCAAAGCTGGAGGAGGCCTCTGGAGGCCTGGAGGCCTCTGGAGCTCGTTCACAGCCCCGGGGAAAGGGGACTCCTGCACCAACATCCCTCCCGCTGCAGCTGCTCTGGAGCTGGCCCTGAGTGCCCAGAGGCCCAAGGCACAGGAGCAGCCCCGAGCGGGAGCCCTGCCGTGAGCCCAGGGCCAGAGCCAGCCTTGGCTCCTGACTGGGCAGGGGCTGCACTGGGTCCTGCCAAGGCCTGACTCTGTGCCCTGGGGCTGGGGGAGCTGTCACGGGGCAGGGAGGGCCAGGGCTGGCAGTGGCTGCTCAGGGATGGCTTTGGCCCGTGTCCCTCCAAGCAGCCACTGCCCAAGCAGCTGCACCGCCCCCAGGCTCTCGCCTCGGCCTGCTGGGCTTTGTTGGGTGGCACAGCCTGTGCCAAGGGGCGGCAAGGTGCCTGCAGGCCCCAGCTCTGGGGGAAACGGAGAACGTCCTGCCCGCATCCACCGTGCTGCCAGCTCAGCAGTGCAGCACAGCACGGCCTGACGCTCCACATTGCTCCCACAGAAGTGCTTGGCAAGTCAGACACTGACGCCCAGAATCCACGGAAAACACCAAGAATTATCTGCCCCCAGGACGTGCGCAGGTCCTGCATGATAGGCACGGTAGTGACACTGTTCACTGTGCCAATTTCCGTGGTACTGTGCTATGCTGGGTTCCGGTTGTGGAAGGGAAAGAAATGGTAAGGGTTGGCCCATCTCTACCCTCCAGCTTCTTTAAAGGCTGCACATAGTCAGGGAACATTCAGGGAACAGAGAGGCTGCAGTGTAGGTGTGGCCAGTCCATGGTTGTCCAAAGAACTCTCCTGAGGGTTCTGCTGCTGCCCAGAGCTTTCATTGGCCTCTTAATTGCTGGGCCTTGTCCTGGGGGGCCTGCTGGGGCTGCAGCCAGTGCTGGCTCCCACTGAGGCTGCCTGGCCAAGCTGTGGAAGTCCATCCGGAAATCCTTCAGTTTTTGCCTCACAATTGTCATGAGAAAAGGACCACCGAAGGGTTAAAAACTGTTGAGCCAGTTGGGAAAGAAAGTCTCATGCGTATTTAGTGCGTTTACAGATGGTGTCTGCAGAACATGCCATGCTGTACTCGAAGGGGCATGCTGCCCTGTTCTGAACAATGGAACTGGACTTTCTTCCAAACTTCAGGCCTGGCTGGACTGAGCTCTGGGGTGGCTTCCCCCCCCGCTCCAAGAGAAGACCCCTCTTGCCTGTCTTCAACCACCTTGACAGACCAACTGAAATGCGAACCCCCTCATCAAAGAACCAAGAACCCCTCTGGCACCCTATTGGCACCCCCATGGCACCCCCCTGGCAACCTCCTTCCAGAGACTGGGACTGTACCCCCTCCCAACTCAGGGAAGGGGGAGAACCTGCCCAGAGTAGACGTACCTGGGAGCATTCGGCCATGAAAACAATGGACTTTTCCCCTCCATGGAAACCTAATTGCGGCCACCCTTCCCCCAACCAAGAATAGTATATCTGGGGTTCGGTTCGACTGCCTCTCTGAGTCTCCCCAAGACGTGTACCAGCGAGCATCGGCGGCGGGACCCCGAAGGCATCACGTCTTGGTAGCTATACCCCATTCCCTGACCTTCTCTCCTTCCTTTTTCCTTATTCTATCCTTCTCTTCCCCGGATCCTCTAACCAATGCATATTTAGCTGTGGTTATTATCAATAAATTCCATCTTGTTGATTTGCTACTGCAAACCCCTGTGCCTTTGTTGGTTATTTTTGCACCCAAAAATTATTCGTCACCCGTTCACTTCGGGTGGACCCTCACATAATTGGCGTCACGGACAGGATTCCATAGCCAGTGAGATTTTGCAGGTTTTGTGTAGTCTGTAACCTCTTGCAGACTGCATACACCAAAGCCAAATCTCACGCTCGATTGAGCACACAGGCTCCGGAATTGACAAAAAAGGTTTTTCGGTGCAAAACAGGGGAAACTCTTACTGTCACTTTTGTTACTGATCTTACTGGCACGGACACTGACACTGATACTTCTCCTGATCCTGATATTGATGCTGTTACTGATATTGATATTGATACTGTTGTTGTTGTTGTATTTGAGTTGAATCTGAACCTGTTGTTGTTGTATTTGAGTTGAATTTGAACCTGTTACTGTTGTATTTGAGCTGAATTTGAACCTGTTACTGTTTTTTACTGCTGTATTTTTTATTTTGTGTACCTGGACTGTCTAAAAGGGAAGGGGCAGACTTGAAGTAATTAAGCAGTGCCTTTTAGACAGATATTGTCCCTTCACCTACACAGGGAGCGAGGGGCGACCCAGCGAAGGCTGAGCGGCTTTTTCCCTGTTCTAGGTTTCTGGTCCCCTCACAAAGAAAATATTTGTGTGTGTGTATGAGTGTGTGTATCTAGACTGTCTGGAAAGGAAGGGACAATCTGAAGCAATTAAAACAGTGCCTTCCAGACAGATTTGGTTTCTTCAGCTATCTAGGGAGACAGAGTGGAACAAAAAGTCTGTGTAACTTGAGTTAGCAAATTAGCTCCCTGGTATAGTCCTAGTCCCTTCACACAAAATGAGTGAAAATCTCGATCCTAAAGCAAAAGCTGATTTTTACACGTTGCTTGCTAAACACAATGCCAAACCGTCATCTGGCGGAGAAAATTGGGCAGAAAACAATTGGTTCAATTTGGAAAACATCATTGATAGAATATGTTCTCTGCAACATGAATCAAAATTCAAAATGGGTAAAAATAAAAGCATTCTTTGCTCAGTCCTTGGAGCATGTCTTACTGCAGCCATAGAAAACCGCTGTAAACGGAGAACTGAGGAAATGGTAATTATAGATTCCCTTCAAAATTTGGTTGGAATTTTGCAAAAACAGTTAAATGAGGACAGAAATGAAATTTACAAGCTGCGAGCTGCCCTTAGGGAAGAACACACCAAAACCATACACAAAATCAACTCCTCTACAGAGGAGGAAGAAAAGGTAACACCTTCCATTAAAAAGATTTATCCTTACAAAGAAATTGAGGCAGCAAAACAAAACTATTCTTACAAAGAATCTGAAACAGTTACAAATTGTGGGGAAAATTGTTGTCCTCATTTGAGACCTTTTATTAAAACTGAATACAATTACATTAATGATGAAGACATGGATCCCCACATAACAACCAAACAAACACCATTCAGTGCTACCGAATTAGCTAAACTAAAAAAGGAATTCGGTCGCCTCCCCCACGAATCAGAAACGGAATATGTGTTCCGTGTGTCCCTCACTGGCGGAGACCAGATTAAGTTAACTGAACAAGAGGCCAGTGGTTACTGGGGACATGGTGTTTTCCTAACAACAGGAGATAAGCGTGATGCCTGGTCTCTAACACAACGTGCAGCCTATTGGGCTGGGGGAATAAATCCCCTGGAAAGGGGTGATCCCTTAGCAATTGCCACTACCCCTGACCAAATCCTAGAAAGTGTACAAAAAGCTGCATGTTTGCAAATGATTCATGAGAAAAAATTAATTCGTGGTTTTGAATCCCCAATGCAATTGCCTGTGAAGCCTGAAATTATGACCCCTTTAATTCGTGGGCTTCCAGAAACATTGAAATCAACAGCAATCACTATTCAAAAAACAGTTATGGCTCTAAGCCCAATAGATAGACTAGAAAGATTTCTTAACAACTCCACTGATCAGTCTGAGTCTGCCCCATCACCCTATACACCAACACAGACCCCCACAACACCATCTGACACATCTAGCAGCAGCCGCAAAATTTGGACATGGAGTGAGGTAGCAGTTGATTTAATAAACTATTGCAGACAGTATGGGCCTGTAAAAACCCTAGAAGAAAAATCAGAAAAAGCAAAAGGTGTCCGGTTTATGGGAACCCCTAACACTGAAAACACAGAACCAGGGAAACAGATTTCCAACAGACAACGCTGGTGGATGCTGGGAATAAAGAAGGGGGTTCCCCGGGACATAATGGATGGTCTACCACTTGAAAAATTGCAGAAAATAATAACTAACTGGAATTTTAGAAAAACAAATACCCAGCCCAGTGCCCCGATCCCCCTCCCTCACCAGAAACTAACAAATACTCCTACCAATACACAGTTCAGTACACACAATACATCACAGTCTTTCACACAGAACACAGGCAATGAGCCAAAGTTAACCCTTCCCCAGTTTCTCCCTCGTAACCTGGGCAGTGAGGCTGCGTCTCAGCCCCTCCCGCAGAACACAGCCAGTGACCCAAAATTAACTCTTTCTCAGTTTCTTTCACAGAACTTGGACAGTGAAACCCTGGCTGCGTGTCTCCTGAAAAGCACCAGCAGTAAGCCGGAAGTAACTCTTTCGCAACTTCTTTCACAGAGCCTAAGCAACATAACTGCCCACCCGCCCGTACCCCAAAACACAAACACTGAATCTACACCAACAGAGCTTTCGGGAAACTAATATCTCCACCGCTTACAGGTGAGCGAAGGGGTGGAGGTTGGGTTTACTTACGAATGCTCACAAAAAATAAAACAGGAGACATGTTAATTACAGCAATCATGGGCCCCAAAAAAGCTCTGGTAACATAAATTGTTGATACGGGAGCCCAGATCTCCGCACTTACACATAGAGATGCTCAGAAGTGTGGAGTTGTTCCAACAATAAGGCAATGCTGCGTTCTTAATGCTTTAGGAACCATAGAACCAATGAATGTTGCTCTGGTCAAAGTAACACTCCCTGGAGAAGAAAATCAATTGGTTGTCAAAATGGTAATTGGGGACATCCCGAATAATCTGCTAGGGATGGATGTCCTTGCAGGAAGGCAGTGGGAAGACACTGAGGGTTTTCTGTGGTCTTTTGGCACTCTGCCACTTAACATTAGGCTGCTTCAGACCGCACCTGCACTGCCTTACAGTAAAATAATCAATGTGAAACAGTATCCCTTGCCTTCTGAAGCTAGAGAAGGCATCAAACCAGTTATTCAGGATTTGCGTGATCAAGGAATAATAATTAACACACACTCCCCATACAATTCACCCGTGTGGCCAGTCCAAAAGCCCAACACGAAGTAGAGATTTACGATTGATTACCGTAGGCTCAATGCCAACACTGACCCTCTGACTGCAGCAGTGCCAAATTTAGCTGAACTAATAACATCAATACAAGAAAAAGCTCACACAATCATGGCTACCATAGATGTCAAAGACATGTTCTTCATGATACCTATACAGGCAGAGGACATGGATCGCTTTGCATTCACATGGGAGGGACAACAGTACACATTCACCAGACTCCCTCAGGGATACAAACACTCTCCAACACTAGCACACCATGCTTTAGATAAGGAATTAGAAAAAATACCTAAACCTGACACTGCAGCTGTGTACCAATACATTGATGACATTTTGGTGGGAGGAGAGTAAATTAAAGAAGTGGGGGATCTCCAGCAGAATATAATCTCTCATCTGGAGAGCCTTGATTTAAAGATTCCTTCAGAGAAAATTCAAAAGCCTTGTCAGGAAGTAAAATTTCTAGGAATTTGGTGGCGATCTGGTAGCACATGCATTGCACCTGACACTTTAACTTCTTTAGAGCAAATAAAAATGCCCGAAAACAAAAAAGACCTCCAGCAAGCCTTAGGACTGTTAGTATTCTGGAGGAAACATATCCCAGATTTCTCAGTCATTGCTAGGCCCCTTTACAAGTTACTAAGGAAAGGAGTCAAATGAGACTGGACTCCTTCTCAGGAGGAAGTATTACAATTGCTGATTTTTGAAGCCACAGCACATCAGGCATTGGGGCCCATTCGTCCTAAAGACCCTTTCCAAGTGGAATGGGGATTTGCCTCCTCAGGACTATCAATACACATCTGGCAGCGAGGTCCTGAGGGTCCAACGAGGCCTGTCAGCTTCTTTTCCCGTGGTTTTAAAGATGCTGAGAAAAGACACACTACCTGGGAAAAAGGATTGTTTGTTGTTAGCTTAGCTCTCATTGAAGTAGAAAAAATCACACGGCAATAAGCTATCATCTTGAGAGGTCCCTTCAAGGTAATTAAAGCTGTCACAAATGGGACCCCTCCACCTGGCGGCGTAGCCCAAATGTTGTCAGTCAGGAAATGGTATGCTCAGATAGAGAACTACTGCAATAGCTTTTCTGTTACAGAAGGTGCTGCAAAATTCTTGGCAATACAAGACACTGAGAGCCTGGATAGTAGTCAAGACAAACCTGTTTCTGTAATAAAAGTAGCACCACCATTCTCACCTGAAATAGCAGCAAACTGTTGGTTTACAGATGCTTCTTCAAAGCAGGAAGGAAAGATTTGGAAATATAAGGCGGCTGCTTTACATATTTCATCTGGTGAAAAAAATCATCACAGAAGGGGAGGGCAGCGCTCAGGTAGGAGAACTCATAGCTCTCTGGAGTGTTTTCCAGTGTGAGGCACAAAACACTTCTCCTGTTTACATCTACACTGATTCATATGCAGTATACAGAGGCTGCACTGAGTGGCTCCCTTTCTGGCAACAGAATGGCTGGGAAATTAACAGAATCCCAGTGTGGCAGAAAGATAAATGCAAAGAAATCCTAGAAATCGCCAGTAAAGGAAACTTTCTGGTTGGTTGGGTAGCTTCTCATCAAACAGATGGGAATCAAGCAGGTGAATGGAAAAACAGAGTTGATGAACTAGCAAGGCTTAGCCCCCTGAAAAAAGAAACTATTTCAGAGGATTGGAATCAACTGTTAGAATGGTTACATGTAAAAAAACAGCACACAGGTGCCAAAGATCTGTACGAGGAAACACACGCCCGCGGCTGGCCAGTCACCAGGGAAATGTGTAAAACATGCATATCGGCCTGCGAACAGTGCCGCAAGCGACTGGAAAGGCATCCTTTAGAGGATGATCCTCTGCATTTGAGGAAAGGTAAAGGCTTGTGGGATGTGTGGCAGGTAGATTATATTGGTCCTTTTAAGAAGTCAGGAGGTAAACATTTTGTGTTGGTAGGAGTGGAAATTGTATCTGGGTTGGTACAAGCTGATGCTTTTAAAAGGGCCACAGGTGATAATACAGTTAAAGCATTGCAGGGGTGGTTTGGAACTTTTCCAAAGCCACAAGAAATTCAGTCTGACAACGGGTCTCACTTTACTGCCAAGGTGGTTCAGGATTGGGCCAGAGCCAAAGGCATAAAGTGGACTTTTCATACTCCTTACTACCCTCAGGCTAACAGGATCGTGGAAAGGACAAATGGCCTTTTAAAGCGGTTCCTTATGCCCCAGAAAGCAAACTGGGACTGTTGACTGTGGGAAGCTGTCAAAGGGGTAAATAGCAGGTGGGGAGTGAATGGCTGCCCCAAAGTTACTGCTTTTTACCCCACACCTCCAAGCATCATCCCTTCACTGGAAGGTCCCGACGATGCAAACAATCCATCACATTACCCTGGACAACCTGTCTTAGTGGACCTCCCCACGGTGGGCGAGGTACCACTTGTGCTGAAAACCCCTCTGAATAAATATGCATGGGTAGCCTCTGACGCTCTTGGAAAAGAGCACCGCATACACACACGCTGGATAATCCCCTCATTTTAAACTCCTTTCTGCCTCTCAGAGGCATGATTTTTTGTTGTTCTTGCTTTTACAGGAGAACCCCGAGGGACATGAGAATCATCTGAAACATGATAGCCTTGCTAATACTTTTCTGCGTATTACCACAATTTCATGGACAACCTCCTGGTGAGCAGCTGTGGCCCGAAGCCATCGTTCAGCACACCAATGTTCTTGGAACCTATCCCAAGGGCCGTTACCCGAGCCTGGCAACCCTAGTGCTGCATGACTCCAAGGTGTACCACCCGAATGAGTGGAGATGGGACCAGAATGAGTTGATGAGAACCCTGACAGATGGGAACAGTTGGTGAGTGAATTTTGGTAACATGCAGAAAGGTGGAAGGAACTCTCCATGGAAAGGCCACCTCCACCAGAATTGCAGGAAATTTTATGGAAACAGGTGGAAGGAATCATCTGGACATCCCTTCAGCAAAATTATGTCCCATGAAGAAATGGGGAAGTTTCAAAATAAAAAGTCCCCTCGCTCTGTGTTGCCGCCAGGAACATATTGGTAGTTATGCTTTAGGTCTCAAAACTAACAATCTTGCAATTACAAGAGATTGTAATGATGCATCACTTGATTGCTGGTACAGTTTAACTTTGCTCAAACGCACTTACATGACATGTCATTGGCAGAATGACACAGCTAGTCCATTAGGACTAAGAGGCTTGGTTTACACATTCAAGATAAACACTGTACCAAAACTCACACCAAGTGCTGTAATTACGCTCTCTCAGACGCAAGGTGTGAAGCCCTTTTCTAATACATCTCAAAGGGCAGACACTGTAAGGCCTGCACTGAGCACGGTAAACACAGCAATCACACCCCAATTGGCAGAGGCAACAGGAGGCCCCTTTACATAGCCCTGGTCTCAAGCCTTCCTGCAATTTATCGGATCTATGGGAGATGTCATGGGTCTAAACTTACTAACAGTAGTTACACATGAAGACAAGTTGTATACTTGACAAGAATGGGAGAAACAGAAAACCTGGCATCTTCAAGGAGTAGTGCGAGAACAAATTAGCATTGGGTGTTGAATGGTTAATGGGTCTGACTATAGCAAAGCAGGAAAACAAACAGGAGCAAGTCTGTACGCACCTAAGCGTACGAGACTGCTGGCACATTTTTACACTAACTCACACTGCGGAGGTAGTTTGCCTCTAGTCCAAGGATACACAAGACCTTTCTTTTAAATTTGTAATAAATGCTGAAACCTACTTTACCACTGTCACCACTTCACCTGTACCACCGGTCATACTCATCCCAAGAATTTTCAAGATTGGACCTTATATAATCAGGAAAACTGGCCAACAACAAATAATATTCAATCCGGCATGTCTCTCAAACAGGTCAAATTGCTAATGCAGAGCAACGTTTCAGAAATCCAGCCAGCCTGTTCTCCGTTTCTGCAAACTTCCTTTGAAGGCTGGACCACTTGGCTTCGGAAACGAAGCTCTTTTAAAATTAGAACACCAAGAGACGTGACCGGTGTTATGCGTACAGGATTGGGAATTCTGAATAGCATTGATTCTGAAGTACTAATGAACAAATTGGCTGCTACAACTAGAGATCTGACCAAATTACAGCAACCACTGAGGTCATCTCTGTTAGCCTTGGGGACACACCAGTGGCTGCTGTCAAACATTCTGCCAAATTGGGAAAGAGCGAACGTGAATGACCACAAATTGGTGATTGATGCACTTAGTGCTACACAGAACAATGTTTCCCTAGCCCTCAGCTGTATCCAGGCACAACTGTGGATGCAGTCGGTCTCTGCTTCAATTATAAGAGAGGGCGAGGAAAGCACCTTCCCCACAGAAGTTTGGAAAATAATTTGGGACAGTGCCACTGAATTTGAAAGAGAATTCCAATCCTGGTGGATTGGATCCCTGGTGAACTTTACCTATGATCCCATTTCAAACACAGCCACTGCTTTTGTTTTAACCATACGCAATGCTTCTGTACATTTAGTCTTCCCTGTTACTGCATTAGGATTAAACCATGATGGAGCTGTTCTCTATCCCACTGAACATAGGGGATGGGCCCGTCAGGTCAATGACAAATGGCAAACTGTTAATCTGGAATCTTGTATTGTCCGAGAACAACTGTTGTATTCTCGTTGTATTCCATATCTCTCAAGTCCCATACTGTACCAAGCTGTTCTTCTCTGCAGCACAGTTCTTCGTGTGTCCTCTCAGGGGCTCCTCCTAGGCCTCTCGATCCACCTCTGTTTATTCCAGTTACCTTCACGAGCTACAGCTGCTGCCCAACTAAGGACTTCGCAGCTGTAGCTTGTTTGGAGTAACTAGGACCCACACAGATCTTACAGGGACTCTCTCCATAAGGACCCACTTATTTAATACATAGATCTTATAATACATAGATCTTAACAGGGACTCTCTCCATAACAATACATATATTCCGGCCCCCACAAACAACAAGGGTTCATCTGTGAAAGCAATGCAATCGTAGCTCAGGATATCTGTTTAGACACAGAGCAAAACATCTGTCATTTTGAGATTCGTCCTAATGAGGCTACTGAAACAGTTCTTCTATACATAGGCAATGGCTGTGCATGCTTTAGAACCATTTGTGATTTTGTTTTTGTGGAAGATATTGTGGTAGATACAAAGAATCACTCAAACTTTTGTGCTTGTAACTTTACTAAGATTGTAGGGTGTGATTTCTCTTATGAAGCTCCAGTTACCTCTCACTACATATTGCAATCCAACTACACACTGATTCACAAGCTGATGCCCACTCCTATCAGAATGAACCTCACCCTTGTGAGACAACTGCTGCTCTATCAGGACCTGGTTGAAATTCTCAAGAACAAATACACAGGGTTATGGAGAGGGTAAAGCAGGATGCTGAGCAAAGGTGGTGGGATACTTTCTTTGGGTGGTCACCTACTGCCAGAGGTGTCCTGAACAGTGTGTGCCATCCAATTGTTGCTCTTTTGATTCTAATTACACTTGGTTTTTTTATCTTGTCAGCAGCCCTATTCATTCTGAATGGGAACATGATGAAAAGGCTAAGGAGATTGATGTCTGTAATCAATGCACACCGCTTGGCCGATGTCCTCTATACTATAGACATCCCCAAAACATTTGACACAAAACAATTATGATTTGAGCATGTGTGCTTTAGAGCAATTTTTGGTTCTCAAGTATGATTTACAGAAGGTTATTTTGGTCTTTAGTAGATTATTTTAGAAAATAATTTTTAAAAGACAATGCTTACATTATGATTTATTTGTTGTTTTTGTTTTATTTGTGATTTGTTTCAACCATTTTTTGAAATTGTTATACAAATGATATTGCTTTAATTAATTAACCATTTTTTGGAAGTTATTATAATTAGCCATTTTTGAAATTGTTATAAAAGAATAACCACGTGTGAAAATTATTATGATAATCAATATTAATTATATTTGTTTATTGCTTCCCTTTCCCCTATCTTTTTCTTTTCTTTTCCCTCTCTCTTCTTTTTATCCTCCTCTTTTCTGTCATCCCTATTTTTTCCAGGTTATGCTACCAACATGCAACGAGTTCTGAAGATTCATCAACGACACTCCAGAGTTCTGCTGATGAAGATCCCTCAAGAAAATCGTGAGTCATGGGGTCGTGTGAGAGTCTGTCCCAAATGTCCTTCATTTTTGCCTCACAATTGTCATGAAGAAAAGACCACTGAAAAGTTAAAAACTGTTGAGCCAGTGGGGAGGGGAGGTCAGGAGCTTCTCAGCTCACTGTTTCCACAGGTGTTTGCAGAACATGCCATGCTGAACTTGAAGGGGGCATTCTGCCCTTTCTGAACAATGGATCTGGACTTGCTCCCTGCCTCCTGGCCTGGCTGGTCTGAGCTTTAGGGTGGTGCCCCCCTCCAAGAGAAGACTCCTCTCGTCTGCCTTCAACCACCTTGACAGACAAGCAGACATGTGAGCCTCTTCATCAAGGAACCAGGACAAGAAATCCCCGTGCAAGAAAAGCCCCCTCTCACCTTCTTCCAGAGACTAGGACTGAACACCCTCCCCAGCTCGGGGAAGATGTGCACGAAGGGGAGAAAAGCTGCCCAGAATAAATGCACCTGCGAGCATTGGGCCATGAAAACAATGATTTTGCCTGTTGCTTGACTAGGACTCTGTGCACCTCCCTTTTTCTGTTCTTTCCCCCTCCTTGGAGACCTTGGTTTCAGCTCCCCTTCCCCCCAACGAAAAAATCATATAATTGGAGCCCTGGTTAGCCGCGCTTTTTGAGATCTCCCCAGACGTGACCCAGTGAGCTTCGATGGCTGGACCCCGAAGGACAAAAGCGGCACCACGTCTCAGTAGCTATAACTCCTCCACCCTCCTGTCCTTCCTCTTTCCTTATCTTCTCCCTTTCTTCCCCAGTTCCCCTCACCAATACTTTTCAGTTGTGGTTATTTCAATAAAACTACATTTGTTAATTTGTTACTGCAGATCCCCTGTGCCTTGCTGGATATTTTTGCACCAAAAAAATCATCGCGTTAAACGTTAACCGGAATGGACCACAACAGTAATGAACAGAACAAACACCTGGGAAGTCCAACAATGCATACTGCAAATCATCAGAATTTTGCATTGCCCAATTAAGATAATCTTTTTTCAATGGTAAATAGATAACTGCAAATTCTTGACCTGCTAAACTTAACAATCTGCTCCTGGCCTTAATTACAATTTGTGCTATCATCTCTAAAACTGTGAAAATAGTTTTTGGAAACTTCTAGGGAAGAAAAATCCACTCTATTATCAACAAAGGATCTCTCTCAGAAGGGTCCCACAGAAAAATGAGACCACAAAGTGTAATTTTTTCTCCTAAAATTGCAAAAAGGAAAGAGTTTTCTGGAATACAGCAATGAGCTTGCTATCTTTGGAGAGCTCCCATGACCGTGTCAAGGGCTGAACGAGCTTCGGGTATTAAGGTTCTTGGATGTTGTAGCTTCCTCTCAGTAAATCGAAAAGTGGACCCAGTTCATCATTGGTGATTCCCAAAACAGGTCTGACCCAATTGATTTCTCCCAAAAGCTGCTGTAAGCCTTGCAGATTGCTGACACTGGTCTGGAGCTGTATCTTCTGTGGTGTTATTGTTTTCTCAGTCATCTTCTATCCAAGATCCTTCCAGGGTGGAACTTCCTGGATTTTTGTAGCAGAAATTGCAAGTCCAGCATTTTGAATTTCAGTAACAACACTAGCACGGGTTCGCTCCATCTCTGCCTGCGTTGGAGCTGCGATGAGAAAATCATCCATGTAGTGCAGAATCATGGATCTGGGAAACTTCTGTTGAACTGGAGACAAAGCTTGGGTAACAAAATACTGGCAAATTAAAGGCAAGTTCTTCATTTTTTGGGGCAATGATTTCCAGTGATATCTCTGCATGGGTTCTCTTCGATTGATAATGGGAACTGGAAAAGCAAATCTTGGAGAATCATTGGGATAAAGTGGAATGTGGAAAAAACAGTCCTTTAAATCAATGACAATGAGAGGCCAGTGTTTTGGGATCATTGATAAAGAAGGGAGTCCAGGTTGATGAGGTCTCATGTCTTCAATCACTTAATTGATCTTCCTCAGGTCATGAAACAACCTCCAGGAGTCCGATGTCTTCATATAGATGATGAACACTGGTGAAATCCAGGGACTATTTGTGGGGGAGATGTGACCTTGTTGTAATTGCTCCTTTACCAATTTTTTAAGGATATTTAAATTTTTCTCTGTTAAAGGCCATTGATCAATCCATATAGGATGATCAGTTTTCCAGGTCAGCTTTCAAGTGGCAGGTTTTGACGTGGTTTCCATCAAAGGCCCACTTCCCACTTCCAGTTTGGCTCCCCATTGGGACAGGATGTCTCTCTCCCAAAAAATGAGGCTTCTGAACAACAAAAGGACGCACCGTTGCTTTCTTTCCTTCAGGACCTGTAATGTTAATCATGGATGCATTTTGCAAACACATGGCAGCATCTCCAATCCCTGTAAGGGAACCTGAAGGAACCACCAAATCCCAATCATTGGGCCAGAACATGTAAGAAATTACAGTGACATCTGCACCAGTATCTGGCATGTCTGTAACATAAATTGTTTTACCACAGTGAGTCAGGCAGCAAGTCAATTTTGCTTGGTTACTGTCCCAACATTGCACCCAAAAGACCTCTGGACCAGAGGTACTAGATGGCACAGACACAACTGAATTCTTTGGAAAGTTGTTTTGCTTGGGTATATTCATGGGTAACAGAAATGCAATAGCAATAGGTGTTTTTGGTGGAATTACCATAGGAACATCAAGTGCAAGAGCTAAAATCATTAGCTCTTCATTACAATTTACTGAAACAACAGAAGTGTGGTAGATAGGGTCAGGCGTTCAGAAGATCTTGCGATGTTACGGGAAGACAGGGCCCCTGTTCCCTTAGATAAGAAAATTAACATAGGAAAGCAGCCCCCTAAACCAGATGCCAGTAATTTTCATTCCTACCCAGTAAATTGCCACCCCTTACTAACCATAGATGGTAAAAGACAGACCCCCCATGACGTAGAAAACCCTAGATTATAAAACTCCACGAGAAGAGATAATAAAGGCCTTTTGACCGTCCACCACATTGGTGTCTGCGTGCTCTTTGGCCCGAGTGACCCTGGAGAGTTTGGGTCGCCATGCTGTCTCTCCGAACCAGGTCGCCTGCCTTGTATCAGAAGGCAACACAGAAGGAAGGATTGAGAGTTTAAAAATTTTGTTGTTGGCTTTTCCTAGAATCAAAACATTTTATCTTTGTTGAAAAAGATTGACAATTCCTGTAGGAATGCTCACACAACACAAATTATTTCACAGATGAATCAGTTTTGAGGAGGCTAATTTGAACCTTGCACTTGAGGGTATTGAGCTGGAACCATTTGAGGATTGGTTAAATTAGGGATAAATGACTGACGTACTAACACCACTTGACTGGGTAACTGGCTGCCAGGGGGTACCACTACTTGTGTCTGGGCTCGGTGGTAATCTGCGCTCTTTTTTAAGTTTAACGATAAAGGTCTGCCATCAATGTCAAACTGAGAAAGATTTACCCAGCACTTAGAAAGATACTTCCCTTTTCGACATCGAGGGCAAATAGAAAGTTGTTTAGGTTGGATTGTTTTCATAGGACAATCCTTTTTAATGTGACCTGGTTTACCACAGGTCTTTCTATCAGAGTCCAACGGTGCAGTACCAACAGATTTTTCCCAAATTTTTTCATGTTTTTCTAGGAGCTTTTCAAATTTATCCATTTGTTGTGTCAGATTATCTTCCAATGTTTTTCCTAATGATTGACTTGTATGTTAGCAAGATGTTGTGCAGAAGTGAGCCTACTGCAAGCTGTTAGCATCTGTGTAATAGGTGGAGGATGATCAGGCAAAATTAAAATAATTTTTCTACATTCCTCATTAGCATTTACAAAAGCAAGGTTTTGAACAATATAGGAGCGAGCTTGCTCATCTGGACATTGCTTTTCGACTGCTTGGGTTAATCTGTATAGAAAAGAACCATAGGATTCTGTTCCACCTTGTCTCTGTTCCACCTTGTCTGATAGTAGTATAAGCATTTACATGGGTACCAGCTGGCTCAACTGAAAACAAAGCTTTTCTAGCAGCACCTTTAATATCTGTTAATACAAGCTGAGGCAATTCCACCACTTGATTTTCTGGTCTATGGTAAAGTGGATCACCTGCTATGTTGGGTAACATCTATATTCTCATAAGGACTATTTTCATATCTTTCAACCAATTTATTAAGAAGTTTTTTCCATTGTAATTCCCATACAAGATATTGTGAATTGGTTAAAATTAGGGAAGTCACATTTCGACAATCAGCAGGGACTAGGTCATTGAAATAAAAATTACTTTTCAACACATTATTAAAATAAGGAGAAGAGAACCCACTTTCTTTCAAAGATTGACGGAGTTCTTTTGTATCATGGTGAGAATGACTTTCAACTCGTGGATTTACATCATTATGACCATATCTTACAGGTAATGCAAAGAGTTGTTTCTTTGAATCCAAATATTTCTCTAAATTTTGATTAATATTAGACCAATTAGGTAATTGCAATGGAGGGTTCACTTCTGATTTAGATTGTGATTTATTTTTCCCTCTCAGTACTCTTGTGTCTGATTCAGAAGAACAGGTAGGATTGTCACTGACACAGCTGTTCCGGGAACTCTGCCTATCTCATGGCTGCTGCTTAGCTCTAATCACAGTTCTGCTGTCTCTTCAGCTTGCATTTTGTAGCCTCCCCAAAACCCTCTAATTTTGTGCATTCCCACAGTAAAAAACTGCACTTTCTTATTCTCTTCATAGAAACTGGGAGAAAACACACTATAAATATCAAGGAATGCAGTGCAAGGATGATGGGCATCCCTCAGTTATCCCAACAGATTGATGTCACTGGCAAAATTCCCTCTTTTCCAAAGGGTTTTCATTTCTTTGGCTGCTCTTTGTATGGCTTCAGGTCATTTTTCCCTTGATTTAAGAAAATATCTTGGCCGTTCTTGAAGAATTTCCCCTTGGAGGAATTATTCAGTTCTGCAGTCTTCACTATACACCCTATTTTAAAAGACTTTTATGCTATTTTTCTCCTCTCTGTGTTTGCACACTTGTTCAACAAGGTTTTCTTTGTAAGAATATAATTCACAATATTCCAAAGGATTAAAAAATGCTTCAGTATTTTTTCCCTAAGTATTTACAAAAGAACAATTAAAAAAAATCTGTATACATGCTGGATGGAAAATGCAAGCAGAAATAAACTTGAGAGTTCTTCCAAAAACCCTTAAGAAAAAAACCCATGTATTCATCCACAGAATACAAAAATGGGCACGTTCTAGAAGAGAAAATTTGTGCAACGGTTCTGCACAGAATTCTATGCTTTCAAGCTCTTTGCCCTTCAGGGGTAGTGCCATTCTCTGAACTGTAATGCTCTGAGCATGTTCTGCTCACCATGGCAGCTTTCTGCTCTCCCCTGGTACAGATCATCCTCCCAGCAAAGGGGGAGTGCAGCCACCACAACCCGCAGCACCTTCCCACACAGCAAGAACCTGAAGGGAGAGATGGCTTTCACCAGCTGCTGCGGGTTCTGATAGTGCCACCTCTCAGCTGCTGAAAGCCTGAATTTCTGTGTTGCAGTGTGTTAGTTTATTGAGCCAAATGTTCTGTTAGCTTCTGGTATGTTCAAGTGTTCTCTGAATTATTACAGTTAGTCTCTCCCCTATGTTACGCCCTCCTACCCAAGTGTCCCTCAAGGAATCCCCTCCCTCCTCACCAGATTTTTCCCTGTCTGTCAAGACAACCCAGCCCCTTTGCCCCATCCATCAGCCCAAACCCTACTCTTTGTTCCAGAAATTTCCCTGTCCCTCACCCTAAGATCCAATCCCTATCCCAGCGCTCTCTCTTCCCCTTGTTCTGATTTGTTGTAGCCCTCAAAACCACACCCCAAGAGTCGCTTATTGGTTACCATATGGTGTCCACCCCCTGTTTTGAAAGATTTTAAAAACCCGTGCACAGGGGTGCTGGGGGTTCTTTCAACATCTGTTCCCTTTGGGAATGCTCACCTGCAAACCTTCCCCTCAACTCTCCTGATGAATTTGCTGCACTTTACACCGCAGAAGAGCCTCCTCTGCTTCCTTCACTCACCCCTCCAGGGTTCTCTACTGCTCAGCATTTGGGCTAGAGGTCCTGGCTCAGGCAAAACCCCAACCTAGCCAGTTCCCCACTCTTGCCATTGTCCCTGGAGCATCACAGAGCTAGCCAGGGCTGCGGAGGGCAGTGACAGTGATCCATGCCCTGGCATGTCACAGCCCCCAGAGCCACACCTGCCAGGCCACAAGCCCCAGCCCTGGTCCCTACTGCGGCTTCAGCGGCTCTTGGGCATCCTCACCCTGGGTGCAAAGGCAGCCTCAGGAGCCGCCCAGGGCGCTCTGGATCCAGGCTGCAGACACCCTAAAGCCAGCGCTGAAAGGGACATGGATGGGGACTGCAGCTGGATCTTCCAGTGCTCACCACTCCTGACTACTCTCTAAGTGAACCCAAACCTCCTTTGCAGCACCTTGAGCGCATTTACCCTGCTCGCCCCTCCTGGAACGTGGTGTTCTCACATCCTACACCAGCCCTTTGCAGAGAGTGACCAGCTCCCAGCTGCTCTGCTACCCTGGTCTTACTTTCTCTTTGCCAGCAATGAACTTAACAGATACACTCCTGAGAAACATAGCACAACATTTGCATCTCGGGAGCTCTTTGGCAAAAAAACTCCACTATTCCCTAGTTTTTGCACAGAGAAGGAGGTCCTGACAAAGCATAAGGCACAGGCAGGGCTCTGGCATACGAATTCCTGAGCCACAGGATTCTACCCATTGTTGTTCCCAGCTGCTTTGCTGATATTTTAGAGCCAGTTCTGGACAGGGGCTGCTGCTGACAGGGTAGGAAAATTTGGAGAAAAAAAGGTGTAGGAGACAACCAAAAAAAACCAAGGGGGGAAACCCTTAGAAATACAGAGCACAACAGAAGTGCTTTGAGATGGTTCAATAGAAAATGCCACCAGCAGTGAGGTTGCTCACTGCCACCCCAGGGGCTCCTCAGTCCCCTGCTGGTTTGTGTCTGATGCAGCCCTGCCTGGAAAGGGCTCCAAGCTCTGGTGCATTCTTAGCAGCACTGAAAGAAGAGGTGAAACAAAGAGCCATTTTCTGTCCTGCCTGCAAACTCTTCTCCTTCAGTGCCACTGCCAGAGATCATCCCTCTGTCAGCTTGGCACTGTGCCTGCTGCATCCTTGTCCCTGTCCCTTGCATCAGCTCCTGCACATCATCAACACTCGCTGTCTCGCATCATGAACAGAGAGAGCTGTGTCAGAAGAGCAAGGAGTGTATTTTCTTGGCCTTTCTAACAGACACAAGAAGCATGAGTCCAAATAACTTTGATGTTTGTTCCTGCCCTCCTTTTCGATAAGTCTTTTCTGCGTTAATGCAAAAGCCTCTTTTCCTACATGGATGGAATGATCTGGAATTGGCAGTTGCCTCAGGCTGTCAGGCACCATTGGAGTTCTCTCTTGTCTCGGATGAGGATTTGGTGAATTTTCCATTGGTCCCTTGGTGGTGTCAGCATGGGCTGAGCTCAGCGGCCGACTCCGCTGTCCCCAGGGGATGCATTGGGACGCCAAGCCCCTCAGGGCTGGTATTCGGGGTTGGGCGGGCTCGGAGCGCCCGGAGCCTGGGCCCGTGAGGAGCTGCTGCTGGCGCTGGCTGTGCTCAGCCCGCTGTGCCGAGCAGCCGCGGCCATGGAGACACAGGCGGGAGCTGTGGCCGAGGCCGGCAGGCGGCCCGGGCCGGCTCGCAGCTGCGAGGACGCCGGCAGCCTGTGGCCTGAGGCCGGGGCCGTGGCGGGCGGTTTGCGGGCAGGGCTTTTCCGAGCCGGCCGCAATGTGCTACCTCCGGTGTGGGCCCGGCTGCGGCAGAGGCAGGCGGGAGCGTGGCGGGGCCGGCAGCGGCGGGCAGAGGCCGCAGAGAGCAGCAGCCCGGCCGGGCCCGCTGCGGAGCGGCATGGAGCTGCCGGGCAGCCCTCGGCCGTGTCTGTGCGCACAGGGAAGGTGCAGAGCCCGGAGCAGAGGCAGGAGCCGCGACAGGAGCCGGCCATAGCGCCATAGCGGCAGCTCTGCCCGGGGCCGCAGCCGCAGCTCTCCCCTGCCGGCCACAGCAGCCGCTCGCCTCCGAGGCTCCGGCGCTTCCCGAAGACGAGGGGCCCGGCCCCCAGCACGTCCTGGAGCCCCGCAGCGAGAGGAGCCGCCGGCGCCGCAAAGGGCAGCGCAGAGGGCGCAGGTTGAGGAGGACGACATGAGGCTCGCTCTGGGCCACGCTGGGGCAGCTCTGCCCTGTCAGCCTTCACCTTGAGCCCTTTGCTTCTTTTCCATGAGCCCTGATCCCCGTCCTTGGCCCAGGGCCCCCGCAGCCCTTTCCAGGGCTGCAGGAAAAGCTGCCTCAGTCGCAGAATCACAGAATCACTGGCTTGGAAGATACTTTCAAGGTGGTCGAGTCCAACCTATAGCCCAATACCTCAACTAAAGCAGGGCACCGAGTGCCACATCCAGTCTCTCAAAGGCTTGCAGGGATGGTGAGTCCACCGGCTCCCTGCAGGGGTCTGTCCCAGGAAGAACCAAGATAACACTGGGGCCTTCTGCTCCCCGACGCTTGGAGCTCTGGAAGTTTGTCTTTCTGCTTAGGCAAAGGCCATGGAAAAGGACTGGGAAAAGTAATCACAAATCAAGTCGCCTACAGAGCTCTAAATTGATGTGCAAGGAATACAGAAAATATAGAAAAGAAAAAAAGGCCAAACCCAAATGGCATCAGCAAAGTCTTGGGCATGAACACATAGCTGCAAAGGGTCTTCTCAGCCCTATTTCTTTGTATTTCTGGGAACCAGAGGAATCCTGCTTGAGCCTCTGGGGAGATGGGTTTGGGAGGTAAAAGTTCATGTCATTTTTTCCCCTTGGGGCGGCTCCTGTTCCTAGCATCAGCTGAGCCTCTCTCCAGGCTAATGCCTGTTCTGATTGTTGCAGGAAAACAACTGATGGCAGACAGAAGACACTGATGCTTGCAGAGACGTGACTTTTTCCAGTGCCAGCTGGGAGTGGGAGTCAGAAGAAAAACTCCCGAAAGCACAACTCCATTGGAAGATTGCCTTCCTTTTCATTCCATAAAGAAGCTCTAGATCCACTTGAGAATTGTCAGTTGTTTGTTAAGGATGGGAAGTTCTCTTTCATGATTTTTTTCATGTGGTTTGGAAGTAGATGAGGCTCTCGTTCATTCACAAACTCCAGACCAAAGTGCCTTTGGAAGATGCCCCACGTGGCAGTTTTTGCCCAGCCATGGTACTTGTGGATATAAGAAAGCAAGGGCAGTGGTATTTGCAGCCAAAATCCGGCAAAGCTTGGCTCAGCCAAAACATCCTGGGGAGTTAGAGGCCTCTAGCTGTTCCTAGAAATCAGCAGAGTTCCAGCCAAATGGTTGTGTAGCACTAAGTGCAGTCTCTTTACCTGGATCAGAGCCTTGCTCAGCTGAAGAAGCAGAAAGATCAGCAAGGAGCTCCCAAAGGCCCATCAATCATTTTGATTTTGCTCATCTTGTGTAAGTTTGCAACTAAACGTGTGTTTGCAGTTGAGCTAATGAGAGAAACAAAAAAGTAAATAGAGGCTTTATGGTAGGGCCATGATATTCCACAAGAGGAATCACTGGTGTGCATTTCATTGGACCTCTCTAAATCCTATCCTGTAGCCCTGATTTAAAATAGGCCGATATGAACCAACTTGGAGAGACAGAGACTAAAATGGCTTATGGGGGGTGTTTTTAAGAGTGAGAAAAACTACCCAAAAGGTGTTGTTTTATGACATTTTAGAATATACTACCTGAAAATTACCAACTGCAATAAATCAAGAGTTTAAAATGGCGTGTTTAGGTATATGAATAATTAAAACCACAAAAATGTGCAGATATGAATGCATGTTTTCATAAAAATCATGAAATTATAGACGATAAAACACATGCCCTGAACTGCAATGCAAAGGCAGGTAGAACTGTACTTGAATTAGCTCTTTTTAGATTTCTGGAGTTGTTCCTTCTGAAGAGGAGCGAGGTTATTGCTGAAGAAAAGTGGCACAAGCAGGACGGGGCAGCGAGCCGTGCTCCGTGCAGAGGCTGCCAGGGGCTGCCCAAAGAGCGCCCTGCTGCAGCCAGAGCCCTCCTGGCCTGGGGCCCGGGAGCAAAGGGCCAGGGCAGCCACCTCCTGCTCGTCCTGACCCTGCCACCACTCCCTGCTGCTGCTGCTGCTGCTGCTGCGGGAAAGAGACTCTCCTAAGGCCCCATGAACAAATGCACTTACACAGCCCTGGGGATGCCAGTGAAGGAAACCATGTGTCACATAATGCATGTGTGACCAGTGTCACCAAACACCACCAAAACATGGAATTGTTGCACCTCTCTAGGACAGGCAGAAATTTAAATAATTAACTGGGGACTTGAGGGCAGAAGAGGCCGGAGGAGGAAAACAACTCTGAGGGAAAAAAACCCACCATATCTGGAGGGGAAAACATCTCCAACTGCTCAGAATTGGTCAAGGGAACATGTCTCTAATCCTCTCCTGAAAGGGATGCTTTTGATGAGCTTTGCACCTCCAATGGCCTTGGACCAGAACCAGGAAGACGCAATTATGAAAATGTTAGATAGATAGATAGATAGATAGATAGATAGATAGATAGATAGATAGATAGATAGAGAGACAGATCTCATTTCTGAAATCTCTCTTTACTGTCCTGTCTGCTGCTACACACATCAGAACTTGGTAGCCAGTGCCCTGCTCAACTACAATCCTGAGATTGCTCTCCTGTTGCCTCAAAAAAACACACTCTTGGGGAATCTGGAGTGTGTGGGTCCTTATGGAATGCAATCAGACCCAGAGCATTTCTGGGAACTGCACTCTTTGTGCATCTGTGCTTGGGCAAGTTCTTCTCTTGGACTCGACCACACTGGTGGTGCTGAAGTGGCTGGAATCAGAAATGCAGCCCAGCCCCTCCCAGCTCCTCTAATCTCTGAGCACCAGCTGGAATGCAAGGGCATTGATTTCCTGGTCAATTCCCAAACAAAACACACACTGATTCCCTGGGCTGCAAAAAGGCACAAGCACTACTAAGCTCAGAGTGATCTCTAAGGCCATACTGGCTGGCCTGGAACCACAACACCAAGGTCTGCACCAAGGTCCCTGCACAGAATGATGTGTTCTTATGCAAAAACTGTATTCTCCAGAAGTGACACCTTGGAAATTAAAATTCTAGCAGACCCAGTCCCCGTGCTATAAAAGGGCAGAAAATAATGATGAAAAGAGCCTTAGTTGGGAGAAAAAGTAAATGAATAAGTCTCTTCCTCCAACCAAACCAAAAATCTCAAGGAAAAAAAGGGGGTAAAGTCACTTCCAAAAGTGGCTCAAATATTTGGATGCACTGAGGAGATGCTGAAGGTCCCTCACAAGGCTTCTGTTGTCCATGCTAAATCTCCCTCAGACACCTCCTCCCTTGCCTTGTGCTGCACCCCCTTGCCCAGCTCCCCTGTCTTTCTGTGCACACACTGCAGCCCTTCCATGACTTTCTGCTTCCCAGGGCCCACAGCTGCACACAGCACTCCAGCTGTGGCCGCCATGCTGCCCAGCACAGGCCACGCTCACTGCCCTGCTCCTGCTGCCCCACTGCTGCTGGCACAGCCATCGTGCCCTTGGCCTACTTGGCCCCCTGGCCCCACGCTGCTTCATCTTCAGCTGCTCACGGCCGCCAGCCCTGCGTCCTTTTGGTTCATGCAGCTCCCCAGCCACAAAGGTGCCCATTGCACTTCAGATCCAGCAGGCAGCATTGCAAGATAGCCTTCCTCTTACAAGCAACACAAGACAGCAGTCAAGGACTTGCATCTTCACCTCCAGTCTGTCCTCCAATGCACTAGCCAAAGCTGCAGACTTCAGCGCAAAATGGATCAGCAGAAACTTGTCCCTTTATGCTGTTTGCAGCTTCTCAAAAGCCAAAAGGCAGTTGGATCAACAGTGACTCTACTAGTGAAGAACGACTCAAGAAAACTGCAGAACACTTCCACAAGCCAAAGACACCTTTCCAAAAAGGGAAAAGAAACCAACAAAGCTTTTTGATCCTCCAGCACTACTACGTGTGCCCTTGGCCGTAACACTGCAGAAGCCCAGAGATGGAGCTTCCTTGAGCCAACCAGCCACAAGGTGAGCTGGAGCCCCCAGCTCTGCACTGCCCCAACAGGACAGGTCAAAGGCCAATTTCTAGCTGTCACTGCCTGCAGGAAATGGCTACGTCCTGCCGGACTCGAGCACTCAGCATCCTTGGCCAGACACAGCAAGTGCTAGCTGCTCAGACACTTGCACTTCTGCCTTGCACTAAAGTCAGCACCCCCCACAACGGGCACTTACTCTCTTGGAATGATGAGCAGGCCATGGTGCAACCATGGCTGGACAAGGGTGGTGGTCATCTTTCTCGTTTTCCTCCTCTCTGCCTTCTTCTGCAATAGTAGAGAGAGCCAGGGGAAAGACGGCTCTTGCTCTTGTCACCCGTGGCAAGAGAGAGTCATAGGGGACAGGCAGTTTCCTGGTGCTTATAACCCCATTTCTTCTCGCATCTACAGCCATATCTTCTAAGGAGAGTTCATCTACATTGTTAACAATGGCATTCTATGTCACTCCAATCTCTTCCTATGTGCAAAAAGAGTCAAATAGTAGATTGAGAAGGAAACACCATATACAGCAAAAAGCGCAGGAGCAAGATGGTGAATCATTATAGCACTGCTCTGCAAGTTTGCAGGATGTGCTGCAACACCAGAAGAAACAAGGCTTTTGTAAGTGTGCAAGTACCCACCGAAAAATGCCTCAAGCTCGAGGATGCTCCTGCACTGAGCAAGGCCTAGGGCTGCTCTGACACTCAGGCCTTCCATGCATCAAGGCAACCTTCTGATGGCACTACGACAGGGTGGCAACCATGCCCTGACATCACAAAGGGACAGCTCTGTGTTGGTCTGTGAATTTATGCATAGCAATAACCAGCCTTTCCTACAGCAAACACAAAAGAGCCTGGGAAGTTCTTCTCTGTCACAAAGCAGAAAAAATTCCCCTCATGGGCCAAACCCTGTTTCTCAAGGGATCCAAGAGTAACTCCAAGAGTGCCTCAAGCACCTACCCCAGCTGAGCACTCAGATGGGACAAAAGCAAAGGAAACCAGACCAAGAAAATGGCCAAAAGCATTGCCCACCTGAGAAATGACCCACCCTTTAATATTTTAAAGATTTAGTAAACCCTTAGAAAGGACTGAATAAGGAAAGATTGCAACACTGGGAGTCTCCATGACTAGCAGCCACATGCTCATCTACAAAACAGATGCTCTGCCTTTTATACCCTTAGCCCCTCCCAGTGTTTTGTCAGTCAACTCTTTCTCTGCTGTCCATTGGTGGAGATTATTTTCTTGCATCCTGACTGGAGGTCAGGTGTTGTTACACCCTGCCTGCTGGTCACAAGCCAGCCCTCCTCAAATGCCCTGACTGCCAAGGTTATTACAAGGGGGACAGGAAAGAGGACTATGGGAGGACATATTACACTAACAGCACTTTACATTTGAACATAGTATCTATCCACATAATAGCTATCTCTTAATTGTGAGAGCCAGCTATTACATTACTCACCTATAATGCACAGAACCAAGAGAGAAGGCACTGTTGGCATAACAGCTGAAATCCTTCCTAACAAATCTCCCCACATATTTGCACATTTATTGGACATGGCCAGGACTCCTGTGGATGTACATCTCTGCCTTTCTTTCACTTTGGAAGAAGTCAAACTGGCAACTTGTGGGGAAACCAAGGGCTTTGTGGGAGCTGCATTGCTCTGCACACACCCAGGCCACCCGTGGCACAGAGCTTTGGTGCCTAAAAGGATAAACCAGCTGGAAAAGGTTTCATTTTGACTTTCTTACCTGCTAACAGAAGTTGCCAAAATGAAAGTTTCCAAGCAGGGCCTGATCCCTGCTGCCAGCTCTGGGTTAGAAAGGAGGCATTATTTATTTCAGTGCTGGGAGCACAGGGAGTAACTTCCCTAAGCCCTGCACACCCAGCAATCTCACCTACCAGTTTTTATCCAGGGAACTAAGACATATTCAATACTTTGCTGAAACTCATAGGCTAAACATTACCTCAAATTTATTGACATATTTCAATCACTTCTCAGAATTTGCTGACATCAGAATAGGAGTGTCCTGTAGGTCCCTGCTGGTCGTTGACACAGGTTCAGGAGGAGATCCATGCACAAAAGAACGTAAGACACAACTGAGCTTGCAAATTTATGCCATTAGTTGCAGTAGCAAATAATACATACCAACCCCTGGATTCCCAAAAATCCGCTGAGCAGGAGAAGGAGATGGAATGTGGCGCTCGGCAGCAGGGGCAGGTAGCAGGTAGGCAGTGCACTTCCAGGACATCCCCTGGATCAAAACACTGTGCATCTCATCCTTCTCACCCTTCCAGCTCAGAACCAGGCCTTGTATCTCCTGCTCAGGAGTGGAATTTTCCCAGTTACAGCATTGGCTCACACATGCCTGGCGTGTGAGATGATGGCTCAGGATGACTCCATGACTCTCTGCCACCAAGGACTCCATTATGCATTGTTCCCCTTTCAGAGCTTGATTGCCCACCGATTGACCAAAACATTGTTTCTCTTTCTAGGGTCAAGGTCCCACCTGTTAAACAAGACATTTTTCTTCACTGTCTTGTCAACCTGCTCAAACATGGATCAAATACGGCAGGGCTTCGGGCACGATTCTGGTTCCTGACACAGTCATTTGGGAAATATTCCCATTCCTCAAATTCTCCTTTGGTGGTCAAGAGCCTCATAAAACACTTTCTTCCCTTTGAATGCATTCCAGCTACCTTCTTAGCAGGAGCACTCTCCTTATTCTCAAGGCCAAGATAGCCACTTGCACACAGTAAGCACTGCAGTGGGGGAATACAGGCTTCAGCACTCCTGTTAAAGCTAAAGGAATTCAAAAGACTATTTGTTGGAGATTTTTTCAGAAATGGCTTAGAAGGCAGCTGTGAGGAGTAAAATTCTCACAGCTGGTTTCTGTAAACAGCAGAAGTTCTCAGGTTGTTTTTAATTACAAGTAAAAGTGACAAACATGAAGACCTTGAGAACCTTGCATATCAGAGTTCTCAGGCAGCTTTTTCACAACAAGTAGATATTCTATCTTTGGCTGTTTTGGGAAAGCAAAAATAATTTTGAGAACCCAAATCTTGGTATTGGAAACATAAGGAGGAGATGGTGTGTTACCTCTGACCTATTGTGAGCTCGGGTTTGCAATATGCATGAACTTAATTAACACGGTTATAAAAAGTGATTGATTGAGTGAATAAACGGAGTCGATGCTGATCAACAAGGATGGGTCTTCTCCCTCCATCTTCAATAACTATGCCCTGTTTGTTAGACTTAATGCCTCTCCTTCCTATTCTGAGAATCAAACACAAGTGTTTCATCAATACACCCTGCAAGTGCTCTTGCTGAGTGAAGCCACATTGCTGTGTCAATAAAGCAGCTGGGACTCAGTTTCTTCATGCAGGGAAAGCCAATTCTTTATTCACATAACTCATTTTTATACTGTTTTCACAGACTCGTGTTCAACTTCAACTGGCTGGTAGTTTCCTTGCCACACAATTTATTGCTTAGAAGGTGTATTAGTGTGTACATGTTAAGACTCTCTCTTTTTAAGACTCACTCTTACTCGGGTGATTACATTTTTCTTTCATGGATGCTCATGGGACTGATTTATTTTTTATTAGAGATGCAAACAGTTTTCTTAGCACAATAGCTTGTTGTGCTAACTAAACTCATGACTATTCCCATTGGAAGTTAGCTGGCTGCACGTAGAAGACGTAACAGGCTAGCTGAGAATTTACTATAGCAAAGCCTGATTTTATAAGGCCTTTCTTTTCTAATAACCCTACCTGTGTGCAACACATCATGACTTCCTTTCAGAAGTTAATGAAGAAAACACAAATTGCCTACTGAAACCCTTCTGCCCCCTTCCAAATCAGTTCACCCCTCAAGCACAAGCCTCAGGCACATCCCTGATGTGCCTCTCTCCCAGCAGCTCAGAGCTGCATTGTACAGTGCTTGCTGTGCACCAGAGAGCACGAAGCAGGCTGGCCTGGTGGGCCTGAATATTTCTGCCAAACACACTGCATCTCACACCTTTGCTCTGGCTCAGTGCAGACCTGCAGGGTTGCAGGCGCTTCCTCCCAGAGCTGCGTGAGGCGCTGGCTCCTGCAGATGGGCCCTGCCAAGCTGTCCCTGCCTCACGCTGGCCTCGCTTCCCTGGCACAAGTGCCGGGCCTGAAGGAGCTGCCCTGTGCTCCAGCCTGCTGAGCAGCCCGGCTCCCTGCCCCGGTGCCCGGAGTGCTGCACACACTGCTGGCCTTTGCCAGGAGCTGCAGGGCAGCCGGCAGAAGAGGAGGAATCCTCAGCCAGCCCAGCGGCCCGCGGCTGCCCTTGGCCTTTCTCTGCTCCTGGGCACACTCCAGACAGCCAATGTCTCCAGGCCGGGCTGTGCCCAGCACGGCTGCGCTTCCCCTCGGCAGCAGCCAGCTGCCACCTGGGCTCTGAGAGCGCAGGATTCGCCCGCTCCCGGGAAGAGGCAGCCAGGGCCCGGCTGCTGCCTCTTGCAGCTCCAAGGGCCTCCTTCCAGCCTGCCTCTGCCGGGGCTCAGGCTGCTCCGGCCTCTGCCGGGGCTCTGCTGGGGCTCCAGCCCGGGCAAGGCCTGGTCCGCTCTCACCTCACAGGCGCTGACAGCTCTGCACCACAGGAGACCTTCCCGAGCACCCTCTCTGATCTTTCTGCTTTCTCACTTGAGCAAGGCTCTCCTCTAGCCAAAGAGATTATTGCATTTAGGGGTACAAATCCAAGTGGCAGGAACCCCAATGCTCTCCAGTCACAGCTGAAGGCCTGCATCTGCACAAGATGTTTGGGCTGCCTCATTCTTCCTTTGGTTTTGCCTTCAAATGCCATTGCCCTTACTGCCTCAACTAGAAATACTGCAGCTGTGCCATAACCAGCCAGTGGGTCATATTCCAAAGGCAGTGCGGTCTGGAGAGGATGAATGATATGAAGTCCCCTCCTCACTTATGAAACCATACAAAAGAAGCCATATGTGTGACTTAGCACCAATAAAAAACAATTGGTAATTCAGAAGGAAATGTTGAATTTTCTGAAGGGGTCAGAAGGAGGAGAATCTTCCAAGTGAGTTGATGTTTCAGAAACTTTATTAATTACAACTCTAATCTATAATTCTATGCTACAAATCTCTTTAGCAACCCTACTCCACAATCCTACTCTAAATTGGTAACAGAGATAACATCTTGACATGATTGCTATGTTCTCGTCTCCCAGGGTTAGGGTTAGGGTTAGGGTTAGGGTTAGGGTTACGCTTAGGCTTCGACTTAGGCTTATGCATAGGTTTAGGTTTAGGTTTGGGTTTAGGCTTAGGCTTAGGCTTAGGCTTAGGTTTGGGTTTAGGCTTAGGCTTAGGCTTAGGCTTAGGTTTAGGCTTAGGGTTGGGTTTAGGGTAAGGGTTAGAGATAGGGATAGGGTTAGGGTTTGGGTTTGGGTTAGCATTTAAGGTTAGGGTTAGGGTTTAGGTTTAGGATTAGGGCTATTCGTCTTCTTCACAGAGTTGATGAGTTGTGCCAGGATGAATGGTGGCTTGGCTGAAGTTACAAATGGATGCTGTCCACCGGAAAAAAAAATACAACAAAGAACAGTGAACCATTACTTTCCAGGCTCATTGCTTCAGGGACTCAATCAGGATACATCAAGTTCCTGGAAAGACCCAGAAAGAGGAGCAATGCGACCATCTGCTCCCCAGTCATCCCCAGTGTGCAAGACATTGCCATCACAGGCAAACCTGGCCCAGAATCCCACTCATCTTTTATTGTGATTTCTTCATCATGCTGGGATTTTTTCCCTGCCAATGCTCTAGAAATGGTGCTTTCTGTCCCTGGGTTTTCTTCCTTTCAGGAAACTCCAATGACTCACACAGGCCCCTGCCTTTGAAAGATGGGCACTGTGCTAATTCCCACAGGGACAGAAAGCAGTGTCTGCCTTTCCATGCCCTGCCCCTCGTGTGCTGGATGGCACCTTCCTTCCCAGCAGGGCCAGCCCAGTGGCACTGGGCCCTGCAGTTCCCTCTCTGCCACACAGCCTGGCAGTAACCCTGGCGCAGTTCCCGTCTGCTTGAGCGTGCCAGGCAGCAGATGGGGCTGGGACAAGTCCCTCCCAGCTGTCCCTGTTTGCGTGGCAGAAACCTCTAAGGGTGGGCTGGGGGGCACAAACCAGGGCCCCTCAGAGTGAGCCCCCCATAGCCCCTCCTGCCCACAGCCAAATCTCTGACCCCTAGGCTGGGACTGGCTTCCTTGGGTTCCTCCACCACCATTTAATGTCCCTGTACCCTGCATTGCTCTACTTCAATTCTTTTGCCTTTAGATAAAACTGAACACTCCACCAAATCACAAAAGAGGGCAGCAGAAATAGTCAGAGGACAGAGCACCTCTCCTGTCAGGAAATGCAGAGGGAGGTGGAGTTATTCAGTTTTGTGAAGAACAGGCCCCAGGGAGACTTTATTGCCACTTTCCAAGACTTCAGAGTGGCTTTGAAGAAAGTGGGGGACATCTTTTTTAACAGGGCCAGTTGCAATAGGATATGGACAAATATTTTTAAACACCAAAGGCATCTAATCAGAGGTCTAAGGAAGAACTTGTTTACTCGGAGTATGGTGCAACCCTGGCACAGCTTGCCCCAAGAGCTTGTAGGAGCCCCATCCCTGCAACCATTCCAGCTTTGGTGGCAAAGGGCTCCGAGCAACCTGATCTGTTTTAAGATGTCCCTGCTCATTGCAGGACACTTGCACCAGAGGACCTTTACAGGGCCCTGCCAGCCCAGCCCAGTCTAGGATTCCTCACTGTTTTCATTTGAAGAGCAGCAAGAGTGGAGGTGAGGAGGAAGGGGGCTCATCTGCTGCCTTGGACTTGAGTGGAGGAGGAGCCCTTCCCTCAGAGCCTGTTTCCCCTGCAGCCCCTTCCCATTTTACCTGCAGGAGCTCCTTGGCAGACCAGCGCCGCTCCTCGTCTGTCTGCAGGCAGCAGCTCAGGAAGTCACGCAGCAAAGCCGAGAGGAGCTTGGGCTGCCGCAGCTGTGGAGTCCCTACTGTGGCTATCAGGTGTGTAGCCTGGAGAAAAAGGAGACACCAGGCTCCACCTCCTGCTTTCACATCTCTAAGGCTCTCCCAGATCCCTTTGTTTAACCTCTGTTCTTCAGTGGCAGTTTCTGCCCTGGCAGAGACCCAGAGATGACTTTCCTTTACCAACCAAAAACCCAAACCCCGATGCAGCCACAGCTTTTCCACCATCCCGCAGATCTTGCCTTGGCAGCTGATTTCATTGCCTGATGTAGTTAGTGACGTAGGGAACTACGTCAGCAAAAGGACATTTGCATCTCTGAGGATTCATGCCAACTTGAGATGGTTTTTGGAAGAGGGACTTTGCTATACTAACTAATTTCAAGGGTTAGTACATGAAAGGCATCTCTGCAGTGCTTGTTGGTCCTTTAAGCGCATGTGCCCTAGAACAAAACTCATCAAGCTTTTTCTGCTGTTCTTGAAAACAATGGTAATTGGAAGAAAAGAAAGGAAATCCATCAGTTCATACCCAGGTAGGGAAACAAACATTTACAATCTCCTCTTCAACACAGACACATTAAGATGCCTGCACAAATGTATTGGGATGAAAATGCCTGGTTGGGTACACAGGAGCCACCTGCAGCTCTGTCTCTCAGCAGTCTGAAAATTTCAGCTTCCCATTTTTGCAGCAAAAGAAAAATTGTCTAGGCCAGAAGAAGGAGAGGTTCCATCCCTATGGTCACCCTCCAGTCATTTGGCTACTCAAGACAATGCATAAATGGTAGGCTCATCCCAGAAAGCGCCAGGAAACAAACAGGAGGTTTTGGCAGGCTCTCCGCATCACCAGGCTCTGGCTTGGTGACGTGCAGAATGTTGCTTGGGCTAGGAGAGAAACAGGGTCTCTGAGTGTCCTGGGGTGACGTTATGATGCTTGTATATCCCCATTCATCTGTTCTGTGCCTTTAAGACCAGCTCTGAAGAGTGGAAGTTTTGTTTGGGTTTCTCTTATCAGGCACACAGAGGAAAGCGGTACATAAGGCTGTTTTTTTTCTTCCAGCTTCAGCTTGCTGCTTTTGCTTGCTCTCTTTTTCTGCTCTTGCTTCTGCTCTGTTTTCTGCCTCTGCTTTTTAGCTAGTTCTAGCTAAACAGTCCACAGTTGCTAGTTCTAGCTAAAGCAGTCCACATTGCTTCCTGGACTGTTTCTCCTCTCCTGTTCCTGTGACCATCTTGAACCTGCTCCGGACTGGGACCCGGGAACACCGAAGGTTCGGCTGCAGCAGCTGGCCCAGAGCCCGAGGGACTGAGAACAGAGCAACCACCCCCCGAAAGAGACTTTCTGATTTTGTCATCTTTCTCAGAGCGGTGTCATCGGGTATTGTTCATTTTGTGTGCTGGGGGGTGCGGGGACAGTCAAATAAACAGGTTCTTTCCACCTCTCTCCGAGGAATTTTTTCCCGAACCGGTTGGGGGGAGGGGCCGTGTGGGTTTCGCTTTCTGGAGGGGCCCTCCTTTGCAGATTCTTTAACAAATTTGCCCTAAACTTGTACACTGAGTGTTTCAGCAGCACTGCACAAGAAGCAGAAGACACTCTGTGCATTACACCCTCATGCCCATGTTTCCCAGTGAGAAGAAACTGCACACAGGGTTAGGTTCCTCTCTAAAGACCACGGTTTTAGAAACTTTGTTGGGTTTGGGTTTCCTTCCTTCATTTCTGGAAAGATAACAACACTTTTAAGATGCTTTTTTCCTGTTATTAAGGCCATCTACACAGACAAAAGAACTGGAACCACTAACCCAAAGGAAAGTGTTGCCTGAGAATAGAGTTTGTTTGGAGTTTGTTTGCATGTGGTAAGGCTTGATTTCCCCCACTGATGCAACGAAAACTACAGCAGATGCTGATGTGTTGCAGGGACATTTGTAGGAGGGGACCTTGGTGGAAGTAGTTCCAGCAGATGGCAATGGGATTTTGTCCAGTGGCACACAGGACATGGGACAGGTGAGAAAGACAGTGGGATCAGTGAGTATTTGCTCCTTACCGTGCCAGAACTTTCATTCAAGTAAGGAGGTTCTTGTTCTATCATTTCAATTCCCACAATTCCAAAAGACCATATGTCCACTTTGGGGCCATATGGTTGACCTGTCACCACTTCAGGCGCCATCCACCAAGGAGTTCCGACTGCCAAGCATGGTCTGCTCTGCTCAGGGCTGAGCTGAGTAGCGAGGCCAAAATCAGCTGAGGAGAAAACAAAATAGTGGTTTTATCTGAATTCTGTGCAATTAGGAAAGCAAGCAAAAGAATTCCCCAGTAGAAGTTTGAAAACGTGCTGTTGAATCTCCTGGCATTGGTGACTTTAAAAATCCCCCCATTTTTTACACTGCCTCCAGCAGTGGCTTTTGTTCTTTGGAAACTTTAGACTTGTAACTCCCTCCCTCTGGAAGGGACACACACATAGCAAGGCCACTCTTGACTGCTTGTGGCTCCTTCTACCTCTGTGCACGTTGCAACTGTGCCCTCAGCTCGCAGCAGGGGTCCCTGCACTGCCACCAGCACCATTTTTGGGGAGCTGGCAGTCACTCCAAGCAGCCCCACACCCACATCCCTGGAATGCTGCACCTGACCAAGAATATACTGACCCAGCTTGACAGAGCCGTCAGTTTTGAGAAGGATGTTGTCACTCTTCACGTCTCGATGGATCACATCATTGGAATGAAGAAAATCCAGTCCTTGCAGGCACTGAGGGAGAAAACAGAAAGAGGAGGGCAAAAATGAGTGATGTGATTTCATCACACAAGAAAGGAAACAAAGAATCTAAAAGATTCCCTCTCCAGGGGAATGGGAAGTAATGGCAGAACGGTAATGGCCACTGAGAAGAAGAGCTTGCTGCTCCAACACTTGTAGAGCAGGACCTTTCTGAGGAAAGGCATGTCAGCTTTTGAAAGAGCAACAGCACCTGCTGTTGTAGGCTGTCCCCTGCCAACCAGCCAGGATGACTCCTGCTGCAGTGCATGTGCTCAGAAGCAAAGAGCATTCTGGCTGCACTCCTATCCTTTTTAGCTGAGGACTGAGAGAAACGAGTCTCTCTCTTTTTTCTTTGCTGTTTGTTTCAAATCCTGCCACCAGCACCTTTGCTTTAAAGGCAAGGAATGCAGTGAAGACAGACTCCAGGCAAACGTTTAGAGAGGCAAGGTGGAGAACAGCAAATACAAATACAAGAGACAGAGCGAGAATACAACAGCAGGAGATACGAGTACTGGCACTGAGTACAGGGAGTGCAGGGGCACTGGCAGGCCTTTCACTTGAGATGCTTTTACTTGCCCATAGAATAGCAGCAACACAGAAACAAAGCTGGGCACAGGAAACCTCTCCTGTTCTGAGCCCCTGTTTCCCAGACAATGCTGCCCAAGCCCTTGGAAGCACAGCTGGGATTGCTGACCTCCCGACTGATGGCTGCCATCTCATCTTCAGACAGGCAGGTCTGGCTGATGATATCGGTCAGGACACCTCCATCCATGTACTCTATAACCAGCAAGAGTTCCTTGCCCAGAAGGTAGCTGAAAGAAGGAAACAAGGGGGTAGAGTTGAACATGCATGGCTATGTTGATATTTTGCTTCCAGGTTTCTTATTTCCAGATGCCTTTGTGACAAGGACAGAATCAAAGGAATAGATCTTCCCTCTTGGCTGTGCATTGTTTGCAATCTGTGCAGTCTCAAAGAGAAAGACTCATCTGTGAAAAAGGAGATGTCTTAGATAGGCAGCAAATGAAAAGTGCAGTTTAGAAACAGCCCAGATAAAAAACATTTCAGGCATGGTGTTTCTGGAAATAAGCACCTAGTCTTCCTGGCATGCATAGCAATGGCAGGGAGGGACAACAATCCAAGGGAAATCCACTTTAGGATGGTTCATCTGCACTTAAGAAACTTTAAAAAATCAATCCCAAATAAATGTGGAGGTAGTGAACTTTGAGGCTATTGACTTAGGAAGATACAGCTGATCCAGGTATTGAATAATTTTGGAGTAAATATCAAACTAGGTGTGCCAGGGAAGACTCATGCAGACAAAATGCACTCTCTTCTCATCCATTGGAGATGAGTAGAGAAATATGAATAAATAAAAATTAACAGCTTTGCTTGCTGCCACTGACCAAAGTGGGTTTTTAACCTCTCATGTTTGCAATATGTAAACACACATCCATGGGATAAGACCATGACCTCTCACCTGTCCAAATAATTCACAACATTGGGACTCCTATATCTCTTCATGATCATTATTTCATTAAAGGTTAGCTCCTTCCTCCTCACTCCTTGAAGATTTATTTTTTTTATTGCCACCTAAAATGACATTGAAAATCAGTAACTTGGGAGGTTGGTGGCATGAGACCACAAGGCACGTGGAGTGAGTGATTTTGCAATGATGCAGATGAGCTGTGCCAAACTGCCTTGTGATTAGGCACTGCAGTAATTAGGAACTGACATTCCAACAGCCCATTTCTCTGCTCCCTTGGGTACCAGTTACAGGACACGTGGGGGCACTGACATTTTGCCTTGACCATTTGGTAACAGCGGTGTCTCAGCTATCACCCACAAACCTCTGTCCACACTCTCTGCTGCTTTGTTTGGGACTCAGAAGAAGGAATCCATGCCTTAATACTCTGTGGATACATCTTGGGCTATGGGCAGGGCTTAGGGCTTTCAGGGCCGCCTTGCAGATCTCTCCCTATGTGCAGTTCCCAAGTGCAGCACTGCAGGTGGCTAAGGAACTACCAGTAACTTTCAGATGCATTTGCTGGCAGCCAGAAATGAGAATCCAGGATTCTGAAGCTGTAGCCCCAAAGAGCAGTGAGGTGCTTGCAGGCACCACCTTTGTTTTAGCAATGGAGAGCGAGTGAGCGCGTCCTTCTCTGAAAGGAACCGCTGCCCTCCGTGCCTTCCTTCCGGCAGCTGAGGAGGACAAAGTCCCAAATGTGTTTTGTGGGCTGGCACCAGTCTGTGCTTCTTGTGCCTTTTCAGCACAGCTCTGCCCAAAGCTGCAGCCACAGCTCACACCAGAGGGGAAAGCCCTCGAGTGCAGCAGAGCCTGCAGGGGCTGTTGACGTTTACCTCTCCTCCTGTGGCAGTGTCGAGTGCTCTATAAACATCTCCATAACCCCTAGAAACAAAGCAGAAACAGAGAAAGGAGAAGCTGTTTAGATCTTGCAGTGAAAGCCAGCCCACACAGGAGATCTCTGCTGGAAGTGTCAAAACCTGCGGGATGCAGGAGGACTCTGCCAGAAGGCAGATGATGCATTTTTCTCTCAAGTGCATGGGCACTGGGCCTGTTCCTGAAGCACTGGGGTTCAATTTCTAAAGGGAGGTTAGTCTTTCCTCTTGGGTTTCACTGTCTGAACGGTGTGGTTCCTATCCTGACCACAGAGTGTTTCTTTCTTCAAACCAGGGGAAAGAATTGTTCCTGGGAACTGTTATCTCACAACTTTGATAGGGCGTAGGTTGCTCTTTCAGGCAAGCAAGTTCCTTCTCTTTTCATTAGTGTGCCAGTATGATTTTGAGACATACAGAAAATGCTAAAGAAATTACCACAGAGCTGTCCCACACTTGAGAGACAAGGAGATCTTCCAGGTCCTGTTCCTTGATGTAGGCAAGACCTCGGTAGCAAGGCTTCTCTGACAATGCCTTCTGAGCCCACTCACAAATTCTGAGCAGCATTGAGAGATGGGACAATCTATCCCCAGTGTGTGATCATCTTTGCAGCTGGCCTGACTTCACGCTGGATAGACATTCCACCCCAAAAACACCTGGCCCATGATTGTGCAGGAGTAACTGCTGTTGGACTCACCCGCTGCCAATATATTTCAGATGGATGTACTTCATCAGGGGATTTTCAGTGGAGTTCACCATTCTCCCTGAGGGAAACAAAATGCAAGATGCTGACTTTAAAGCAGAGATCCCAGCTTCCAGAAGATACAAAAGGCAGCCCCAGCGGCTGGAGCTCTGAGCCCTTTGTGGTCAGCTGGGTAACAACGACCACAACCAGGCAGACAGCTCTGCAGCACAGGTGGCCAGCACAGAGACTGATTTGTACAGTCTTTTGAAGAGTTCTCTTGACAGGAAACAAAGCACAGGGACGTGCAATCCCAGGAGAGGAGGACATCTTCCCCACCTTTCAGCAATTTGCAAAAGGAATGCCTTCCCATTTGTACACCAGAGCAGCTCAAGCTGTAACTGATCCTGGCGGGGCTTTCAGCATCAGGACCCTGACCTGTTTATGAGCAGGCTGAGCTCAAAGATGCCCCTCTCCCAGCTAAGGAAGGCTCCAGCCTCTGCAGTCCCTCCAGCCCTCAGGGACAGGGCAGCTGGCACAACAAGGCTGGCAAAGCCCAAGCATGAGCACTGACAGGCACTGATGGGAAGAAGCCAGAGTGAGCCTGAGCCCCGGACAAGCTGTTGCCCCCATTCAGGACACAACAGGATGGGCTTTGAGATCAGCCACACTGAGGCGCAGATCAGTGCCCTTTTTGTCCCAACAGGTGATGGCAGACACAGAATCCACTGGGCTCTGGTCTCAGCCCCACCAGGTCTTATCTGAGAGCACAGCACTGGCAGCTCCTACGGGCAAGAAGCAGATTCATTGGGTTGTGCTGCAGAATCACAAAGGGCTTGATGTGTTTTCCTAGAGACTGATCTCAGCAGGGCCTGGGCCAATGGGTAGGATTCTAACAGTCATGGGAAAGAGTGGGAATCAGGTATGGAAAAGTGCCATGGAACCGAGGGATATACCATGGCTGGACTGGAGGCTCTCTCCTGAGAAATGCCTGCAGTACACTTTTCTCTGATCACGCCACTTGGACGTGTCTCCTGGACACATCTTGATAAGCATAACACTAGAAGATTAAATAAAGTTTGTTATCAAAATCTCTGGTTTTTCTTTGGGGGCACATGGAAAATACCTTGTGCTCTCTATTTGTCCTGTAACCTGATGTTCTTTCAAAGTAGTTCTTATTGACAAAAAGATAGCATTCTCTTATTGACAAAAATATAGCATTCTCATGAAAATAAACTGCAGATGTAGTAGTGGTAACAGTAACAGTCATAAAAACAACATCAGTAAGACATGGGGTAGAAGGGCTCCTTCAGGACAGAGAAAAACACAACAAAAAACCCCCACCCAAAATGATCAACACAAAAGCAATCCCCCCCCCCCCAAAAAAAAAAACCAACTTCCCAACCAAAAAGACAAAACTCCAAAGCCAGTCCCTTTCTGTGAAGTTTTTTTGCTCTAATGACTGGTTGGAAGTCAGGAGTCTAAGGAGAATTTAGGAAGCTAAAAATTCTGTTCAGTTTGGCCACTAGCACACAGGACTTGCCTAAGATCACAGCCTTCTGCAGATCCAAGAACAATCCCTGCTTCAGCCTTTAGCAGAGAGGGAAGCTCAGGCAAACCCAAGCCAGTCCCAGGTGCCCTCAGAGGCAGCAGGAGCACCCAGAGCGCTCTCTCGCTGCCTCGGAGCACAGCACTGCCTCTGGGGAGTCCTAAATGGCCCTGTGACACCAAGCTCAGGAGGAGCACTTGGTACAGCTCTGCCGACACCTGCCCACAACACACTGTCCCTCAGACAAGAAACACCCCAGACGTACCCAGCAGCTCCAGGTACTCCTCCTCAGTCTCCTGTTCCCAGGATCTGCCTGAGCCTGAGTTCCCAGGTTTCACAGAAGGGCTTCCTCGAGGTGATGCTGCTGCGGCAGCAGGTTCAGAGCCCATGATGTGCTGGACCTGGAACATTTCTGCTGGGCACTGCTCCTGTGCCTCACTCCTAACTTGGGGTCCTTCATTGCCAGACATTGGCTGGAAGTCTTCGCAGGCTGCCCGGTGAGATGTCAACTCTTGCACCTCAAGTCAAACAGAACAAAGCAGTCAGACACTACAGCTTGTCCCTGTCAGCCAGGAGTCATCGACTGTGAGGAAAGGCAAAGAACAGATTGACAGGGGATACAACAGCTTGTTTCAATCCTCCATCTGGGTCACCAAGTTCCACTGTAAAAACACCTCAAGAAAAAGGAGAGCAGGAACAGGCCGGCAGGAATCAATTTGGATGACTGCTGGCCAAAAGGCCAAAGGACAAGTTTCACTGTCCAGGGCAGCAGTTGAGATTCAGCAGACCAGGAAATGTTCTTCAGAGTGACTGTGATACACACACTACAGCAGCATGGCACTCAGAGGCATCACCCCACTCCCTGCTGCTCTGCACTGGAAAGGCAAGAAGGGCAGAAACCACCAGATTGGTGACTGCAGTGGCTGCATCCCTCTTTCACTCACTTGGTTTTGCAGAGACTGACGGAAGCAATTGAGTTTCTCTCTGAAGATTTTCATTTCTTCCTCCAGCCGCTTATGCCTTGCCTTGATCATACTGTGAGCTGTCTGAAGCTCTGCATCCAGCTGTTCCATCATGTTCTCTAACAAACAAAAGAGAGGACATTTCATGAGTGGAGTGGCTGCCACTCTTTCATTCACCTGGTTTTGTTGATCACCCCTCTGCTGATGGAGATTCTCCTCTTGAATTCTTCCCATGTCTTCCTTGTTCTTTCTCTTCACTGCCATGATGTCACTCTGAGCTTCGGGCAGCTCTGCTTGTGGCTCTGCCTTGATGTTCTGTACACACAAAAGCAGAGCAAGTGACTGGGAGCTGCCATCAGGCTCAGCTTTTTCCTCTTGCAGCCTCCAAATCACATTTATTCAGCCACTTCTTTCTGCTTCCCTCCCCACATCAGCCTCCATTGCAAACCTCCTGTCCCAGGGCTGATCTCTGCAGATTGCAAGGCTCTGTGCTTTCAGTGCCTGTGGGACTCCTGGCCTCCTCAGTCCCAAGAGCTCTGGTTTATGCCCCTCTTCCTGCCCTTCTCTCTGTGCCCTGGCCAGTCAGGCTTACCTGGCCATTCTCCTGTGGCTCTTCCACCTGCTGCCTGAGCTGCTCTTCCTGCCCTCGGGCAGGGAACAGCTCTCCCTGAGTCTGGCATGGCATCTCAGATGAAGCAGTGTGCTCCTGCTCTTTCTCTAGAAGCACCTGCACAGAAAGCAAGAGAAGATGGGTTTCAACTTCCCACATGCCCTTTGTGGGCCAAGACTCAAAGGCTGCTGGGCTCACATGTTCCCAAAGCACTGTGCTGCTGCTCTCCTGGGTCATTCTCTGCCCGAGGGGAGGCACAGATTCCAAAGTGACCCTGGCCCTACAATCCGGGGCCATCTGGGACTGAAGCTCCAACAGCCTCTCAGGCAGCTGACAGGGAAGGGGTGGCATTTCTCAAGGGTCTGGTGAGGGCCTCCCTATGCTTCTGCCATGTCCTGTTTGTCTTTCAGCAGTGACTGACACCCCGCCCTGTCCCACAGCTCCATCCTGGCTCTGCAGGGGCTTCCTGGGTGAGCTCACTCCTTGTGAGAGACACTTCTGGAGTTCAACTTCTCTTCAGGCCTGCACCAGCATTCCTCCTTCCTGACATCCACACTCTTGTTAGAAGACCGGGTCATTCAGGAGATGAGGATGCATGCAAAGATCTCTGATGGAGGTCACAGAGCCTCTGTGGCCACCTCAGTATATGGAGGATGACCAAGGTGTTTCTTCTCCCTCTTTTGTCAACAGAGAATTCTGACCAGCAGTAACAGAGTTTCTCATGAGGCCCCATTAACGAATGCACTTATACAGCCCTGGGGATGCCAGTGAAGGAAACCCTGTGTCATGTATGGCATGGCATGTATGACCAGAGTCACCAAACACCACCTAAACATGGAATTGTTCCACCTCTCTAGGAGAGGCAGAAGTTTAAAGAATTAATTAACTGGAGACTTCAGGGCACAAGAGGCTGGAGGAGGAAAACAGCACTGAGGGGAAAAAAACACCATCTCTGGAGGGGGAAACGTCTCTGCCTACTCAGAATGGGTCAAGGGAACATGTCTCCAATCGTCTCCAGAAAGGGATGATTTAGGTGACTTTTGCGCCTCCAACTGCCTTGGACCAGAGCCAGGAACATTCAATTATGTAAATGTCACATAATTAGACAGATAGATAGATAGACAGATCGATAGATAGACAGACAGATCTCATTACTGAAATCTCCCTTTACTGTCCTCTCTGTTGCTACACACATCAAAATTTGGTAGCCAGTGCCCCAGTCAGCTACAATCCTGAACTTGCTCTCCTGTTGCTTCAGTAACCCACACTCTTGGGGAATCTGGAGCATGTAGGTCCTTATGGATTGCAATCAGACCCAGAGCATTGCTGGGAACTGCACTCTTTGTGCATCTGTGCTTGGGCAAGTTCTTCTCTTGGACTTGACCACACTGATGGTGCTGAAGTGGCTGGAATCAGAAATGCAGCCCAGCCCCTTCCAGCTCCTCTAATCTCTGAACACCAGCTGGAATGCCAGGGCATTGATTTCCTGCTCAATTCCCAAACACAACACCCACTGATTTGGGCAGCCAAAAGAGATGGGAGCCGTTAACCTGAAAGTGATCTGTTTCTGCCAGTGCTGGAAAAGGGCAGGAAAGATTGAGAAAAAGCTCCCTGGAGAAGGAGAAATTACACAAGGTTTCTCCTTCTAGCAAACAAACAAACAAACAAATAAACAAACAAAATATGAAAGTGTCTAAAGCACTTAGATGCAGTGAGGGGTTGTTTGGCAGGGAAACAGCCCCTGTGCTGAGCATTGGCTCTATGGATCCAAGGCAGAGGTCTATGAAGTCTGCCTGAAGGTCCCTCAAGAGCCCCCTCTGTCCAGGCTAAAGCTCCCTCAGCACCTCCTCACTGGCCTTGTGCTGCACCCTTTGCCCAGCTCCCCTGTCCTTCTGTGCACACGCTGCAGCCCCTCCATGACTTTCTGCTTCCCAGGGCCCACAGCTGCACACAGCACTCCAGCTGTGGCCGCAGCGCTGCCCAGCACAGGCCACGCTCACTGCCCTGCTCCTGCTGCCCCACTGCTGCTGGCACAGCCACCGTGCCCTTGGCCTGCTTGGCCCCCTGGCCCCATGCTGCCTCATCTTCAGCTGCTCAGGGCCGCCAGCCCTGCGTCCTTTGGGCCCACGCAGCTCCCCAGCCACAAAGGTGCCCATTGCACTTCAGATACTGCAGGCACCATTGCAAGATGGCCTTCCTGTTCTATAACCACATCTTCTAAGTAGATATCATAACGTTTGATAGGAATAGAATTCTAAGGGACTCTGACTAAATTAAAATGGTCTAATTCAACTGTACAGGAAATTGCTCCTATGTAAATATTCCACCCTATCTGCCTTCAGCAAGCAAGGTTCTCTCTTCAAAACTAGGTTTGCAATTCTTCAAAGCTCTCATATAGAAATTTAAAATATCCATTTCGGACTTTGACATTTTTCTTCAGGCATGAAAATGGATTTTCTTTCAGCCTTCCTAGCTGGCCCTCTACACTCTACTGCTACTGGCCAAGCTCTCAGCTTGCTCCACAATTCTTAAACACCAGGAACATGAGATGTTGCTTTATCACTCACCTCAGGATCTTCAGCACTGCAGAATACATGCTTCAGGTGACCTGTAGTGGGAAGGGAAAATGAACCAGATGCTGTCAGAATACTGCCTGGACTGCTGAATCCCACAGAACAAGTTAACCCAAAAAGAGATGATTTCCTGTTTCACAACATCCCTCCAGCAGACACATTTCATTCACACAGTCAGCAAGAGATCAGGACAATATTCTTGCTTGTGCCTACAATTTGGCCTGTTTTGCCAGTAAATGAATACAAACATGACCAAGAAAATGCAAATTGTTCTTTAACACTCAATGCTCCGGTTCTACCAAAGACATGAAATAGCTTCTGAAATCCTCTCCTTGAGGTCCTTTTTTTTTTTTTTTTAATCAGTTGCATGCACCAGTTCTCATTAAGTTGCTTGAAACAGTTGCTCAGAAAAGCTTCCCTAAAATCCCCCTGAGCTGTGGCAGACACTCACTGCTTTAGAGTTTGCACTTCCTTGCAAAGGGAATCACTATTTTAGCACTTTGAAAAGGTCAAGTTAGACAGTCAAACCCTTTCATGACAAAATTTAAAAATAAATAAGCTTTCTCTGAATTCTGGGAACAACTGCAGAGTTTTTAGAAGGCCTTTCCTGAAGGTCTGCCAGTCTACATTTTCAAAGGTGTCTTGCTTGTCCCAGCAAACTGAGGAAATGACAGACTCTGCTGCCACAGACTCTCCCTTGGAGGGAATGGAAGCCCTGAAGGTTCCCTTGAAAATGCTGCCCCTGTGGCTACAGACACCCCCTTTTTAGCTGAACGTCATGACAGGAGCTTTACCAAACCACTGGCATCCTAATGCTCTTTCTCTTTCAACATCAGAAACTCAGTCACCAGCAGGAAGACATACAAAAGCCAGCTTAGGATACACCCTAACCTAAGCAGAAGGGAAAACTCTACTTACGTGCAAAGTGTGTAACGTAATACACAGAAAAACAAACACCATAAGCAGCAAAAGCTGCCGTGGCCAGATGGTGGATCATTGTCCCAGTGCTGTGCCAGTCTTCTCCAACACTAGAAAAACAAATGGTCAGTCAGAGCGCAACTGCCCACTGACCAATGCTCCAACCAGGAGGGTTCTCCTGATGTGAGCAAGGCCTAGGGCTGCTCTGACACTGAGGCCTTCCGTGCACCAAGGCAACCTTCTGATGTCACCACGACGGTGTGGCAACCATGCCGTGATATCACAAAGCAAAGTATGACAAAGAAAAGCATCACAAAGCATGTTAGTCTGTGAATTTATGCAAAGCAATTACCAACCTTCTCTACAGCAAAAACAAAATGGCTTTGGAAGTTCTTCTCTGTAACAAAGCAGCACAAATTCCCCTCATGGGCCAAACCCTGTTGTTCAGGGGATCCAGGAGGAACTCCAAGAGTGCCCCAAGCACCTACAGCCTGTACCCCAGCTGAGCACTCAGATGGGACACAAGCAAAGGAAACCAGACCAAGAAAATGGCCCAAAGCATTGTACAGAACCAGGAGAGAAAGCACTATTGGCATAGCAGCTGAAGTAATTCCTAACAAATCACCCCATATATCTGCATGTTTATTGGATGTTCCCAGGGCTGCTGTGTATGTACATCTCTTCCTCTGCTCTGCCTTTCTTCCCCTTTGGCAGCAGTCGAACTGGCAGCATCTGCCCGCCTGCAGCAGCTGCTCCAAGCTGGGAACGCCACTGGTGGTGCTGATTTCCAGAGGCTTCTGTGTGCCAGGGGAAGCCAAGGCAGGAGCGGGTTGAACGGTGCTGGCGCTGCTGCTGCTTTGTGCCAGAGAGCCCCGGCTGGGCAGGGCACGGTGCCCACTGCACTGCGGGCTCCTTCTCCTGCCACAGCTGGGCACACCTGGCAACAAGGCATGACAACCTGTGGGCAAGCCAAGGGGTTTCTGGGGCTGCACTGCTCTGCACACACCCAGCACACCTGCAGCACACAATTTCAACCCTCAAACAGGTAAACCAAAGGGAAACAGCTGGAAAAGATTTCAGTTCTTTTTCATTCTTTATGCTTCAATAGGAATGACCAAAATGAAAGTTACCGAGCAGGGCACGATCCACACTGCCAGCTCAGTGTGAGAAAAGAGGCATTACTTTATTTCAGTGCTGGGTGTGTGAGGAATCACTTCCCTAAACCATGCACACCCACGTGTTAGCATCCATGGAACTAAGACATTACTTTCATTACTTTTATTCATTACTTTGCTCAAACTCACAGGCTAAACATTCTCACAAAGTATTTGACATGTTTAAATCACTTCCCCAAAATTACTGACATTTAGAGTAGGGGTCTCTTGAGGGTCTCTGGTGGTCATGTGGTGAATATCCCGTTCCTCAAATTCTCCTCCTATAGTTAAGAGCCTTCTTCTCCTTGAATGCATTGCAGCTACCTCCTCAGTAGGCCCATTGTCTTTATTCTCAAGGCTAAGACATCCACTTGCACACATTAACCACTGGTGTGAGGGAAGGTACAACTAAGCACTGCCTGGTAAAGCTTAACAAATTCACAATTTGTTGCAGGTCAACACTTCCCCAACATCTCTCGTTCCTTCTCTGGGAATCAAACACAAGCATTTTGTGATCACTGAGCCCAAGGCCGCCTCCAACCCTCCTGTCACCAAGCACCCCTTCTCTCCTCACAAACAGCAGGCCCAGCAGTGCCTTCCCTCACTGGCTCAGTCACCAGCTGTGTCAGGAGTTCTCTGTCACACACTGCAGGACCATCCTGGACTGTTTGCTCTCCGCTGCACTCTGTTGCCAGCAGACATCCCCACCCTGTTCCATGCCCCATGCAGAACCCTGCACCTGCTGTCCATGGGCACCTGGAAGGGGAGGCGCTCACGGCAGAGATGCACCAACTGCCCTGGGCAGGAACCAAAACCCTCTGGGGGCACAGCTGCTGGCCTGGGTCTGGCACAGCTCTGCACGCCCCACTCCTCACAGGCTCTGGGCTGGAAATGCAATTGCACTTTCTGCCTCATGGAGAAATTCCAGGGCGGCACAAACAACGGCCAGCAGGCCACATCCCAAAGGCACTGCAGCATGGAGTTGAGAAGGAAGAAGGCCCTTCCCCAATTCCTAACCATACCAAAACCACCAAAATTGGGACTTTTATTCTTCTGAATGTAGAGTTGATTCACAAGGTTACAAGGGAATCTTCCAATGGAGTTGAAGGTTGGTAGAGTTTTTTTTCTGAGTCCTACTCAGACTGTTGATTTGAAAATTTATTTGAAAATATTTTTTAAAAGGCTGTGCAGTCATATGGTTTTGTTCTATTACCAAAATGGCTAGAAGAAGTGTACTGGCATTTTAATTACATCCAAATGGATTAGTCTGTAAAAGCTTTCCTGCAGAATAGCCACTAAACAAGAAATGAAAATCTGTGGACTGTTGACTTTGCAAATTTCTACTAAACTTATCAGACAATGAGGCATTTTTAGGTAGATCATAGAGCAAATTAATTACTATGGATAACTTGATTTGGATAAACTTGTTGATTTCAAATTAAAACTGCCAGCACATACTAAGTGGAAATCTGAATACTCACTTCTATGAGCTCTGAATTATTAGATAGTCATTGTTTGCCATATTAACAAAAATTAACATTCTGGTTGTTTTTTTTACTTACAGCCAGCTCTTCAACACTCTTTGTAACATCAGAAAGAGAGTTTGTAGCAATGTGAACCATGGGTTGGTGGAGCATTGCAGAAGGCTCCTATGCCAGCACTAAATGTTCACATTTACCATGGCATCTACTTCATGCCTTTAATTCCAAGATACACCTCAGTTCCTGCAGTATAGATTCACACCTGTAGTCTGTATTTGCAGTTGGTTCATACTTCCCTGTCCAGAAAAAAATCATGCCTGGATCTCAAATCAAAATAAAATGAGCAGAGAGTCGGGTTCTGGATAGGTATAGCAAGAACTAAGAGATTTTTTTGCAAATACGTTGAGAAGTTGTTTGTACATGCTGCAAAAACGGCAGATTAAAGACTTGCACTCTAACTTGTAAGCTGAGCTTTGCCTGTTCTTTCTGGACTGATTTCTTGAGGCCAGACACTGAACCTAATCAGTAAGAAAATCAAAACCACAGGAGTAGTTTGGAGAATATTTTAAATTATTCTGTCATTATGCTTTTTGCCTGAAAGTTCCGGCCATCATCTGATTGGAGAAATTAGAGGAGATCGAAGCCATCACACTGTGCCTGTGCACACAATTCCTTCCCAGGGGTAATCCACAAAGCAACGCTGACAAATCCACACCAGCAGCTGCTGCCACACAGTCATGAAGCAGAGAATATGTATTTCTGCTACACTTGGACAGCTGAAGATGCCTCCGCTGAGCTAATTTCAGTGACTGCCCACCACAGATGAGGCCTTGTGGTCAGTCTCCAGTAAGTCAGGGCAGTTAATATTCTGCCTAAATGAAGTAAGTCTAGCAGTACATAGACCATGGGGCCTGAGGAAAGCCAGCAGCTGTGGGAGATTTAATTTGTTTCCGTATCTTTCTTTTTACTAATTTATTGCAGTCAATTATTTAAAGAATGGAAACTTTTGGCATACCATTGGCTGGAAGGTTGGTCAGTCTTCCATTCATGACTCCTCTGAAAGCATCACCCCAGTGTTTTGATCAGTAGCTCTTCCATCATCGTGGCTCACACAGCATTTCCTGCAGCTCTTGCTGGAGTCAGGGAAAGGCACCAGGAGAAGGGGGAGAAAGCTGTGTGCAGAGGCTGTGTCAGCTACAGAGACATTTGTTTCCTCTGATTTGGCTGAATGGCTGCAGGAACCTTGCTGGCCCTGCTGGCGGGGTGGCCTTTGGCAGGGCTGGGCAGAGTTTGGGGCCCAGGATCCCTCCTCTCGGTGGGACACCAGGGTGAGCAGCCCCTGTCCCAGGCAGGAGCAGAGGTTCTGTGGCTCTGCCCTGGGCACAGGGCCCTGCCACTGCCATGAGCTCCGGCCGCGGCTCCTCTGGGCAGCTCCTGCTCTGCAGTGATGATGGGCGCAGCTGGGGGTGGCTGCAATGGAGGGGGGCTTCCAGTGGGCTCTGTTGGTCTGCCACACTGGAGCCAGCAGAGCTTCTGGAAGGAGTCTCCTCTTGTGAGCTGCTGGAGCTGGAGCTGGCACTGGCCACAGAGCCGCTGTGTTCATCCCTGACAGGAGCAGAGCTCAGCAGCCTCTGGGCCTCCTTGCTGCACGATGGCAGTGAGGAGGCCATAGACCAGAGGTTCAGTAGGTGTGACTCAGCTTCCTGATAAACTGTGCTAAGAAAACCCTGCATCACTCCTGTCAGATCTAAGACACTCCAAGAAATCTGTTGGCACGTTGGGAACTCAGAATTGTTTCTATTTTGAACAATTGTCTTATGAGTGCTTTTGATTGTTTTTGTCATTTTGTGTTGATTCAGTTGATCCTTCAGAGAAGCTTTCCTAATAATATAAAACATGGGGAATTCTGGAGACCCTGGTGAGGCTTTCCCTGGTCTAGGGAGACACAAGAAGCTTCCCTCAAAAAGCTGTTAGACCCCATTGGCTCCTTCCCCTGTTCCTGTGTCTGTTCCTGTGTTCCTGAGCCACACCTTTCCTATTCCCTGATTGGCCCCCCTTATCTTTGTACTGCCCTGAGATCAGGGTCAGCCCCCAGGCCCCTGTGGAGACAAAGTGAGACCCTCTGTGTGTGGGTGCTGGGACCTGAACATCTCCCTGCACAGCTGAATAAAACATCTGTGGAGATTATGCAAAGGTCCTTTTTGCTTCTTTGCCCTGGACTATGCTGGCAGCAATTCAGACTGCTCCAGAAAAGAAGCTGCAGTACTGGCACCAAGATTTTGGCAACTTGACCATAGGCACAGAGGGCGTGCAGGATGCTGCTCTATGAATTCCTTAACCAGCCATCTCTGGTGCTGGCATATTCCCTCCAGCTTCTGGTGCAGCCAGGGCCACCTTTGGTCCAGTAGATGACATTGTTATTTGAAAAATTCGGCCCACACCTTGGGCAGGAGGCCATGCACAGGCTCTGGTCCTGCAGCCCCCTGCTCAGCTGGGGACAGTGTTCCCTGTGGGGAAGATGGAGCAGCCATCACAGAGTCTGGGGGGCTGTTTTCAGCAAGATGGCCAGGCTCTCTCCCTGCTGGACTATAGCAATTGTCTGGGGGAGCTGATTGCAAATTGTATGTAGTCCTGTTCATCCTTCTCAGAAAACCTGACAGCTTCTATCATTCTTCTGCAGAGTGGGCACGCTGGATTTCTCTCTGCCCACTGCAGGATGCAACCCAGGCAGAACTGGTGGTGACAGGGCAGAGAAAAATTCACATCCTTCTTAGTGCCCTGGCAGATGGGGCAGCTCCATTCTGTCCCCATGGCCATGTCTGTCTGTCCCAGCAGCAGGGAAGAGCTGAGAACCATGAGCTGCTCTCATTTGCAATCTTGCTTGGCCAGAGCCCAAGCTCCAGCCAGAGTGCTCCAGGCTCTGTCAGTGCCCAAATATAAGCAGGAAGGGATGTTGTATTGTTGGAGATTTTTTCAGAAATGGCTTAGAAGGCAGCTGTGAGGAGTAAAATTCTCACAGCCTGTTTCTGTAAGCAGCAGAAGTTCTCAGGTTGTTTTTAATTACAAGTAAAAGTGACAAACATGAAGGCCTTGAGAACCTTGCATACCAGAGTTCTCAGGCAGCTTTCTCATAACAAGTAGATATTCTATCTTTGGCTATTTTGGGAAAGCAAAAATAAGTTTTGAGAACACAAATCTTGGTATTGGAAACATAAGGAGGGGTTGGTGTGTTATCTCTGACCTATTGTGAGCTCGGGTTTGCAATATGCCTGAACTTAATTAACATGGTTATAAAAAGTGATTGATTGAGTAAATAAACGGAGCCGATGCTGATCAAGGAAAGATGGGTCTTCTCCCTCCACTTCATTATTGTATCACAATCCATTCCTTGGTAAAGGAGGTCCACAGGAGCCTCAAGAGGCACCTCACACACTCAACAGTCAAGGCAGTAACATATGGACAGATGGCAGTTCATGCCTGGGAGAGCATTCCTAGACATATCCAAGGACAAATTTCCCAGGAACTCTCCACAGCTCTGGGATCTGCCCATCAGCTCTGTCAGAAGCTTCAGCAGAACAACCAAAGTCCTAAAAAGCAGCTCCCAGACACTTTTCCCTCCCTCCTGCCTGAGTAGCCGGGTTGCTTGCTGCAAAATACTCTTTTTCTCCTCTTCCCCAATGTCCTGTGGACACTTGCGGCCAAAATAAAAAGCTCCTGGCCCTCTGTGTGAGGTGATAATACAGTTTTTATATTTCCATGCTGGGCTGAAGGAAAGCTGTGCTGTGGGTCAGGAGAGGCCAGGACCCACTTGGCCTTCCTGCAGGCTGAGGTGGTCCCAGCAGACATCCTGCTGCTTTTTTGGGGAATGTGTGAGGGGGAGTGGATGAGGTGACAGAGAGGCCGAGATCATAGAGTGCAAACTCAGCTCCAGAGAGGCAGTGCAGACTCTCCCTGCTGAATGCCTGCTGGGGCTGGCAAAGAAGGAAAATGCCCCAGTAACAGCCCGGTGGCACTGTGTCTCAGGGACAGGTACAGGGAGGTGACAACAAACAGCAGCATGGCCCGGTCTCACAGCTCCTAGGAAGCAGCGACAGAGGGGCCTCATGTGCCAGAGATTTCAGAAAGGCTGTCTTCTTAATGGCCACTCTGAAACCCCTCTCTTTGCCTCTTGGGTTTGTGAATGCTTTTGACAGCCACAGCATTTTGGGGCAACGTGTTCCATGATTTCATTAAGTGCTCCTTGAAAAGCACCTCCCATTGTTCACTGAGCTGCCAGCCTCGTCATTTCAGAGGGTACTGCCTTGGTGGAGAGAAAAATCAATCTTCTGCCTTTCAAGGAGCTGAAGGAGAAGGGACTCCTCACCATCAAACACCTGGCTGGGTCCCATTCAGAGGTCCTGCTTTGTGGACTTGGTGAGGTTTGCTTGGCAGTTACCAGCGAGGTGAGAACATTGTTCTGAATTGTTCCCCATACTTCATACACGGTGTGTAGAGTAGGTATGTGCTTGTTCATCTCCATGTGTGCTCAGGGTCGGCCTTCACTTCTGGTTTTAGACCTGATATTTCCAATGTCTGTCAGCTATCTGTTGGACCTGTGGGTACATGCAGCTGTATTTACTGGCAGGTCGGGTATCTGACCCTCATCTTTGAGTGTGGAGCCTTTATAATGCAATGTGCAAATGCAGAAACTGAGACACTAATGATATTATTTGCCAGAGTCCCAGTCTCTGCCCAAGCTGTATTTAAACACTGTAAATTATTCTGTAGACCAGAGCCTGTGTTTTCTGTTTCCTGGCTGAGTGCTTCAGCTGCTGGTGTTGGTTGTTTGAACAGGAGCACCTGACTCTTTTATCATTATGACTTGTGCCTTTATGATTTGAAAGTAGCTCTTGCTTTAATTTTCTAGTAAAAGGGTCTAAAATCAAAGCTGTGGACATTTTAGAAGGATTAAGTAGAACATCTAATGGAATTCTTATTTTAGGCCTGCAGTAAGCAGGTCTGAGGCCAGAAATTGGTGCCAGAGTAAGTGCCTTTCTGTGTTTGTGCTCTCCTGCTCTTCTTGTACTTGTATGTTCCTCTGGACACAATGGGATGTGTTGTCATTTCCTGGGACTTCTGTTGAAGGCAACTGGTTTTCTTTTCAAGGTGATTCCTAGGTTTCCCCTCATGGCTTCCCCAGGTGACCAACCTCCGTTCCAAGGTGTCCTGCTCTGCCACTGTCACTCTGGGAGAGCTCTTTGTGACCTTGAAGAAGGACATGGACTCTGAGGTGGATGAGGGTGCTCTGGTCCTTCTCCAGATGGTGTCCATCTCCCCAGAATTTGTTCAGAAAGCAGCCAGTCAGAGCCTGGGGATCATGGTGGAGAATGTGACTCCTGCACGAGCAATGACTGCTCTCATGGATATGGGAGTCAAGTAAGTTCTTCTTCTTTTAGTGATATTCTTCACCTTCGTGTGTGTGGGAGGGAGAAGGGATGAGACAGAGAATGGGAATGGTGGGAAGGAAGGGTCCTGTATCCTTCATCTTCTGTGAACTCAGTGACTTGATTCTTCAACCAACCTCACTTCTTTCCTCTTGTCACCTATTTCTGCCCTCCTGCAGCCCATTAGTTCTCAGAATCACAGAAGTGTAGAATATGGGGAGTTGGATGGGCCCATCAGGACCATCGAGTCCAACTCCTGGCCTTGCACAGAACAGCCCAAGGGTCACACCAAGTGCCTGAGATTGTTGTCCAAATGCTCCTTCAGCCCTGTCAGGCTTGGTGCTGTGACCACTGCCCTGGGGAGCCTGTTCCAGTGCCCAACCACCCTCTGGGTGAAAAACCCTTTTTCCTGATGTCCAGATTAAAGCTCCTCTGACTCAGCTTCCTGCTGCTTCCTGGAGTTCTCCCAGTCTGTCAGAGTTTCCTAGATGTGGTGACTGGTGGGGAAGGGAAAGTGCCTGCAAAGGCCAAGGATAGAGCCTTGTACTTTTGTGGGAAGAGGGACAATTGCAATGGCAGCTGTGAGCAGTTTGGTATTTCACAGTGCTAACCACAGAGGCCCTGGGAAAACCATGTCTCCTCATGATGCCATTAACTTGAGAAATGAGGGGGGTCCTTGCTGGGGCATGGAGCACATGGGGGACAATCTGCTGGGTGTGGCACAGCCTGCACAGCAGGTGCAGCTCCTGCCAAAGGAGTCTTGTATGACTGTCCTGGCCTTAGAGCTCTACTTTCCATTCAAACTGATGTTTCATGTTGGCCTTGAGATGATGAATCACTTTACAGGCACCTTCACAGGCTGACTGCCATGGGACAGTTGAAGCAAATGCTGCTTTAAATGTTGGTGCTGGGCCTGATAGTTCCCAAGAGACACTCTCTAGAACAGGACAGCCCGGCTAAACTGCCTGCCACCCTTTCCTCAGCTTTGGAATAGGGTAAAACATTCAGATGGATCCGTTGCCAAGCCCCACAGAAGAAACAGGCTGCATTACTGGATATTCTGAAACTTCACAGCCTACAATGCGTTTTCCCTGCATTTGTTGTTTTCCAAAGGCCTGCAGATTTGGGGATAAATGGGTGGAAAGAGCCTCAGTCCTGCTGCAGCTCTGTGTACTGGGTGCCCTCGGAGGGGTCAGCATGAATTGTCCCTAATTTCTAAATTATTCATATGTCATCTATTTCTTTAATCTTTCTCAGAGTAAATACTGTGAAAGAAACTGAGTATCAGACAGTGCAGGGAGACTGAATTCTCCCTCCTCCGTGCAGGCAGGCCTTGTGTGCAATGCTACCTTTGTGTTTAACTGAGGACAGAACCTTCTGCAGGTGTCTGAAGGTGCAGGGAGAGCCCAGGCTCCTTCCCCCAGCAAGGGCAGGGAGCAGCTCTGGCCAAGGCCGGCGCTGCTGCTGCTCCTTGTCCCTGTGCCCAGGGTTTGCTCTCCCCTCCCCAGCAGCCGCCCCACCCTGTGCGCGAGTGTGCGGCCCAACTGCTCCTGTCCCTGATGGAGAGAATTGGAGTCACCCAGCTCGCAGGCACCCCCAGGGCTGAGAGGCTGCCACACGTGGCAGGGAAGCTTGCTCAGGACTGTCACAAGGACACAAGGTAATGATCTTCATTTCACCTCCCAAAACAGGAAAACCACTTTGTGTCTGGCTATAAAGGTGAAACCACACAAGAGTGGAAACTAAAGGGAATATGAAGTTACCTAACGGTGTGAATAAGGGTCATAGAATCATGGAATATGCTGAGTTGGAAGGGACCCATCAGGGTCATCGAGTCCATCTCCTGGCCATGTGCAGTGACCCCAAGAGTCACTCCATGTGCCTGAGAGCATTGTCCAAACTCTTCTTGAGCTCTGTCAGCCTTGGCACTGTGACCACCGCTGTGGGCTGCCTGGGCAAATGGCTGTGCTGGGAAACCTGAGGTTGGCCAGCAAAAAGGAACATTGCCACCTTTTTCCTGTGGCTTGAAGGATTCTTTACTGAGATCAAAAGAGCTCAGATCAGCCAGTCCAATAGTTTTGTTTGGCCTTAAGTGCACATCACTAAAGGATCCCAAACATCCATTTCTCATTAACTTCAGACTTTCCAAGAAATATTTGAGGGCTCTTTAGCCGACCTATTCAGTCTTTCTAAACCTGTTCTGCAGATTTCTACAATGCTGTTATCTGTGGCTCAGTGAGCTCCACATTTCTTCTTGAAGAAAATTGTGGTTTCCTAGTGGCAAAATCAACTCAAACCACCAAAGTCCCCTTCCTCTGATGATGAAATTCCCATGAATAGCTGCCAAGAACACCAGAGCAACTAGCTTTCCCTGTGCATACACATAGTATAGAATATCAAGAGGATGCATGAGTATTACAGCGACCTGATGAGGTCTTCAGGGGTGAGAGAAGTGGACGAGAATCTTGGTTGATGATCAGAAGGCTGGATTTATTGATATATGATACATTATTACTATACTAAAAGAATAAGGAGAGAAGTTGCAGAGGCTGCTAACCTAAGAATAGCATAGGAAAGAATGAATAACAAAGTTCTGTGTCCAGCAGAAAGCAAGGACAAACTCTCCTGTAAGTGGTCAGCAAATCCAAACACTCACAGAAGTCCAATCACCGCTGCACCTGTTACATTCCACACCAGCCGATAACAATTGTTTACATTCTTCTTCTGGGGCCTCAGCTTCCCAGAAGATGAACAAATCCCATGAACAAAAAAATGTCTGCGACATCTCACCTTTCTAAATTGTATAAATTAAAAAGAAAAATGCTGATGTGAAATGAACAGGAAATTTCTTCACCTGTAAAATATACAATACTAACAAATCACTAAAACAATCCTACAATCTAAGAAAATGCAAAAAACAATGCAAAGAAAATTCAAGTCCAAGCAGCTGAGTTTCAGGAACAGTCCATGAGCTGAAGTTGTTTCTCTTGGACAAATCTGAGAGTCCTTTTCGGTCCTGAAACAGACTTCTGCAAAAGTCCCATCAATAGTTATCACAAACCATTGACAGTCTTACAACAATTTCAAACAATTTAAACAATTTTTGGCATGTCCTTTTCTGGCCCTTCAATGCTTCAGTGCTTCAGAGCTGCTGCCCGCTATTTTCAATCTTCTTTTTTTTTTTTTTAATCAAAAAGGGAAAGAGCAGCAGCTGAGCAGAGCAGTGCCAGAGAAGGAATAGGCCCTGGGGGCCCTGGCCCATGATGGATCAGGAACCCCAAAACTGGCTCACAAATGGGGTCCAGGACCGGTAGGAGAAATCACAACTCCCAGAAACATCAGGAGGCCAAGTGATGGCCCTGGCCCAGTGTTGTGGTGTGTTGCAATATCCTGTTTTACCTTCTCCCTTCCCCCTCGCCCCTCGCTGAGTGTGCCCTGTCAATCAGGCTAACATACCAGCAAGGCGTCGTGTGATAGGTGACCCTAGTACCTGGAGACCCTGCCCCTTCACCTGGTTGGTGACTCACCTGTCCCCTCCCCTTCCCCTGTCCTGAGCTTAAAATGTGAATGAGACCATGCGGCCCCATTCTGTTATCAGCAGTAGCCCAGTGCAGACATATCTGTGCTCATGGAATAAACATCTGGCTACCTTCTAGCAGAATCCGCTCCCTTCTTTTCTTCACCATCGCCAGAAGCTCTCCCCTGAGGAGAACGGAGTCCTGTCTTGTGCCCCGCTGCACTCTGCCGCCAGCCAAGGTATCTTTGAGGTATAACACCGCAGAGCTGCCTGTGGCCCAGCAGCGAAGGTCAGAACTGGCCTAGGCACCATCTAACTGGTTATATTAGGATACATATTCCAATATATTGGCGTCCCTGTGGGTGGCTCGACCCTGAGCCGGAAAACGGACTCGCAGTTCCTCAGAGAAGCTTCTGCCAGCCGTGCATCCAGCTGAAAGGAGCCTGGCTTCAAGACTCCCAGCTAGAGACTTTGGGAATACTCCCAGAAAAAGTTTCGTGGACTGTTCGGCGCCTTTGGAAAGCCCTGCTTCATTGTGGTGAACAGATTTTCCAGAGGAAGAAAAGGGCAGCCTCTCTTGCACCCAGAGAGAGGTCCTTTTCCGGTGGAGACCTGCCTGCCTGTACCCAGCCTACAGCTTCCAATTCACGTGAGTATCTCTGCTTTCAGTAGAGCAGAAGCTCAAAAACAGACTCTGCCGCGAGTTCTGTTCCTTTTTTGCCTTTGCATTTTGGCTGCGCAGCCCCACAGACGAGAATTCATAGCGTTCTAGTTTAGCTTTCCTGCTGCGTGTTTCACTGTTTTTTAGAATTCGCGCCGGAGCGGGATCGCTCTCTGCCCTTCCCCCCCCCGGCTCAGCAGCGTGTTCAGACACGTGTTAGGAGATTTTCTTTCTCTTTCTCTTTGCGGGGGAGGGGGGGGCTCTCTTTCCACGTGGCCGGGGGACCTGCGGTGTTGGGAGTGCTCTGCACACGCGGCGGCAGGGGGGGGGGGGCGTCCCGGTTTCGGCTGCCACGTGGAGCGGCTGCTCTGTCTGCTCCGCGGGGGTGCTACATTCCACCGCGGGGGAGGCTTTGTGTCTGCCTCTATTCGGCAGGGCGTGCCCTGCTGCTGCTGCCCGGGAATTTTAAAAGCAGTATATACAGCTGCATTGTGAAGCTTTTGTCTGCTCGTTATCGCTTTCTATCTGTGGTTTTTTTTAGAAATTGGTAGCTGATTTTAGCTTTGTTTTTGGTCAGGCGGGATTAAGTACTTTGCTTTTTAACATGGGTTCCAAACTTAGCATTGTACAAAGGGGAGTGTATTATGATATTGTTAGCATTTTAATCAAGAGTAATGTGAAATTCTCTAAAGGAAAATTGAAACAGTTTATAAGATGGCTTTTTCTGCAGTTCCCAAACATTTCCCCTGAAGAAATCCACAATATTCAATTCTGGGATAAAGTTGGGAATGAATTGATAACCTTAGGACAATCTGGCAAATTACCCTCAGCTAAATTTGTGTTCTGGAGTTTGCAAATTCGAACAGCATTGCTCAAACAAAAGGAAATGGAGAAAAAGCCAAATGTAAAGCCATGTGCCTCTGCTCTCCCTGTTCCTCCCTCTCCCTCTAAAACCCCTAAACCTCTTTCCCCAAAAAAATTCCGAGCACGTGTTAGCTTTTCGGAGAGCAGTGATGTCCAAAATGGCCCCCAGTCCCTAGGGGGTCCACAAGATGGTGGATGCCACGTGGCATCTTCCCAAACCTGGTCTTCTTCTTCCCAAAATCCTCTTAAGCATTCCAAAATTCCATGCCCATCCCCCTCTCCTCCTGTTCCTCGTGACACCTTCCCCCCTCCCCTCGCCTTTCCTGCAGTACCCTCAGCTCCGCCCCTCTACTCCTGCCAGGGGGCGGCTGCTGACGTGATGTCACCAGGTGACCCCGCCTCCTGTTCCCACGGTATCCCCGCCCCCCGCCAGCCCCTTGACCCCGCCCCCTGTTCCCACGGTTTCCCCGCCCCTTGCCGGCTCCCTTTCCCCGCCCCCTCCCCGGGTTCCCACGGTGGGGACACACCCACTGCCTGTCCCCAAACCTGTAGCTGTGATCCCAATGCTTCTGATTCAAGGGATACAGAGCAGGGGACAGCAGACCCAATGCATGGTGCCATGTTGTCACTGGCTCCTGTTACGTTTCAGCCTGCAGCTCAAGCAGGAGCAGCCCCAACTGCTAATTGGAGTTCTTTTGGACGACAATTGATTAAAGAGATCTGTAAATCTCATAAAGAATATGGTACACACAGTCCATATTTCCGTGGCCTTTTAAATTCTGAATTAAGTAGGACTGTTGTGGTTCCACATGATTTAAAACAAATTTTTTCATGTCTCATGACATCCACGGAATTCAAATTATGGGAATCAGCATTGAAACAACTGCTAAAAGATGCTCTCCCAAGCTTACAGGCTGATCCAAACACAGCAAAAGACAACAATGGTAACCCCATTACCCTTGACCACCTCTGTGGTGAGGGTCAATGGTCTTCTCCCTCAGTCCAAGCTGCTGCAATTCCTGCAGAAACACTCGAGAAAGTAAAGGAAGCAGCTGAAAAGGCATTCTTTTCCCTCCAACCTGAGGGGCCTTTTGAGCCCTATAGTAAAATCAAACAACTACCATCAGAGCCTTTTGTGAAATTTGTAGAAAGGCTAACTAGAGCCATTGAAATACAAGTTAAAAAGGAAAATGCAAGGGAAGCAATTTTAGAAGAAATAGCGTTTACAAATGCAAATGAACAGTGTCGAGCAGCAATCCTGAGCCTTCCTATGGAACCTTCCCCTACATTAAAAGATATGCTTCTAGTCTGTAACAGGAAAGTGCCTCTGATGAGTGTTGCTGAAGACTCCAGACCAAGGCTGCTGCCAAGACCACCTCAGCGTGTTGCTGTTGCCAGCCCTGCACCTTCTCCCTTAGCACAGCAGTACCCTGGGCAGCAGCGGAGACCAGCAATGGTTGAGCCCACTAAACCATGCCTGCTTTGTAATAAGCTAGGGCACTGGAGTAACCAGTGCCCCCTGAAAAGGGAATTTGATGAATTTAAAAATAGCAGGGGAGGAGAACTGCAAGCCCTCCCTGGGGGTCAACAACAAAAAAACGAAGAATAAAGCGCCAGCCTGCCAGGCGTGCAGACATAAAAGGAGCAGGCCAAGAGAATAAGGGTAGCAAAACAAATCAAGCGCGCGATAATATTAACATTTGTGTAAGTGAAGCAGGTGTTTCAAAGACCAAGTCTGCTAGTCCACTGTTGAAAGTGAAACAAAATAACCTTTGTTATGATTTAAGTAATTCTGTATTAACTGCATCTTCTGTCAATGAGCCTTACAGGTTGCAGCTGACAGAGTCACTCCACCTGAAGGACACTGACTGGCATTTTGTTTCTGTAAATCCTGAACAGAAGGGTATTTGGAACCAAATTCGTTGTAAGTACATCATCACTGGGGACAAAAACACACCACAAGAGATCGAAATTGCTCCGGGAATAACAACATCAGATCCCAAGCAATTTGTTCTCAGCCTGCACTGTTTCCACCCACCCCTGTTTCTTCCCAAGGGACAAATTGTTGCTCAAGCTATCCCTGTGCCATCTTTACCTGAAAATGTCGATAAACAAGGGCCCACAGTCGCCCGGGTCCAAGTTATTGGGACAGATAAACCCAAATTGTGGTGCAATGTCAGTGGGGGTGGGGAGTCTAAACGCATTGAGATGCTTGTAGACACAGGTGCAGACTGCACAGTGATTCCAGTACAAGACTGGCCAGCACACTGGCCTTTACAAAATGTTGCTGGTCACCTTCGAGGTGTAGGAAGTCTGCAATTGGCAAGGCAATCCAAAAGCATTATTCAATTCGAGGGTCCAAACGGACAATTGGCAAATATCCGTCCATTTGTGTTAGATTATTCAGAACCTTTGTTAGGGAGAGATTTAATGGCCCAGTGGGGTGTCACAATTAATATTCCAGACTCTCCACAGCATTTTTGTGCAGCAGTCATTAAACAACAGCGCCCCACCCAAAAACTTAAGTGGAAAACAGACGAACCAGTTGATGTGAAACAGTGGCCACTCAGTAAACAAAAAATAAAGGTGCTTGAGGAACTAGTACAAGAGCAACTAAGAAAGGGCCACATTGTGGAGACCATGTCCCCATGGAACTCTCCAGTGTTTGTCATCCAAAAAGCTGACAAAAAGAAGTGGCGACTTCTCTGTGACCTCCAACAAATTAATAATGTAATTGAAGATATGGGTTCTCCCCAGACTGGTATGCCATCCACAACAGCCCAGGAACTTCCTGAGCCCAACGGCCCAGGCCAAACCCATGAGGCAGGCTCTGCATTCCCACAGGCCTGCACCCTGCTGCCAGTACAATGGCAGCACGGGTGGTGACACGCTTCCTTTTCCCAAAACCACTGAGGCATGCCAGCAGCAGGGAAATAGAAGCCTTCCCCAGAAATCCCATCTGGGGTCTGGAGATGTTTGTTTCCCACAGCAAACCAGCTACGGTCTCCTCCATCTGTGCCCTCTTCCCCTGCAATGCAAATGCATCGAGTTTGTCTCTCATCCACTCCATGGCTTCATCCCCACCCCCTCCGGGCTGGGGACCAGAGGCAGAGCTCTCGGGATGCACCTGTTCCCCGCCACTAGGGCGCAAGAGAGGCGGCAGAGATGGAAGCCTCCATGGGACAATCCCCTGAAAACCACCCCTCAACCCGCCGAGAATGCTAATCTTCAACGCAGGCAGACGCACTGCCCCCCCAGTCAGTTGGTGAGCACCCCCCGCTCCACGGAAGGAGAGACCAGCCACCAGGGCCGCTGCTACAGAGGCCCGGGATGGTCTGAGCTCGAACAAGCCGCGGGTTCCAGGGCAGTCTCTGACGCCAACACGGAGGACAGAGTCTCTGATAGCGGCAGAACTGCTGGGGCAGCCGGTGGAAGCAGCGGGGGGTCCGGAACCGGAGAGGGAATCACGCTGGATGTAGGAGCGGCCGCGGGCTGCTCCGAGGGTCCCGCAGGTTCGGCGCCGTCTCCAGCACCCTCCTGAACAGAGACTGTCTCGGTTTGAGGCGGTGAAGAGGCCGGTGGGAGCTGCGGGGGGGCCGAAGCGGCTGGAGAGAATCCCTCCTCCGCTGAGCCGGAAGCTGGAGACGCATTGTCGTCGCCTGGCAACAGCGACTAAGCCACAGGAAGCGCTGTTTCTGCATTCTCAGACGCAGGCGCTGGCAGGGGCGGGGAGGCCCGTGAAGCCATGGGCTGGACCGCCTGGAGAGGCGGAGACGGGATCGTCCGGAGTGGCAGCCGCGTCGGCAGGGCGGGTCTTGGAGGCGGACGCAGCGCTGGCAGGGGCGGGGGGGCCTTTGGGCATTTCCCACCCCTATCTCTTAGCGGGGCGGGGTCCGAGAGGCCGGCTGTAGCGGCGCCGCCTCCTCCCATACCCCCGGAGAGAGAATGGGGGGGAGGAGAAGGTTCCGTCTGCGCAGGCTCCGGAGAAAGAGTAAAAAAACTTCTTCGCGCGGTGCAGTTTCACCCCCACCCCCGCCGCGAAGCAGGGGGGGCTGGGAAGCCCCAACTCATCCCCCACCGGGTCTTCTCCCACTGGGGACGGTGGAATCGGGGCCTGCCCATAGCAGTTAGAAATCCATAGAAAAACAGCTGCTCTCCGTTTCAAAACTGGGAAGAGCTTTCTAAATGCTGGGTAGACAGGAGGGACGAGGCGTTCCCGACTCCAGACAAACTGGAAAATGGAATCCATGCACTCCCACACGAAAACATCCAAAGGGTATAGGACATCAGTAAAGAACCCAAAAAGCTTTGCCAATTGAAAGAACTCATAGAGATCTGTTGCTGACAGAAAAAAAAATCATCTTCTCTACAACACTCTTGCCAGAGGGCAATAAGTTTCTCCTCTGAAGGAGAAAAACGAACCACGTTCTCCAAGGGTTGTGTCCCCCATATAAACAGCCACAATTTTCTCAGGGCTTAACCCTCAGGGATAGAAAAGCGAACAGTACCTTTTGAAAGAGTCCAGCTCGCTCTGGCCAGCTCCATGGGTATGCTGCTCATGTCTACCATCTTTCCTGAAGGTTTTCCAGAAGAAGGTTCACTTGTGGTAGCCTTGGCTGTGAACTCTGTCCAAATCAGGATCTTCAGTTCTTCAGCTCCTGGCTTGAGTCCATTTCTGTGGTCATTTCAAAGCAACCATCACATGCTAAACATACAGGATTTTTCCCAGTGCAGCAATTTTTGCTCCTCTGGTCTTATCAAATTAATTTTTGCTCTGACACGAGGGGTCACCAGATATTACAGCGACCTGATGAGGTCTTCATGGTGAGAGAGAAGGACAAGAATCTTGTTTGATAATCAGAAGGCTTGATTTATTGATATATGATATATAATACATTATACCTATACTAAAAAGAATAAGGAGAGAAGTTGCAGAGGCTGCTAAGCTAAGAATAGAATAGAAAAGAATGAATAACAAAGTTCTGTGTCCAGGGAATCTGTCCCCAGGCTGCTCCTGTGATTGGCCCTTAATTGTAAACACGGAACATGAACCAATCACAGGGGCACCTGCTGCATTTCACAGCAGCCGATAACAATTGTTTATATTCTTCTTCTGGGGCCCCAGCTTCCCAGAAGATGAACAAATCCCAAAGAAAGGATTTCTATGAAAAAATGTCTGCGACAATGGCCAATATGTTTACAAGCTATAGTAGCAACAGCTCTTCTGGTAGAAGAAGCAAAGAAAGTTACATTTGGAGCTCCCTTAACAGTATATACCCCTTACAATGTTAGAAGCATATTGCATCAAAAAGCAGAGAAATGACTCACTGATAGCTGGATTTTAAAGTATGAAGCTATTTTGATACATTCCTCTGAACTGGAACTTATGTCACTCCAGCTCAGAACCCTGCTCAATTTCTCTATGGGGAGCCAGCTGAAGAGCTTGCTCATAACTGTGTGGAATTAATCAAATTACAAACAAAAGTGAGACCAGATTTAAGTGAGATGGAGCTATCTAGTGGGGAAAAATATTTTATCGATGGCTCATCAAGGGTGATAGAAGGGAAAAGAAATTCAGGATAAGCTATTGTAGAAGGAGAAAATATGCCTGTAATAGAACGAGGAAAAATAAGTTCTAGCTGGTCAGCTCAAGCTTGTGAATTATTTGCCTTATACTGAGCTTTAGAACTTTTCAAAGATAAGGTGGGCACTATTTACACAGACTCAAAATATGCCTTTGGAATTGTACACACATTTGGAAAAATCTGGATGGAAAGAGGTTTGATAAACACTCAAAGGAAGAAACTGATCCATCAGGAGTTAATAATCAGAGTGCTTGAAGCCCTGAAAGAACCTAAGAGAATAGCTGTAGTACATGTAAGAGGTCATCAATGAGGGTCAAGCTACTTAGAGAGAGGAAACAACACAGCTGACAAGCTGCAAAGGAGGCAGCCTGTAAATTAAAAGAAACTATTCAGCTGAACACTATAGCGGAAATTCAAGAGGAGCTGCCAAAAAGCTATAGCACTCAAGAGGAAGAAAAAGCTATAAAAAGATTAGAAGCTAAGAAAGAGCTGGGAAAATGGGTACTACCAGATGGGGGAGAGATTTTTACCTAAGGCTTATGCTAGAAGGATTCTAAGCCAGTTACACCAACATACTCATTGGGGAACAAGACCCTTATGTGATCATTTTTTAAAATATTATGGATGTATTGGAATTTTTGAGCTAGCAAAACAAATAACACAGGGGTGTTTGACTTGTCAAATAGTTAGCAAAAAGGTAATGAGACAAGCTTCAACTGGCAGTAGAAAAATAGCCTACCGACCATTTGAAAGGGTTTAGGTAAATTATACTGAATTACCAAGGGTGGGCAGATGGAAATACTTGTTAGTATTAGTACATCAACTGACTCATTGGGTGGAGGCTATACTGGTTTAGGGCAAATTTGTTAAAGAATCTGCAAAGGAGGGCCCTTCCAGAAAGCGAAACCCACACGGCCCCTCCCCCCAACCGGTTCGGGAAAAAATTCCTCGGAGAGAGGTGGAAAGAACCTGTTTATTTTACTGGCCCCGCACCCCCCAGCACACAAAATGAACAATACCCGATGACACCGCTTTGAGAAAGATGGCAAAATCAGAAAGTCTCTTTCGGGGGGTTGGTTGCTCTGTTCTCAGTCCCTCTGGCGCTGGGCCAGCCGCTGCAGCTGAACCTTCGGTGTTCCCGGGTCCCAGTCCGGAGCAGGTTCGAGATGGTCACAGGAACAGGAGAGGAGAAACAGTCCAGGAAGCAATGTGGACTGTTTAGCTAGAACTAGCTAATAAGCAGAGGCAGAAAGCAGAGCAGAAGCAAGAGCAGAAAAAGAGAGCAAGCAAAAGCAGCAAGCTGAAGCTGGAAGTGAAAAAACAGTCTTATGTACCGCTTGTCTCTGTGTCCTGATAAGAGAAACCCAAACAAAACTTCCACTCTTCAGAGCCGGTCTTAAGGCACAGAACAGATGAATGGGGATATACAAGCATCATAATGTCACCCCAGGACATTCCACCCCTTATCCCCATATCATTCTTACCCCACAATAAGATCTCCCTGAGGTACACATCGTGTTGTTCCATCTCTTTGCATTATCCACCACGTGCAACCTGGTCCCTGAGCAAAGACAACCCCACGAATGGGTTTGTCTGTACTAGAGGCAGAATTGATCCACACAGTCTTTCCTAACAAACCTCTGATATGCAGCACTGGGACTTTGTCCCCTTCTATTACATTCAGGGACTCAGACTGGGCAGGACCTGCTCGGTTGGTGGAACCTCGGGTGTTAACTAACCAGGTGGCTTTTGCCAGATGCTGCTCCCAATTCTTGAAAGATCCCCCACCCAAAGCTTTCAGCTGGGTTTTTAGTAGTCCATTGTACCTCTCCACTTTTCCTGCAGCTGGTGCATGGTAGGGGATATGGTACACCCACTCAATGCCATGTTCTCTAGCCCAGGTGTTGATAAGGCTGTTCTTGAAATGAGTCCCATTGTCTGACTCGATCCTCTCAGGGGTGCCATGTCTCCACAGAACTTGCTTTTCCAGGCCCAGGATGGTGTTCCGGGCTGTAGCATGAGACACAGGGTAGGTTTCCAACCATCCAGTGGTGGCCTCCACCATGGTCAGCACGTAGCGCTTGCCCTGGTGTGTCTGGGGCAGTGTGATGTAGTCAATCTTCAAGGCCTCCCCATACTTGTACTTGGACCACCGCCCACCGTACCAGAGGGGCTTCACTTGCTTGCCTGCTTGATGGCAGCACACATCTCACACTCATGGATAACCTGAGAAATACTGTCCATGGTTAGATCCACCCCTCGGTCTCGTGCCCATTTACAGGTGGCATCTCTGCCTTGATGGTCTGAAGCATCATGGGCCCATCTAGCTGGGAATAACTCTCCTTTATGTTGCCAATCTAAGTCTATCTTTGACACCTCTATCTTTGCAGCCTGGTCTACCTGCTCATTGTTTTGGTGTTCCTCATTAGCCCGACTCCTGGGGACATGGGCATCTACATGGCAGACTTTCACAGGCGGCTTCTCTACCCAAGGGGCAATGTCTTTCCACTCATCAGCAGCCCAGACTGGTTTTCCTCTACGCTTCCAGTTTGCCTTTTTCCACCTCTCCAGCCATCCCCATAGAGCATTGGCTACCATCCATGAATCAGTGTAGAGGTAGAGCCTTGGCCACTTCTCTATCTCAGCAATGTCCAGGGCCAGTTAAACCACTTTGAGTTCAGCAAGTTGGCTTGATCCACCTTCTCCTTCAGTGGCCTCTGCGCCCTGTCCTGTGGGGCTCCATAGAGCTGCTTTCCACTTTCGTTTCATTCCCACAATGTGGTAAGAATCATCAGTAAAAAGAGCGTATCGTGTATCTTCTGCTGGCAGTTGGTTGTATGGTGGACCTTCCTCAGCCCGTGTCACTTCTTGTTCCCCTTCATCAGTGAGATCAAAGTTTTCCCCTTCTGGCCAGTTTGTAATTATTTCCAGAATCCCAGGGCCATTCAGTTTTCCAATACGGGCGCGCTGTGTGATAACAGCAATCCATTTGCTCCATGTAGCACTGGTGGCATGGTGCGTAGAGGGAACCTTTCCTTTGAACATCCACCCCAGCACTGGTATTCAGGGTGCCAGAAGGTGTTGTGCTTCAGTGACTATTACCTCTGAGGCAGCCTGGACTCCTTCATGGGCAGCCAAGATTTCCTTCTCTGTTGGAGTGTAGTTGGCTTCAGAGCCTCTGTAGCTTCGACTCCAGAATCCCAGTGGTTGACCCCGAGTCTCCCCAGGCACCTTCTGCCAAAGGCTCCAGGACAAGCCATGGTTCCCGGCTGCAGAGTACAGCATGTTCTTCACCTCTCCTCCTGTCCTGACTGGGCCCAGGGCTACTGCATGAGCAATCTCCTGCTTGATCTGGACAAATGCTTGTTGCTGTTTAGGGCTCCAGTGGAAATAATTCTTTTTTGAGGGTGACCAGGTAGAAAGGGCTCACAATCTGGCTGTACTTGGGAATGTGCATTCTCCAAAATATCTGTGGCACCTAGGAAAGCTGGTGTTTCCCTCTTGCTGGTTGGTGGAGACCGCACAGTGATCTTGTTGATGACCTCAGTGGGAATCTGACACCATCCATCTTGCCACTTTGCTCTCAGGCACTGGATCTCTTGGGCAGGTCCCTTGACTTTGTTCTTCTCGATGGCGAAGTGAGCTTCCAGGGGAATCTGGGTGATCCTCTCTCCTTTCTCAAATACTTGCACTGCCGTGTTCCCTCACACAATGATGTCATCCATGTACTGCAGGTGTTCTGGAGCTTCACCCTTTTCCAGTGCAGCCTGGATCGGTCCATGGCAAATGGTGGGGCTGTGCTTCCACCCCTGGGGCAGTCAGTTCCAGGTGTACTGCACGGCCCTCCTGGTGAAAGCAAACTGAGGCCTGCATTCTGCAGCCAGAGGAATGGAGAGAAACGCATTAACAATGTCAACAATGGCGTATGACTCTGCTGCCTTGGACTCCAGCTCGTACTGGAGTTCCAGCATGTCCGGCCCAGCAGTGCTCAGCGTTGGAGTCACTTCATTCAAGGCACGACAGTCCACATTCAAACTTCATTCTCTGTCAGAATTGTGCACAGGCCAGATGGGGCTGATGAAGGGTGAGTGGGTTTTGTTGACCAGTCCTTGGCTCTCCAGCTCATGGATCATTTTGTGCATGGGGATCACAGAACTTCAGTTGGTTCGATACTGCCGATGGGGCACCATCGAGATGGCAATCGGCACTCATTGCTCTTCCACCTTCAGGAGTCCTACTGCAGATGGCAACGTGTTCAACTGCTTAATGTTCTCTGTCTCTACAGCAGCTATTCCAAAAGCCCACCTGACTCTGTTTGGGTATTTCTAATTGCCCTTCCAGAGGAAGTCTATGCCCAGAACACACGGGGCCTCTGGGCCAGTCACAATGGGAATTTCTGCCACTCCTTCCCAGTCAGGTCCTCCCATCACCCCGGCAATGGAAACAGGTTCTGCCCCCTCTGTCCTGGAGGGATTAGAGTACACTGTGCACCAGGGTGGACAAAAGCCTTGGATATCTATGGCTCTCATGTGCCAGGGATCCACATAGCCCAAAGGACACAATTTTCCCTGGCTTTTACCTGGCTAGAGTCAGGGCCTCTCTAGTCCTGGCTACTGTTCCCTCCCTGGGCATATATTCTTGATGTTCCTTCAAGGGGATCTGACATATAATCCTCCCTTCTGCTATACCTGGCAGCTCGGTCACGGGGAGCTGGGGCTGCATTCATTTGGGTGTAAATCCCTCTCTTAGTCGTTTCCTCCTTTAGCTCTCATACCCATGCTGCTAGGACAGAGATGAGTTTTCCATTCCACCCTCTCATGTCTTGCCCATGTTCATCCAGGAAGAACCAGAGGCCCACTCGTGGGGTGTACTCCCTCTCCCTAGCTGGAGGATGTTGGGCTCAGACACTGGGGCCTCTGGTTTGCACTGGTGCCACATGGGAACTGTCCTTGCTCATCTCCTTCCTCATCTTCTCTCTGAATTTTTCGTGTTCATCCTTGAGACTTGACCACAGCATACACATGAGTGTGCATCAGGCCATGGACGATGGTCTCATCATTCCTGAGTTTGCTTGCTACAGAACTCACTGTCTCTTGGTTATCCACAAAATGCATTGTTCCCATGAAGCTGGAGTATTCACATGGCCCCTGCTGTGCACGGCTCCACCACATTTGCACTGTGCACCTGACCTTGTCAGGGTCATTATTTTGTCCATCCCTTGCAAAAAGTATCTCCAATACTGCCATTTGTCTCTGAGGTCAGAATTCTTCCTTTATTTTTCTTGGGCAGCACCCAGCCCTCTGCCCCCTCCAGCCCCAGCTCCAGGGGCTGCTGGCTGACTCACAGAGCTGTGGGGCAGGGGAGGCCAGTGCTGGCCACAGGGAAAGCCCGGCCCAGGGGCCAAGCCTGCACCAGCTGCACCCTCCTGCCGCTCTCTCCAGCTGGCAGAGGACAGGAGCAGAGCAGCCGAGCACTTGTGCCAGGCCCTGCTGTGCCAGGACAGCCCACAGAAGCCCCTGCGAGCAGCGGCCATCAGGTTCATGGGTGACTCACGAGCCCGGGCTCCCTGCCCACCCCACCCCTCCCAGCCTCACCCTTCCCTACCCTACCCAACCTCTTTCTGCCCAGCCCTGCCCAACCCTACTGTGCTCTGCCCTGTTCTGCTCCACACAACCCAGCCTTGCCCTACCTCGCCATGCTCCACCCTATACTGCTCCACCCAACACAGCCCCACCCTGCCCCACCCTGCCACACCCTTCCACACCCTGCCCCACCCTGCCACAACCAACCCCTGCCCTGCAACATCCAACCCCACCCTGCCCTACCCAACTCTGCCCCACCCTGCCCCATCCTGGCCTGCTGCAGCTCGGCCCTATTGCTTCTTGGGGGGTCTCTGTACAAATCACCAAATGAGACAGGACTGCTGGGGAACACGTCCCAAGCTGTTTTATCTTCCAGCATCAGCCTCATTACATGGTTATGGCAATGGGAAGATGCCAGCAGCTCACATCCCCGGCAGCAGACTAAGAACTTCATGTTATAACTTACTTTAAAAGTTTTTGACCAATCACACAAAGCAAAAGCATATTGACAGTACTTCTATCCAACCACTGTAAGCACACATAGCTCTTGTTAAAAAATGCTTGCTTATTTTGAATATAATACCTGCTTGTAAGCATTAAAATACAGTCCACAGGACTCCATTATTAAGCTTAAAATTTTGTAATATCTTGGTAGATATACTTTTCTGTAGCTTAGGGTGTTATTCTAATCAAGCATTATTACCCAGATAATTTTTCTATTAATCCTTACTTTTCAACTTCTTATAAAAACATTTCTGCTGACAAATTTAAGGCGGCTGCTTAACTGTAATCGAACTTCTGCTCTCTCTGAGGCCTGCCTTTTGTAGCATTCCTAAAAACCTCAGATTATAAGGATTCCCACCGGTCCCAGCCCTGCCTGCTGCACCAAGAGTGCCAGCCGGGCCCGGCGCCGTGGAGCCCCGCCTGGCCTGGGCGTTGCTGCCGCCCTCTGACAGCCGTGCCCTGGGGCGGCAGCGTGCTGCAAGGGCCGGGCTGAGCCCTGCCGGGCCAGCAGCCCGTGTGGCCACAGCGCCGGCAGCGCCGCTGGCAGGGAGCTGTGCTGCTGGGGCTGTGACAGGCTCTGTGTTCACAGGCATGGCCGGGCGGTGCCTGAGGGGGCAGCAGCAAGAGCTGCAGCTGATCTGCACTGGTGAGTGAGTGAGGGCAGCGGGGGCTGACAGCTGGGGCAGCCGGGGCGAGAGCTGCAAGTCCTGCCCCGGCTGCAGAGGGCTCTGCTCCCGTGAGCAGAGCACATGGAGCCTTCAGGGCCACGTGGGCCATTGGTGGCCAGCAGCTTTGGGCTGATCCCCTTGCTCCCTGCTCCCTCCTGGCCATGGCAAGAGCTGTCTGGGATGGCCCTGGCAGAGAGGCTATCCTTGGTTCCCCGCAGATCCGGCTCTGACCGTGCCTCTGTTCCTCTCTCTTGCAGCCCTGGAATGCCTGACAAAGGACAGGAGCAGTGCCGTGTCATAGCTGGCACTTCAAACACTCAGTATTCTCCAGCCAATATAGCGTGGGCGATATTCCACCAACCAGAGGCTGCAAGATCTGCTGCCCACAAAATGGAGGACTCAGCCTCGTCTGTGAGGCTCGGCTGGCTGCACTGCTGGAGCTCTGACAAGATCCGGGAGGCTCTCCTTGCTGGGGCAACCTGAGCCAGCAGGAACTATCCTTTTTTTCAAGATCTTTCTCTTCTTCTTCTCTATTTTTTATCTCTACTGTAAATAAATAAATTATAGGGTATATATAATTCTACCTATTATTATATATTATGGATTATTGTAAAGAAATAAATTCTAGAATGTGTGATGATTACACGGACTGCCTGGAGCTTTTCTTTGCTGCCCAGGGTCTCCAGGGCAAGAGACAGAAAAAGGGTGAAAAGGGAGCTTGTGCTCAGCAGCCCAGCAGCCTGAGGTGTAGTGAGGCCCTGAATGGGGAACGGGGTGCTTGCACTCAGCCAGCTGCCCAGGCATGCAGTGGGCCAGGGGAAATGGCCAGAAGCCCCTTGGCCTGTGGTGTTTCTGCTGAAGCCTTTGTGCTGCCCACAGAGCAGCTGGACAGGGGCTGGAGCTGCGGGGATCCCTGCCAGAGCGGTGACTGGAGATGGCCACAAGCCCTGTGCCAGGCAGGAAGCGCCATCCGTGTCCTCCTGCCCGTGTGCTGCTGGCTGCCTTGCTGAGGGCTCCCAGGTGCCTCTGGACGGGGCTGCTCTGGAGCTGCTGTGGGGCTGCGGCGCTGCTGCCGGGCAGCTTGGCCGGGCTGGGGCAGAGCCTGAGGGGCTGGGGTGCTGGCAAGCCCTGAGCAATGGGCTGTCAGAGGCCACAAGCAGCCCCCTGGCAGCCGCCTTGTTCCTGCCAGAGTTGACTTGCAAGAGGGATCCTGGGCACTGTGGAACTAACAGCATCAATGTTGTTGGAAACCCAAATGCAGAGAAATCTCCGACCTTTGGTCTTGTCAGCAAAGCTTAGAATTAAACACAGGATTTGATCTGAGACCTTGGAAAGCGCTCCCAAACTTAGGTGCTAGAAGCGAGAACGCGGATTTCTTGTTTATAGCAGAGACACAGGGAGGAAAGTTGAAGTGGAGGAAAGTTTAGCGTTTTAGAGTTCAAGATCTAGAAAAAATCAAAGTAGTTACAATGGAAAACAAGAAGTTTAGGATGCAGTGCTGTAGGTTTGTGTGTCATAGCATGATTGGCTAAGGAGGCTTACACTGTAGCAGGATGTGGGATAACAGGAAATCCCTCTGGCTGCCCTGCAGGACTCGAGATGCTGTCAGAGGGCTCAGAGACCTTTGCACAGAGCCCAAGACCCCTGTGCCTTTGATTTAGCCCTTGGAAAAAAAATGACCAACCTTGTATGAAGAATGACCAGCCACAAAAGTTGAAGTAGAATGATAGTGAATTCATCCCAGAGTGGAAAACTAGATTTTGAGGGCTTCTAGAATGGGGCTTCAGAGGGCAAGATGCAGGAATCTGGACATGCCCAGCCTTTCTCCTTCTTGGCCTCCATCTTCTGCTGTGATGTTGGCACTTTGAGATTGGTCTAGAGTAGAAGCTCACCGTCTAACATAGATGATAGGTATTGCAAAGTAATTGTAAATATTGTACACGCAGTTGTTTTTAGTATAAAAAGATAACACCACCCCAGGGGAGGCAGAGTGTCTTAGACTGTCTTGCTCAGCAGACCTTGTCAGGACAGGAGAAAGAATTTTATAATTAAGACACAATAAAGGACCTTGAGACTGAGAAATTAAGAGCTCTGACTCCCTCTTCGACCACCAAGCGGGGAAAAGAGATTTTCGAACTTATCTCAGTGTCCCTCTGACCAGCTAGAGACCCCAAGAGCATGAGTCCATAAGACAAAATATTGAAGACTGGGTTTAAGACATAAAAATCCTTGCTGGCTGTGTCTTCTTGGCCAAGAAATCCTTCAAAGCTCTTGTAACTACAAGTCTTGTGGCCCTGTGAGCCATGCGGTGGAGATGTGAGCCAAACTCACCCTTCCTGCCTATGCAGAAGAGAAGAAAAAGCAATGGCATCGTCTAAAAATCTGAGAGGTCCGCTCTGTAGCTTGTTCCAAACTCCTTCAACTCCCCCAAAGTGGGATTTAGCTACAAAGAGATGACAAGGACTCTTAGTGCTGGCTCTTTGACTCCAGAGCGGCCGCTTTAGAATCTTTCACATAACCCTGTGTAGTCATGTGCCAGAAATGTCTCATTTGAAGAAACCTTCCCAAGTGACTTGCATGGAGGTTTGTTTGAAGGGTGTTTGAGGAGAAAGGCTCCCAGCAGAGGTCTGGGCTTTGGCCTAGCTGTGTCCCCTGCTGATTGTGAAATATGCCATCAGCTGCAAGGCTATCTGGGCTAAAAATATCATCAAGTCACTTGGACTTGCTCTTTTTGGCCTATAAAAGCTGGACCCACCTTTGGGGCGAATTTGGAGACCTCATCTATGGGTGGATGAACCACCTAGGATTTTCCAATTTGTCGCAAACATATTTTTGTGAAAATTTTTTCTTTAGGATTTTTTCCCTTTTGAATAGCTGAGGCCTCAGAAACAGAACGTAAACAATGGTTATCTGCTGCTGTGGTATGCTGTTGGGAATTGGCGGGAGAAATGCGGCACACAATATGAGTGATCTGCAATTCTTGAACATTATTGATAGGCACACATCTTTATATCTGTGTTAATGAATCTCATGCATATTGCAAAGGCTAGCTCACTATTGGTTAGTTACTTATCAGCCAGTTACGCCTACTTCTGCATTTTTGTGGATATACTATTGAAACTCTTCTTCGTATCCCTGCCAAAGATGCTCTCCCCTATCCTACTGTTGCACCAAGGGCATGATGTACTTGCCTGTTATTGGACATTGACTACTGGCTTCTATGCTTGTCCCCTTCAAGCTTGACCAGCGGCATGATGTCAATGTGACCTTTCTCAGCTAGCCAACTGTCCACAAATCTCTCCACAGTATGCAAACAGGTGGATCCGTGATTGGTCTCCTGTAGATATTTGGATTAATTGACCAGTCATGGCGGAGCTGGCTCTCCCTCTCTGTCCAAGCCAGCTCCCTTTGTTATTCATACTTTTCTATTCTTAGCTTAGCTAGCTTCTGAGGAAACCTTTACTTCTATTTCTTTTTACTATAGTTATAATGTAATATATATATCATAAAATAATAAATCAAGCCTTCTGAAAATGGAGTCAACATTCTCGTCCCTCCCTTCACCTGAAAACCCCCGTGACCACTGTCATAGATGGTAACCCTCAAGTTACTGAAGAGAAAATCATCAATTTGTGAGACCACCAGAGGAGCATTGCTACATTTGCGTAAACCCCATGTATGTGGCATTGATGGTCACCTCACAAGTGACCGCAGAAGTGGATTCTAGCCAGGAGCTGAAGAACTGAGGATCCTGATTTGGGCAGAGTTCACAGTAAGGCTGATCACAGAGAGAACCTTTTGAAAAGCCTCCGGGAAGACGTTCGGAAAGCCTAGAAGGACCAAGCAGCTGGCCAGAGCGTGCTGGACACTGTCACAAGGTACTGTTAGCTTTTCCATTCTTGAAGATGCTGCCATTCTCAGATTGTGGCTGCATATGTGGGGGACCTCTCCCACAGAGGCAGATGGTTCATTTATCCCCCTCAGAGGAGAAACTTATTGCCCTCTGGCAAAAATGGGGTGAAGAGGACAGAATTCCCCTGTTGCAGAGACATTTCTATGAGTTTTTTCGATGGGCAAATTTCTTTGGGTTTTTACGAATGTGCTCTTTGAAATTAACAGGGCCAGGAGACTTCTTCTCCTTTATAATGCCTTTATTAAAAGTGATCAGCTCAGGATTGGGCGGCTCGGCAGGGCTGCAGTCCCCGTCGCGTCTCCCAGGGCGACTCAGAGGAGGAGGATATGCGCAGCTCTGTCCACTAGGGGCAGAGCCGGGGGATTCAGTCCTCGTGGGAGCTTTTTAGGGCTCGATGTCCCCGTCAGATGTTACTTTCCCTGGCTCGGTCTCTTCTGGTCCCGGCGTTGGGACCACTCCGTGCTCAGGGCGAGAGGGGCTCCGAAGGTGTTCAGCATCTCTGCAGGCTCAGCACTCGGCTCCTCACGTCCAGACATCACTTTAGTCTCTCAACTCTTATTTGGCTCGTTGTTTTTGGGGTTTTCTCGTTGCATCTCGAGTCGGGGTCCCACAAAGCATTCTGGACTTTGGAGTCACTTTGCATAACCCCCCCCACCCTCTCAGGTGTCTTCCCTATGCTGGAAGGGCGCATTGCCTCGGGTAAGGGCCATTTCCCCACCTAGCCAGGCTTTTTACTAATACAAAAGAAGGAGATAAGCATTAACGACCCGGTATTACAATAACAAAGCACTAAGAATCCTGGCAGCGCCTTAGACCTGGCTGCCCCCCTGCAACTCTTTCTCACAAAAAAAATATTAACTGAATTTTTGTTCATAACACTCTTTGCCCTTGATATGTTCATATGGGAATGCATGGGATCCATTTTCCAAGATGTTTTGAACCATGGATTTGGGTACCCCCGCATTTATCCAGTGTTCAGGGCACTCTTCCCAGTTTTGAAACAGAGAGTGGCTGCCTTTCCCTGGATCGCTGACTGCAGGAGGCAAGCCCCATTTCCCCCAATTCTCATGGGAGAAGATCCTTTGGGGAAAGACGATCTCCTGCTTCCCAGCCTCCCTGGCTCGCAGCAGAGGGGTGAAGTCTTGCCTGCAGCTGAAGAAGATTTTCCCATGCATTTTCGGAGCATGCTCAGACGGAGCTGCATTTTCCCCCCGCCGTTGCTCTCAGAGGGGTTTGAGTGGGCTGAGCTGCCCCTGGAAGCTGAGCAGGCATCGCCCCATCCGGCCTCTTGGACCCCGCATCGCTCAGACCTGGGGGCGGCATCGGTGCCCGAGGTCCCGCCTCCTGAGTTTGCAGGACTGCCCCAACCATCCCCGCGGGTGCGGGCACTTCCCCACGCAGCGTCTCCCAGGGCCGTCCCTCCAGCAGAGCCTGTGGGAGCGGCAGCCCCGTCTGTGCCTACGAGCTCAGAAACACTGCTTCCCGTGGCTACACTGGTGTTGCAAGGCAACAGCGACCTGGTGCCTCTTCCGCCGCTTCCTGCGGCTGCGCTGGTGTTGCTAGGCAAAAGCGATCCAGCACCACTTCCACCGCTTCCCACGGCTAGGCCTGTGGTGCTAGGCAATGCACTCAGTGGCATGGGTGGTCGCCACAAGCATGTGTCTGAGGCTGTGACGCCTGCGGTGCCAAGAGCCTCATGGCCTCCTCCTTCTCCATCGGGTGAAGGTTTGGAAAAAGGAAATCCTGGTTTGGGGGAAAACAAGGGCTGAACGTGTTGGGTTTGATGGTCCTGCTGCCCAAGTGCAGCTGGAGAAGTCAGTGCCCCTTTCAGCCTTGGGGGCCCGGGGCCCGCTTATTCCCAGCCTTCACCACCCATCCAGGCAGCCAGTTTGTCTCCCGGCTCTGGGATCACCCCTCTGCGCTCTCCCAGCTCCAGGGCTCCCAAGCTCCCCCTGGCTCTCCCAGGCATCCCCCAGCCCAAGATCGCCCCTGTGCCCGCCGGTACCGGGCGATCATGAGGGTGTTCCCTCCATGGAAAATTTACAGTTCAGGTTTCAGGTCCTGCAAGATCCAAACATCCCCTGCCTCGCAAAAAAGCCCTCCCGGAGACCCCCTGATGGATCTGATGCAAGCTCCCCCTCCCCACTTACCTGCGGCTCCTAGACGGGGCAATGCAGCAGGAGCCGGGGAAGCTTCGGCCTGAGCAGTGGGGGAAGGCGGCAGGGAAACCAACGTGGTTATGCTGCTCCTCTTCCTTCCGCTCCTCTTCTTCCTCCTTGTACTATGTTTCTCCTCTTCCCCTTTTTCTTTCGCTCCCAGCCTGGCTCGGGCAATGCTGACACCCAAAAGCAGCCGCGCTCTGCCCTGGGCGGGTTCTGAAACAGCACGGCACTGGGAGTGAAACTGGGAGCACCGGGAACAATCCTGAGAGCAGCGGGAAGGAATTGGGCGCGTTTTCCCTGCCAGTCCCTCTTTTACTGGGAGAACTGGGAGGGAACTGGGAGCAAACAGCACTCGGAGGCGGCTGCAGCCGGCGGCTAGTCGGGCCACGATGGAAGATGTGGTTATGAGAATAGGAGAGCGGTCGTGCGCTGGGATTGGTGGGCGGGAGCAGCGCGGGGTTTGCTCGGTTATGTGAGGGCCAGGGAGGCCGGAGTGATGGCGGCAGCATCTGGTGAGAGGGGACAGGGAGCAGGAATGGGGACGGGAATGGGGACGGGGAAGAGGAATGGGAATGGGGACATGATCGGAAATGGCACCCGGAACTGGAATGGCACAGAGAATGGGGACAGGGACCGGGAATTGGAATATGGGTATAGGACATGGAATATTGAAATGGAAATATGGGAACAGAAGTGGGACCGTGAATAACAGAAGGGGAACAGAGACTTGGAATATGGGAGACGGATAGGGAATGAGATTCCAGCTGGGATGGGAGTGGAACGGTACCAGGGTGACACTAGAATGGGTGGGTGAGAGGGGGTGAAAGCAGGGAGAGGGGGATCCTGGACAGGGGACACTGGCAATCAGGACAAAGGGACACGCAGACAGTTCCAGGGCAGGGGGTCCTTGATCAGCCGCCCCACAACTTTCGCCAGGGTCTCTCAGCACTTCTGCAGCTACTAGGCCTGTTCTGCCCAAAGCCCGGAGCAACCCCCAAGTCACTCCCAGGAACCCTCACCTCCCTTGAACCTAACATGCCCCCAGTCCCCTGGAAGATCCCCCCATGTCCCCATCCATGGCTTATTCCAATGTCTTTATTTTTACCCTGGTTTTGTGTGTTTTGAAGGGACAAACAGAAAGGAAAGGAAAATCCAGGCCACGGAGTGCCAGGAAGATGTGAAGCCGCTGGACAGGTGATTTCCAACATGGATAACCGGCCACAGGGATGGCCTGGGCTCTGCTTACTGGGGGTCACTGGGGATTACCCAGGGTGGATCCCTCTGTGGGGGCTGAAGCTGGAGCAGCGCACGAAGCTCTTCCTGCACTTGGGGAACTCACCATGCTGCCCTTAGTGCTGGCTCTGTTGGTGTCTGCTCAAGACAGAGCTCTGAGACAAGCTTTTCCCACACTCCGGACACTCATAGGGCCTCTCCCCGCTGTGGATGCGCTGGTGGGTGATGAGGGTGGAGTTGTCCCTGAAGCCCTTCCCGCAGTCAGGGCAGCGAAAGGGCCGCTCATCCGTGTGAATCCTCTGGTGCCTGACAAGATGAGAGCTGGTATGAAACCTCTTCCTGCATTTATCACACTCATAGGGCTTCTCCCCAGTGTGGCTCCTCAGGTGGTAGATCAGTTGGGAGCGCTGGCAGAAGCTCTTCCCACACTCCCCACACTCGTAAGACCTCTCGCCAGTGTGGATCCTCTTGTGGACAATCAGGTTCGACTTGTAGGTGAATCTCTTCCCACACTCAGGACACTCATAGGGCCTCTCCCGGGTGTGCATGTGCTGGTGGCTGACAAGGGAGGAGTTCGACTTGAAGCCTTTCCCGCAGTCGGGGCAGAGGAAAGGCCTCTCCTCTGTGTGAGTGTGCTGGTGCCTGAGGAGATCAGAGCTGGTCTGAAACCCCTTTCTGCATTTATCACACTCGTAGGGTTTCTCCCCAGTGTGCCTCCTCATGTGGACAGTCAGGTGGGAGATCCAGCTGAAGCTCTTCCCACACTCCTCACACTTGTAAGACCTCTCCTCGGTGTGGCTCCTCAGGTGGACAATCAGGCAGGAGATCCGTCTGAAGCTCTTCCCACACTCCTCACACTTGTAAGACCTCTCCTCGGTGTGGCTCCTCAGGTGGACAGTCAGGTTGGATCTCCGGCTGAAGCTCTTCCCACACTCCTCACATATATAGGGCCTCTCCCCCGTGTGGATTCTCATGTGGCAGATCAGGTTGGATTTCTGGCTGAAGCTCTTCCCACATTTCAAGCACTTCCGGGGCTTCTCCTTACCCTGAAGCTGCTCATGGACCACCAGCTCTGAGCTCCAGGCGCCTCCCCGGTCAAGGGTGGGCCTTTCCCCCTCAGATGCCTGAGATCTGCGTTTGCAGCCACTCCTCATGCGGGATCTCCGGGGTTTTTCCTCCCCGTTGGATTCCTGTGCTGTGGAGCTGCTCAAAACAGCCTCTTCCACAAGGTTCTGCTGTGGGGATTTGTCCTCCCTGCTCTCCATCCTCAGCTCCTGGTCTGGGGAAGGAAGGACAAGGAGAGGATGGGATTTGCCTCCATGCCAGAGGGAAGGCAAGGAGATCCCCCCAGTGCATCCCCAGCAGGACGGCTTTGGCAGCAGGGTTGTCCTGCAGCCAGGGGCCATGCTGGGGTGGGAGATGGAGCAGGAGAGAGGGGGAAAGGGGCACTGACTTCCTCCTCACCTGCTTGGGGCTGCTGGGCCATCTTCCTCTTCCTCACGACCTCCTCCTTTTGCATCGGGCCAAGGTTTAGGAACAGGAAATCCTGGCTTGGGGGAAAACAAGGGCTGGGCACGTTGGGTTTGATGGTCCCGCTGCCTTTCTTGGTGTCTGCTAAGGAAGGCAGAGCCTCCCTTAAAATTGAAAATGTAAACCCCATCCCTCCAAATTACTATAAGTTTGAAATTAAGGGGCTTTCAGGGAAAGATATGGAAATAGGAATAACAGTTCTTTGCTAGGAAAAATAAAATGAAAAATGCAGTAGTAGAAAGAAAACCACTGACAGAGTCAGAATCCAAGCTGACACCCTGTTAGTCAGGGTGTTTGTTGCACTCCAATTAAATGGTGGCTGCAGTCCTCCTGGAGGGACAGATCTGGTTCTGTTGAAGCAGTAGTTCCTGCAGAAGGGTGTAGTTTTCCTCCAAAGGTCCAGTGGTGGTGTAGATAGGTCTGGTCTTCCTCGGTGAATCTAGTGGAGAAGAAAAGCTACAGCCTACACGGATGCAGGAAGAAAATCAAGAACTGCTGCAGTGACCTGGCAGGAAAAGGGACAATGGCACCATCAGATTCTTCAGGCTTCCGAGTGGGATACTTTACAAACGATGGAGCTATTGGCTGTTTATTTGCCATGATGCATTTTTCGGGGCCCCTCAACATAGTGACAGATTCTTTGTATGTTGCAGGAGTGTGCGAGCGAATAGACGATGCCTCTATAGAAGAGGTTCAAAATAGGAGATTACATGAACTGTTTATTCAGTTACAGAGGGCGATTAAGCTGAGAACACATCAATTTTCTGTTATCCATCTCAGAAGTCACAAATGGGATATTGGTCTGGGAGAGGGTAATGCACGAGCAGATAAGCTAGTCTCAATTACACAAATGACTCCAATTCCCAGGCAGACCATGGCCAGAGAGGCACATTGCATGTTTCACCAAAATGCAAAAGGTCTCCATAGAGAATTTCAGATATCTATGGGCGAGGCACGGGCAATAGTCAAAGCCTGTCCCATATGTAGTCATCACAATGGGGGCTGCGGGTTAGGTCTGGGAGTTAACCCAAGAGGGTTGAGTACAAATGAGACCTGGCAAATGGACGTCACACATGTTGCTGAGTTTGGTAGGATGAAGTATGTGCATGTTACTATAGACACCTATAGTCATTTTATATGGGCCACAGCACAGACTGGTGAGAAAGCCGGAAAAGTGGAGAGGCATCTCAGCAGCCGCTTTGCTGTAATGGGAATGCCACAGTGTATCAAGACAGATAACGGGTCTGCCTACTGCAGCAAAAGAATAAAGCAGTTTATGCCAATGTGGGGGATAGAACCTGTGACAGGCATTCCTAATTCCCCGACAGGGCAAGCAATCATAGAAAGAGCTAATGGTACCTTGAAAAGATATCTAGGTAAATACAAGGATATTAGAGAACCTTAAGAAAGACTGTTAAGGTGTTTATTTATTTTAAATCACTTGTGTGTTTTTGGGGAAAGCAAGGTTCCTGCTGTAATTCGCCACTATGTACAGGAGAAAGAAAATGTAAAGCAAGACGTATGGATAAAATACAGAGATCCCAAAACAGGACAATGGCAAGGTCCTGCTAAGGTGTTATATTGGGGCCGCGGATATCTTTGTGTTTCTACCCCTACAGGATCCTTATGGGTACCTGCTAAATGGACCCGAGCAGCTGTGTTAGATGGAACCACCAGAACTCCATCAACTGAGTGCAGAAGACCGTCAGGGAGTGGAGACAAAGCTGTTGATCATCCTTCGACCAATACTTCTTAAGCTGAAAGGACAGTGTAGTTTGGCTATCGACCGAGCGATTCATCGGTGTAAATCCTTAGATTATATACTAAGCCCGCTTCAAGCACTTTCTATGTTTGAATTTAGAGGGCTTAGGAACCTAGCTAGTATTGATTGTCATAATAGACAGTGTGCTGCATGGGTATTGTTTTTTTGTGGGGGCTGTCAGCAAAGTAAGTGGGTACATCAGACCAAATTACCTGACTTGTGGTGCAGGAACTGTGGATTTTATTGGCAGTTGGGCTCCTGGCAAGCAGAACTCCAGGCCTTTTACAGGATTACCTGGCTTCCAAGGGTTAGAGTTCTATGAATCACCACAACAGAAGATTATTGCATGGTTTAGGTGGGAAACCCAGCATTTAGTTAAACGTGCTTTGGGACAGTCCAAGCGTCACATATTTTACAGATTAAGTGTGGTAGGGGTATTCCTCTTTCACAGACAAGTATAATAGATCCAATTTCTGCAGATCAAGATCCCAACCAAGCATGGGACAATTGTCTGAGAGACCTAAAGAGGTTAAATCTGGGCAGATCAAGGAGAAAGAAGGGGAAAAGAAAGAAGAGACATTCTTAACGACTTGTGGGAAACATGTTTATCTCTCAAATGTCTGGGTGGTTCAAAGCAGTGCCTGGGGAGACCAGGGTGATGTGGCACATTTATGCTGTTACCTTGCTAATCCTAACCCTCTTAGCAGACAGTGCAGATGCGGCCGGAAAAGTGAAAACTCATCATGCATGGGCCCCACCTCAGCCTAAGAGTAACATTTGGGTCACGTGGCAAACTTAACTAACCAGGAGGCTATTTGCCTGTCATTACCTTCTCCCGGTAACCCATTTACAACTTGCTTGGTTGGGCTACCAGCAGATCCCTGACCATGTCCCTCAAGTGTACCCACCTGCAAAACTGACAATCCCAGGACAAGTGTAGATAATTGGGACCAATGGGTTTCTCACTTCCCCATAGCACCACAGGAACCCCAAGAATTGGAGCTGTTAGGTTCAGTGAAGGCAGATGCATGTGTTAATTTTAACCATAGAAGCCAGCTTTCAGCAAAAAACAATTCCACTATTGTAACTTCGAGCATGGATCTGTATTGTAATGCAACAGCTTGGTGCAATCATACCACAGGGAAAGTATCAATCTCATCAAATAACCCTATTCAAGTGCCAGCAGGTTACTTCTTAATCTGTGGGGACTGTGCTTGGCCTGGTGTCCCATTGATGCTGCACAGGGGGGCCATGTACAATTAGCTGGCTTTCTCTGCTTACACCCAATACGTCCATGATATTAAACATGAGCCGCCGCCATCATCGACATAAGAGAATGATCCATGCATTTACTGCTGACTGCAGGGATGATGTATAATTTTGGTCCCCAGGGGCCATAATGGCAGCATCCTTTCTGACTCCAGGGGTGGCAGCTGCAGGTGCCCATGGTGCCCTAAATAAGTTGGGATGCTGGCTTGCAAAGCAAACCAATGCCACCTCTTTGGCACTTTCTAGCCTTTTGCTTGATGTTGATTCTATTTGTCATGCAACGCTTCAGAATAGAGCTGTGATTGACTTTCTTTTACTTGCACAAGGCCATGGCTGTGAAGAATTTGAGGGCATGTGTTGCATGAATCTTTCTGACCATTTGCAGTCCATCCATACCCAGCTCGCAGAATTGTGAAGGTTAACTGAAAACTTACAGGCAGAATCAGGTTTCGGTATTGATGGATGGCTCTCATCGTTAGGCCTGGGATGATGGTTACGTTCTGTTGCTAAAGTTAGCATTTTACTGGGCATTATAGCTCTGTTAGTAGTGTTAAATTTGCCGTGTTTTAGCATTTGCTTACAGAACATGGTGCAAAGGATGATATCTCCTGCATTTAATCAGACTATGCTTGTCCAACAGAAAAACGAGGGAAGTGTGGAGAGCTTTGTGGACAGTTGGCTAGCTGAGAAAGGTCACGTCGACATAATGCCGCTGGTTAAGCTTGAAGGGGACAAGTATAGGAGTCAGTAGTCAGTGTCCAATAACAGGCAAGGACATTGTGCCCCTAGTGCAACAACAGGATAAGGGAGAACAACTTTGGCAGAAATACGAAGAAAAGTTTCAATAAAATATCCACAAGAATGCAGAAGTAAGCGTAGTTGGCTGATAAGTTACTAGCCAATAGTGAGCTCGCCTTTGCAATATGTATGAGCCTCATTAACACTGACATAAAGATGTGTACCTATCAATAAAGTTTGATATTTGCTGATCACTCATATTGCATGCCGCATTTGTCCCGCCGATCCCAACATTCTTATTACTCTTTCTTTTGGTTGCTATTAATAAACTTTTCTTTATACCCTTTTAAAGTTTTGAGCCTGTTTTGCCTTTCTCCTAATCCTATCTCACAGCAGGAAATGAGTAAGTATATTCTAGTGAGTGCACTGGTAATCAGCCAAAACTGAACACACCACAATAATTGATGCATTCACCAAGAAATCTCAAATTGGAGAACCAAAACATAAAAGGAAACCTTCCTGATGAACTGCATGAGACCAGAGTGAAATCAAGGCAGAGCCATGGTTTGTCAAGAATTGCTTGATCCTAATGAGCCCCGTGGTGCATTTTGACCTGAGCACTGGAACCTCATGGCCAGAGAGGAGATGGCACAAACCTTTCCAGGAGGAAAAGTCAGAGGAAAGACCCAAAGTGTCTCAAAGCATGAATGGGTCATACTGAGGTCCATCCTCAACACAGGCTCCTCATGGACTCTTTGGAGGAGAGATTTGGAGGCCAGGATGGCACAAAAACCTCTCAGAGACACAGTGTGGAAAGGAAAATCCTTAAAAGTACCTAAAAGTATGCTTAAATCCTTAAAATACCTTTAAAAATCTTGAGTACCTCAAAGTATTAATGAGCACCACTAAATTTCAGTACTAAGCTCTCAAGGGACTCGTTAAAGCAGATAATTGGGGCCATGATTGCACAAACCTCTCCCAGAGTCTGTATCAAAAGGAAAACACCAAGTACCCTAAAATAACTGAAGCACCTTGAAGTATTAATGAGCCCCACTGAGTGTTGTTACTGACAAAGCCTCTCCAGGGACTAATTTAAGCAGATAATTGGAGGCCATGATTGCACAAACCTCTCAGAGACTCCAAGACAAAAGCCAAACCCAAAGTCCTTTGAAAAACCTGCAGTCCCTGCAAGGAGCATGAAGGAGCCCCCAGGGCCATTCCTGAGCAAGGCTCCCCAGGGACTCCTTCCAGCAGATCCTTGAGGCCACTGGGATGTGGGCTAAGGGGGGATGCTGAGGGCAGGACAAGGGGCTGACAGTGCCCAGCCTGGCTGGGGCTGTGCCAGGAGGTCCCAGTGCCTCAGGACAAGGTGTCTCCTCACAGTCCTTGGTGGCACAGACCCTGCTGCTGTGCCCCAGGGCACCAAGACTTGGCTTCTCTTTGTCCCCACCTGCCATCACTGCCTCCAGTTCTCTTCTCTGCCTAGGGCCTGGGGACACTTTCTCAGTTGTGTCCCTCAGTGGGACCCATTAAAAGTCCAAGAAACTTTGAAGCTGGATTCTGCCTTGGAGTTCTGGAGAGGTTTCTTCAGCTCCCTCTCAGGGGCTGATGTTCAGGGCCTGAGCACAAAGCCCCAGAGGCTCATTAAAGTCCTTGTGCTGTGTCTGTGCTGCTGAGCTGGGCTGGGCTCCTGGCACAGAGGCAGCTCCTGGTAACCATGAAAACCTTCAAAAGCACATTTCTCTTGATGAGCAGCTCTTCTGTCAGCCCAGCAGGGCTGGGGCATTGCCTGCAGCCACCCCAGGCACAGCACAGAGGCACAGAGAGCTTCAATCAGTCAGGGCTGGGAAGGTGCTGAGAAGTGCCTGGGGCAGAATCACTGCCAGCCCTTGGCACAGAAATCTCTGGCTGCAGGACAATGCAGCTGCAGCTCCTGGAGTGATCTCCTAAAGCTGGAACATCCCAAAGCCTACAGACCCTGTGAGTACATTCTCTGATTGTCTCTTGGGCAGAGCAGCCAGGAGTGCCCAGGGCTGTCCTGCAGAGCAGGGTCCTGCAGCCCAGGGTGCTGTGCTGGGGCAGGGACTCTGCTGCCTGCCAGGGACAGCTCTCAGCCAGCCCTGGCAGCTGCTCCCAGCACTGGGGGACAAGATGTGGGTGTGAGGAGACAGCTGGTAAGGCTTGGAAGTGTTCTCCTTGTGTGGGGAGGATGCTGCATTGTTCAGGACTGCTCCCAGCATGGCATTTAACTGCAGAACATTTCCAAGTGGTTTATACAGGGAGCACAGCAAGGCAGGGGCTTCATAAAAGGGAAAATCCTGCTTTTTTAATCTACTGCTGTGGGTTGCCTTGATGGGAAATTGCACATAGATATTCATCTCTCAGTTCAGGCTGAGGAAAAAAAAAAAATTCTCTCAGATCTGTATAAAGCAGGCAAAGACAGAAATCAGCACAGGGCCCCTTAGAGGCAGCATCAGTGTCGCTTTTCCAACCTCCTCAGGGTTGCTCTGATGTTGCCATCAGAGCCTGCAGAGCTGAAGCTGCACCTCGGCAGTGCCTGAGCTGGGAGGGGTCTGCAGGGCAGAGCTGAGACCCCAGGGCTGGGCTGGGCTCTGGCAGCACTGGCAGGGCCCAGCCCTGGGCACAGGGAAGCAGCTGGCAGGGACAGCTCCAGGCAGCAGAGCCCTGGGCAGGCAGTGGGGGAAAAGTGCCCCCAGGCTGTGCTGGGATATTTAAAGTCCTCTCCAAACTCAAGTGTTCCATGATCAATTTTTCTACAGATCCCAATGCCAAGGCACAGGAAATGTCCAACAGCAGCTCCATCAGCCATTTCCTCCTGCTGGCACTGGCAGACACGCAGCAGCTGCAGCTCCTGCACTTCTGCCTCTTGCTGGGCATCTCCCTGGCTGCCCTCCTGGGCAACGGCCTCATCATCAGCGCCGCAGCCTGCAGCCACCACCTGCACACGCCCATGTTCTTCTTCCTGCTCAACCTGGCCCTCACTGACCTGGGCTCCATCTGCACCACTGTCCCCAAAGCCATACACAATTCCCTCTGGGACACCAGGAACATCTCCTACACTGGATGTGCTGCTCAGGTCTTTCTGGTTTTCTTCTTTCTTGGATCAGAGTATTACCTCCTGACCATCATGTGCTATGACCGCTATGTGTCCATCTGCAAACCCCTGCACTACGGGACCCTCCTGGGCAGCAGAGCTTGTGCCCACATGGCAGCAGCTGCCTGGGCCAGTGCCTTTCTCACTGCTGTCATGCACACAGCCACGATATTTTCCCTGCCTCTGTGCCATGGCAATGCCCTGGGCCAGTTCTTCTGTGAGGTACCCCAGATCCTCAAGCTCACCTGTTCACACTCAAACCTCAGGGAATTTGGGCTCCTTGGGTTTTCTATCTGTTTGGAATTTGGTTGTTTTGTGTTCATTGTTTTCTCCTATGTGCAGATCTTCAGGGCTGTGCTGAGGATCCCCTCTGAGCAGGGACGGCACAAAGCCTTTTCCACCTGCCTCCCTCACCTGGCCGTGATCTCTCTGTTCATCAGCACAGCAGTGTTTGCCTACCTGAAGCCCCCCTCCATGTCCTCCCCATCCTTGGATCTGGCCCTGTCAGTTCTGTACTCGGTGGTGCCTCCAGTCCTGAACCCCCTCGTCTACAGCCTGAGGAACCAGGAGCTCAAGGCTGCAGTGTGGAGACTGATCACTGGATGGTTTTAGGAACATTAAACTGCTGGCCAATTTCTGCCAATCACTTCTACTAAAAGACATCTTTCATACTCCTTGTTGCTTTGGTTGTGGTTTGTTCTTTTTTTCCTTTGTATTAGTTTTTCATATTGTTCACAAAGAAATGTCATTGTTTTTGCCATTTCTCATTTTGTTTCTCTCCACCTTCCCTGTGGCCACAGACTGTGTCAATGAGGGGCTGCACTCTTGGTGGCTTTAAAGGAACTAAAGGATCTCCCAGCCAATTTTTTTCCAGAGATGCCCTTATGTTCCCTACTCTGGAGTTGAAGCAGCAATGTCTGTGTGCAGAGCTGGGGGCAGATTAGTGTTGGCACAGCAGCTCTGCTCCTGCTGGCCACACCATCCCTGATCCAGGCCAGGAGCCATTGGCTTTCTTGGCCACCTGGGCACACTGCTGGCTCATTTCCAACCTGCTGTCCATCAGTCCCTGCAGGTCCCTTTCTGCCTGGCTGCTGTCCAGCCACTCTGTCCCCAGCCTGTAGCACTGCGGGGGTTGTTGTGGCCAAAGTGCAGGACCCGGCATTTGGACTTGTTAAACCTGACCGTATTGGATTCATCCCCTGGATCCACCTGTCCAAGTAACTGTGCAAAGCCCTCCTATGCTCCCACAGAATCCACACTCACACCCAGCTTGGTGCCATCTGCAATTTGTGAGTGGTGGACTTGATCCCCTCACCCAGATCATCAGTGAAGATATTAAACAGGACTGGGCCCAGCACAGATCCCTGGGGGACACCACCAGTGCCTGGACACCAGCTGGGTGCAGCACCATCCCCACCACTCTCTGGGCCCAGCCTCCAGCCAGCTCTTAAATCTCCCAGCAGGAGGGAACTGCCCAAGCTGTAGGCTGCAGCTTTTCCAGGGAATGCTGTCAGAGACAGTGTCAAAGGCTTTGCTGAAGTCCAGGTACACAACGTTCACAGCCTTTCCCTCATCCACAGGTGGGTCACCTGGTCATAAAAGGAGACCAGGTTGGTCAGGCAGGACCTGCCACCCCTAAATCCACGCTGGCTGGCTCTGACCCCTCGGCCATCCTGTGGGTGCCCTGTGATGGCACTCAGGGTGATCTGTTCCATAACCTCTCCAGGCACCCAGGTCAGGCTGACAGGCCTGGAGTTCCCCAGATCCTCCTTCCAGCCCTTCTTGGGGATGAGCTCACACTGGCACCTCCAGTCCTCTGGGACCTCCCTGCTGAGCCAGCACTGATGGTAAATGATGGAGAGCAGCTTGGGGAGCTCATCCACAGCTCCCTCATCCCCCTGGGATGGATCCCATCTGATCCTATACAACTGTGGGCATCTGAGTGGCTCATCTGGTCACCAACTGCTTCCTCCTGGATTCCAGGGGGCTGTTCTGCTCCCTGTACTCATCTACCAGCTCAGGAGAATACTTGTCCTGAGGACAACCTGTTCCAATATTGAACATTGAGACAGACAAGATGTTAAACAGTTCAGCCTTTTCTTTAGTTTCTCTCTTCTCCACTGCATCCAATAAAGAGTAGAGGTTCTCTTTTTCTGGTGTTTTGCTACTAATTTATTTATAGAAACATTTCCCATTATTTTCCACAGAAGTGGCCAGATTAAGCTCTACTTGAGCTTTCACCTCTTTCCTTTTCTTTCTGCATAACCTAACAACATCCTTAAATACTTTTTAGCCGCCTGTTTGTCTTTTCAAAATGATGCATCCTCTTTTTTTCCCTTAAGTTCATACCAAAGATCCATGGACAGCCAGGCCAGTCATTTTCCTCACTAGCTCATCTTTTGCCACACTGGGACAGGCTGCTCCTTCCCCCTTAAGATTACTTTGTTGAAATGTGTCCATCCTTCCTGGACCCCTTTGTTTTTAAGGGCTGTTTCTTTTTTAAAAAAAATCTGTACCTGATTTGGTATTCCACAAATCTGCATTCTAAATAGGCCAAACCTGCCCTTCCTAATTAAAGTGCAGAAATTTTGTTGCTGCCCCTCCTTCTCTCACAGAACATTGAAAACTTGATTATTCCATGGTCACTGTGCCCCAGGCAGCCTCCGAGCCCCACATCTGCCACCAGCCCTTCTCTGTTTGTGAACAGCAGCAGACAGAGCTGTCCTTGGGAGTGGGAGTGTTACCAAAATATCAGTAAAACAGAAAACTCCTTAACACCAATGCAGCATTAAAAAGCAGCATTATTTATTCAGGGGGATGCACGGGGGACAGCTCCTCCCAAAGCCCTGCAGGCTGAGTAAAGGAAAGTTTCTGTTTATATTCTGTATTTTGCATACATATTCATTAATTGTCCCAGACTAAATACACATCTGATAATCATTTTCCTCAAATCATTAATGTATTTCCCCTCCTCTGTTCTCCTGGGGGTCTCTCTGCTGGTCCCTGGTGGTCGTGGACCCCAATGTTCCAGTGGGCCTGGCTGAGCTGGCAGGACACTGAGGCTGCTGAACTTCCAGTTCCCCTTCTCACACAATGGGCATTGTGTGGTTTCCACAGGCCTGGGGCTGTGGAGAACAAGCTCCAGGTGTCAGCTCAGCTGGTGGAGACAATTTCTCATCTGGTTAGATGAGGTCACAGAGTGGGCTGTGACATCACAGAGCAGACTGTGACATCCCAGAGGGGCTGTGTGACATTAGAGAATGGTCTGTGACATCACAGAGAAGGTTGCGACATCAAAGGGAAGAGGTCTGACATCACAGTGCATACAATGACATCACAGACTGGTATGACATCAGAGAGCAGCTGTGTGACATCAGAGAGCTGTCTGTGACATCACAGAGAAGGCTGTAACATCACAGAGCAGGCTGTGACATCCCAGAGGGGCTGTGTGACATCCCAGCAGGGCTGTCTCAGGTCACTGGGTTGGTCACTGTGCCCCAGCTCCCCCTCACAGTTTCTCCCAACAAGTCCAATGCTGTTCATGCCCAGCAGGGTCCCTGTCCCCCGGGATCCCCCCGGCCCACCTGGAGCCACAGCGTCCACCAAAGGATGTTCCACAGGATCCACCCCAGAGCCTGAAAGGGGACAAGGGGCCAGGGCTGAGTGACCAGGACATCAAGGACAGGGATTATCCAGGTCACAGTGGCCTGGGTTGGGTTCCGCAGGGCAGGAAAGATGTCTGGCAGCTGGAGCAGGGTCTGGGAAGGGCCTCCAAGGTGGGGCTGGAGCCCTTGGGCTGTGAGCAGAGGCTGAGGGTGCTGGGCTGGTCCAGCCTGGAGCAGGGAAGGCTGAGGGGCTCCTCATGCCAGCCTGGCAGTGCCAGCGAGGAGGGGATGGAGAACACAGAGCCAGGCTCTTCACAGGGGGCTGGGGGGACACAAAAGCCAATGGGTGGAAGGGGAAAGAGGGGAGATCAGCCAGGACAGGGGGAGATTAAATGAGTCAGGCTGGTTTCAGCATTTCCCCTACACCAAAATCAGCCTGACCTCCCTTCTTCATCCTCCACTGACAGCTTCGCAAATCAGGAATTGTTGGAGCTGTTTGCACCACACCAGGATGAGCATCCTGATATAAGAAATCACCTGTGATTGTATCTATCACAGAACCACATTTGTGTGAAATTAATTTTAGTATGGAAATCACTTGTGGATGGTGGACTCATCAGATGCTGCGGGGACCATGCTCATAGCTCAGGGAAGAGAGTGATTGTTATTAAATTGTATCCTGTTGAACTGTGGTCTGTTGGCCATGAAGAGAAAGTTTCTGTGCCTCTGAGTCTCACCAGTTCCTAGTCCCCAAAGGACACAAACCTGATGAGTTGTGGTTCCCACACTAGTGGTGGCACTTCCTCATCCCTCCATGCACAGAGCAGAGCTCCCTTGTCCCTAAAAGTCCCTGGCAATGCAGGGATGAAGGAAACAGGACAGACTGTGGGGATCAGGGGCAGGGCAGGGCCAGTGATTTGGGCCCCTGAGCTCTCAGGACCTCAGGCAGAGGGGAGCAGGGCAGCCAGAGAGCCTCCTTTGGCCTTGGCCAAGCACCTTCCCCCATGACTGGGGCTGAGTCCTGTGGGCTGCAGCTGCTGCTGTACCCTTGCCAGGGGCTGAGGCCGTGGGGCAGGGCCCAGAGCAGCCTGGCCTGAGCAGAGCTGTGGGGCCAGAGCCGGCTGGGCTGGGCTGGGGAGAGGCCCTTGGTGCTGCCCAGAGCTCAGGGCAGCAGGCAGAGCTTGCAGGGAGCTGGGCCAGGCTCAGAGAGCCTGGCCCAGAAACCATCAGTGTCCATCTCAGCCTGGCTGAGCGTGCAGGGGCAGGACTCAGGCCAGGCCTTGCGGGGCAGGGCCAGTGCCTGTGCAAGGCATTGCAAACAGGCAAGTGGCCCAGAGAGGAGGCTGCTCTGTGCCCTTGGTGGCATACACGGAGCAGGGAGGGGGTCCAGGACATTTATCAGTTCCAGACTCTGCACCCAGCCCTCGGCAGCCGTGGCTGCTGAGCCCAGCTTTGGCCTGGGCTGAGTTTGGCCGTGAGCTCCATCCTCCTGTGGGGCTCAGGGCCTGTTCCTGGCCATGGCCAGCCCTGGCTGCCTCTCTGCTGGCCCAGAGGCCGGCAGAGCCCAGGGCAGGGCTGTCTGTGCAGCCCCACAGGTGCCAGGGGCTCTGCAGGAGCTGGCAGAGGCTGCCCAGCAGGGAGGCCATGGGGCACAGAATCCCAAGGCTGCTGTGGGCACCACGGCACAGGGGCCATTCCCAGCCGCAATGCTCCTGGCCTGGGCTGGGCCTGCACAGGGGCTGGGCCACCATGGCTGGGCCAGCACAGGGCCACAATGGGGCCACGCAGCTGTTGCCAGGGCTGACAGCAAGGCCAGGCACACACAAGAAATTGCTGAGCATGGCCTGCACTGGCCAGGCCTGACTGTGCCAAAGGCAGAGCTCAGCTGCCCTTAGGGGCTGCAGGAACAGTCCAGAGCCCAAAGAGCCTCCATGGCTGTGCTGGAGACCAAGGCTGCAGGAGGGGGAAATGCAGGGCTGCTGCGGAATGGGGAGGGCATTGAATTCCAGCACACACCTCAGCTCTCTGATGATCCCGGCACCATGCTGGGCCCTGTTTCAGCCTGGAGCAGAGCAAATGTTGATGGGACAGGAGCCCTGCGGGGCTGTCAGGGACCTGCAGCTTGCAAGGTGCTCTGGTCTCCCTCAGGTGCTCTGGGAGAGATCCAATCCCAGCTGGGCACCTCAGGGTACAAGTGGCACTGCCTGTTCATGGGCACACAGCTGATGTCTGCCTGGAAAGGGGCCTAAGTTTTATTACCTGTTAGTTTCATAACATACAAGCAAATCTTTATTACTGTGTCATTTGAGTATTTTTAAGAAATGGCAAAATAACCCAGCAGGAACGGGGATTTCCGCGAAGTGTACTGATGGCATGAGTAGAAATACTTATCTTCCCCTCTTCTTGTGCCACCAACATCCAATCTAACGTTTCATGACCCTCTTCCTTCAGGTGTTTCCAGCCCTCCTGTTTAAATGGCCATGTGTAAGGGCATCTCTTCACTAGACCACCTGGTTCATTATTCTTCCCATTGCTCCCAGTTTTCCCTCTCCAGATGCTCTCTGGTCATTCAAGTGCTTCTCAACTGACTGGTTTCATGCTTTGAACTTCAGGGGGTTGTCTAGTCTTTTCAAAGTTCAAATAAATAACACATTAATCAACATCTTAATTGTGTTTATATCTATAAGAGAATTACATTTTCTTTATCTTTGTCTAAATCTGTTCCTGTACAGAAATTCCTTGGGGATGGGGGACATGTCAGATGCTGCTGGGACATCCCAGAGAGTTGAGGGAAGAGCTGTGATGGTTATTAAACTGTTGAAATGTTCCACCTCTGTTTTTGGCAAGAAACCTTTCTGTGCCCCTGAGTGTCATCAGGCCCTGAGCCCAAAGGACACAAACCTGATGAGTTGCGGTTCCCACTGCAGGGGCTGCACTTGGACCTTGGCTCTGCACAGGAGAGCTCTTCATCCCCTTTCTCTCTTTTCTCCCTCTGAGCATGGAGGGAGCTCCTGACTTCAGCGTGTGACTTGTGTGTGCAAAGAGCAAATCTGGGCAGAATCGGGGCAGGGAGGGTTTGGGGGGACATCGGGATCTGTGCTGGGCACAGAAGGTGATTTCCATTGCTCTGAGACTGTCTGCTGTGGAAAGCAGATTTAATATCCAGCAGAGGAATGACTTTTGCATTTGATGGAGCTGTGCCTTCCCTTGGCTTTGTTGGATGACAAGAAATGAACATCCCTCTATGTCTCGGGCAGCTCCTTCTCCAAGGAAAGCAGGTGGGAGTTGGAGCCAAGGAGCTGAAAGCTGCAGGTGCAGCCTGGGCTGGAGGGAGCTCAGATTTGCACAAGACTGCTCTGAGTGCCAGGGCTTGGATGGGGGGAATGGTGGGGTGGGGGTAGGGACAGAATCTGATTGATTGTCAGCCATGAAGGGTCTTGATTTTCATATCTATTCAGACTGCATGAGGAGGTACTTGGATTCAGTGTCAATTGGAGACTACACATTTTGATTTATGAAGAGGAAAAAAAACCTAAACAGGGCCTAAAAAATATTTGCTCACTGTCTTTTTAAATATAATGCATTCAGTTTGAACACACTACTGAAATCTGTCAAATTAACTGCAAAAGATTTGAACACTTTAATCAAATTATTCTCAGAGGCTTGACTTGTTAAGGTGTTCTGAATGTTAATGAGCCCTGGGACACTGAATTCCTGCACTGAAGAGCTGATGGCTGAACCTGTGATTTGGAAAATTAAATGAAATTATTCCCTGAGGCTTCTCTTGTTAAGGTGTTCTCAGTGTTAATGAGCCCTGGGACACTGAATTCCTGCACTGAAGAGCTGAAGGCTGAACGAGCCCCCGGAGCAGGAAAATTCAGCAGCAGCCTCCAAGGTGCTGAGGATGTCAGCAGCCCCCACTGAGGCTATCCCTGCCCAGAGACCGTGGGGGAATGGGCAGACAAGGAGAGCGTCCCTGGGGCTGGGGCAGCACAACTCAGAGGCACCAGGGGCTCCAGCTGGGAAATGGAGTGTGGAACGGGGCTGGGAAAGCCCTGCCTGGGCTGGGCCAAGCAGGACACACAAGCCCTGATTTCCATCCAGTGGAAAACTCTGTCAAGGAGATATTTAAAAGGAATTACAATTGTTTGTGTCCTCTGAGTTGGACTCCCTGGAGAAACATCAACAAGAGATCCTCAGGAGCTCAAAACAACCAAACAGTCTTTACTGGTAACTTTAGAAAATCAGAGAAACTTTTGGCAAAAGATTTAATATGACATTCAATCAACACAGAACACTTCTTAAAGCACTGACTTGGCCCATTCAACTTCACAAACTCTAAGCTATTTGAATTTTACATTACTCAAATTTGGAAAAGGACCGAAATAGAAGAAAAGGACAAAAAGAGAGAGAGGCAAAAAGGATACAGAGGAGCATACACAGAGGTACCAACTCCAGGATTCCAGCAGTGTTTAGATGGAAATTCCAAGAGCAGGTAGGGCCAAGATGTGTGCTTGCCTTGTGGTCAGCCTTCAATACCCCTTCGTCTTCCTGGGCCCTTCCCCCAGGTGGGACTTGGGCTCATTTGGTCCCTCAGGAGCTGGGCTGGGGGCTGCAGAGGTGGCTGTGGAGCATTGCCTGTGCTGTGCCAGGGACTGGCAGACTCTGCTGGGCTGGGATAGAGGCTCTGGGGGGATTGGGGCTCCAGGGCAGGGCAAGGCTGGACCTGCCCCTTCCTTGCCCACACATGAAATGTTTTGATCCAACAATCTCTTCCAGTCTGTCACAATAGACAATCTTGGAGATGGAATCACAAATTTGACCATGGGTACCTGTCTGAGAAGGAGAGTTCTTGTCCAGAGGAAGGAAAGCCCCAGTTCTGGGTTAATTTCTGTTTTCATTTTCTGGATTTTGTTTGGTTTTGTTGCTTTATTTTCCTTGGTGTGCCTGAAGTCCACTCAGGAGCAGAGTGACTCTTGCCAAGGAACTTTGTGCTGCTGTCCCTTAATATTTAATATGGATTTTTCTGATCCCTTGCTGGGGATTTTTTCAGCGCTCTCAAGCCCTCGTTCGTAACAGGGTGAAGGAGCCCTGGCCCAGGCTCTGGCCCTGGGGAACACGGGGACGCTGCCGGGGGGTCCCTGTACCCCCTGTGCCACCCCCAGGGCCCCGTCCCCCGTCCCCATGTCAGGCTCTGGGGTGGATCCTGTGGAACATCCTTTGGTGGAGGCTGTGGGGCTGGGGGCAGGGGGACCCAGGGGGACAGGGGGGGACCCGGCTGTGCACGAGCAGGGTTGGACTGCTCTGGGGGGAGCTGTGAGGGGGGGCCGGGGCAGAGTGACCTCCCCAGTGATCTCACACAGCCCCTGTGATGTCACACAGTCCCCTGTGATGTCACACTGCCAGCTGTGATGTCAGAGAGCCAACTCTGGGAGGCCACCCTATGATGTGAGAGAGCTGCTCTTTGATATCACAGAAGTCTCCGTGAGGTCAGAAAATCACTCTGTGATTTCGCAGTCTCTACTGTGAGTTCACAGCCTGCTCTATGGTGTTACACAGCCACCCAGTGATGTCACAACCCACTCCCTGATTCCCCAGATCCACACTGTATGAAAGCAGGATCTGCTCTGTGGCCTCACATTATGATGTCACAGACTGCTGTGTGATGTCACAACCCCCTCAGTGATGCCACAAAACCCTCCCTGTGATGTCATACTGCCACTCTGTAATGTCACAGCACACACTCTGACCTCACAGCCTGCTCTATGATGCCATACAGCCATGTCATGATATCACAGCCTGCTCTGTGATGTCACAGAGTCCCCTCTATGATGCCATAGCTGCTTGATGACCTCACACAACAAACTCTGTGATGTCATAGCCCAATCTGTGACCTCACACAACCCACCCTGGGCTGTCACACAGCCCTCTGCTGACATCCCAGCTGCTCTGTGCCTCTATGACACAGCCACAGACGAGCTGCTGTGACACAGCCCCCTCAGGGCCATCCCAAGCCCCTGCCAGTGCTGAGCCCCTGTGAGCTCTGTCTGTGCCCTGCTGGTGTCCCTGAGGGGCCCTGGCAGTGCCCCAGCCCTGCTGGGCTGAGCACAGGAGCTGCTCCTGGCCAGAGCTGTCTCTCTGCAGTGCTGCCCTTGCCAGGAGCTGCCTCTGGGCCAGGAGCCTGACCCAGCTCAGCAGCACAGACACAGCACAAGGACTTTAATGAGCCTCTTGAGCTTTGGTGCTCTTTGCATCAGATTCTGTCCATCAGGGTGGGCTCAAAAAATTTCTCGTGAACTCGAAGTGAGATTGAAATACTGAAGTTTCTTGTAGTTTAAATAGATCCCTGTGCGGCACAAGACTGACAAAATGTTCAAGGTAGAGGAGAGAACTGGTTACAGTGATGACAATTTGGGACAAGAACAGAAAAGGTGTTTCTGATGCTGAGCAAAACTGTGTCTCTGTCTCTGCAGGCTGTCGGCATCCCCTGGCTGCCCCACCTGGCTGGCCCCTTCCTTTGCTGAGAGCTCTGCCTCCTGCCTGCCCCAGCCTGCCCACATAAAGCCTTGGGCTGCTCCAGGCTCCCTGTGGGGGACGTGCTGCACCACAGCCCTGCCCTGGCAGGGAAATTCCTTTCTCCTGGTGTCCAGTCTGGGCCTCCCCAGGTTCCCTTGGCATTAATTCTTCCTTTCTATGCCTGTTCTCTACTATGTCAAAAGGATCCAACATCTCTGAAACCACCCTTCAGTCCCTCCCAGGGCTCTCCTCTGCTGTCCTCAGTCTCCATCCCACTGAGCACAGCGCTCCTCTTTCCCTATGGAGTGGTCAAGTGCCTGAGGCCAAGAGCGCCTGGACAGGAGGGACAGTTCTTTTCTATAGGAAAGAAACCACAGAACCCCAGGGTTTGAAGGAAGATGAGAAGCAGCCACCAGAGGCCAAGGCAAGACAGGCCTGTAGCCCTTGCAGCTGTTGTCTGAAAGCAGTCTTTGGATATATGGGGAGTTTTGAGGGTGGAATTCCATTTCAGCCATGGGTTCCTGGACTGGAATGACAGTTCTCCATAGGAAGGAAAGGGTGGAGTCCCAGTGTTTCAAAGGCTGTTTAGACGCAGCCCCAAGCAGGCCAAGGCCAGCCAGACCTGTTGTCAGGGAAGAATCCTTGGACAGACAGAATTTGGGAGGCCAAACCCCACTTTTGTCTATGGGCATCAGGACAAGAAGGACGGTTCTTTTCCACGGGAAGGAAAGTACAGAGCCCCACTGTTTCAAAGGCAGATGAGAGCTGGTCCTCAGGAAGCCAAGGGAACCTGGACAGTCCAGGCAGCTTTTGTCTGGGAGCTATCCTTAGATATAAGGAATTTTGAAGGTGGATTCGCAATTTTGGCCATGTATGCCTGGACTTGACAGACGTCTTTTTCCATGGGAAGAAAAGCACAGGCCCCCAGTGTTTTGAAGGCAGATGAAAGGTGGCCCCCAAGAACACAAGGCCAGCCAGAGCTGTCTGTCCTGGCAAGTTTCATATGGGAACAATTCTTGGATATAATCAAATCTGGAGGAGGAATCCCAATTTCGGCCATGAACCCGTGGAGGAGAAGGACAGTTCTTTCCCACAGGAAAGAGAGCACAGAACTCCAGGGTTTCATGGGCTGATGAGAAGCAACCCTCAACATGCCAAGGCCAGCTGGGCCAGTCAGGCAGCCCCCAGGAGGCCCAGCCACCCAGACCTGTTCCATGTTCTTGGATCCTTGGGGCCCTGCAGCATCACAACAGCCCCTTGGTTCCATGAGGCCCTGTAGAACCAGAATAGATCTTTGTTTCCATGAGGCCCAGTGATATAACAATGGTCTCCTTGGCTTCACAGTGGCACAGTGGCCCCTTGCTTCCATGAGACCTTGCAGTCTCCAAATGGTTTCCTTGTTTCCATGGGACTACGCAATGCCACAATGGCCCATTGGTTCCATGAGGTCACAGTCTCAAAATGGCCCCTTGGTTCTATTGGGTTCCCCAGGGTCATAATGACCCCTTGGTTCCACCAGGCCTGGATGTGTCACACTGGCTTCTTGCTTCTATGGGGACCCACAATGTCACAATGGCCCCTTGGTTCCATGGGGACTCGGAGTGTCAGAATGGTCTCTTTGGTTCCATGAAGCCCCTCAGTGTAACAATGGTCTCTTTTGGTTCTGCAGTATCACAACGGCACCTTGGTTCTGTGAACCCCTGAAGTACAGAATGGGCCCTTGGTTCCATTGGGCTCCTCACTGTCACACGAGTTCTCAGTTCCACAGAGCCCTGAAGTGTCACAGTGCTCTCCTTGGTTCGATGGTGCCACACAGGGTCACTAGGGCCCCTCAGCTCTACAAGTCCCCATAGTGTCACAACAGCTCCTTGCTCCCATGAGGCCGTGCCATGTCACAATGGTCTCATTGGTTCCTCGATGCCCTGCAGTTCCACAACGGCCCTTGAAGTGTCACAATGGTCTCAGCGTGTTCCCCCACTGGTTCACAATGGCCTCCTTTGTTCCATGATGCCCTGTAGTGTAACAATGGTGTCCTTAATTCCACAGTCAGGATGGCCCTTAAGTCTCATGGAGCCCCACAGCCCCTTATGGAGTCCCAGGGTGTCACTGTGATCCCCTTGATTCCATGAAGCCCTGCCATGCTACAATGGCCCCTTGGTTATACAAGGCCCTGCAGAGTCACAGTGGCCCCTTCAGTAGGTCCTGAAGGGGCAGTAGGTCCTGAAGTGTCATAATGGTCTCCATGGTTCCATGAGGCCCCACAATGTCACAATGGACTTTTGGTTCCATGAGCTTTTGTACCGCCAACAACAGTCTCCTTGGTTCCACAATGTCACAATGGACCCTTGGTTCCATGAGGTTCTGTAATGTCAACAATGATCTCCTTGTTTCTGCAGTGTCACAATGGACCCTTGTTTCCATGAGGGGGTAGGGCTCCCACAGCCCCTCACAGACCCCTATGGCCTCTCTGAGTTCCCCATGGCCCTTCATGGCCCCTCAAAGCCCTTCATGGTCCCTCATGACTGATGGCCCCTCAAAGCCCCTCATGGCTCCTCAGAGCCCTTCATGGTCCCTCACAGCCCCTCACACCTCGCTCATGGCCCCTCACAGCCCCTCATGGCCCCTCACAGCCCCTCATGGCGCCTCACGGCCCCTCGGGGCCCCTCATGGCCCCTCACAGCCCCAGGCCTGGGGCTCCTTCCAAAGGAGAAAGAGTCAGGCCCTGCTTGTTCTCCTTTCATTTCAGTCCCTTCACAGTGACTTGTAAAGAAAGGCTGAAATGGAGCCTTTCCCAGCGTTTGCCTCGGGGTTAACTGCGGGCTGAAGCATTGTGCTGGCCCCGGCCCCAGCGCCACCATCCCTGCAGCCGCCAGGCCTTTGCTGTCCCCCGTGTCCGTTCCCTGTCTCCGAGTCCCGCCCGGCTCTGGCAGCAGCAGCAGCCGCAGCGCAGGGGGCGCCGGCCCGGCCCAGCCGGGGCCCCCGGCCAGGAGCAGCAGCTGAGTTGGGGCAGGCTCAGGCTGGATGTCAGGAAAAGGTTTTTGCCCAGAGGCTGCTGGGGCCCTGCCCAGGCTCCCCAGGGAAGGGTCCCAGCTCCAGGGCTCCCTGAGCTCCAGCAGCGTTTAGACAGTGCTGCCAGGCCCAGGCTGGAATTGTTGGGGTGTCCTGTGCAGGGCCAGCAGTTGGACTGGAGGATCCTGATGGGTCCCTCCCAGCTCAGCCAATTCTGTGGTTCTGGGATCGCATGAGGCTGGGGATGGTGCTGCCAATGGTTGCCATGGCAACAGGCTGTGGCTGCAGGCCTGAGCTGGTGTCCATGGCAACCACCCCGTCATGGAATCTCCATGGAGCTGCCAAGGGACTGACCGTAGCAACAGTGGGCTGTTGATGGTTGCCATGGAAACTGACCATAGCAACAGGGTCCTGGTGATGGCTGCCTGCTAAGGATCAGATTTGTCACAGGCCCTCAGACTGGTTCCATGGGGACTTTCCAAGAGTCTCCAGGCTGTTCCAGAGCTGGAATGTCACAGGCACAGACAGGGGCTCTATGGAGACCTCCCAGGGTTTTCTGGGATGCTAAAGAGCCCTGTGGTCCGAAGCAGTCGCAACCATTCCATGGTGAAATCCCAGGGCACCTTAGGCTGCAAAGGCACCGATCTGTTACAGGCACTCACGGGGGCTCCATGGTGACACCCCAGGAGTCCCCAGGCTGCCAAAGACCCAGCATGGCCCAGACACTCACAGGGGTTCCTGTCATGGGCACAGTGGGAGCTTCAGGCAAAAGCTTCATTTCTTTATTGGAAAAACTCCTGCTAAATCATGAAGTGGAGAAATGACACCCAACAGCCACCATGGTTCCTCAAACCCCTGCAGGGCCCCTAGACTTCTAAAATTCCTTCAAAGAGAGGAGACTGGGAGTAGCTGGATCCAGTCCCAGCCCCAGAATTTTTCAAAGGTGTAAAGGATTGGAGAGGTGGAATTGAAACTTTAACCCAATTTGTCCCTCAGAATTAATGATGGGATACCCAATAGATTTATATAAATATTCCTCTAATTGATTCTACTCATGATTAGAAGAAAGACCTTAACTACATTCATTTACTCCACAGTTCAGGAGCTCCAACAATTATTAGAATATAGTGCTCTAGGAAGCAGTTTTGAATTCAACAGGGCCTTGCTGGAGTTGTTGGAGCCCATTGCAGGCAGAGCCTCCTTCTCCAGCAGGAACTGCCTTTCCTGTGTCATGAGCAAGGCAGGTCCTGCTGCAGGAAAAGCCCCAGGACAGCCCCAGCACAGGGAAGGGCTCGGGCACAAGGGCAGAGTGCCGTGCTGGGAGCTGGGCCAGGGAGAGCCTGAGGCACCAAAGGCACCTTGGCAGCAGCAGCTGCTTGCAGGCCATGGCCAGAAGCCTCCCTTGGCAGCCCGGCCTGGTGGCCACCACTGCAGAGCTGCTGCCTCAGGGCTCATTCCTGGCTGGGCTCTGAAAAGCCACTTCTGCTCCAGGAGCCTGACTGGGAAGCCATTGGCCCCAGCACCCTGAGGACAAGATATTAATGACAAAACTCTTCATGGCAGCAGAGCCAAGGCAGGGGCAGAGGAAAGGGCAGAGCCAGGCCCAGGGCACAGGGCTGCCATGGTGATGGCTGTGAGGCCACTGCCCCTGCAGCAGCCTGGCTGCCCTCAGCAGAAATTCTGGCCAGAAGCCTTGTGAGGGCACCCAGCACATCAGAGAACCCACAGAAGAGGAATTCTGTCCCTGGGGATGAGAGGGTTTCACTGGGTCAGGCTGCACAAAGTTCCTTCTCCTAGAATGGGAATTCCTGTGATGGGAAATCCACTTCTCTGGAATAACTGTTGCAGTTTTGTGCCATTCTTATAATTGTAAAATATTTCCTCCTTCTTACAAATGTAAATCCACCCTCATTCAGTTTAAAGATATTGACCTTTCTTCCGTCACTGCAAGATTTGGGAGAAAATAACTTTGATCACTATTTTTCCATTTTCACAGACTTTGGAGAGGACACAAAATCTTCCAGGATGGAGGCCTCATCACATAACCAGGATGTAGAAGCTGGTAGCCCTGGGGTCAGTGGGGCAGAGACTGAGGACAGAACAGGAGTAGCCTGGGAGGCATGGAAGGGTGAGATTCTGGAGCTTTTCTTCATAGAGGATATAAGCATGTGAAGAAAAAAATGGCACCAAGGGCAGCTGGGGAGGCCCAGACTGAACACCATAGGTCATAGGGACCTTCCCACTGTTTGTTGACTAAATTCCACACCCGAACCTTCGCTCGAGGCTGATGTGCCTCATCTGCAGCCTGCAACAAGAGATGGTGATTCAAAATGACAGGATTATTTGAGTTCTGTGGCACAGTGAGATGACTGATTGTGCACAAAGCTTTTGCCAACCGACTGTGCGGGGTTTCACCCTGCATTCCCCGTTTTTGTTTTTGAAGAACCTGCTTCAGAGTACCATGAGCGCATTCTACAAGAGCTTTACCAGTTGGAGAATGAGGGATACCAAACTTGTGCAAGACACCCCACAACTGCAGGAACTGCCGCACTTTTGCGATGTGTAAGCAGGACCATTGTCGGTTTTCACAGCAGAAGGTATGCCCAGAACGGCAAAGGCCTGCCTCCAGTGGGCAAGGACATCACAAGCCTTTTCCCAAGTGTGAGCCGAAGCCCACATCGCAGAGGAGAACGTGTCCACAGTGACATGCACATACTTGAGCTGGCCAAACTCGGCAATCTGGGTGACATCGGTCTGCCAAAGCTCCAAGGCCCTAAGGCCTCTGGGGTTTACCCCTGCCAGCAAAGGCAGAGCAAGTGCATGGCAGTCACATGACTCGACAATGTCACGAGCCTCAGTTGGCGTCAGCTGAAACTGCTTCTGCAGGGTATGTGCATTCTGGTGGAAAAACCCACAGGATGCCTTGGACTGCGCAAGTGTATCAGGCTGAGGCGCTACCCACGCTGGGTTAGCCAACTTGTCAGACCTCGCGTTACCTTCTACTATAAAACCTGGCAAATCGGTGTGACTCTTCACATGCAGAACATAAAATGGATGAACTCGGGCCTGAATGGCACACCACAAGGTCTTCAGTAAATGAAACAAGGCAGGATTACTGACCTCCTTCAAAACTGAATGTGCGACCCAACCGCTGTGCGATGTCAGCCACACAGGCGGAATCCGTGACCAAGTTGAAAGGTTCCTGGGAAAATTTCTCAAATGCCATGACAGCAGCCCTCAGTTCAACCAATTGGGCTGACCCATCCTCATGGCCTTCCAGAACCTGCCACTCAGATCCATCCCTCCAGGTGACAATGGCCTTTCCCGTTCTCCCTGAACCGTCAGTGAAGACGGTGGGTCCTTGCACGGGTTCCTGACTATTCTTGGGCCTCAAAGAGATTTGTGTGAATTTTACCATATGCAGTAGCCTATGACTAGGCAGATGATAAGTGATCTGCCCTGAAAAATTTTCCAGAGCACTCTGCAGGGACACACTGTTTGCAAAGCTCCAGTCAAAATCCTTCCGTTGCACCGGGAGTATGATCTCTGCAGGATCCGCACCCATCAATTGCAAACACCGTTGTAGGCATTTGATTATCAAGCGAGCAATTAGCTCAAACAAAGCAGTTGCCGTCTTCTGCGGCTGATGGGGCAGAAAAACCCATTCCAGAACGTGCAAGGAATCAGACCATTTGTCACTCCATTGACCAATGATACCTGTGGGATGCGAATCTGGAGTGGTGATGAACACAGTGACATACACGGAGGGATCAATGTGATAAGCCTGACAAGCCGAAACAGCTTGCTGAACCACCTCCAACGCCTTACACGCCTGAGGGGTCAGTGTGCGAGGCGACTTTAGATCAGAGTCTCCTTTCAACAAATCATACAGAGGAGACAGCTGTGCATTGGTTAATCCCAAATATGGACGTAACCAAGTGATGACACCTATCAATTTCTGAGCATCATTCAGTGTCTTCACAGAATGCACAAATTGCACCTCCTGGTGACAGATTGTCCATTCCAGAATCTTTACCCCCATGTACTTCCAAGGTGGTTTCTGTTGGACCTTTTCTGGAGCCACCTGCAGTCCATGAGCATGCAAAGCATCAAGCAACCGAGGCTGAATCCTCAGCAGCTCATCCTGGGTGGATGCGGCCACCAAAATGTCGTCCATATAATGATACAGACCGCATCAGGAAACTGCTTGCGAACTCCAGACAAGGCACGGGCCACATACCATTGGCATATGGCAGGAGAATTACGCATGCCCTGAGGCAATGTCCTCCATTGATATCTCTGTGCGGGCTCAGCCTCGTTAATTGCTGGCACCGAGAAGGCAAACTTCAGTCTATCATCGGGATGCAAAGGAATCATAAAGAAACAATCCTTCAGATCCACAATGAGGACCAGCAAGTCTGTGGAAAGCATGGTAGGAGATGGCATGCCCGCCTGCAATGTTCCCATGCTTTCCATCACAGCATTAACCTTTCACACGTCTTGCAACAACCTCCATTTCCCAGATTTCTTTTTGATGCAGAAGACAGGAGTCTTCCAGAGACTGGTAGAAGGCTCCAGATGACCCTGTGTAGGAATCCACAAAATTAGAGGATTTTGGGAAAGCTGCAAGATGCAGGCCTCAGAGACAGCAGAACTGTGAGCAGAGCTATGCAGCAGCCATGAGATAGGTCAGCAGAAAAATTATTTAAACTGTAGAAAAGCAAGGGCAAATAGATCAATGGTCTGTGTATTAACACTTGTCTAGAATAGCTCTCTAAGCTACAGAAAGTTTATCTAGCAAGATATAAGAGAGATTAAAGTTTAATAATGGAGCTCTGTGCATTGTGTTGAAGCCCTAAAGCAGATAGCCTTCCAGAAGTAATGGGTTAAAACATGGAATGAGAAGCATGTAAAGAAGGGCCTAGCACTAGAACACACGGAGAAAGCACAGCACTAGGAAAACAGAGCAATAAATTAGATAAAAGGTAGAGCATCATGACAGGGGAAGAGATAGGTATAGGAGAAACTAATAAGCTAAGCAGGTTTAGAGCCAGCAATGTCAAAACGACCCTAAGGGTTTTTGCCAAGCCATGGGATCTAAGCCAAGTACACCGGGAATTGACCAAATTAGGAAAAGAGTTCAAAAGTTTAAAGAGGAAGACTCATCGGAAAGACCCCGTCTATGATGAAGGCAACAGGAACGACCACCTGAAAATTCCCCAAAAGAGATGTCTCCACCTACGCTCCGCCCACGCTCCGCCTACACCACGCCCCATATGAATATGCATGATTATGTATCTGATCTGATGTAATCCTATACCCAAAATTGTATATAAGGCTTGCTTTTGCTATGTGAACTCAGAAATCCATTTTGTGATTTCTCCGACGCGTCGCTAATAAAAATACCTCCTGCTTAATTGACTTAAGCTGAGTCTGATTAGGCAGTCACTCTGCCTGTTTGGGGCAAAATTTGGCATCAGTGTTTTAAGGCTTACAAGTAGGTATTGTATTCAAAATAAGAAAGCATTGTTTTAACCAAAGGTATGTGCTTATCGTGATTGGATAGAACTACTGTCAATGTGCTTTTGGTTTGTGTGATTGGTCAAGAAACTTATAAAGTAAGTTGTAACATTAAGTTCCTGGTCTGCTGCCTGGAATGTGAGCTGCTGGCATCTTCCCATTGTCATAATCATGTAATGAGACTGATGCTGAAAAATAAAGCAGCTTGAGGCACGTTCTACAGTAGCCCTGTCTGGTTCGTGGTTTGTACAAAGCCCCCCTGTTGGCTTCACCCTGGTCCAACTGCTCCTGCACCAGATTCTGAAGGGCAACCAATTTATCTTGAGGGAGGGGCCACAGCTTCTCCCAGACAGGTTTGTCCACCAGCCACCATATAAGAGGTGTAGGACACTGCGCCCTTCATCGCAGTGGCCCCCATCAAAAATCTGTCCTGATGCGCAACCCCCAGACAGACAGAACATCCCTCCCCCAGAACTTGGGAGGAGTAGAAGTAACATGAGGCCTAACCCAGGCTGTCTGTCCCTCCGGGTTCGTGACCAGCATGGGCCGCTGGCTCACATAGCATTGCACCGTCCCTCCCAGGCCCCTGACAGATGTCCCCACTGGATCCAGGGGCCACTGGGGGCCAGGCGGCAAGGGAGAGAACCGTGATGTCAGCATCGCTGTTGAGAAGCCCGTGGAGGTGGATCTCCCACGGCGCTGCACCAGGAACGGATCAGGGTACTCAGCATCTCAGGATGGTCCTTGGTCAGGACAGCAGTCCAGCAAAATTGTGGTGGCCCAGTGGATCCAAAGCCACCAGCTGCATGTGACCGGTCAGTTGTCCTGTGAACAGAGGATTTAAAAGGCACAAGTTGAGCAAGTCGTGTCCCTTTCGGGATCGTGACGGGAGGGGGTGGGTGTGGAGACCATGGCACAAATCTGCCCTGTGAAATCTGCATCATTGAGCCTCAGGGTCACAGTGATGCCCTGAAGGGTGGCGCAAGACCTCCCCATCAGGAGAGCACTCATGCCCCCACCCAAGGGACCAAAGGCATCCTGGGGAACCTTGTGTATCTCAGAAGATTCTGAGACAACTGTTACTGCGGTGCAGAAATCCACACCTGCTGATCCGTGGGTGCTGGCTGCAAGCCAGAAAAGGAGACCTCCATGGGCTCCGGGGTCTGGAGAGAAGTTTTATCTGGGCACATCCCTCCTGCACGCCCCGCTTCACATTTCCCAAGCCCAGTAAACCCTGGCCATTAACATGAACAGTCGCCTTGCAGATATTGGACATGTGATTCGGCCTACCACACTGACCACACAAAAACATGGGGAATTTGACCTTCTGTGCTTTCTTCCCCTGCTTCTTGCCAGCCTGCGCATTCCCCTGCTGTGGCCACCTGCCCTCCGGTGCATCCCAGACTGGCTGCACAGCAGCAGCCACGGCAGCCAACTTCTGACCCAAGGGGATGATGTCTGCACAGGCCTCCACCATCTGGGAGACAGTAGGAAAACCAGGCAGAGCCACTATGACCTTCCTACAAGCATCATTGCAATTACACCTCGCAAGGTTTGCAATCACAATCCTCTTTGCCACAGGATCAGGCACCTGCCTCTCCACAGACACAGTCAGCCTTGCTGCAAATTCCATGAAAGACTCATCAAATCAACCCCCTGGACGATGGTTGCAAATGGCTGCCTTGGAGCAGCCATTTCCAGGGTCTGAACAATTGCTGCAAAGCCCAGCATGTGGCACTGGTCAAGCACAAGGGAATTGAATCCAGCCTGCCCCTGAACATTGACATAAAGCCCCGTGCCCAACAGCACGTCAGCGACAACCCCACACCTGGGGTCCTGCGGCGCCAGCGCAGCATCCTGCACCACCGCGTGGGCTGCCAAACGAGCCCACTTGGTTTCAAAAACACCAAACTGCACATGGTCAAAAAGAGAATGTGCCACACGATCGAGGTCATGAGGCGTCAGCACGTCCGTAGCAACCCTCTGGAGAATATGCATAACCTCAGCAGACCCCAAACCATGCTGAGCAACAGCATCATGGACTGCCCTCTCCAGCTTATACAAAAGCGGTTCATGAGTGTTATGAGTAACACCCCTGAGCATAGGGAAAGCCTGGGAAGCCCCTGGCAAAGTCATAGCATGTGCTGTATCCTGGTCCTTGGGCCCCTCAGGGACAAGGCCAGATGATTGACGGGAGCCAGGTCAACTCCACTTGCCCCTGCAACACCGGCAGAGCCAGAGGAGCCTCCTCATCAACCCAGCAGATGCCAGGAGGAGGCAGGCTCAAACATCTCATTAGTCTTGGTTTTGGCTTCTCGCCAGAAACGCACAGGGTCCCTCAGACACACAGTCACCTGGCACAAGGGAAGTGTCCACAAATTCAACAACGAGACGCCATGGCCCTGGGAATCCACCGGCCTCCCGCCGGCCGTGTCGCCATTCGTGCTAAAGGTAAATACCTCAGAGCCCTGTCGTGCCCCAGCCCCAGCAGGGGGCACCTTGGCGGGAACAGGTGCCAGCACAGCCTGCAAACCCGGTGCGGGCTGGGACAATGTGACCGTGGTCACAGGGGTTTTCAGGATGAGAGAGAGACGAGAATGTTGACTCCATGATCAGAAGGCTTGATTTATTATTTTATTATATATATACTGCATTATAACTAAACTAAAAAGAAATAGAAAGGAAAAGGTTTCTCGGAAGGCTAAGCTAAGAATGGAATTGAAAAGAATGAATAACAAAGATCTGTGTCTCGGCAGAGAGCAAGACCCAGCTCTGCCATGAGTGGTCAGTACTCAGACAGAGTAGGGATCCATCCTGAATTAGGTGAAGTGTCTAACAATGGTGAAAAGTCTGTGAGGCCAAAGCTGAAGGAAAAACTCATATGCCGAGACAGCAAGGAGACAGAGAAAGAAAAACAGAAAAGACCACGAGGTCAATTTGCCCCGACCTAGAAATTCCTTTGATAAAGAAGAACTGGTGCTAAATGTCATGCGGGATGAATATGTATGAACTTATTGTGAAACTGTATGCATCTGCATTTGCAAGGGGGATAAAAGGAGACCTGAAATTTTCAGGGGTACGCATGCCTTTTGAGGAGACTTTTCTCCGTGTGCGTCTGGTGTCGTAAAAAAACATACCGAGCTTTACAACTTTTATAAAGTTGTGAGGTTTCTTCTTTTCTCCGCAAAACATCCTCGCGGAGAACGCGAAAACGCGGTACTGGGAGGTCCCAATCACATTGGGTGTCTGGGACTGCCCAGCCCCCGTCTCAAACACTCCACACACACTCACACACACATACAGCCGCCCCCCAACCCAAAACCCCGTGTTACTCACAGCCTCCTTTTCTCACGAGGGTCTTCGTGCACAAAGCAGTTTTCTATGGGTACTCTCTCTCCTACAAGCCGGCACTCTGATGGGAGCCTCTCCTGCGCACTTCCAATAACTAATTTGCTTATGCGTTACTGTAAAAAGAACTCTCTTTTCCCAAGGGAGAGTGGCCTAGCCTTGGGACCACTTAAAAGTCTGGTGTGGAGCTCCTTCCCAGAAGCTATCCACCTCCCCGGAGTTAAAAGAGTTCCCGGGTATCGGCACCAAAATTGTTATGTTTGCCCAATTATTCCATCATAAAAAGGCCATAAAAAATATTAAAAGTAGTAACAATTTTAATTGAATAGTTTAGAAAATATATGAACAAGGGATAATTTGGTTCAAATAATAGCGCATAAGCAAAAACAACTGCGGGGTACGGAGTGCAGGGTCCTTGACCCTTGCCACTTCACATACAAGCTTGCCAAATGAAAGTCACCCCTTATATGCCATGTGTCAATTCCATCTCCTCCCATTTTTGGTTCGTCACTTTTCTGTCTCCGCCTTCATTACCACCTTTACCACGCATGCGCCACCACTCGGTTTGGTGGTCGCACAAGTCTTTGGGGGTCGTCACTGATGAAGGCCCTGTAGTCTTCTTCGCTGTCCTTTAATTCACCTTTGGGTTACGCATGCGCACCAAGCCAGTACAATGTAAGCCAAGACTAACGTATCACTGCATCTACATATCAAAGCAATAAGTCCTTTATAATTAGCATTTTCTTGGACCCAACCAGGTTCTTGGTCATTTTTAGCAACTGTATCTTCAGCTTCTTTCCTGTGGTCCTTGAGAACATCTGCTGGGAAGGGGGGGGGTGGGTGGAGCCCCTCCTTTCCCTCTCTTCTTTGGCATTACAACTTTTAACTACTAACTATTTTATTATTCTCAAATATTAATTACTTTATCAATATTGATTACTGTTTCAATTTTTATCAGCACGAATCATACCTATTTACCACAGGAGGAACAGGGAACAAAAGGGCAGGTCTTTGGGGAGATGGACAACTAGGGCAAAACCAACAACACAGGGGGGAAAGGAGCAACCCTTTTGTAATAAAATATGCTGTAACAATACAAAATAAGGGGGCATTGTAAACTGACTACTAGGACCTAATTACAATCAAAAACATGCAACGCAACAGGAAAGCTCTCAGTCAGGGCTCTTTGAGCACTCCTAAATCCTTTCCTGGCAGAAATCAAAGGCCAAACTGGCCCTTATCCCAAGCAAACAGAGTGTTCCCCAACAGTAACCCATTCTGAGCCCCTGTGAAAAATGCACATTTTATGATTGGCTTTTTGTAAATATAGCCGCCACAGGACACTGAAATCCTTCAAAGAGAAAGAATTTATTGCTCTCTTATCAGAAGAAACTAACTTCTTCCTGCCTTGCTCAGCCCTCAAGAAGCCGGTTAAGACTAAGAGGGACAAGTTGACGATGACCAGAGAGAATTCTGTGTTTCAATGGAATTTATGTATCATGTATGTGATGTATGAATATGCAACAGGTTATTGTTTTTTAGGGCCAATCCTCCATTAAAGTGTGTCCTTTTTCGGGCTAATACTGCCCAGAAAATGGGTACCCAGATTTCTGTATCTCTTTTTTTCTATTGTCTCCGATTGCCCTAATCCAAATTGTCCAAAATTTTTATCACTCTAATGATATCACTATTTTTATAACCATTTTATTATTAATAAAATATTACAAACAAGGGATTGCCATTTTTCACACCCCTTCTGGGAATCCAGAACACATGTGGTGGGGCCGGCTGCACCTGTGGGAGCAATGGGGAGCGTCAGCCCATGCTGTGCTGCACTGCTGAGCTGGCAGCACGGTGGATGCAGGCAGGACATTCTCCGTTTCCCCCAGAGCTGGGGCCTGCAGGCACCTTGCCGCCCCTTGGCACAGGCTGTGCCACCCAACAAAGCCCAGCAGGCCGGAAGGAGAGCCCGGGGGCTGTGGAGCTGCTTGGGCAGTCACTGCTTGGAGGGACATGGGCCAAAGCCATCCCTGAGCAGCCACTGCCAGCCCTGGCCCTCCCTGCCCCGTGACAGCTCCCCCAGACCCAGGGAACTGACTGACACAAACTCTACAGCCAGCAAAGAGTGGGTGGCTCCATAATTGCTCCTTTTCAGGTCTGGATATATTTTTTGGTGATCCATGGTTGCATTCCAGCCACCAGCAGAGGTTTGAATCCTTAGTCAGGCTGGACCAAAGGCTTTTTGTTCCTGCAGCCCAGAATTAAGCAGGGCATTGCATCCTTGGATATTGACCAGCCAGGAGAGAAAAGGTGTTAAAGAGATAATAAGACATCACTGTGTGTATGTTTTCATGCTAATTATATTTTCAGAGTTGAGAAAAACACTTAGGTTTGTTAGGAGGAAGCATTGCTAGAGATGTCAGTCTTTAATATTCGTAACTCATTGTTTATTGTCCCATCATTTTAATGGGAAAACAAAGGTGTTGTTATTTCTGCGAAGATAATTTTAAAACAGTAATTTCATTATCCTTGCTAGAGATCATTGCAAACATCCTTCTATTAGCTGTTATTGTTGCTGCTTGTCGTCACGAGCTTTTAACTGCTTTTAAAATAAAGAACTCTTCAAACAAACCCCACAAATTGTCACATTATATTGTTGGGCTTATGTGAGGGATCTGAGATGAGCTCTCTCACGTTGTGAAAGCTCTAAGGAGTGCTTTGAGTGTTAAAAGATTTGGTTTTCTTTGATTAATCCCCAGGCTCCATTGGGGTTAACACCTGTTTCATACAAAGCTAAAACAGGAAAAATAAAATGAGTTTGAGTCAATTCCAATTTGTATCAAGCTGTATTTGAGAGTGGTTCATCAGAGAGTGCTACAAACATTCTGTAGCAGTCTCTGATCTATTACTACTCTAGCAATGCCTAGAAACAGTACTAAAACCTGGGAGAAACCCCCAAAACTGGCCTTGGTCACATTTCCTGTTCTCTCTGTCCCACAGGGGAAGTGAAATTTCACCTCCACCCAAGCGAGCTGCAGGACCCTAAGTGCAGGGAAGGGCTGTTGGCAATTTCCACTTTGGATCTGGGGGAAGGGCTGGGTTATGGTTCAAAGCAGCTGCTGGAGACTTTAAGAGAAAATAATTCAGTTCTGGCCTTCTAAATAGTCGTCTACACTGATGTCAGATGAAACAGAAAAACCACAAGGGAGATCCTAAAATCTGTTCCCCACTCTCCTGCAGCACTGGAGAAGGAGCCGAGGGCAGGGGCTCCAAGAAAGCTCAGAAACTCTGTGAGGACACAGTGAATTTACTGAATTCTCTGCAGTAGCAAGCATTCATTCCAAGTGGGGATGTAGAACAATCACCAAAATTGCTCATGAAATCCAAGTTGACTTGAGTTATGGCTGGCAGGCACATTGTTCCAAGAGAAATTTCCAGCAAATTTCAACACTTTGTATTTACAGTGCAGGCATGGTGTTTGATGTGGGAATGTTCCTTTTGTGGTACAGCCTTTCCCTGGTCAGATTTTGGTTAAGAGAATGTTTAAGCAGTCGGACAAAGCAGTTATGGGAGGCAAAGTGCATGGTTTGTGTCTTTCCATTGCCCCTTTCACAGAATTCTGAGAATTCTCAGACTGACCAGGTTGGAAGAGACCTTCAAGTTCATCGAGTCCAACCCAGTCCCAACAGCTCAACTAAACCCTGGCACCCAGTGCCACATCCAGGCTTTGTTAAACACACCCAGGGATGGTGACTCCACCACCTCTCTGGGCAGCCATTCCAGAACTTTATCACCTTTCTGTAAAAACTTTTTCCAGATATCCAACCTGTATTTCCCTTGGTGCAGATTGAGTCTGTGTCCTCTGGTTCTGTCAGTGCTGCCTGGAGAAAGAGCCTGTGGGAACCCAGGAAATTCATCTGGTTGTCCTGAATGACCCAAGACTCTGTCAGGGGGCTCAGAGACCTTGGCACAGAGCCCAAGACCCCTGTGCCTTTGATTCAGCCCTTGGAAAAAACAATTACCAACCTTGTATGAAGAATGACAAGCCACAAAAGTTTAAGTAGAAGGATAGTGAATTTATCACACAGTGGAAAAATAGATTTTTGGTGGTTTTAGAATGGGGGTTCAGGGGGCAAGATGGAGGAATCTGGGCTTGTCCAGCCTTTCTCCTTCTTCTCCTTGGCCTCCATCTTCTGCTGTGATGTTGGCACTTACAGATTGGTTTAGAGTAGAAGCTCACTGTCTAACATAGGTGATAGGTGTTGGGAAGTAACTGTAAATATTGTGTACACAGCTTTTAGAATAAAGACATAACAGCACGTTGGGGCAGGCAGAGTTCCTCTGAGTGTCCTGCTGAGCAGATCTCAGCAAGTCAGAAGAAAGAATTTTATAAATAAGATACAATAAACAACCTTGAGCCTGAGAACTGAAGAGTTCTGCCTCATTCTTTGAGCACCGGGCTGGGAAAAGAGACTTTCTAACACATCTCAGGGTCACTCTGAGCAGCGAGAGACCCTGAGAAGAGCCCAGCCCCAGCTGAGCACAGGCACCTTTCAGGAGCTGTGCAGCGTGATGAGGGCAGCCCTGAGCATCCTTTTCTCCAGGCTCAGCACCCCCAGCTCCCTCAGGGGTTCCTCACAGGGTTTGTGTTCCCAGCCCCTCTCCAGCCTCGTTGTCCCCTCTGGATGTGCTCAGTGTCCCAAAGTCCTTCCCAAACTGAGGGGCCAGGGCTGGGCACAGCACTCAGAGTGTGCCCTCAGCAGTGCCCAGTGCAGGGGCACAACAACCTCCCTGCTCCTGCTGGCCTCACCATTCCTGATCCAGGCCAGGAGCCATTGGCCTCCTTGGCCACCAGGGCACTCTTCTGGCTCATGTCCAGCCTGCTGTCACCAGTATCTGCTGGGAAGGATGAAAGTTTGACAAGAAAGTCTCACAGATATGTGTGCTTGGCAGAAAGACTTTTGCATGTAGAGTCTGATGAAGGAATAGAGATGGAAGCATGTTTTGATATAGAAGAAAAGAATTGCTGAGCCACTCTTACTGGATAACCAAGGAGGCAAAATGTGTGCTAGTAAGAAGAGGTTTTTCTGGCTGAAACCCACCTCAGACAAGAAGATGTTTTTACCAAGCAGAAGGATAGCACAGGCAAACGAGTCAGCAAATGTTGCAAGTAGAAAAAAGGTCTCAGAATTTTCCACTGTTAGAAAACTGAAAAATATCTTCTAGCTTAAACTGTGATGTACAAAATTTTACTGATTGGAGAATAGTAACATTAATATGGTAATTATAGTAGTTGTGATAGGCTATAGATAAAAGTTAAGGTATAGATTGGTTTTACGGTATGAAAATGCTCAGCATAGAAAAGTATCTAATGCATTGTAACCAAAACCAAAGGGTATCCAGGCCTGCCTGCAGCTGTAGCTGACAGCTGTAGGCACAGCTCTGTCACCCACAACCCTGGACTGCTGTAACCTCTTGAATGGAATAAATTGCATTTTGTACACAATAAATTGCATTCTGGATGGAATAAACTGCATTTTGGATACAATAAACTGCATTTTGGAGAGCCCTTAGAGTCTCACATCCCTCATTTTGGCTCTTACAAGTACCCCCAGCTCCCTTTCTGCTCCTGAACACACAGATCAGGCTCATTTCATCATTTCCTGGCATTTTCCCTCTTTACACATCTGCCATGTTCCTGGGAAAGTCAGACAGCTGCACACAACAAAAGCTGATACTTTTTGGGATTTTTAGCAAATGAAGCCAAGCAGGGATCTGATTACTAAAAATAACCAGAAAGAAAGGAAAACCTGCGTTGGGTCCTAGGAAAATGCCAGCTACAAGAGATTTATTCCTTTGATGTGTAAATATAATATTATGTTCATTTTGGCTTGTATTATGCTAGCTTGGTGCACATGCGTAACCCAAAAGTGAATTAAAAGACATCGAAGAAGAAGAGAGCCTTCATCCACAGACGACCCCCAAAAAGGGGGGCAAACGAGTGGTAGAGCATGCACGGTAAAGGTGGTGATGAGGGCGGGGGTAGAAGTGTGATGAATTGAAAATGGGAGGAGATGCCATTGACATTTGGCATAGAAGGGGAGAATCTTCACTTGGCAAGCTCGTACGTGAGGTGGCAAGGGTCCAAGAACCTTGCACCTCGTGCCCCGTGGTTATCTTTTGCTTATGCACTATTATTGGAACTAAATTATCCCTTATATTTAATCAAATTATATTGTCAATATTTCAAGTGTATCCAATTTAATATATTTTCTAAACTATTCAGTTAAAATTGCTGCTCCCTCTAATATTGTTTGGTTTTTCTGATGATGGGATAATTGGGCAAACATACCAACGAGCACAAAGCCTTTATTTCTGCAAGCTCAGGGATGCTGGGGGGATCTTTGCACCATCAGGCCGAGGTACAAGGCTCTGGATCCTCCAAAGGAACACAGCCAGCCCCCTTGAGTAGGAGAAGGCACCGTCTCAGTTGCAGCCCCGGGTGCCTCCTGTGGGCCAGGGCACGGCCCCGGCTGTAAATGTGTTGGGCTGCAGAACAGGGCCAGGGCGGAGCTCAGCAGCCTGACCAGAGCCCAGGGCCGCAGCCCTTCCCTGCCGGGGCCCGAGCCTGCCACAGTCCGGCTCGGCCTGAGCAGCCCGGCCTGGCCCCAGGGGATGGGGTCCGCCCGCCCGCTGTGCCCGCAGGCCGGGCCCAAGGCTTTGCAAGAGGCTTTCTCCCAGCTTTGCAAAACCTCGGCCAAGTGACCCTTTGCTGTGCTGAGAAGAGTAAAAATCCCCCTCAAATGTAACCTCGCTGCACACCTCATGAGGCATTCCTGCACACCCTTAGGAGAGGCCATCAATACTCCTTTGTGATTCATGAGGGATCCCTGCACCCCTCGGTATGGACCCCAAAATATCCATGCCTGCCGCATGGGGCCCAGGACCAGATGATGCTGGGGAAGGAAATGCGCCCTTAGCCCAGGGACGCACAGCATGGGCTCCCCCAGCCCTCAGGGCCCCGCCACTGGTCACAGCAGCCCCTGCCTGGCTCCTGCCTGCCCACACCGTGGGCATCCATGGCTGCTCCTGGCCATGGATCTCTGCCTGTGCTTCCGCTGAGTGGGCTTTGATCCTGCCACCACCTGGACAGAGCTGTGACAACTCCATTTCTTTATTGAAACATCAAATGCGGGCCAAGCCCTGCCCTGGCAGACAGGGGCTGGCCAACTTCAATCCTGGCTGGGGAACAGGACCAGGGGGCTCAGGGGCAGAGGGTCTCGTTTCGGAGGGGTGGGTTTTGGGAAGAGTTCATGACGGTGCTGGAGCCATGGCAGGGCAGAGAGGGGCACACATGCAAAATTTGGATAACAGGTTGAGAGCATTTTACCTGAGTTGTTAGGCTCCTCTTCTAGAGATGCACGGGAGCTCCTGTGGAGAGACAAGGTGGCTGAGGCCCCAGCTGCCAGTGGCACACAGGGACCCTCCTGCACAGCCGGGCCCAGAGCTGGCAAGGCTCCCCAGCACGGCTGGAGCTGCTGGCACAGCTTGGCCCAGCTGCACAGCTGCCCCTCAAGGCCCCGGCCAGCAGGGCACGGCTGTGGGCAGGCTCCATGGCCAGGAGTGGGCCCCAGAGCGCCTCTGCCTTTCAAGGGCAATCTCGTCCCTGCTCTTTCTCCTCCTCACTGTGCTGTGCCTCTGCCCTGTGCCCCTGGGGCTGCTCTTGGCCAGGCAGCCTCAGTGGGAGCCAGCACTGGCTGCAGCCCCAGCGGGCCCCCCAGGAACAGGCCCAGCAATGAGGAGGCCAATGAAAGCTCTGGGCAGCAGCAGAACCCTCAGCAGAGTTCTTTGGACAATCATGGACTGGCCACACCTACACTGCAGCCTCACTGGGAATGTTTCCTATGTACAGTAGACTTTCAAAAGAAGCTGTTTGAGGGAAAGGTGAACTAAAAACTCACCCTTTACTGTTCCAGCAACTCCAAATTCGGAGACAGCATAAGATGAAGATCAGCTCCAAGAGAAGCAGGCCTGCGAGTAACCCTAGCCAGAAGCCTGTTCCCTGACAGAAACCCCCTCCAGGGCCCTTCTGGGAATCAGGAACATGTGCTGTGGTTCCAGCTGCACCTGTGGGAGCAATGGGGAGCGTCAGCCCGTGCTGTGCTGCACTGCTGAGCTGGCAGCATGGTGGATGTGGGCAGGACGTTCTCGGTTTCCCCCAGAGCTGGGGCCTGCAGGCACCTTGCCGCCCCTTGGCACAGGCTGTGCCACCCAACAACGCCCAGCAGAGGCTGGGAGGAGAGCCCGGGGGCTGTGCAGCTGCTTGAGCAGTGACTGCTTGGAGGGACACGGGCCAAAGCCATCCCTGAGCAGCCACTGCCAGCCCTGGCCCTCCCCGCCCCGTGACAGCTCCCCCAGCCCCAGGGCACAGAGTCAGGCCTTGTCAGGACCCAGTGCAGCCCGTGCCCAGTCAGGAGCCAAGGCTGGCTCTGGACCTGGGCTCACGGCAGGGCTCCTGCTCGGGGCTGCTCCTGTGCCTTGGGCCTCTGGGCACTCAGGGCCAGCTCCAGAGCAGCTGCAGCAGGAGGGACATTGGTGCACAAGTCCCCTTTCCCCGGGGCTGTGAACGAGCTCCAAAGGCACCTCCAGCTTTGGCTGCGGCCAGGCCGTGCAAGGGCAGGCCCTGGAGGAAGAGCTGCAGCCACGCAGCCCTGCTGAGCCCAGCACAGCAATTACCTTCTGAGCCTGTGCTCGTACCCATGCCTGTGTTTGGCTTGGCCTTCCTTCCTGCAGGAGGGGCTGCCAATCGGCCTCTGCTTCGTTGTGGAAACACCTCCTTCTGTCCTGCCTTTTGGCCCATCACTTGAGAAACAAAAAGTACACCTTAACAGACGGAACAGTTATCCATTATTTTGATGGCATGTTCACGACCTCATGCTTATGCAATATCAGGTAAAATCAACAAATCATCTGGGCTTTTTCAGCTGGGCCAGGGCCCACCCTCCTCCAAACATCTGCCAGCGCTGAGCAGAAGCTGTGAGTGGATCGTGCAGGGCGAGGGCACACACGTGCCTGGCTCTGTTCTGGCACCTGCAGCGAAGCCCCCCTGGCCGAGCTTTGGGCTCTGAGCTGGCAGCTCTCCCAGGGGAAAGGCCTTGACCTACCCTCACCATCTCCCAGAGGCTCAATCCTGAACGTGGGCTGGGAAGCCAGATCACCTTTACCAACAGGCTCAGCTGCAAAGAAAGGCAGGACACAACAGCTCCAATGGCACTGCTGAAGATTCTCCTTCAGGCCTGAGTGGCAGTGAGGGCACCTGGGTGATTGGTGACATCCAAGGCACTGCCTTGGCTCTGCCTTCCACTCAGGAGCAGGGCCAGGGGGACCTCGTGATTGCAGTGGCCCCACACTGGGATGGAAGGAGCCCCTTGTGGGGCAGTCAGGACAGAATGGACTCCCTGGAGCTGCCAGCAGCTCCAAACCCAGCCCCAGGCAGGGCCAGGGCTTGGCAGTAGCAGCAGAAGCAGCTCAGCCTCCCTAGGGGTAGCAAAGGAGCTGAGAAAGGCTCAGCCCTAGGCCCAGCCCCTTCCCTCTCTGCTCTGCTCTGTGGCTGCACAGAGCACACAGAAGGACACAGTGACATTGCACACAGGAGGAGGATGGACAGATAAATACTCTTTCCTCCCACTGACAGAGATCCTGTAGTATCCCTCAGGGCTCCAGAAGGGAGCAGGGCAAGGTTTCCAGAACTGATCAACCTTCAGTGAAATTTAAGGGAACTGGCTCATGAGTAAACTCTTGCCACACAGCCACGGATTATTCTGTCAGGAAAGGTACATTGAGAACTTGCCTTCAACATCTGGCAAGGTCTTCAAACTACCATTCACCAGCATTTCCAAGTAATCCAAGTCATGATCTCAGTCGAGAAGGGATCACAGATCCTACAGAACCATTTCCATGGTGTGCTGGGATCCCCTTCTCCCTTGGGGAATTGGGCACTGCCAGGGGGTGGGGTAAGGCTGTGGGAGCCTGTGCCTCCTGGTCACTCTCCACGCTCTTTGCAGGTCCTGTGCAACATGCCTGGAGGGGCAGCTGCAGCAGCCCAGGGCCCTGGGGCTCTCTCCCTCCTTCCCACACAGGAAAGCCTCACTAAATGCTTGGGGAAATCTGCAGTGCCCCAGCTGTCACTCCCAACCTCCGTCCTTCCCTCCTGCTTGCCCACCTGCCCATGGAACAGCTCCCACAGCCCACGGGCACATGGCCAGGCCCTCTCAGGACACACTGGAGCCTTGGTCTCCCCCTCTGCCCTTTCCCCACCACGGGCACCCCGTGCAGCCGCTCCCAGGTTTCGGGACGTGTCTCCCACGGAGGGAGCCCAGCAGGACAGCTCAGTACCCGAGTGCCCTGAGCCTGCTCAGGACAATTCCTCTGGGCTGTGCCCATCTTGTTCGGGTTGTGCCCGCAGTGCCAAGCAGCAGAGAGGGCAGCTCAAGCCTCAGCAGGGCTCAGGCCCAGAGGCACACCAATTACCTCCTGTGGCTGTGCCTGGCATCACCCTCCTTCCTGCAGGAAATGCCACCTTCCATAGAGCCCCTCTGTCCATCCCTTGATAAAGGAAGAGGCACAGCTGGATCAGATGAAATCATTGCACATTCAGGAGGTGGCCTCTTCAGGACGCAATACTTCTCCAAAACATGGGTAAGGAGCAGGAAAATCCTGATCCCCCCTAACCATTGGGGCTGGCTTTGGCCCTCCCTCCTCCAAGTGGCTACACCTCAGGATATGCCTGGGGACCGGGAAAATGCAGGGGATCCCTGGTGAGTTGGGGATGTGTAGCAGCTGATGCCCAATGCCTTCCTGCAGAGGCTGGGGAGAAGCTGCAGCCAGGCCAGGCTGGGAAACAGCCCTGCAGGGCATGGAAGCAGCAGCGGGGCAGCGAGGCTGCCATGGATCCCTTCCCGCTGTTCTGGGCATGGCATGTCCAGACATGCAGCCAGAGCCCTCGGCTGCTGAGCCCCAGGACAAGGCTGAGGAAAATGCTCTCACCATTGCCTTTGAGCAGTTCTGTCACTATTGTTTTCAAGATGTTGTTTGGCTCGTGGGGTTTCTTGTGTCCTGGGGCTTTGTTCTTCCCTCTCAGAGGACCTTAACGGAAAGTAGTTCCATTTCCCATGAATGGATGCCACAGAAGCAGGGCTCAGCCTGTTGCGTCAGCAGGGACAACACTACTCACCCCAGCGACTGGAGCCAGGCCTCTCTGTAGGAATCAGCAAAGGGGCAGGAAAAGTCCTCCCTGCAGACACATCTGTAACACAACAGCCACAGTAGCTTGTATAACCTGGTTGCTGTGAAGTTGTCAACAATTATTACTGTGTAGGACAGTGAGAACATACCTGAAGGAGGCTCCAAAGGCTTCAACACTTTTCTCAACCAATCTAATGGGGAAGCCTTTTGAGCAACCTCATCTAGAACGGAGCACAGATGAGAACATTTTTCAGGGTGTGTTGGGATCCCCTTCTGCTTTGGGAATTGGGCACTGAAAGGGGGTCAGGTAAGGCCGTGGGAGCCAGGGGTGAATGGGCAAGGTCAAACTGCACAAGGGCCTGAGGAGCTCTGGGCAGGCTCCTGGTCACTCTGCACCCTCTTTCCCTGCCCTGTGCAACATCCATAGTGGGGCGGCTGAAGCAACCCAGGGCCCTGGGAGCTCTTGGCTGCCTTGCCCCAGGTGAAGGCTGAGGGAATGCACCCACCTTGTCCTGCCTGCTGCATTTCCTTCAGCATTTCCCTCATTTGTTCAGATGGCTCATGGGGTTTCTTCTGTCCAATAGCTTTGTTCTTTCCCCTTGGAGGACCTTAGAGCAACACGGTTCCATTTCCCATGAATGGATGCCACAAAAGCAGGGCTCAGCCTGCAGGGTCAGCAGGGACACACTACTCACCCCTGCGACGGGAGCCTGGCTTCCGTGTAGGGACAGGAAAAGTCCTCCCTGCAGACACATCTGTAACACATCAGCCACTGAAGCTTCTGCCATCTCTGCTCAGCTGCACGGGCACCACTGAGCCTCAGGAGCAGTGAGGGGATCGCGCAGGGCGAGGGCACACACGTGCATGGCTCTGCCCTGGCACCTGCAGCGATGCCCCCCTGGCCGAGCTTAGGGCTCTGAGCTGGCAGCTCTCCCAGGGGAAAGGCCTTGACTTACCCTCACCATCTCCCAGAGGCTCAATCGTGGATGTGGTTTGGGAAGCCAGATCACCTTCATCAACAGGTTCAGCTGCAAAGAATGGCAGGACAGAACATCACCCGTGGCAGTGTAGCAGATCCTCAGGCTGAAGGCAAGGCTCAGCCCTGGGGCACAGCCCTGGGCCTGGCCCCTCCCCATTCTACTCTTCTCTGTGACTGCACAGAGCACACGGAAGGACACAGTGGCATTGCACATGGGAGGAGGATAGACAGCTAAATGCTCCTTCCTGCCACTGACAGCCATCCTGTGGGATCACTCGGTGCTCCAGAAAGAAGCAGGCAAGGTTTACAGAATTCTTCAGCCCTGACTTAACGTTAACGAAAATGGCCGATGGGTGAGCTCTTGCCACATGGACACTGATTATTCTGCCAGTAAAAAGGGAAATTCAGAACTTGCCTTTGGCATTTGCCATGACATTCAAAGTGTCATTCACCTGGACTTCCAAATCTTCCAAGGCGTGATCCAAATCTAGAATGGAGCAAAGACCTGAACCATTTTCTTTTGTGTGCTGGGAACCCCTTCTGGCTTGGGAATTGGACACTGCAAGGGGGTTGGGTACGGCCGTGGGAGCCAGGTGTGAATGGACAAGGTCAAACTGCACAAAGGGCCTGGGGAGCTCTGGGCAGGCTCCTGGTCACTCTGCACCCTCTTTCCATGCCCTGTGACACATCCATGGTGGGGCGGCTGAAGCAACCCAGGGCCCTGGGAGCTCTCACTTCCACAGCTGCAACTCTTGCTAAATCCCTGGGGAAAACTGCAGCAGGCAGTGCCACAGCTATCCCCCTGTACCCCTCCATCCCTCCTGCCCCTTCTCCTTCCCTTTCTACCTACTTCTGTCTCTCCAACCATCTTTCCCCTGGGACAAATCCCCCAGCACACTGGCACATAGCCAGGCCCTCTCAGGACACACTGGAGCCTTGATCTCCCCCTCTGCCCTTTCCCCACCACGGGCAGCCCCTGCAGCCACTCCCAGGTTTCGGGACGTGTCTCCCACGGAGGGAGCCCAGCAGGACAGCTCAATATCCGAGTGCCCTGAGCCTGCTCGAGACAATTCCTCTGGGCTGTGCCCGTCTTGTCCGGGCTGTGCCCGCAGTGCCAAGCAGCAGAGAGGGCTCAAGCCCAGAGGCACAGCAATTACCTCCTGTGGCTGTGCCTGGCATCGCCTCCCTTCCTGCAGAAGAGGCTGTCCATGAGCCACTGGTTCCTCCATGAAATGCTTCCTTTTGCACAGCCTCTCCATCTGCTTCTGGAGAAAAGAGAGAGCTGGATCATATTGGACTGTTCCCCATTGGAGAGGTGGCATCTTCAGGAGGCAATGCCTCTCAAAGACATGGTTAAGATTTAAGAAATCCCTTTCAACTTTTTGGGTAGGGCAGGGTTCTCCCTTCTCCATATAGGTGCCCCTTCTGATTTGCCTGGAGACGGGAAATTGCAGGGCATCTCATGCCTGTGGTGCGGTTTGGGCTGCCTGTCAGCTGATGCCCAGTGCCTTCCTGCACAGGCTGGGGAGAAGCTGCAGCCAGGTCAGGCTGGGAAACTGCCCTGCAGGGCATGGAAGCAGCAGCGGGGCAGCGAGGCTGCCATGGATCCCTTCCTGCTGTGCCAGGCTTGGCGTGTCTAGATGTGCAGCCAAAGCCTCGGCTGCTGAGCCCCAGGTGAAGGCTGAGGGAATGCACCCACCTTGTCCTGCCTGCTGCATTTCCTTCAGCATTTCCTTCATTTGTTCAGAGGGCTCATGGGGTTCATTCAGTCCTGTAGCTTTGTTCTTTCCCCTTGGTGGACCTTGGAGCAACACGGTTCCATTTCCCATGAATGGATGCCACAAAAGCAGGGCTCAGCCTGTGGGGTCAGCAGGGACACACTACTCACCCCTGCGACGGGAGCCTGGCTTCCATGTAGGAATCATCACAGGGACAGGAAAAGTCCTCCCTGCAGACACATCTGTAACACATCAGCCACAGAAGCTTCTGCCATCTCTGCTCATCTGCACGGGCACCACTAAGCCGCAGGAGCAGTGAGGGGATTGCCCAGGGCGAGGGCACACACGTGCACGGCTCTGTCCTGGCACCTGCAGCGATGCCCCCCTGGCCGAGCTTTGGGCTCTGAGCTGGCAGCTCTCCTAGGGGAAAAGCCTTGACCTACCCTCACCATCTCCCAGAGGCTCAGACATGGATGTGGTTTTGGAAGCCAGATCACATTCACCAACAAGTCCAGCTGCAAAGAAAGGCCGGACAGAACATCACCCATGGCACTATAGCAGATCCTCAGGCTGCAGGCAAGGCTCAGCATTGGGGCACGGTCTTGGGCCTGGCCCCTCCCCATTCTACTCTTCTCTGTGACTGCACAGAGCACACAGAAGGACACAGTCATTGCACACGGGAGGAGGATGGACAGCTAAATGCTCCCTCCTCTCACTGACAGCCATCCTGTGGGATCACTCAGGGCTCCAGAAAGGAGCAGGGCAAGGTTTACAGAATTCTTCAGCCCTGACTTAACGTTAACAAAAATGGCCGATGGGTGAGCTCTTGCAACATGGACACTGATTATTCTGCCAGTAAAAAGGGAAATTCAGAACTTGCCTCTGGCATTCGCCATGACATTCAAAGTGTCATTCACCTGGACTTCCAAATCTTCCAAGGCGTGATCCAAATCTAAAATGGAACAAAGACATGAACCATTTTCTTTTGTGCCCTGCGATCCCCTTCTGCTTTGAGCATTGGGCATTGCAAGGGGGTCGGGTATGGCCGTGGGAGCCATGTGTGAATGGACAAGGCCAAACTGCACAGGGGCCTCAGGAGCTCTGGGCAGGCTCCTGGTCAATCTGCACACTCTTTCCATGCCCTGTGCAACATCCATGGTGGGGCGGCTGAAGCAACCCAGGGCCCTGGGAGCTCTCACTTCCACAGCTGCAACTCTTGCTAAATCCCTGCGGAAAACTGCAGTAGGCAGTGCCACAGCTATTCCTGTGTCCCCCTCCATCCCTCCTGCCCCTTCTCCTTCCCTTTCTACCTACTTCTATCTCTCCAACCGTCTTTCCCCTGGGACAAATCCCCCATCCCAAGGGCACATAGCCAGGCCATCTCAGGACACACTGGCGCCTTGCTCTCCCCCTCTGCCCTTTCCCCACCATGGGCACACCGTGCAGCTGCTCCCAGGCTTCGGGACATGTCTGCCATGGAGGGAGCCCAGCAGGACAGCTCAGTAGCCGAGTGCCCTGAGCCTGCTCGGGATAATTCCTCTGGGCTGTGCCCGTCTTGTCCGGGCTGTGCCCGCAGTGCCAAGCAGCAGAGAGGGCAGCTCAAGCCTCAGCTGGGCTCAGGCAAAGAGGCACAGGAATTACCTCCTGTGGCTGTGCCTGCCATCGCCTCCCGTCCTGCAGAAGAGGCTGTCCATGAGCCACTGGTTCCTCCAGGAAATGCTTCCTTCTGCACAGCCTCTCCATCTCCTTGTGGAGAAAAGAGAGAGCTGGATCAGATTGGGCTGTTCCCCATTGGAGAGGTGGCATCTTCAGGAGGCATTGCCTCTCAAAGACATGGTTAAGATTCAAGAAATCCCTTTCAACTTTTTGGGTAGGGCAGGGTTCTTCCTTCTCCATATAGGTGCCCCTTCTGATTTGCCTGGAGATGGGAAATTGCAGGGCATCTCATGCCTGTGGTGCGGTTTGGGCTGCCTGTCAGCGGATGCCCAATGCTTTCCTGCAGAGGCTGGGGAGAAGCTGTCGCCAGGCCAGGCTGGGAAACTGCCCTGCAGGGCATAGAAGCAGCAGCGGGGCAGCGAGGCTGCCATGGATCCCTTCCTGCTGTGCCAGGCTTGGCGTGTCCAGATGTGCAGCCAAAGCCTCGGCTGCTGAGCCCCAGGTGAAGGCTGAGGGAATGCACCCACCTTGTCCTGCCTGCTGCATTTCCTTCAGCATTTCCCTCATGTGTTCGGATGGCTCATGGGGTTCATTCAGTCCTGTAGCTTTGTTCTTTCCCCTTGGTGGACCTTGGAGCAACACGGTTCCATTTCCCATGAATGGATGCCACAAAAGCAGGGCTCAGCCTGTGGGGTCAGCAGGGACACACTACTCACCCCTGCGACGGGAGCCTGGCTTCCGTGTAGGGACAGGAAAAGTCCTCCCTGCAGACACATCTGTAACACATCAGCCACAGAAGCTTCTGCCATCTCTGCTCATCTGCACGGGCACCACTGAGCCGCAGGAGCGGTGAGGGGATCGTGCAGGGCGAGGGCACAGACGTGCATGGCTCTGTCCTGGCACCTGCAGCGATGCCCTCTTGGCCGAGCTTTGGGCTCTGAGCTGGCAGCTCTCCTAGGGGAAAAGCCTTGACCTACCCTCACCATCTCCCAGAGGCTCAGACATGGATGTGGTTTTGGAAGCCAGATCACCTTCACCAAAAAGTTCAGCTGCAAAGAAAGGCCGGACAGAACATCACCTGTGGCACTGTAGCAGATCCTCGGGCTGCAGGCAAAGCTCAGCCCTGGGGCACAGCCCTGGGCCTGGCCCCTGCCCATTCTGCTCTTCTCTGTGACTGCACAGAGCACACAAAAGGACACATTGGCATTGCGCACGGGAGGAGGATGGACAGCTAAATGCTCCTTCCTCTCACTGACAGCCATCCTGTGGGATCCCTCAGTGCTCCACAAAAGAGCGGGGCAAGGTTTACAAAATTCTTCAGCCCTGACTTAACGTTAACAAAAATGGCCGATGGGTGAGCTCTTGCCACATGGACACTGATTAGTCTGCCAGTAAAAAGGGAAATTCAGAACTTGCCTCTGGCATTCACCAAGACATTCACAGTGTCATTCACCTGGACTTCCAAATCTTGCAAGGCATGATCCAAATCTAGAATGGAACAAAGATCTGAACCATTTCATTTTTGTGTTGGGATCCATTTCTGCCTTTGGGAACAGGGCATTGCAAGGGGGTTGGTTAAGTCTACGGGAGCCAGGTGTGAATGGACAAGGCCAAACTGCACAGGGGCCTCGGGAGCTCTGGGCAGGCTCCTGGTCACTGCACCTTCTTTGCAGGCCCTGGGACACATCCCTGGAGAGGAAACTGGGGCTGCCCAGGGCCATGGGGTCTCTCTCCCTCCCCCAGAGGAAACCCTCCCTAAAGGCCTGGGGAAAACCATCCCCAGCGCTTCCCGGGGAGCAGGGAGCGCTGTCCCGGGAAAGGGGAGCCAGGCTGCCGGCTCACCTGCCCGCCACCCTTGCAGCGGAGCAGCCTGGGCAGCCCTGGCAGGCAGGGCCACGGCCAGGAGGAGCAGGAGGAAGAGGCGCAGAGCAAGGGCCATGGTGCCTTGCCCTCTGCCAGTCCCGCAGCTCTTGCTGCCACCGCTGTCCTGACGCTGCTGTCCCAATGTCAGCACCACTGCTGCCACCGCCGCTGCTGCCGCAACAGTTGTGCTCAAGCACTGACTGCTCGCTCCTTGTGCTGCTGTGCAACCACGGGGCTCTGGCACCTCTGTGACCTCAGAGCCCACAGTGACCTCAGCCTGCTGTGACCCCTGAGCCTGCTGTGACCTCATGGCCTCAGCTGTACCCCCAGAGTGTGCCCGCATCTGTACAAATGGACTGCCTTGGTTGTTTTTGTGTATCCCAGGTCCATTGCTCAGCAAAACCTTAATTGTCACCTGCTGACATTGTGGGTCAGACTGTTTCCATGGAGGTGGTCTTGATGGCTTCCCTCTTTTCCTGGGCTTGCCACTGGAGGAGGTCCAGGCCCAGATGATGCCAGGGAAGGAAATGTGCCCTCAGCCCAGGGATGCTCAGCATGGGCTCCCCCAGCCCAGGGGACCCCGCCGCTGGTCACAGCAGCCCCTGCCTGGCTCCTGCCTGCCCACACCGTGGGCATCCACGGCTGCTCCTGGGCATGGAGCTCAGCCAGTGCGGCTGCCAGGTGGGCTTTGCTGCTGCTGCCACCCAGACACTGGGGTGACAGCTCCATCTCTTTATTGCAACAGAAATGCTGGGCCAAGTTCTGCCCACCTTCAGTAGGGGCCAGAGATCAGGGCCAGTGCCATCAGGGGGAGAGGACCTTGTTTGGGTGGTGGCAGCACCTGCGCAGCAACAAGTTGGTAAAGCAGCTGTGGCAGGGGCATCGGGCATGGGCATGGCAATGGGGAATGTCTGGTACACGTGTCCCAGAGTGAGGCGTTTGGCCGCTCCTGTGAAGCTGCAGATGGACGCCTGTTGAGACAGGAGGTTGCTGAGCTCCCAGTTGCACCTGGCACACAGAGACCCTCCTGCCCAGCAGGAGATTCCCGCTGTGCTCAAAGTTTGCCTCTGAAGACTGAGAGGTGAGCTTCTCAGAAATCCCAGAAAATATCATGGAAAAGGTTTTAGGTTGGTTGTTGTCGCTTGGTAAAATGTCCAGTGGGAAAAGAGCCTCTCCAGTATGCTGGGTGCCTTGTGATGACTTAGTTCTTCTTAAAGATCACCAATTAAATTCAGTTTTATTTTTTATTCTACAAGTAATAAAGTGTTCTACCTTTTTCAGAATTCTATAACTACTTTGAAAAATCCTGAACTCCTGTGGGAAAAGGGAAGAAATATATGGGGATTTTTTTCTACAAAAACTGTTTCTGAATATTTTGAATAATTTCTGCTATGTAAAAATGTGAAATGAAGACAAAATAGGGTCGCTTTTTCTCAGGAGCCCCGTGCCCAGCTGCTGTCTGCCCAGCCCTGGCTGTGCCCAGACAAGCAGCTCCGCCAGCATTGGTGGTAGCACCCAGACACCTGAGCGGAAGGCCAACGATGTTGGTGGACTCAGGCCCTTCCCTGGTAGGAGGGCTGCACCTCCTGGCCTGGCTGGACACCAGGGCCAGCACCTTTGGGGACAGAGGGTCCTGTTCTGGGTGGTGAAGGCAACAGCATGTCCCCAGCAACAAGCTGGTAATGCAGCTGTGGGGAAGGGACAATGGACACTGGCACGGAGATGCAAGATGACAAGTCCAGTTGATTTTAGAAGTGTAAAAATATTCAAAGTTATTCTGAATTCTAAAACTACTTTGAAAAATCCTTACCAACTAAGCAAAAAGCGGGCAAATTTTTGACGATTTCTTTATTAGGAAAAAAATAAACCCTACCTATTTCTAAAGGTTTCTAATTAATAAAATGAAGAACTAAGCCAAAATATGGTGTCTCAGGAGCCCCATGTTCGGCCACTGCCTGCCTACCCATGCCTGTGCCCAGACAAGCAGCTCAGCCTGTGCTGGTGGTAGCTCACAGACACATGAGCTGAAGCCCAAAGACGTTGCTGTACTCAGACCCTTCCCTGTCTGGAGGGCTGCACGTCCTGGCCTGGCTATAGAGCAGAGCAAGCCCCACTGGAGACAGACGGTCCTGTTGTTGGTGGTGGTGGCAACAGCATGACCCCAGCAACAAACTGGTATTGCAGCCATGGCAGGGACAACGGACACTGGCACAGGAATGAGAGATGACAGGTCCAGTTCTCCCTGGCTGAGTTATTTGGCCGGTCTTGTGAAGCTGCAGAGGCGTGACTGTGGAAAGAGGAGGTGGCTGAGGCCCCAGCTGCCAGTGGCACACAGGGACCCTCCTGCACAGCAGGGCCCAGAGCTGGCAAGGCTCCCCAGCACAGTTGGAGCTGCTGGCACAGCTTGGCCCAGCTGCACAGCTGCCCCTCAAGGCCCCGGCGAGCAGGAAACGGCTCTGGGCAGGCTCCCTGGGCAGGAGCGGGCCCCAGAGCGCCTCTGCCTTTCAAGGGCAATCTCGTCCCTGCTCTTTCTCCTCCCCACTGTGCTGTGCCTCTGCCCTGTGCCCCTGGGGCTGCTCTTGGCCAGGCAGCCTCAGTGGGAGCCAGCACTGGCTGCAGCCCCAGCGGGCCCCCCAGGAACAGGCCCAGCAATGAGGAGGCCAATGAAAGCTCTGGGCAGCAGCAGAACTCTCAGTAGAGTTCTTTGGACAATCATGGACTGGCCACACCTACACTGCAGCCTCACTGGGAATGTTTCCTATGAACAGTAGACTTTCAAAAGAAGGTGTTTGAGGGAAAGATGAACTAAACTCCCACTGTCTTATGTCCAAATTCGGACAGAGCATAAGATGAAGATAAGCTCCAAAACAAGCAGGCCTGCGAGTAACCCCAGCCAGCAGCCTGTTCCCTGACAGAAACCCCTTCCAAGGCCCTTCTGGGAATCAGGAACATGTGCTGTGGTTCCAGCTGCACCTGTGGGAGCAATGGGGAGCGTCAGCCCGTGCTGTGCTGCACTGCTGAGCTGGCAGCACGGTGGATGCAGGCAGGACGTTCTCCATTTCCCCCAGAGCTGGGGCCTGCAGGCACCTTGCTGCCCCTTGGCACAGGCTGTGCCACCCAACAAAGCCCAGCAGAGGCCAGGAGAGGAGCCTGGGGGCAGCAGGAAGCTGAGAGAAGGCCCTGCTCTAGAACTGAGGGAGTTCCACCGAAAGCAAACAAAGATGGCAACTTGAAGACATTCCCACTGTGCTCAAAGTTTGTCTGAGAAGACTAAGATGTGAGTTTGTCAAAAATCCCAGGAAATATCTGGGAAAAGGTTTTATGTATGTTGGTTGTGACTGTCGTGGGGGGACGGTATGATGCTTGTATCCCCATTCATCTGTTCTGTGCCTTTAAGACTGTCTCTGAAGAGTGAAAGTTTTGTTTGGGTTTCTCTTATCAGGGACACAGACATGGGCAGTACATAGGGCGGTTTTTGCTTTTTGCTTGTGGCTTTCTGCTTTGCTTGCTGTCTCGCTGCTCTTGCTTTTGCTCCTGCTTATTAGCTAGTTCTAGCTAAACAGTCCAAATTCCTTCCTGGACTGTTTCTCCTCTCCTTTTTCTGTGACAATCTCGAACTTGCTCCGGACTGAGACTTGGGAAGACCGAGGGTTTGCACCATTTGGCTGCAGCAGCTGCCCCAGCGTTGGAGGGACTAATAGAGCAAGCACCCCCGGAAGAGACTTTCTGATTTTGTCATCTTTCTCAGAGCGGTGTCATCTGGTATTGTTCATTTTGTGTGCTGGGGGTGCTGTGCCTGTTAAATAAACACGTTCTTTCCACTTCTTTCTGAGAAATTTTTTCCCGAACTGGTTGGGGGGAGGAGCCATGTGGGTTTGCTTTCCATCTGTTCCCACAAAATTTACAAGCAATACCCATCATGCCTTCATCACAACCCCACAATGGACCACTGAATCCAGGCCCTATATTACAGAGCTGCAGGATTCCCCCCTTTCACTTTACTCCCTTAGGTGAGAACAGTCAGTGCAGGGACCCTGAGATGTGCAGCTCTGTGAGCAAACCCTATTAGCTCTTGATGTTTCTACTGGCAGGAAGATGTCTGGGCTAAATACCTTGATGTTTGTGTAACTGTGTATTCAGTGAAAAGTCACTTAAGGATGTGGCTAATTAAAAAGGACTCTTGTTCCAGCCTTGAGACTTCAACCTCAGATGGTTCCCCACTGCTTACCCTTGATAATGAACCACTCCTTAATGGGCTTGGATATGCTTAGGGAGACATTCAGAGCAAGGTGGCTCTTAGGGAAGCTGTGTCTGAAAAGGACGTGTGCTGTGTTGCTATCCTTGAAAAATCTCATTTCAGTAAAGCCAAAAAAAGAAGAAAGAGAGTGAGACACTGCCTTTAAGTGTCTGAAGACAACTTCTACAGTATTGCTGCGGATTTGAAAAGGGTCTTTCAAAGAACAAACCAGAATAGATGGTATTTCCTCCGTCTATTCTGGTTTCTTCTTTGAAAGACCTTAAAGAAAAAGCCAGAATAGACTGAGAAAATACCCTGGGACAAAGAGGATGCACAGGACTCTGCCCCAGATGACCATTTGGGACCTTTGCCTGAGGACAACGCAGCTCAGGAGACGAGTTCTTTCAAGTTTTCCTTCTTTGGAGGCACAGAGGAGTTGGGCATCAAAGAAGGTATCAGCAGAACCCTTCTAACAGTGCCATTGCTAAGGAAGAGCTTCTGGCAGGCCCTGTAGGGCAACATGGTGTAAAGAAGGTCAGGATGCAGGGGATTTTCAGCAACAGAAGTCAGTAATTAGGCAGAAGCATTTTGATCTTCAGTTCTGCTTGCCGGGGCTGAGGTAGATTACTGAGAGGTGCCTCATGCTTGCATCTCAGGAATTCTGAAAGGCTTGCTTTGAGAAGGCATTGGGAGTTTTTGCTGAGTGGTGAAAAATCTTGTTCTCATGCCCTGCACTCCTCAAACAGGGAAAAAGGTGACACACCAGTCATATCAAGAACCTCACAAGGCTTTTAAGAAAATGTGCGTTAATGTAGAGGGAGGAGCAAAGTCCGAGAGCTGGCCCCAAGATCCATGAACATTCTGTTTGTTACTGAATTCTACCCTTGGACCTTTAGGAAAAGGAAATGGAATGACACATGACCATTGGGGTGTCCTAAACTTAGATAAAGTGAGGCCGTCTGAAATGAAGATGAAACAACATTAACTCAAGTCCCGGTCATGCAGGAGAGAAAAGAAACCCCGTGAAGATATCCAAAATATTAAAAAACCCAACGCAACAGCACAAAGCAACGAGCCCCCTACACTTGTGCTGAACTGAGAAGGTATTCAGTGTCTTCTGAATGCAATGAGAAATGTTTAAGAATACATAAGGGATCCCTGGAACAAAGTGGAAAATACTGGAGCTGAGACGTAGCTTAGAAAGTCTGGCAGGGTCAGATTCTGTCCTTCCTAAATCTCTCTTCTCCACTGTAAGTATTTCACGTGAAAGGAGGAATTTTTCCTGACCAGTAGAGGAATAATCTGGTTTTGCCTTTTTTTCTCTATTGGTGCTGTCATTGCAGAGCCTTACACACTTGGGACAATAAAGCCGGTAAAAGCCACATGGCAAGAGGATCCACGTTTCCAGGACAGCAGTTCTGAGGGTGACGATGAGCCTGAGATGACAGAAATCGAACAGGACCAAGAAATGCAAGTTGCATTTCTCTTTGTTGTCTACTTGGCTGTAGTAGTTGGATGCTGTGGGAATATTAATAGCAGCACTCAGGGAATGGGAAACTGACATTGCACACCTCTGAGCAATGAAAGTCATCTTGGAAAACCTTTTGTGCTGCACAGAGTCAAAACTCCCAGCAGCCCACTGGATGTGAATGTGAATATGGAAAGAAAGAGTAGAGCACAAGAAATTAACTGGGTCATTTTGGTTTGACCAACTCCAAACTGAGTTTGGCCAAAAGCCCAAGACACAGTCAGTTTTCTCTTTAAAAGGGGGTTTTGTAAAATAAAAAGCTCTATTCGGTTCCTAGGGAATGAAGCTTTTCAATGTACGGCATATCTCTGAAGAACTACAGGATTAACTTGTGTTCATGGAATTTGATAGTACAATTTAGGATGCTCAAATCCCTTTGTCCTTTTCTAGGTTTCTTTCTTTACCACACACAGAAAATGCTAGAGTTTTCTTTTCTTCTCCAAAGATGAAGAACGCCTAAGAGGTATGTCAGAATTTCTTTACCCTCTTTTATATTTTTTTTTCCTTTCAAACCCTTCCTGTTATTCAGTGAGGAGGAAAAAATGCTGCCTAGTTATCAAAGTTTTCTTGTCAAAATTTGCCACCCTCACTTGTGATCCAAGTTGTGACAGAATCCCGTGAGGAAGTCCTGGCAAAACAAAGGTCAAGCAGATTTCTGGTTTTCTTCTCTTTCAGACAATTACCGAATAGGAATCTGGAGTTTTAGAGTTTACCAAAAACTTAGTCACTTGACAGGTCACCTAGACGTTTTGGATTCTTTCAGGTATTTAAAGCATCTTTATCTATTCCCTCTCTTTCTGGTGTTACCGTTAGAAATGATGACTGTTCTTGTCAGCCACATATGTCCCTGTGGTTCTTTGTCCTAATGAATCTGGGGCTTTCTCTTCTGAATCCAGTGAATTTTGTATTTAGAAACAAAGAAAACAACATCCAAAGGAAACATGCACAGTCCCCAAAACCTGCACAGGCCACCAAAACAATTGCTGGTTAGATTTTGTAGAATAGAGTCTTAAGCTTAAAGGATGTGCCTTCCATGAGACTGATTCCATAACTCTGCTGAAATGCACTGCTGTGTTCACACAGTTCCCGGCCTGCAATCTTCCAGGCAGCCTGATTTTCAGGGTGTGTTGAAATGGAGAGCTCAGGCCTCAGCAGGCCTCAGTTCTGGGGGAAGATGTGGCGTGCTGGTGCTGAGCTTCTAATGCAACAGCAGCAATTTCAGTGCAATTCAGATTGCAGCATGGTGAGGAAAAGTGCTGCTACCTTTGATTGTTCTTAGCACAGCAGGCTGCAGTAGGGAACATTTCTGCTGGAGACAAGGTGTGGTGGGGGCGGGAGAACAGGAAGGATGTGAAGAATTGATTTCTGATTTTAGTGCTGTGGTGGTCAAGATTGTTAGAAGCAGCAGTGCAATCACAAGTGTTTAAGGATATTAATTGGATGTTTCTTTTGTGCAGAGGGTCCACAGTTATTTTGTAGATTAGTAGAAGTCAGTGAAGAAAAAGAGGGTTAGGAAGACAGACGTAGATTATTGCTTGAGGTGAGTATGGAACATCTGTTCCCTGGTAAGTCTAGGTGAAAGCTGAGCATGGGGAGGGATTGCAGCTATGAATGTGCATGCAAAATTAAGTCAGGACCTCGAGAAGAGCTTCAAATTTGTAATGAACAGGGAAGAGAAGTTTTGTAGTGTAGTGGTGTGTATAACATCATGTTGTGTGGTCCAGTCAGGTAAACCACTACATCTTTGTGTGTTACAGGCGCAGCTACATAACTGTATGTAAGGATAGTGAATGTAGAGACTTCTCCTCATAGTGGATTCAGGAACTTCTCTGAAGAATTTGTTAGATTTTCATTATTTTCTGGAACGCCAAAGGAAGAATTAGGATACCCTATAGGAAGTGCAAGCAAACCAATAAAGTTTTTACTGATTAGAAGCGAGTCACGTTTGTTCCTTGAAAGTGTTGCCAAACAAGGTTACTTTGAAAATGCTTTCAAAGGTCTAACAGGGATCAATATCAGCAAAGGCTGTTAGGTCGTGTTTGGGAGCTGGGGCTGAGGCTCTCGTGCCCTGGGGAGCCACGGGAAGGCTCCAGGCCTGAGTGTGCGGCCAGGTCGGGCCATTGAGCTGCAGCCCATCCCTGGTGGATGCAAGGGCAAGCAGGAATGCCAAGGGACCCCAGGGCCGGGCCAGGCCAGGCCAGAGCAGTGCCCCCAGCCCTCCAGGAGCGGATGGGCTCTGCCACGCCCAGCCTGGGCACTGCCCCCAGCCCAAGGACAGGCGGGTGCTTTGCCCGAGGGCTGGGCCCAGAGCAGCAGAGCTGTCAAAGCCCCAGCTGGTTCTGGCCTGCGTGAGGCCCGAGCAAGGCCCGTGGGTGCCCTGGGCAGTGCAGGAGCAGCACAGGAGCAGTTGCCAGGGCCTGGGGAGGCACAGGGCTCAACCTCGGCATGGTGACACAGCATGCAGGCTGCAGGGGACAGAGCCAATGGCACCGGGCACGAGCAGCTCTGTGGGGCTCTGAGCCTGCAGCAGCATCGGCCCCAAGGCTGCTCTGTCCCTGCCTGGCTGATGGGCAGGGCTGGAGGCCTTGCAGAGCAGGGGCCATTGTGGGCACGGCTGTCCCAGCAGCTGCCCCCTGGCCCAGCTGGGCCCCACTTGGGCAGGAAGGACGCTCCCAGTCCCGGCATGGCTGAGCAGCTCCTGCCTCCCCCTGCCTCTGCTCTGATCCCCACGCTGCCTGCTGCCACAAGAGCCCCTGGGCCATGCTGTCAGAGAGCTGCTTTGCCCTCACCTGGCTCCCTGGCACCAGGGCCCTCCTGCTTGCTGCCAGACATGGCAGATGTCAGCAGAGAGTCCCTTTGCAGGAAAGACGCAGTCTCCTCCAGGTGCTGATCCTAGCTTTCTGTGGGATAAACAAGAGCTTGGGGTGCTGCCATGGCAGGGCTTCGCTCAGCTGTAGGCACTACCAGCCCAGCTCTGCCTGGGACTCAGGCAGTTCCACGGCGAACAGCAGCTCTGGCATGGCAGCTCTGGCATGGCGGCCTTGGGCAGTAGCCAGCGCTGCGGGCTGGGACCCCGCTGCGGCCACACGCTTCTCCCAGAGCCCGAGCAGCAGCTGCACGCTCCCAACACCGAGCCGGGAACGCGCCCAGGAACAGCGCGGGCTCGGCTCTGGGCACGAACCGCCCCGCCCCTCACACCCGCCCGCCCCTTCCCGCCCTCCGGCCCCACCGCGTGCCGCCCGCGCTCTCATGGCGGCTCTCGCCCACAGGGCGGCGCCCTGAGCCCTGCAATGGCGCCGCCAACCTTCTGGCGCTCTGGAAGGCGCGGGCCTGCACCCGTTGCAAACTGGGCCCTTCGTCCCATTTCCTGAAGAAAACATGTCCTGTCGGGCCTGGGCTGTACACACTTCCAAGCCTGATCAACAGGAAGAGACATTTAACCTGGACACACATAGCAGCCTGCAAGCTCGAAGTGATGGCCAGGTGTTAGAAAAGCAAAGTACTTGTTGCTAGAATTGTCTTCCAAGACTCAAGGCTGGGCACGTTTCACTGATCTCAAACCCAGAAGTTGACAAAGCTTGGGAAGAAGGATGGCCACTGATAGTGGACACAAAGGATGCAGAATTTTACTTGTTCTAAAATTTTAAAAGTTTAATAGTAATAAATTAGTTACAAAACTAAGAATAAAAATTAGAGAAATAATTTGGTCAATTAGAGGTAAGACAATAAAGGGCAATTTAAAAAGCAAAGAATTACAAATGTCTGGGTGCTCTGCTCTGCCTCAGAAGACACTTTGCTAACACAGGATTAACTTAAAAGTAATACCCTGTTGCATATTCATATATCTCATACATGATGCCAAAATTGTTTTCAAACAATGGGTGTTTTCTTGTCCTTGTCAACCCCTCCTTTGTCTTGTAATTCAATTGTCTTGCTCCCTCAAAGTCTGGTTCTTCCCGAGAAGGAGGCAATATTTCTTTTCTCAGAGTTTTGGTGTCTTGTTACTGTTATCTCTCCTTGAGCTATTTAGAAAATGTATCTTACAGCACAGAGTTTCTGTAGCCTAAAACTATATTCACCACACTACTTTAAAAGCCTAGGATAGCACTACAAAAAAGGATTAATACAACATAACTTTCCAACATAACACATATAGTATTAATTTTAATATTTGCGGAAAGCCAATCATATAATATGCATTTTTCACACCTTCTCTGCTCCTTCTTCTTCTCAAAATATATTGTAAACCTGACTTATAAAAATTAGTTACAGCCATGCTCAGTGCCTTATTCTGAAAACTCACAACTGACTAACAGGTTTAGTGCATTACAGAGCAGGATTGAGGCCCTGGAACTGGAGGGACAGACAAGTGATGAAGTGGGCAAAAGTCCTTCTGCAATCGAGGGGCACCTAGGGCAAGTCAGGCAACACCATACATGGTGACCACCTCTGTTCCAATGGAAGGCAGGGTCCTTGCAGGCCTTCCCAAAAGCATCTCAAGGGAAGGTTTCCATCTGCCCTGCCCTGTTTGCTTGACTTCAGCTGAATCTTTCTCTCTCTGAAAGACAGGAAGCTCACGTGTGTTAGGAGAATACTGTGAGCATTGGCAGAGGTGACCGGTCAGGAATCCAGAGGCTTGTGCAACTCTCTTCCATAGAGAGTCCCTTGTTGTATATTTCCAACAAAGCAGAGCCTAAATGGCAAGTCAGCGTTTGGGGAAGTGCAGCACTGAGACAATAAAGCTGTAACATGCCTTGTCTTGAGAGGGACAAGTAAGACAACAAATGTTCAAACAGCATATACTGAGAAGATGAAGAAGAAAACCTAATTTTTCTAAGGTTTTCTATTTTTTATTTTCTTCTCTGTACCTTTTGAAGACTGCCTATATCCTATTTTCATTGTTTTCTTTTTTCCTGTCTTGAGAATGAATTTTGCATTATGGATATTTTTAGTCAGGCATAAGAAAAGTTCCATATTGTTTAAAAATCATGAAAAGGTAAGTTTAGAGGAAACATCCATTGTCTTTGATAGTTGGATCAGACTCAATTTTAAATACCCTTGTATGTCCTGCTCATATGCAAAGATGCTAGATTGATCTTGGAAGGGCATTAAACCAAGAAACAAGTACTTCAAAACCTCGGGAGATGGCTGCCATGGTGAGTTCCCTGAGGGCTGACAGCCCCAGCCCCGCTCCATGGCCGGTTTCTCTGAGGTGTCACAGCCTGAGCCCCACTCCATGGCCGGTTTCCGTGAGGTGTCACGTCCCCAGCCCCACTCCATGGCCAGTTTCCATGAGGTGTCACGGCCCCAGCCCCGCTCCATGGTCGATTTCCCTGAGGTGTCACGTCCCCAGCCCCGCTCTATGGCCGGGTTTCCTGGTCACTTCGAGGTGCTGTTCCTCTCTCTCTGTGGAGAAAGTAGAGGCCCGGGAGCTTGCAGAGCAGGCCCAGAGCCATTAGGGCTCTGCTCCCTGCTCAGCCCTGTGTGAGGGGCTCTGCTCCTTTCCGCCTTCTCCTCCCGTTGTCAGGTCCCACTGACACTCGGCCTGAGCCCAGCGTTCCCTTTTGGGGCCAAGGGAAATCTCTGCTCCTGCCTCTGGCACAGGGCGCTCTGCCAGCCGGTCAGGGAAGGAGACAGCCCCGAAGAGAGGCATGAGCAGTGGAGGAAAGCCAACATCACTGCAGTCTTGCAAAAGGGCACCAAGAAGGAGCCAGGAAACTGCAGGCCCATCAGCCTCAGCTCCATCCCCAGAAAGGTGACAGAACAGCTCCTCTTGGATGCCATCTCTAAGCCTGTGGAATAACAGGAATGGAAACCATGCTTGACCAATCCATAGCCACCTGTGCTGCAGTGACTGGCTGGGCTTGTGAGGGGAGAGCAGTGGCTGTTGTCAGTTGGGACTTCAGCAAGGCTTTGTCCCTGCCTCCCATAACAGGCCCCTGAGGCAGCTCAGGGACAGTGGGGCAGAGAAGTGGACAGGGGAGCTCCAAACTCAGGTAGCTGTGAGCTCAGGGGGCCGTGCTAGGCCCAGCCTTGTTTGCCTTATTCCCCAGGGACCTGGCAGAAGGGACGGAGCGCTCCCTCAGCGTTTGCTGATGGGACAGAACTGGGCGCAGGGCCTGAGGCACCACAAGGCTCTGCTGCCCTTCAGTGAGACCTGGACAGGCTCGAGAGTTGAGCAGAGAGGAACCTATTGAAGTTGCACTGGGAAAAGCCTCTAGAAGAGCTTCAGGCTTTGTAATTACCAGGCAACAGAAGTGTTTTAGTAAAGTGGAGTCTATAACCTTGTCTTGTAATGTCCAGTGAGGGAAACCACTGCTTCTCTGTATGTTATACATTGTATGTCGCTTGTATGTACATCAAGGAAGTCTCTGAGAGAAACATGAAAGAATTCAGAAACTTCCCCTGATATTATTTTGGATTTTCATGATTTTCTGGAATGCAGGGTGAAGTGTAAGGATGCCAAAAGGAAAGTGAAAGCAAATCAATAAATCTTTAAAAACTCAGAAGCCTCTCCTGTTTCTTCCTTGAAGAAGTTGCCAAACAAAGTCGCTTTTGCAATCCTTTGAAAGAACTTAGAGGAAAAAGCATTGGCCAAAAGTGTTGCCCTGTGTTTCTGAAGAGCAACAAGCATTTTGTGTTGATGCAAGGTCTGTACCAGGGTTTGGGGTTTTGTGTGTGTATGCTTTGAATGTGAGTCTTTGCAGGACTATTAATAATTAGACCATGTACTGAAGAGAACATGTTACTGTGTTGTGCTGTCCAGTGCTGAAGAGGGTTGAGACAGAGCAGGTAGCTCTGTGTGTGTGTGTAACTTGCATGAGCAGCACGGGAGCAGTCCCCAGGGCCTGGAGAAGCAAACGGGTTTGCGGTGCTGAGGACAAGGTGTCCAGATCTCGGGATTGTCCGGCCAAGCTCTTCTGGCTCCTTGTGCTTGGAGCCCTGGCCGGGAGCCCTGCAGAGCCCCGGGTGCAGCTTCCCAACTTCCCCCTCTGCCTCCTCCCTGCCTCCAGGGTAAAGGCACTCCCTGGCATTGCACTGGCTGTGCCTCCCTCCTAGAGCCGTGAAGGGATCCTTTCCCAGCCAAGGTGGCTCTCCCATGGAGACAGGAAAATGGACAAACTCCTGCTGCCCCAGCATCAGGCAGGTGCAGGGTGTCCCTGCCTGTCAGCCCCTGCCCTGCTTCCCAGAGATGCCAGTGATTGTTCTAGAAGTCATGGATCTGGATTTCCAGGAGCATGTTTGCAAAGACACGAAAGACAAAAATTGACAAGAATTGTTAGTGCTTCTCTTCCTGAGTTTTTTCCAATGTATTTTCTAGTAGGAAAGCATGGACCAAACTGGCAAAGTTCATATAATGTAGGAAAAGCATCCTCCTGTATTTGACTTGAGTGGAGGACAATTGCAAGCTCTCCTGTCAAATGTACACACAAAATTCTCAGTGCATTTCGTGTCTTTGCACTGAGTCAGTATAAAAGATGACGATTCTCAGGAGCCTAGTACTAATTTTTCCATTTATATGAAATGTGAAAGTTGTTAGTTCATAGGATGACAGATAACTGAGGTCTGGAAGCAGCTGTGGTGGTGTCCAGGTTTATCTCCTGTACCCAATGCCCAATGCAGCAGCATCAAATAAGGTTCATCTTAGTTTTCTGCAGACAGGTCTTGAGGAAAACATCAGTTCACCTAGAGCAGGGTTTGAATCCTTGCAGTGCAGCTGACTCCGCACCGGCTCTCTGGGCCACCGCCTGCCAGGGGCAGGAGCAGAGATTTCCCTTGGCCGGGGCCGGAGCCCTGGTATGGCAGTGCCTGAACAGCACCTCCCTGCCTACAGTGCCTTCCTGGATGGCTGCCCCAGGGCCTGGCATTTGACCCTGCCCTTGCTGCAGGAGTCCCGGCCCTGCTTCCACCCTGAGCAAATGCTCGGACCCATCTCAGAAGCTCGGTGCCCGAGGGGGCCACCACAAGTGGTTGCCAGGGACCTGAGGCCATGGCTGCCCCGATTTTGGGTACACGGCTCTGATGTCAGAGTGGCCATTGTGACCTGTGCCACCAAGGCCACAAAAGGGGATGCTGGGCTCAGGCTGAGTGTCAGTGCGACCTGACAACGGGAGGAGAAGGTAGGGCGGGGACGTAGTTGCCCAGGGACCAGAGGGGTCCCACACCTCGTGGCTCTAGGCCTGTGCTGCAGCCTCACCTGCCTCTCCCTTCCCAGATTCAGCGGAGGAACAGCCAGGACACTGTGGTGTTCCTCAACGCGACGACGGGAGGAGAAAGTGGACAGGAGAAGGGCTCACGCAGGCCTGAGCAGGGAGTAGAGCCTCGTGGCTCTGGGTCTGTTCTGCAAACTCCCCCCCCCTCTTCTTTCTCCCATAGACAGTTCAGCACCTTGAAGTGACCACGTCCCTCGAGGAGATAGACTCAGCGTAGACAGCCGCCATGTCTGACAGCAAGCAGGAGGGCCCTGGAGCCAAGGAGCCAGGTGAGGGCAAAGCAGCCCTGTGATAGCCTGGCCCAGGCGCTCTTGTATCAGCAGGCAGCATGGGGATCAGAGTAGAGGCAGGGGGAGGCAGGAGCTGCTCGGCCATGCCGGGGCTGGGAGCCTCCTTCCTGCCCAAGTGGGGCCCAGCTGGGCCAGGGGGCAGCTGCTGGGACAGCCGTGCCCACAATGGCCCCTGCTCTGCAAGGCCTCCAGCCCTGCCCATCAGCCAGGCAGGGACAAAGCAGCTTTGGGGCCGATGCTGCTGCAGGCTCAGAGCCCCGCAGAGCTGCTCATGCCCGGTGCCATTGGCTCTGTCCCCTGCAGCCTGCATGCTGTGTCGCCGTGCCGAGGCTGACCCGGACATGTGCGGTGAAAAACTGCAGAAGGGTGGGCTCTGTGCCCACATGTTCTGCATGGTGAGTGGCTCCGGGCGCTCCCTCCACCATTGCAATGGGCAGCTCCTGCCGCCCTCTCCTCATCAGCTCCTCCCCTTGCCTGCAGCTCTTCGCTACTCTACTCTTTCGACAAGAGAACCGCCACGATGGACTCATGGGATTTCTCCCACGAGATCTCCAAATTGCGGTCTGGCGGGCAGCACAGAAGGTGAGAGCCTGACAAGAGCAGGGAGATTTGTGCCTGGCGAGGTTTGCCAGAGCTTAGCCCAGACACCAGGAAAGAAAGGCCGGCCCGACAGCCGGGACAAAGTCTGGCTCCCAGCAGCTCTGGAACAGAGGCCCTGGCACAGGAGACTCCCTCCTCCAGCAGGCAGCTCTGTGGGGTGGGAGCCGGCAGTGGCCACGTCCTGCGCCCTGCCCAGAGCCCTGCGGCTGCCCAGGGAGGCCTCGAGGCTGCTGCTGCTGCTGCTGATGCGGCTGCTTGGCTCTTTCCAGCGCTGCTGCGTCTGCGGCCAGAGCGGGGCAACCATCATGTGCTGCGTGCCGGAGTGTGACAGATGGTTCCACCTGCCCTGTGCCAAGGAGGGCGGCTGTGTCAATGTATACGTTACTCCGTTCAGGTACCTCATCTCTCTTTATGGCCACCCCTGGGGAATGATCCAGCATTTCTCACTTTCCCCATCCATTTTCCTCCAGCTCCTTCTGCCCTGAGCACCGTCCAGAGCAGGAGGTGGAGGCGACTCCTGAGCCGGACACCGTTTGCCTCATCTGCCTGGAGCCTGTGGAGGACAGGACGACCTTCACAACCCTGGTGTGCCCAACGTGCCAAAGGGCCTGGTTCCACAGAGACTGCATCCAGGTAGGAGCCCTCCCCTTAGCGCCAGGGCACAGCAGGTGCTCAGCAGCAGCAGCAGGGCCTCGCTCACCCTGCCTGTGTTTGCCCTGCAGGGACAGGCCTTGCGCGCTGGTGTTTTGTATTTCCAGTGCCCCCTGTGCAGAGACAGTGGGGAATTCCCTGTTGAAATGTTCATCTTGGGGATCCGAGTCCCCTTCAGGTTGGTGTCCTTCTGCCTGGCCCACCAGGCAGGAGGGTGCAAGTGCTGTGCTGTGCCAGGCCCTGCCCCAGGAGCCCTGGCCCTGCCCTGTGCCATGAGTCTGGGCTTCAGTTTCACCCCCAGCTTGGAAAAGCGCTGGAGAAACAGCTCGGACACCCTGGACCTCCGTGAGGGAGAGCAGCAGAAATTCATCATCTCTTCCTTTCTCCATCAGAGACCCAACATGGGAGGACAACGATGCCTTTGCAGATCTAGGAGTGAGGCACAGCCAATGCAACGCCAGGGATTGCCTTTACCCTGGAGGCAGGGAGGAGGCAGAGGAACAGGGGTAAGTTGGGAAGCTGCACCTGGGGCTCCGCAGGGAACCTGTATCTCGGCAAGGGCTGTAAGCGGGAAGAACCAGAAGCGCTTGGCCAGACAACCACGTGCTGGTACACATTGTTCTCAGTGCTATGCGCTTGTTTGCCTCCCCAGGCCCTGGCAATTGCTCCTGTGCTCCTCCTGTGCTGCTGAGGGCACCCACAGGCGCTGCTCTGGCCTGAGGAACAGCACACAGAGATGGGAGTGTGACAGCTGTGCTGGGCTCGGAACATGTATGAGTCAAAGTGCCCGGTGTCCCTGGACTGGGGGCAGTGCCCAGGCTGGGCTAGGCAGAGCGCAGCAACCACTGCTGGAGGGCTGGGGGCACTGCTCTGGCCTGGCCTGGCTGGGGCCTGGGCGATCTTTGACATTCCTGCTTGCCCTTACAGCTGCCAGGGAAGAGACAGAGCTCAATGGCCCCAGGCTGGCCAGACAGTCAGGACTACAATCTACTCATGGCTGGTCAGAATCTGAGGCCATCCGCCCCAGCTCCCACAGCCCTGTGCCATTGGTGCTGGTTTCCCCGTCTCCATCTCCAGAGATGGGCAGCAACAGCAGGCCCCACCACGCAGCATGGCAGCAGGCGCTGCCATCTTCCTCACTGGACACCAGCAGCAGCAGCAGATCAAGGGCAACACGCAGCACGTCCCCTGACCCTGAGGACAGGGTCCATTCCAGACGTGCTGGGCCCGGCCGCAGGCGAAGCTGCTCTCGCCGGCAAAGTCGTGCCCAGAGTCCACCTGTCCGGTCCAGGAGTCGCCGTGACAGCAGCAGTGGGACAGGGCCAAGGACTCAGAGGCCCAAGCAAAGGGGGACACCGTCACGGACATCCCCCAGACACAGGCGCTCCCGCCAGCAAGGCTGGGCCCAGAGTCCACCTGTCCGCTCCAGGAGTTGCCATGACAGGAACAGAGGGACAGGGCCAAGGTCTGAGAGGCCCAGGCGAAGGGACACATGGCCAGGGCCATCCCCCAGACGCAGGCGCTCCCGCCAGCAAGGCTGGGCCCAGAGTCCACCTGTCCGCTCCAGGAGTCACCGTGGCAGCAGCAGCAGGACAAGGCCAAGGGCTGAGAGGCCCTGGCGAAGGAACGCATCATCGGGGACGCCCCCCAGACGCAGCCGCTCCCGCCAGCAGCGCCGGGCCTCGACTCAGACTCTGCGGTCCAGGAGTCGCCAGGACAGGAGCAGGAGGACAGCAGCGAGTGCCGAGAGGCCCAGGCGAAGGGGGACGTGGTCAGGGACATCTCGCAGGAGCAGCCACTCCCACCAGCTACGTCAGACCTCAACTGGGACCTCCAACAGCAGCGCGTAGCGCTGTCATCTTTTCTTTCTAGGCCGTGTGTTCCTTGCTGGAAGTGAAGGTGAGAACGGTCAGTGCAGGGACCCTGAGATGTGCAGCTCTGTGAGCAAACCCTATTAGCTCTTGATGTTTCTACTGGCAGGAAGAAGTCTGGGCTAAATGCCTTGATTTCTGTGTAACGGTGGATTCAGTGAAAAGTCACTTAAGGATGTTGCTAATTAAAAAGGACTCTTGTTCCTGCCTTTACACTCCAACCTCAGATGTTTCCCCACTGCTTACCCTTGATAATGAACCACTCTTTAATGGGCTTGGATATGCTTAGGGAGACATTCAGAGCAAGGTGGCTCTTAGGGAAGCTGTGTCTGAAAAGGACATGTGCTGTGTTGCTAACCTCGAAAAATCTCATTTCAGTAAAGCCAAAAAAAGAAGAAAGAGAGTGAGACACTGCCTCAAGTGTCTGAAGACAACTTCTACAGTATTGCTGTGGATTTGAAAGAGGCCTTTCAAGGAACAAGCCAGAATCGATGGTATTTCTTCCATCTATTCTGGTTTGTTCTATGAAAGACCTTAAAGAACAACCCAGAAAAGACTGAGGAAATACCCTGGGACAAAGAGCATGCACAGGACTCTGCCCCAGATGACCATTTGGGACCTTTGCCTGAGGACAACGCAGCTCAGGAGACGAATTCTTTCAAGTTTTCCTTCTTTGGAGGCACAGAGGAGTTGGGCATCAAAGAAGGTAACAGCAGAACCCTTCTAACAGTGCCATTGCTAAGGAAGAGCTTCTGGCAGGCCCTGTAGGGCAATATGGTGTAAAGAAGGCCAGGATCCAGGGGATTTTCAGCAACAGAAGTCAGTAATTAGGCAGAAGCATTTTGATCTTCAGTTCTGCTTGCCGGGGCTGAGGTAGATTACTGAGAGGTGCCTCATGCTTGCATCTCAGGAATTCTGAAAGGCTTGCTTTAAGAAGGCAATGGGGTTTTTGCTGAGGGGTGAAAAAGCTTGTTCTCATGCCCTGCCTTCCTCAAACAGGGAAAAAGGTGACACACCAGTCATATCAAGTTTCATAGGACCTCACAAGGCTTTTAAGAAAATGTGCGTTAATGTAGAGGGAGGAGCAAAGTTCGAGAGCTGGCCCCAAGTTCAATGAACATTCTGTTTGTTACTGAATTCTACTCTTGGACCTTTAAAAAAAGGAAATGGAATGACACATGATCATTGGGGTGTCTTAACCTTAGATAAAATGAGGCTGTCTGAAATGAAGATGAAACAATATTAACTCGAGTCCCAGTCATGCAGGAGAGAAAAGAAAACCCGTGAAGATATCCCAAAATATTAAAAAACCCAACGCAACAGCACAAAGCAACGAGCCCCCTACACTTGTGCTGAACTGAGAAGGTATTCAGTGTCTTCTGAATGCAATGAGAAATGTTTAAGAATACATAAGGGATCCCTGGAACAAAGTGGAAAATACTGGAGCTGAGACGTAGCTTAGAAAGTCTGGCAGGGTCAGATTCTGTCCTTCCTAAATCTCTCTTCTCCACTGTAAGTATTTCACGTGAAAGGAGGAATTTTTCCTGACCAGTAGAGGAATAATCTGGTTTTGCCTTTTTTTCTCTATTGGTGCTGTCATTGCAGAGCCTCACGCGCTTGGGCAATAAAGCCGGTAAAAGCCACATGGCAAGAGGATCCACGTTTCCAGGACAGCAGTTCTGAGGGTGACGATGAGCCTGAGATGACAGAAATCGAACAGGACCAAGAAATGCAAGTTGCATTTCTCTTTGTTGTCTACTTGGCTGTAGTAGTTGGATGCTGTGGGAATATTAATAACAGCACTCAGGGAATGGGAAACTGACATTGCACACCTCTGAGCAATGAAAGTCATCTTGGAAAACCTTTTGTGCTGCACAGAGTCAAAACTCCCAGCAGCCCATTGGATGTGAATGTAAATATGGAAAGAAAGAGTAGAGCACAATAAATTAACTGGGTCATTTTGGTTTGACCAACTCCAAACTGAGTTTGGCCAAAAGCCCAAGACACAGTCAGTTTTCTCTTTAAAAGGGGGTTTTGTAAAATAAAAAGCTCTATTCGGTTCCTAGGGAATGAAGCTTTTCAATGTACGGCATATCTCTGAAGAACTACAGGATTAACTTGTGTTCATGGAATTTGATAGTACAATTTAGGATGCTCAAATCCCTTTGTCCTTTTCTAGGTTTCTTTCTTTACCACACACAGAAAGTGCTAGAGTTTTCTTTTCTTCTCCAAAGATGAAGAATGCCTAAGAGGTATGTCAGAATTTCTTTACCCTCTTTTATATTTTTTTTCCTTTCAAACCCTTCCTGTAATTCAGTGAGGAGGAAAAAATGCTGCCTAGTTATCAAAGTTTTCTAGTCAAAATTTGCCACCCTCACTTGTGATCCAAGTTGTGGCACAATCCCATGAGGAATTCCTGGCAAACTAAAGGTCAAGCAGATTTCTGGCTTTCTTTTCTTTCAGACAATTACCGAATAGGAATCTGGAGTTTTAGAGTTTACCACAAACTTAGTCACTTGACAGATCACCTAGATGTTTTGGATCCGTTCAGGTATTTAAATCATCTTTATCTTTTCCCTCTCTTTCTGGTGTTACCGTTAGAAATGATGACTGTTCTTGTCAGCCACATATGTCCCTGTGGTTCTTTGTCCTAATGAATCTGGGGCTTTCTCTTCTGAATCCAGTGAATTTTGTATTTAGAAACAAAGAAAACAACATCCAAAGGAAACATGCACAGTCCCCAAAACCTGCACAGGCCACCAAAACAATTGCTGGTTAGATTTTGTAGAATAGAGTCTTAAGCTTAAAGGATGTGCCTTCCATGAGACTGATTCCATAACTCTGCTGAAATGCACTGCTGTGTTCACACAGTTCCCGGCCTGCAATCTTCCAGGCAGCCTGATTTTCAGGGTGTGTTGAAATGGAGAGCTCAGGCCTCAGCAGGCCTCAGTTCTGGGGGAAGATGTGGCGTGCTGGTGCTGAGCTTCTAATGCAACAGCTGCAATTTCAGTGCAATTCAGATTGCAGCATGGTGAGGAAAAGTGCTGCTGCCTTTGATTGTTCTTAGCACAGCAGGCTGCAGTAGGGAACATTTCTGCTGGAGACAAGGTGTGGTGGGGGCAGGAGAACAGGAAGGATGTGAAGAATTGATTTCTGATTTTAGTGCTGTGTTGGTCAAGATTGTTAGAAGCAGCATCGCAATCACAAGTGCTTAAGACTATTAATTGGATGTTTCTTTTGTGCAGAGGATACACAGTTTTTTTGTAGATTAGTGGAAGTCAGTGAAGAAAAAGAGGGTTAGGAAGACAGACGTAGATTATTGCTTGAGGTGAGTATGGAACATCTGTTCCCTGGTAAGTCTAGGTGAAAGCTGAGCATGGGGAGGGATTGCAGGTATGAATGTGCATGCAAAATTAAGTCAGGACCTCGAGAAGAGCTTCAAATTTGTAATGAACAGGGAAGAGAAGTTTTGTAGTGTAGCGGTGTGTATAACATCATGCTGTGTGGTCCAGTCAGGTAAACCACTACATCTTTGTGTGTTACAGGAGCAGCTACTTAAGTGTATGTAAGGACAGTGAATGTAGAGACTTCTCCTCATAGTGGATTCAGGAACTTCTCTGAAGAATTTGTTAGATTTTCATTATTTTCTGGAACACCAAAAGAAGCATTAGGATACCCTTTAGGAAGTGCAAGCAAACCAATAAAGTTTTTACTGATTAGAAGCGAGTCACGTTTGTTCCTTGAAAGTGTTGCCAAACAAGGTTACTTTGAAAATGCTTTCAAAGGTCTAACAGGGATCAATGTCAGCAAAGGCTGTTAGGCCGTGTTTGGGAGCTGGGGCTGAGGCTCTCGTGCCCTGGGGAGCCACGGGAAGGCTCCAGGCCTGAGTGTGCGGCCAGATCGGGCCATTGAGCTGCAGCCCATCCCTGGTGGATGCAAGGGCAAGCAGGAATGCCAAGGGACCCCAGGGCCGGGCCAGGCCAGGCCAGAGCAGTGCCCCCAGCCCTCCAGGAGCGGATGGGCTCTGCCAAGCCCAGCCTGGGCACTGCCCCCAGCCCAGGGACAGGCGGGTGTTTTGCCCGAGGGCTGGGCCCAGAGCAGCAGAGCTGTCACAGCCCCAGCTGGTTCTGGCCTGCGTGAGGCCCGGGCAGGGCCCGTGGGTGCCCTGGGCAGTGCAGGAGCAGTTGCAAGGGCCTGGGGAGGCACAGGGCTCAGCCTCGGCACGGTGACACAGCATGCAGGCTGCAGGGGACAGAGCCAATGGCACCGGGCACGAGCAGCTCTGTGGGGCTCTGAGCCTGCAGCAGCATCGGCCCCAAGGCTGCTCTGTCCCTGCCTGGCTGATGGGCAGGGCTGGAGGCCTTGCAGAGCAGGGGCCATTGTGGGCACGGCTGTCCCAGCAGCTGCGCCCTGGCCCAGCTGGGCCCCACTTGGGCAGGAAGGAGGCTCCCAGCCCCGGCATGGCCGAGCAGCTCCTGCCTCCCCCTGCCTCTGCTCTGATCCCCACGCTGCCTGCTGCCACAAGAGCCCCTGGGCCAAGCTGTCAGAGGGCTGCTTTGCCCTCACCTGGCTCCTTGGCACCGGGGCCCACCTGCTTGCTGTCTCACAGGGCAGCTGTCTGTCCTGAGTCTATGTCCCTTGAAGGATGTGGTCGCTTTGAGATGCTGATCCTCTCTGTCTATGTGAGCCCTGCTCCTGCCTGACTTCTGCTCTCATCATTGCGTTGAGGAAGACTGCAGTGTCCTCTGGCTGTTCCTCTGCTGATTGTGGGGAGAGGCAGGTGAGGCTGCAGCACAGGCCCAGAGCCTCGAGGTTTGGTTTATGTTTTAACCTGCATGGATCTCCTTTAAACATAGGTGGAGAAGAAGGATCAGGCATCTAAAGTTGCTTCAGTCTCTACCACAAAAAGCAATGTGTTTGTACCTACTACCAGCAGAAAACACCAGTTTTCCAACAGCCCATTCGAAAAAATTCACCTTTCCAGGGAACCAGTAAGAACGCATCAGGGATCAGCATCCATTGGCAAAACGACTTCTTTTACTAACTACTTACTACAGAACTACTTAAAACCACAGCACTACATTTACTAACTGATGGCTTCCATGGAATCTAAGCACTCAACTCTCTTTATGAGGGGTATTTGAGGGACAACTGTAAAAAATCCCGTGAATAAATTCATAGCAGTGGACAAAGGAATACCTGACTGCTTTTTAAGTCTTTAATGTACTAGTAAAACTACACAGCTGAACCATTCTATTGTCAAAACTTTTAGAAGGTTTTTTCACCGTCATGTTTCTCTTGATAGAGTTGAGATTATATAAATAATTAGATTCTGTTTCTTTTCAGTTTTCCCATTCATGCCCTGAGTATTTTGGTACACCTTCATTTTCTTTTCAATTCTATCGTTTCCCTCCGATGTTTTAAATCAGATGTTTTAATATTTTGCAATCTGTGGTGCAATTCTGTCGATCTACTGAAGAGGGCCAAGCAGTGCCGGTCTGCCGGCAGGTCCCAGAGAATGCTCCTTCGGGCGGCCCCGGGGCAGGAGCGGCCCCTGCGCTACAATGGCAGGGTTTCCCTCAGCTGTCGGCATTGCCAGCCCGGCTCTGCCATGGCAGGGTTTCCCTCAGCTGTCGGCACTGCCAGCCCGGCTCTGCCACGGCAGGGCTTCCCTCAGCTGTCGGCACTGCCAGCCCGGGTCTGCCATGGCAGGGCTTCTCTCAGGAGCTGCCTGTGCCAGCCCGCCTCTGCCAGGGAGTCTGGCAGTGCCACGGCGCAGGGCAGCTCTGGCACGGCAGTTCCGACACTGCAGCCTCGGCCAGGAGGCAGCTCTGCGGGCTGGGACCCCGCTGCGGCCGCACGCTTCTCCCAGAGCCCGAGCAGCAGATGCACGCTCCCAACACCGAGCCGGGAATGCGCCCAGGAACAGCGCGGGCTCGGCTCTGGGCACGAACCGCCCCGCCCCTCACACCCGCCCGCCCCTTCCCGCCCTCCGGCCCCGCCGCGCGCCGCCCGCGCTGTCATGGCGGCTCTCGCCCACAGGGCGGCGCCCTGAGCCCTGCAGTGGCGCCGCCAACCTTCTAGCGCTCTGGAAGGCGCGGGCCTGCACCCGTTGCAAACTGGGCCCTACGTCCCATTTCCTGAAGAAAACATGTCCTGTCGGGCCTGGGCTGTACACACTTCCAAGCCTGATCAACAGGAAGAGACGTTTAACCTGGACACACATAGCAGCCTACAAGCTCGAAGTGATGGCCAGGTGTTAGAAAAGCAAAGTACTTGTTGCTAGAATTGTCTTCCAAGACTGAAGGCTGGGCATATTTCACTGATCTCAAACCCAGAGGGAAGTTGACAAAGCTTGGGGAGAAGGATGGCCACTGATAGTGGACACAAAGGATGCAGAATTTCACTTGTTCTAAAATTTTAAATATTTAATAGTAATAAATTAGTTACAAAACTAAGAATAAAAATTAGAGAAATAATAATTTGGACAATTAGAGGTAGGACAATAAAGGGCAATTTAAAGAGCAAAGAATTACAAATGTCTGGGTGCTCTGCTCTGCCTCAGAAGACACTTTGCTAACACAGGATTAACCCTTAAAATAATAGCCTGTTGCATATTCATATATCTCATACATTATGCCAAAATTCTTTTCAAACAATGGGTGTTTTCTTGTTCTTGTCAACCCCTCCTTCATCCTGTAAATCAATTGTCTTGCTCCCTCAAAGTCTGGTTCTTCCCGAGAAGGAGGCAATATTTCTTTTCTCAGAGTTTTGGTGTCTTGTTACTGTTATCTCTCCTTAAGCTTTAGAAAAAGTATCTTACATCACAGAGTTTCTGTAGCCTAAAACTGTATTCACCACACTACTTTAAAAGCTTAGGATAGCACTACAAAAAAGGATTAATGCAACATAACTTTCCAACATAACACATATAGTATTAATTTTAATATTTGCGGAAAGCCAATCATATAATATGCATTTTTCACACCTTCTCTGCTCCTTCTTCTTCTCAAAATCTATTGTAAACCTGACTAAAAAAACTAGTTAGAGCCACGGTCAGTGCCTTATTCTGAAAACTCACAGCTGACTAACAGGTTTAGTGCCTTACAGAGCAGGTTTGAGGCCCTGGAACTGGAGGGACAGACAAGTGATGAAATGGGCAAAAGTCCTTCTGCAATCGAGGGGCACCTAGGGCAAGTCAGGCAACACCATGCATGGTGACCACCTCTGTTCCAAGGGAAGGCAGGGTCCTTGCAGGCCTTCCCAAAAGCATCTCAAGGGAAGGTTTCCATCTGCCCTGCCCTGTTTTCTTGACTTCAGCTGAATCTTTCTCTCTCTGAAAGACAGGAAGCTCACATGTGTTAGGAGAATACTGTGAGCATTAGCAGAGGTGAACGGTCAGGAATCCAGAGGCTTGTGCAACTCTCTTCCATAGAGAGTCCCTTGTTGTATATTTCCAGCAAAGCAGAGCTTAAATGGCAAGTCAGCAATTGAGGAAATACAGCACTGAGACAATAAATCTGTAACATGCCTTGTTTTGCGAGGGACAAGTAAGACAACAAATGTTCAAACACCAAATACTGAGAAGATGAGGAAGAAAACCAAATTTTTCTAAGTTTTTTCTAATGTTTATTTTCTTCTCTGTGCCTTTTCAAGATTGCCTATATCTTAGTTTCATTGTTTTCTTTTTTCCTGTCTTGAGAATGAATTTTGCATTCTGGATATTTCAAGTCAGACATAAGAAAAGTTCCATATTGTTTGACAATCATGAAAAGGTAAGTTTAGAGGAAACATCCATTGTCTTTGATGATTGGATCAGACTCAATTTTAAATACCCTTGTATGTTCTGCTCATATGCAAAGATGCTAGATTGATCTTGGAAGGGCATTAAACCAAGAAACAAGTACTTCAAAACCTCGGGAGGTGGCTGCCATGGTGAGTTCCCTGAGGTGTCACAGTCCCAGCCCCGCTCCATGGCCAGTGTCCCTGAGGTGTCACAGCCCCAGCCCTGTTCCATGGCCGGTGTCCCTGAGGTGTCACAGCCCCAGCCCCGCTCCATCGCCGGTGTCCCTGAGGTGTCACGGCCCCAGCCCCACTCCATGGCCGGTTTCCCTGAGGTGTCACGGCCCCAGCCCCGCTCCATGGCCGGTTTCCCTGAGGTGTCACAGCCCCAGCCCCGCTCCATCGCCGGTGTCCCTGAGGTGTCACGGCCCCAGCCCCACTCCATGGCCGGTGTCCCTGAGGTGTCACAGCCCCAGCCCCACTCCATGGCCAGGTTTCCCTGAGGTGTCACGGCCCCAGCCCCGCTCCATGGCCGGTTTCCCTGAGGTGTCACGGCCCCAGCCCTGCTCCATGGCTGCTTTCCATGAGGTGTCACGGCCCCAGCCCCGCTCCATGGCCGGGTTTCCTGGTCACTTTGAGGTGCTGTTCCTCTCTCTCTGTGGAGAAAGTAGAGGCCCGGGAGCTTGCAGAGCAGGCCCAGAGCCACGAGAGCTCTACTCCCTGCTCAGCCCTGTGTGAGCTCTGCTCCTTCCCGCCTTCTCCCCCCGTTGTCAGGTCCCACTGACACTCGGCCTGAGCCCAGCATTCCCTTTTGGGGCCAAGGGAAATCTCTGCTCCTGCCTCTGGCACAGGATGCTCTGCCAGCAGGTCAGGGAAGGAGACAGCCCCGAAGAGAGGCATGAGCAGTGGAGGAAAGCCAACATCACTGCAGTCTTGAAAAAAGGGCACCAAGAAGGAGCCAGGAAACTGCAGGCCCATCAGCCTCAGCCCCACCCCCAGAAAGGAGACAGAACAGCTCCTCTTGGATGCCATCTCTAAGCCTGTGGAATAACAGGAATGGAAACCATGCTTGACCAATCCATAGCCACCTGTGCTGCAGTGACTGGCTGGGCTTGTGAGGGGAGAGCAGTGGCTGTTGTCAGTTGGGACTTCAGCAAGGCTTTGTCCCTGCCTCCCGTAACAGGCCCCTGAGGCAGCTCAGGGACAGTGGGGCAGAGAAGTGGACAGGGGAGCTCCAAACTCAGGTAGCTGTGAGCTCAGGGGGCCGTGCTAGGCCCAGCCTTGTTTGCCTTATTCCCCAGGGACCTGGCAGAAGGGACGGAGCGCTCCCTCAGCGTTTGCTGATGGGACAGAACTGGGCGCAGGGCCTGAGGCACCACAAGGCTCTGCTGCCCTTCAGTGAGACCTGGACAGGCTCGAGAGTTGAGCAGAGACGAACCTAATGAAGTTGCACTGGGAAAAGCCTCTAGAAGAGCTTCAGGCTTTGTAATTACCAGGCAACAGAAGTGTTTTAGTAAAGTGGAGTCTATAACCTTGTCTTGTAATGTCCAGTGAGGGAAACCACTGCTTCTCTGTATGTTATACATTGTATGTCGCTTGTATGTACATCAAGGAAGTCTCTGAGAGAAACATGAAAGAATTCAGAAACTTCCCCTGATATTATTTTGGATTTTCATGATTTTCTGGAATGCAGGGTGAAGTGTAAGGATGCCAAAAGGAAAGTGAAAGCAAATCAATAAATCTTTAAAAACTCAGAAGCCTCTCCTGTTTCTTCCTTGAAGAAGTTGCCAAACAAAGTCGCTTTTGCAATCCTTTGAAAGAACTTAGAGGAAAAAGCATTGGCCAAAAGTGCTGCCCTGTGTTTCTGAAGAGCAACAAGCATTTTGTGTTGATGCAAGGTCTGTACCAGGGTTTGGGGTTTTGTGTGTGTATGCTTTGAATGTGAGTCTTTGCAGGACTATTAATAATTAGACCATGTACTGAAGAGAACATGTTACTGTGTTGTGCTGTCCAGTGCTGAAGAGGGTTGAGACAGAGCAGGTAGCTCTGTGTGTGTGTGTAACTTGCATGAGCAGCACGGGAGCAGTCCCCAGGGCCTGGAGAAGCAAACGGGTTTGCGGTGCTGAGGACAAGGTGTCCAGATCTCGGGATTGTCCGGCCAAGCTCTTCTGGCTCCTTGTGCTTGGAGCCCTGGCCGGGAGCCCTGCAGAGCCCCGGGTGCAGCTTCCCAACTTCCCCCTCTGTCTCCTCCCTGCCTCCAGGGTAAAGGCACTCCCTGGCATTGCACTGGCTGTGCCTCCCTCCTAGAGCAGTGAAGGGATCGTTTCCCAGCCAAGGTGGCTCTCCCATGGAGACAGGAAAATGGACAAACTCCTGCTGCCCCAGCATCAGGCAGGTGCAGGGTGTCCCTGCCTGTCAGCCCCTGCCCTGCTTCCCAGAGATGCCAGTGATTGTTCTAGAAGTCATGGATCTGGATTTCCAGGAGCATGTTTGCAAAGACACGAAAGACAAAAATTGACAAGAATTGTTTGTACTTCTCTTCCTGAGTTTTTTCCAATGTATTTTCTAGTAGAAAAGCATGGACCAAATTGGCAAAGTTCATATAATGTAGGAAAAGCATCGTCCTGTATTTGACTTGAGTGGAGGACAGTTGCAAGCTCTCCTGTCAAATGTACACACAAAATCTCAGTGCATTTTGTGTCTTTCCACTGAGTCAGTATAAAAGATGACGATTCTCAGAAGCTGAATACTAATTTTTCCATTTATATGAAATGTGAAAGTTGTTAGTTCATAGGATGACAGATAACTGAGGTCTGGAGGCAGCTGTGGTGGTGTCCAGGTTTATCTCCTGTACCCAATGCCCAATGCAGCAGCATCAAATCAGGTTCATCTTAGTTTTCTGCAGACAGGTCTTGAGGAAAACATCAGTTCACCTAGAGCACGGTTTGAATCCCTGCAGTGCAGCTGACTCCGCACCGGCTCTCTGGGCCACCGCCTGCCAGCGGCAGGAGCAGAGATTTCCCTTGGCCGGGGCCGGAGCCCTGGCGTGGCAGTGCCTGAACAGCACCTCCCTGCCTACAGTGCCTTCCTGGATGGCTGCCCCAGGGACTGGCATTTGACCCTGCACTTGCTGCAGGAGTCCTGGCCCTGCTTCCAACCTGAGCAAACGCTTGGACCCATCTCAGAAGCTTGGTGCCCGAGGGGGCCACCACAAGTGGTTGCCAGGGACCTGAGGCCATGGCTGCCCCGATTTTGGGTACACGGCTCTGATGTCAGAGTGGCCATTGTGACCTGTGCCACCAAGGCCACAAAAGGGAACGCGGGGCTCAAGCCGAGTGTCAGTGCGACCTGACAACGGGCGGAGAAGGTAGGGCAGGGACGTGGCTGCCCAGGGACCAGAGGGGTCCCAGACCTTGGGGCTCTGGGCCTGTGCTGCAGGCTCACCTGCCCCTCCCTTCCCATAATCACAGAATCAGCGAAAAGCCCGAGGACACTGTGGTGTTCCTCAAGGCGACGACGGGAGGAGAAACAGACAGGAGCAGGGCTCACGCAGGCCTGAGCAGGGAGTACAGCCTCGTGGCTCTGGGCCTGTTCTGCAAACTCCCCCCCCCTCTCTTCTTTCTCCCATAGACAGAGTGGAACAGCACCTCGAAGTGACCACGTCCCTCGAGGAGGTAGACTCAGCGTAGACAGCCGCCATGTCTGACAGCAAGCAGGAGGGCCCTGGAGCCAAGGAGCCAGGTGAGGGCAAAGCAGCCCTCTGACAGCCTGGCCCAGGGGCTCTTCTGTCAGCAGGCAGCGTGGGGATCAGAGCAGAGGCAGGGGGAGGCAGGAGCTGCTCGGCCATGCCGGGGTTGGGAGCCTCCTTCCTGCCCAAGTGGGGCCTAGCAGGGCCAGGGGGCAGCTCCTGGGACAGCCGTGCCCACAATGGCCCCTGCTCTGCAAGGCCTCCAGCCCTGCCCATCAGCCAGGCAGGGACAGAGCAGCCTTGGGGCCGATGCTGCTGCAGGCTCAGAGCCCCACAGAGCTGCTCGTGCCCGGTGCCATTGGCTCTGTCCCCTGCAGCCTGCATGCTTTGTCGCCGTGCCGAGGCTGACCCGGACATGTGCGGTGACAAACTGCAGAAGGGTGGGCTCTGTGCCCACAGGTTCTGCATGGTGAGTGGCTCCGGGCGCTCCCTCCACCATTGCAATGGGCAGCTCCTGCCGCCCTCTCCTCATCAGCTCCTCCCCTTGCCTGCAGCTCTTCGCTACTCTACTCTTTCGACAAGAGAACCGCCACGATGGACTCATGGGATTTCTCCCACGAGATCTCCAAATTGTGGTCTGGCGGGCAGCACAGAAGGTGAGAGCCTGACAAGAGCAGGGAGATTTGTGCCTGGCGAGGTTTGCCACAGCTTAGCCCAGACAGCAGGAAAGAAAGGCCGGCCTGACAGCCGAGACAAAGTCTGGCTCCCAGCAGCTCTGGAACAGAGGCCCTGGCACAGGAGCCTCCCTCCTCCAGCAGGCGGCTCTGTGGGCTGGGAGCCGGCAGTGGCCACGTCCTGCGCCCTGCCCAGAGCCCTGCGGCTGCCCAGGGAGGCCTCGAGGCTGCTGCTGCTGCTGCTGATGCGGCTGCTTGGCTCTTTCCAGCGCTGCTGCGTCTGCGGCCAGAGCGGGGCAACCATCATGTGCTGCGTGCCGGAGTGTGACAGATGGTTCCACCTGCCCTGTGCCAAGGAGGGCGGCTGTGTCAATGTATACGTTACTCCATTCAGGTACCTCATCTCTCTTTATGGCCACCCCCTGGGAATGATCTAGCATTTCTCACTTTCCCCATCCATTTTCCTCCAGGTCCTTCTGCCCTGAGCACCGTCCAGAGCAGGAGGTGGAGGCGACTCCTGAGCCGGACACCGTTTGCCTCATCTGCCTGGAGCCTGTGGAGGACAGGACGACCTTCACAACCCTGGTGTGCCCAACGTGCCAAAGGGCCTGGTTCCACAGGGACTGCATCCAGGTAGGAGCCCTCCCCTCAGCACCGGGGCACTGCAGGTGCTCAGCAGCAGCAGCAGGGCCTCGCTCACCCTGCCTGTGTTTGCCCTGCAGGGACAGGCCTTGCGCGCTGGTGTTTTGTATTTCCAGTGCCCCCTGTGCAGAGACAGTGGGGAATTCCCTGTTGAAATGTTCATCTTGGGGATCCGAGTCCCCTTCAGGTTGGTGTCCTTCTGCCTGGCCCACCAGGCAGGAGGGTGCAAGTGCTGTGCTGTGCCAGGCCCTGCCCCAGGAGCCCTGGCCCTGCCCTGTGCCATGAGTCTGGGCTTCAGTTTCACCCCCAACTTGGAAAAGCGCTGGAGAAACAGCTCGGACACCCTGGACCTCCGTGAGGGAGAGCAGCAGAAATTCATCATCTCTTCCTTTCTCCATCAGAGACCCAACATGGGAGGACAACGATGCCTTTGCAGATCTAGGAGTGAGGCACAGCCAATGCAACGCCAGGGATTGCCTTTACCCTGGAGGCAGGGAGGAGGCAGAGGAACAGGGGTAAGTTGGGAAGCTGCACCTGGGACTCTGCAGGGAACCTGTATCTCGGCAAGGGCTGTAAGTGGGAAGAACCAGAAGCGCTTGGCCAGACAACCACGTGCTGGTACACTTTGTTCTCAGTGCAATGAGCTTGTTTGCCTCCCCAGGCCCTGGCAATTGCTCCTGTGCTCCTCCTGTGCTGCTGAGGGCACCCACAGGCGCTGCTCTGGCCTGAGGAACAGCACACAGAGATGGGAGTGTGACAGCTGTGCTGGGCTCGGAACATGTATGAGTCAAAGTCCCCGGTGTCCCTGGGCTGGGGGCAGTGCCCAGGCCAGGTTAGGCAGAGGGCAGCATCCACTGCTGGAGGGCTGGGGGCACTGCTCTGGCCTGGCCTGGCCTGGCTGGCGCCTGGGTGATCTTTGACATTCCTGCTTGCCCTTACAGCTGCCAGGGAAGAGACAGAGCTCAATGGCCCCAGGCCGGCCAGACAGTCAGGACTACAATCTGCTCATGGCTGGTCAGAATCTGAGGCCATCCACAACAGCTCCCACAGCCCTGTGCCATTGGTGCTGGTTTCCGCTTCTCCATCTCCAGAGACGGGAAGCCACAGCAGGCCCCACCACGCAGCATGGCAGCAGGCGCTGCCATCTTCCTCACTGGACACCAGGAGCAGCAGCAGATCAAGGGCAACACGCAGCACGTCCCCTGACCCTGAGGACAGGGTCCATTCCAGACGTGCTGGGCCCAGCCGCAGGCGAAGCTGCTCTCGCCGGCAAAGTCGCGCCCAGAGTCCACCTGTCCGGACCAGGAGTTGCCGTGACAGGAGCAGTGGGACAGGGCCAAGGACTCAGAGGCCCAAGCAAAGGGGGACACCGTCACGGACATCCCCCAGACGCAGGCGCTCCTGCCAGCAAGGCTGGGCCCAGAGTCCACCTGTCCGCTCCAGGAGTTGCCATGACAGGAACAGAGGGACAGGGCCAAGGTCTGAGAGGCCCAGGCGAAGGGACACATGGCCAGGGCCATCCCCCAGACGCAGGCGCTCCCGCCAGCAAGGCTGGGCCCAGAGTCCACCTGTCCGCTCCAGGAGTGTCTGTGACAGGAGCAGTGGGACAGGGCCAAGGACTGAGAGGCCCAGGCGAAGGGACACATGGCCAGGGCCATCCCCCAGACGCAGGCGCTCCCGCCAGCAAGGCTGGGCCCAGAGTCCACCTGTCCGCTCCAGGAGTCGCCGTGACAGCAGCAGCAGGACAAGGCCAAGGGCTGAGAGGCCCAGGCGAAGGAACACATCATCGGGGACGCCTCCCAGACGCAGCCGCTCCCGCCAGCAGCGCCGGGCCTCGACTCAGACTCTGCGGTCCAGGAGTCGCCAGGACAGGAGCAGGAGGACAGCAGCGAGTGCCGAGAGGCCCAGGCGTAGGGGGACGTGGTCAGGGACATCTCACAGGAGCAGCCGCTCCCACCAGCGACGTCGGACCTCAACTGGCACCTCCAACAGCAGCGCGTAGCGCTGCCATCTTTTCTTTCTAGGCCGTGTGTTCCTTGCTGGAAGTGAAGGTGAGAACGGTCAGTGCAGGGACCCTGAGATGTGCAGCTCTGTGAGCAAACCCTATTAGCTCTTGATGTTTCTACTGGCAGGAAGAAGTCGGGGTTAAATGCCTTGATTTCTGTGTAACGGTGTATTCAGTGAAAAGTCACTTAAGGATGTGGCTAATTAAAAAGGACTCTTGTTCCTGCCTTTACACTCCAACCTCAGATGTTTCCCCACTGCTTACCCTTGATAATGAACCACTCCTTAATGGGCTTGGATATGCTTAGGGAGACATTCAGAGCAAGGTGGCTCTTAGGGAAGCTGTGTCTGAAAAGAATGTGTGCTATGTTGCTAACCTTGAACAATCTCATTTCAGTAAAGCCAAAAAAAGAAGAAAGAGAGTGAGACACTGCCTCAAGTGTCTGAAGACAACTTCTACAGCATTGCTGCGGATTTGAAAGAGGTCTTTCAAAGAACAAACTGGAATAGATGGTATTTCCTCCGTCTATTCTGGTTTCTTCTTTGAAAGACCTTCAAAGAACAAACCAGAATAGACTGAGGAAATACCCTGGGACAAAGAGAATGCACAGGACTCTGCCCCAGATGACCATTTGGGACCTTTGCCTGAGGACAACACAGCTCAGGAGACGAGTTCTTTCAAGTTTTCCTTCTTTGGAGGCACAGAGGAGTTGGGCATCAAAGAAGGTAACAGCAGAACCCTTCTAACAGTGCCATTGCTAAGGAAGAGCTTCTGGCAGGCACTGTAGGGCAATATGGTGTAAAGAAGGTCAGGATGCAGGGGATTTTCAGCAACAGAAGTCAGTAATTAGGCAGAAGCATTTTGATCTTCAGTTCTGCTTGCTGGGGCTGTGGTAGATTACTGAGAGCTGCCTCATGCTTGCATCTCAGGATTTCTAAAAGGCTTGCTTTGAGAAGGCATTGGGGGTTTTTGCTGAGTGGTGAAAAAACTTGTTCTCATGCCCTGAATTCCTCAAACACGGAAACAGGTGACACACCAGTCATATCAAGTTTCATAGAATCCAACATGGTTTTTAAGGAAATGTGCGTTAATATAGAGGGAGGAGCAAAGTCCAAGAGCTGGCCCCAAGATCCATGAACATTCTGTTTGTTACTGAATTCTACTCTTGGACCTTTAGAAAAAGGAAATGGAATGACACATGACCATTGGGGTGTCCTAACCTTAGATAAAATGAGGCCGTCTGAAATGAAGATGAAACAATATTAACTCGAGTCCCAGTCATGCAGGAGAGAAAAGAAAACCCGTGAAGATATCCCAAAATATTAAAAAACCCAACGCAACAGCACAAAGCAACGAGCCCCCAGACTTGTGCTGAACTGAGAAGGTATTCAGCATCTTCTGAATGCAATGAGAAATGTGTAAGAATACATAAGGGATCCCTGGAACAAAGTTGAAAATACTGGAGCCGAGATGTAGCTTAGAAAGTCTGGCAAGGTCAGATTCTGTCCTTCCTAAATCTGTCTTCTCCACTGTAAGGATTTCACATGAAAGGAGGAATTTTTCCTGACGAGTGGAGGAATAATCTGGTTTTGCCTTTTTTTCTCTATTGGTGCTGTCATTGCAGAGCCTCACGCGCTTGGGCAATAAAGCCGGTAAAAGCCACATGGCAAGAGGATCCACGTTTCCAGGACAGCAGTTCTGAGGGTGACGATGAGCCTGAGATGACAGAAATCGAACAGGACCAAGAAATGCAAGTTGCATTTCTCTTTGTTGTCTACTTGGCTGTAGTAGTTGGATGCTGTGGGAATATTAATAGCAGCACTCAGGGAATGGGAAACTGACATTGCACACCTCTGAGCAATGAAAGTCATCTGGGAAAACCGTTTGTGCTGCACAGAGTCAAAACTCCCAGCAACCCATTGGATGTGAATGTAAATATGGAAAGAAAGAGTAGAGCACAATAAATTAACTGGGTCATTTTGGTTTGACCAACTCCAAACTGAGTTTGGCCAAAAGCCCAAGACACAGTCAGTTTTCTCTTTAAAAGGGGGTTTTGTAAAATAAAAAGCTCTATTCGGTTCCTAGGGAATGAAGCTTTTCAATGTACGGCATATCTCTGAAGAACTACAGGATTAACTTGTGTTCATGGAATTTGATAGTACAATTTAGGATGCTCAAATCCCTTTGTCCTTTTCTAGGTTTCTTTCTTTACCACACACAGAAAGTGCTAGAGTTTTCTTTTCTTCTCCAAAGATGAAGAATGCCTAAGAGGTATGTCAGAATTTCTTTACTCTCTTTTATATTTTTTTTCCTTTCAAACCCTTCCTGTAATTCAGTGAGGAGGAAAAAATGCTGCCTAGTTATCAAAGTTTTCTTGTCAAAATTTGCCACCCTCACTTGTGATCCAAGTTGTGGCAGAATCCCATGAGGAATTCCTGGCAAACTAAATGTCAAGCAGATTTCTGGCTTTCTTTTCTTTCAGACAATTACCGAATAGGAATCTGGAGTTTTAGAGTTTACCACAAACTTAGTCACTTGACAGATCACCTAGATGTTTTGGATCCGTTCAGGTATTTAAATCATCTTTATCTTTTCCCTCTCTTTCTGGTGTTACCGTTAGAAATGATGACTGTTCTTGTCAGCCACATATGTCCCTGTGGTTCTTTGTCCTAATGAATCTGGGGCTTTCTCTTCTGAATCCAGTGAATTTTGTATTTAGAAACAAAGAAAACAACATCCAAAGGAAACATGCACAGTCCCCAAAACCTGCACAGGCCACCAAAACAATTGCTGGTTAGATTTTGTAGAATAGAGTCTTAAGCTTAAAGGATGTGCCTTCCATGAGACTGATTCCATAACTCTGCTGAAATGCACTGCTGTGTTCACACAGTTCCCGGCCTGCAATCTTCCAGGCAGCCTGATTTTCAGGGTGTGTTGAAATGGAGAGCTCAGGCCTCAGCAGGCCTCAGTTCTGGGGGAAGATGTGGCGTGCTGGTGCTGAGCTTCTAATGCAACAGCTGCAATTTCAGTGCAATTCAGATTGCAGCATGGTGAGGAAAAGTGCTGCTGCCTTTGATTGTTCTTAGCACAGCAGGCTGCAGTAGGGAACATTTCTGCTGGAGACAAGGTGTGGTGGGGGCAGGAGAACAGGAAGGATGTGAAGAATTGATTTCTGATTTTAGTGCTGTGTTGGTCAAGATTGTTAGAAGCAACAGCGCAATCACAAGTGCTTAAGACTATTAATTGGATGTTTCTTTTGTGCAGAGGATCCACAGTTTTTTTGTAGATTAGTGGAAGTCAGTGAAGAAAAAGAGGGTTAGGAAGACAGACGTAGATTATTGCTTGAGGTGAGTATGGAACATCTGTTCCCTGGTAAGTCTAGGTGAAAGCTGAGCATGGGGAGAGATTGCAGGTATGAATGTACATGCAAAATTAAGTCAGGACCTCGAGAAGAGCTTCAAATTTGTAATGAACAGGGAAGAGAAGTTTTGTAGTGTAGCGGTGTGTATAACATCATGCTGTGTGGTCCAGTCAGGTAAACCACTACATCTTTGTGTGTTACAGGAGCAGCTACTTAAGTGTATGTAAGGACAGTGAATGTAGAGACTTCTCCTCATAGTGGATTCAGGAACTTCTCTGAAGAATTTGTTAGATTTTCATTATTTTCTGGAACACCAAAAGAAGCATTAGGATACCCTTTAGGAAATGCAAGCAAACCAATAAAGTTTTTACTGATTAGAAGCGAGTCACGTTTGTTCCTTGAAAGTGTTGCCAAACAAGGTTACTTTGAAAATGCTTTCAAAGGTCTAACAGGGATCAATGTCAGCAAAGGCTGTTAGGCCGTGTTTGGGAGCTGGGGCTGAGGCTCTCGTGCCCTGGGGAGCCACGGGAAGGCTCCAGGCCTGAGTGTGTGGCCAGGCCGGGGCCATTGAGCTGCAGCCCATCCCTGGTGGATGCAAGGGCAAGCAGGAATGCCAAGGGACCCCAGGGCCGGGCCAGGCCAGGCCAGAGCAGTGCCCCCAGCCCTCCAGGAGCGGATGGGCTCTGCCAAGCCCAGCCTGGGCACTGCCCCCAGGCCAGGGACAGGCAGGTGCTTTGCCCGAGGCCTGGGCCCAGAGCAGCAGAGCTGTCACAGCCCCAGCTGGTTCTGGCCTGCGTGAGGCCCGGGCAGGGCCCGTGGGTGCCCTGGGCAGTGCAGGAGCAGCACAGGAGCAGTTGCCAGGGCCTGGGGAGGCACAGGGCTCAGCCTCTGCACGGTGACACAGCATGCAGGCTGCAGGGGACAGAGCCAATGGCACTGGGCACGAGCAGCTCTGCGGGGCTCTGAGCCTGCAGCAGCATTGGCCCCAAGGCTGCTCTGTCCCTGCCTGGCTGATGGGCAGGGCTGGAGGCCTTGCAGAGCAGGGGCCATTGTGGGCACGGCTGTCCCAGGAGCTGCCCCCTGGCCCAGCTGGGCCCCACTTGGGCAGGAAGGAGGCTCCCAGCCCCGGCATGGCCGAGCAGCTCCTGCCTCCCCCTGCCTCTGCTCTGATCCCCACGCTGCCTGCTGCCAGAAGAGCCCCTGGGCCAGGCTGTCAGACGGCTGCTTTGCCCTCACCTGGCTCTCTGGCACCAGCGCCCTCCTGAATTCTGTCACACATGGTGGCTGTCTGCGGTGAGTCGCTGTCCTCGAGGCACGTTGTCGCTGCCAGGTGCAGATACTCTCTGTCTAGGGGAGAAAGAAGTTGGGGTGAGGGAGTTTTCAGGACAGGCCCAGAGCCGCTGCCGGCTCCCAGGCCACAGAGCCGCCTGCTGGAGGAGGGAGGCTCCTGTGCCAGGGCCTCTGTGCCAGAGCTGCTGGGAGCCAGATTTTGTCCTGGCTGCTGGGCCGGCCTTTCTTTCCTGGTGTCTGGGCTAAGCTGTGGCAAACCTCGCCAGGCACAAATCTCCCTGCTCACCCTCTGTGCCTCTCACCGCACCTCAATTAGGAGATCTCGTGGGAGAAACTCCATGAGTCCATCGTGGTGGTTCTCTTGCCGAAAGAGTAGAGTAGCGAAGAGCTGCAGGCAAGGGGATGAGCTGATGAAGAGAGGGTGGCAGGAGCTGCCCATTGCAAAGGTGGAGGGAGCTCCCGGAGCCACTCACCATGCAGAACACGTGGGCACAGAGCCCACCCTTGTGCAGTTTGTCACCGCACGTGTCCGGGTCAGCCTCGGCACGGTGACACAGCATGCAGGCTGCAGGGGACAGAGCCAATGGCACCGGGCACGAGCAGCTCTGTGGGGCTCTGAGCCTGCAGCAGCATCGGCCCCAAGGCTGCTCTGTCCCTGCCTGGCTGATGGGCAGCGCTGGAGGCCTTGCAGAGCAGGGGCCATTGTGGGCATGGCTGTCCCAGGAGCTGCCCCCTGGCCCAGCTGGGCCCCACTTGGGCAGGAAGGAGGCTCCCAACCCCGGCATGGCCGAGCAGCTCCTGCCTCCTCCTGCCTCTGCGCTGATCCCCACGCTGCCTGCTGCCAGAAGAGCCCCTGGGCCAGGCTGTCACAGGGCTGCTTTGCCCTCACCTGTCTCCCTGGCACCAGGGCCCTCCTGCTTGCTGTCCCACAGGGCAGCTGTCTGTCCTGAGTCCCTGTCCCTTGAATGATGTGGTCGCTTTGAGGTGCTGATCCTCTCTGTCTATGTGAGCCCTGCTCCTCCCTGCCTTCGGCTCCCATCATTGCACTGAGGAACACTGCAGTGTCCTCTGGCTGTTCCTCTGCTGGTTGTGGGGAGAGGCAGGTGAGGCTGCAGCACAAGCCCAGAGCCTCGAGGTTTGGTTTATGTTTTAACCTGCATGGATCTCCTTTAAACATAGGTGGAGAAGAAGGAGCAGGCATCTAAAGTTGCTTCAGTCTCTACCACAAAAAGCAATGTGTTTGTACCTACTACCAGCAGAAAACACCAGTTTTCCAACAGCTCATTCCTAAAAATTCGCTTTTCCATGGAACCAGCACGAACGCATCAGGGATCAGCATCCATTGGCAAAACGACGACTTCTTTTACTAACTACTTACTACAGAACTACTTAAAACCACAGCACTACATTTACTAACTGATGGCTTCCATGGAATCTAAGCACTCAACTCTCTTTATGAGGGGTATTTGAGGGACAACTGTAAAAAATCCCGTGAATAAATTCTTAGCAGTGGACAAAGGAATACCTGACTGCTTTTTAAGTCTTTAATGTACTAGCAAAACTACACAGCTGAACCATTCTATTGTCAAAACTTTTAGAAGGTTTTTTCACCCTCATGTTTTTCTTGGTAGAGTTGAGAATATATAAATAATTAGATTCTGTTTCTTTTCAGTTTTCCCATTCATGCCCTGAGTATTTTGGTACACCTTCATTTTTTTTTTTCAATTCTATGGTTTCCCTCCGGTGTTTTAAATCAGATGTTTTAATATTTTGCTATCTGTGGTGCATCTCTGTCGATCTACTGAAGAGGGCCAAGCAGTGCCGGTCTGCGGACAGGTCCCAGAGATCGCTCCTTCAGGCGGCCCGGGGGCAGGAGCGGCCCCTGAGCTGCCATGGCAGGGCTCCCCTCAGGTGTCGGCACTGCCAGCCCGGCTCTGCCATGGCCGGGCTCCCCTCAGCTGTCGGCACTGCCAGCCCGGCGATGCCATGGCAGGGTTTCCCTCAGCTGTCGGCACTGCCAGCCCGGCGCTGCCATGGCAGGGCTCCCCTCATCTGTCGGCACTGCCAGCCCGGCTCTGCCATGGCACGGCTCCCCTCAGCTGTCGGCACTGCCAGCCCAGCTCTGCTATGGCACGGCTCCCCTCAGCTGTCAGCACTGCCAGCCCAGCTCTGCCATGGCCGGGCTTCCCTCAGCTGTCGGCACTGCCAGCCCGGCGCTGCCATGGCAGGGCTTCCCTCAGGAGCTGCCTGTGTCAGCCTGGCTCTGCCAGGGACTCTAGTAGTGCCACGGCGCAGGGCAGCTCTAGTACGGCAGTTCCGGCACTCCAGCCTCGGCCAGGAGGCAGCTCTGCGGGCTGGGACCCCGCTGCGGCCGCACGCTTCTCCCAGAGCCCGAGCAGCAGACGCACGCTCCCAACACCGAGCCGGGAATACGCCCGGGAACAGCGCGGGCTCGGCTCTGGGCACGAACCGCCCCGCCCCTCACACCCGCCCGCCCCTTCCCGCCCTCCGGCCCCGCCGCGCGCCGCCCGCGCTGTCATGGCGGCTCTCGCCCACAGGGCGGCGCCCTGAGCCCTGCAGTGGCGCCGCCAACCTTCTGGCGCTCTGGAAGGCGCGGGCCTGCACCCGTTGCAAACTGGGCCCTACGTCCCATTTCCTGAAGAAAACATGTCCTGTCGGGCCTGGGCTGTACACACTTCCAAGCCTGATCAACAGGAAGAGACGTTTAACCTGGACACACATAGCAGCCTACAAGCTCGAAGTGATGGCCAGGTGTTAGAAAAGCAAAGTACTTGTTGCTAGAATTGTCTTCCAAGACTCAAGGCTGGGCACATTTCACTGATCTCAAACCCAGAGGGAAGTTGACAAAGCTTGGGAAGAAGGATGCCCACTGATAGTGGACACAAACGATGCAGAATTTCACTTGTTCTAAAATTTTAAATGTTTAATAGTAATAAATTAGTTATAAAAATAAGAATTAAAATTAGAGAAAAAATAATTTGGACAATTAGAGGTAGGACAATAAAGGGCAATTTAAAAAGCAAAGAATTACAAATGTCTGGGTGCTCTGCTCTGCCTCAGAAGACACTTTGCTAACACAGGATTAACTTAAAAGTAATAGCCTATTGCATATTCATAGGTCTCATACATGATGCCAAAATTCTTTTCAAACAATGGGTGTTTTCTTTTTCTTGTCAACCCCTCCTTCATCTTGTAAATCAATTGTCTTGCTCCCTCAAAGTCTGGTTCTTCCCGAGAAGGAGGCAATATTTCTTTTCTCAGAGTTTTGGTGTCTTGTTACTGTTATCTCTCCATGAGCTATTTAGAAAAAGTATCTTACATCACAGAGTTTCTGTAACCTACAACTATATTCACCACACTACTTTAAAAGCTTAGGATAGCACTACAAAAAAGGATTAATACAACATAACTTTCCAACATAACACATATAACATTAATTTTAATATTTGCGAAAAGTCACTCATATAATATGCATTTTCCACACCTCTGCTCCTTCTTCTTCTCAAAATATATTGTAAACCTGACTTTAAAAACTAGTTAGAGCCACGGTCAGTGCCTTGTTCAGAAGACTCACAGCTGACTAACAGGTTTAGTGCATTACAGAGCAGGTTTGAGGCCCTGGAACTGGAGGGACAGACAAGTGATGAAGTGGGCAAAAGTCCTGCAATCGAGGGGCACCTAGGGCAAGTCAGGCAACACCATGCATGGTGACCACCTCTGTTCCAAGGGAAGACAGGGTCCTTGCAGGCCTTCCCAAAAGCATCTCAAGGGAAGGTTTCCAACTGCCCTGCCCTGTTTGCTTAACTTCAGCTGAATCTGTCTCTCTCTGAAAGACAGGAAGCTCACGTGTGTTAGGAGAATACTGTGAGTATTGGCAGAGGTGAACGGTCAGGAATCCAGAGGCTTGTGCAACTCTCTTCCATAGAGAGTCCCTTGTTGTATATTTCTAATAAAGCAAAGCCTAAATGGCAAGTCAGCGATTGGGGAAGTGCAGCACTGAGACAATAAAGCTGTAACATGCCTTGTTTCATGAGGGACAAGTAAGATAACAAATGTTCAAACAACAAATATTGAGAAGATGAGGAAGAAAAATTATTTTTTCTAAGTTTTTCTAATTTTTATTTTCTTCTCTGTGCCTTTTGAAGATTACCTATATCTTAGTTTCATTGTTTTCTTTTTTCCTGTCTTGAGAATGAATTTTGCATTCTGGATATTTCAAGTCAGACATAAGAAAAGTTCCATATTGTTTGGCAATCCTGAAAATGTAAGTTTAAAGGAAACATCCATTGTCTTTGATAATTGGATCAGACTCAATTTTAAATACCCTTGTATGTTCTGCTCATATGCAAAGATTCTAGATTGATCTTGGAAGGGCATTAAACCAAGAAACAAGTACTTCAAAACCTCGGGAGGTGGCTGCCATGGTGAGTTCCCTGAGGGCTGTCAGCCCCAGTCCCGCTCCATGGCCGGTGTCTGTGAGGTGTCACAGCCCCAGCCCCGCTCCATGGCCGGTTTCCCTGAGGTGTCACGGCCCCAGCCCCGCTCCATGGCCGGTTTTCCTGAGGGCTGACAGCCCCAGTCCCGCTCCATGGCCGGTTTCTGTGAGGTGTCACAGCCCCCGCCCCGCTCCATGGCCGGTTTCCCTGAGGGCTGATAGTCCCACCCCGCTCAATGGCCAGTTTTCCTCAGGGCAGTGCCACCTCCCACGCGAGGCGGTTTGTGTTGCACAGACCAAGCTGGATGGAGGGAGCTGGTGCAGCCAAATGAACACAGCATTTAATATGGCCCCACTCGTTCTGCCCTTTCATGGCATTTTTTGACAGAGCTGTGCTTATCGAGCTTTGACTTTCTGTGCCCAAGGTCAGCATTCCAGGCAGGTCGTCCTACACATCTGCAGCATGCCCACACCATTTTGGGGGCAAAGCAGTGTCCCTGCCTTTCCGCCAACTGTTCGTGTCCAAGGTCTGTGTGCACACAGGATAAAGGAGTGACTTGTTTGCACAGACAACTGTGGTTTTCTGCACCTCAGCTGGGGTGTGTCAGCTGCACACAGAGACCCCCACCCTGCTCTGTGTCCCAGCTCTGTCACACTGGCAGTGCTTTGTGTGTGACACTAGTGCCGCACAGTGTCACACTGATGGCGTGTGCCACACCGCCACTGTGTTGAGTGTTGCACTGTGCTGTGTGTCATGCTGGCACCGTGTGCTTCCAGACCTTGGAGTCTAAGCTGGTGGGTGTGAAAGATGGTGACAACAGAAAGATGCCAAACGAGAGACCAGTTGTGTCCAGATTCAAAAGCCAGCTCTCTGTTATGTAACAGTGTTTTCTTCTCCTTCTTCACCTGATGTCACTCTGACATGTGCACATCCCAAGACCTTGATGCATGAAGAACCTTGGGAAAACTGATTAGGGCAGCACTACATTTTAGGAACATTTGTGGGAGCCATCACGAGCCATCTCTTTGGTGAAGACAGGTGCTGTTTTTAACCAGTGATTGATTACAGCAGGTCTGTTGATATCCATTTTGTGTAATCTAAAAATAGCTTGTTCAGCTAGGGAGTGAGGACATGCACCCTACAGGTCCAGGGATGTGGAGAGCTTTATTAATAGTTGGTTAGCTGAGAAAGGCCATACTGACATATTGCCGCTGGTTAAGCTAAGAGAGGGAAGTTAGCAGTCAGCAAGCTGAAAGGAAATTTCAGCAATTAGCAATCAGTGACCTTGCTGCAACATGAGGACAGGGAGTAGAGATTATTCCTGAATATCTCCTAAGAATATGTAGAAAGTATCAAAAGTAGGACCATAGGAATGTAAAAGTAGGTGTAACTGCTGATATGTAACTAACCAATCCTGAGCTCAACTTTTGCAATATGCATGAAGTTCATTATGAACTGTATTTAACCTGCCGTACTGATCAATAAAATCGGGCCTGTGATGATCAATTGATGTCCTGGTCTCCTTCCTTCGTCAAATGGTGGAGAATGCGGGCAACAACGCTGTGGGCACCGCTGCGGGCAACGATGCGGCAACGTTGAACCTCTGTCCTTTTTTCTCGGATTACAAAGAAAAAGGGAACTTGACACGGTCGAGGAAGTTGGGTGAGGGTCCCCCGCAGCAGGGATGGTGCCGGATTATAAAGCACCCTTGAGGATCACAACGGTGACTCAAGTCTCTACGTGCCGCAGGAGCCTGGAGAGCTGCAGCAAGCGCGCGCTGATTAATAGGTATGGATAGGCAAGCGGCATACCACCTCTTCTCCTCATATTTAGAAAAGCGAGGAGTAAAAGAGATAGATTTAAAAAAGGAATTACCGGGGTTATTAGCTTACGGCCATGCTAAAGGTATATTTAGTAACCCGCACACAGTTCATGAACTGTCAGAGTGGAGAAAGTTTGGGGAAATATTGATGGATACAATGTTAGACGGTTACAAGTCAGCTAAAAAATTCGGGAAGTTATGGCGGGTGGTGTATAATACGTTACTCCAGCAGGTCTCTGAGAGAAAGGCAGCAGAAAGGGCGACAGAAGCTCATAGGAGGAATATAGGATATGGTCGTGAGGATGATCCTTTAGTACCTTCTGTAACTAAGATACTTATGCCTAAGAGTCCCCAGTATAGTGGTGTGGAGGATTTGCCTATAAACATAGCGGAACCGTCTGCACCTCCCTTGTAAGAGGGGGAAGGCGAGTCGGATGGGGGAGGTAAGAGCAAACCAGCTTTGCCTCTGCCGCCGGCTTCAGGCGGGTCGGATGGTGGGGGTGGGAGCAAGCCAGCTTCGCCTCTGCCGCCAGCTTTGCCTCCGCCGCTACCCCCGAGGAGGCCGGCTCCGGTTACAGCTCCAGCGGGGGCGGCGCTTCCCCCGCGCGAGCCAGCGTCTGCTTCACTGCCTTCCCCATGCGAAAACTCGGTGTCTGCACCGAAATGCCGGCAGCATAGCACCTCCAAAGAGCCAGCTCCCATCCCAGGGGCACACCGTGATCTATGGGGGGAAATGGCTAATCAAAGGAGGGAAACTTGGGCTGCTGTGGCAAAAGAAGTAATGCAAATGGGGGATGGCGAGGCAATGGAAATAGCTTCTAGCCTTGCATGTCCGGTTACACACACACCACAGTATGATGCACAAGGGAATCTTATGCATAATGTAGCAGCATATTCTCCCTTAGATTGGAAGTTGTTAACCCAACTACGTTCCATGGTTAGTCAGTTTGGAGTAAAAAGTGAACCTGTTAAGCAAATGTTAGATTATCTTTTTAATACTCAGATGTTATGTCCAAATGATTTAAGAGGAATAGTGCATTTAATATTCACTCAACATCAGCAGTTATTCTTTAATGCACATTGGCAAGCGTTAGTAAATGAATCAGTTGCTGTACAACGGGCTCAGGGAGACCCATTACATGGGGTAACAATGGATGAGCTCATGGGCTTAGGGGCATATTTGCGTACAGAGGCACAGATGATATCGGGACTGGATAAGCTTAGAGAGGCTATGCGATTAGTGCGTACAGCAATAGATATGGTTAAAGAGCCAGGAGGGTTACCAACTTATATGGGTATTAAGCAAGGCAGAGAAGAATCATTTGGAAATTTTATCAATAGGGTAGCTATTGCTATAGATCGGGCCGGTGTGGCAGACTACCTTAAGGGGGCACTATTGAAGCAGTGTGCCTTGCAAAATAGTAATTCAGCAACCCAAAGAGTGTTAACTACTTTGGGAGCAAATTGGACCATTGAGGAAGCATTTGAGTGAATGGCATTAATGCCAACGGCTTCGCAGGCATTCATAGTAGAAGGAATTAGGATTGGGGTTCCAAAAGCAGGCAGAGTCTACTCAGAATCAGGTGTTAGCTGCCCTTGCTCCTCTCCAAAGTGGCTCACTGGCATTCACGCAAAGAGGTTCAAAGCCATTTATCAAGTGTCACTGGTGCGGCAATGAGGGACACACACGCCGAACTTGCCGAGCGACTGGCATTTGGTGTCAACACTGCCGATCCAGCTCCCACAACACTACGACTTGTAGGCGCCAGGCGGGAAACCATCAGCGGAGCGCGCTTCACGGGGGCCGCACCCAGACACAAGTTGCTGCTGTGACATCGGAGACACCAGCACCAGCTGCCGCAACATTGCTGCCACCTCCTGTCTGCAACCCGCAACAACAGGGAGCCTCGGTTTGGACTTAGCAGCAGCAGTAGACGTCATACTAATGACGAATCGGCCTGAGAAAATACCAACTGGAGTAAAGAGTCCTCTTATATTAAATGGACAAACATGTGGAGCATTATTATTAGGACGCCATTCTTCAACTATGTTGGGATTATTTGTTTTCCCTGGAGTTATTGATGCAGACTTTACAGGGGAAATACAAATCATGGCTTACACCCTTTATCCTCCAATTAAAATAACAAAAGGACGACGTATTGCACAATTGGTACCACTATCACAAATGACATCGGGAATACAACCATTTACTGGGCAAACACGGGATGAAAAAGGTTTTGGCTCTACTGATGTTACACTTTTAACTGTGGATTTACAAAATAGACCAAAGCAAAAAGTTAGAATTACTTATGGGCATCAAAGTATAACCCTTTATGGATTATTGGATACAGGAGCGGATACCAGCATTATTTCTCCAGAAGCATGGCCACAACATTGGCCTCTATTCCCATCAGCAAACATGCTCACAGGAGTAGGAGGATTTACATTGGCAAGCAGGTCACCTTCTTTATCTGTGTGCATTGAGGATCAAAAAATATCTGCTGTGTTTTCAATTGTGCAACTGCCTCCTACAGTCTCCTGTTTAATTGGAAGGGACATTTTAACACAATTGGGAGTGGTGTTAACTAATCAGCACCCTTTGGGGTAATTGCCATTGCTTGGACTTTCCCCATTCCACTCACCTGGAAAACAGATACACCGGTGATGGTTAAGCAATGGCCACTAAAAGGGGAAAGCCTTATGCATGCTCATGAATTAGTGGAGGAACAATATTCAAAGGGATATTTACAACTTTCCACGAGCCCTTGGAATACACCTATTTTTGTGATCAAAAAGAAATCAGGGAAATATCTTTTAATACATGATTTGCGGGCTGTAAATGACCAAATGGAACCTATGGGGGCCTTACAGCCTGGTCTTCCAAATCCAGCTATGATTCCAGAACACTGGCCACTCTTAATTATTGACCTAAAAGATTGTTTCTTCACCATTGCCCTGCATCCTAATGATATGAAGAGATTTGCTTTTACTTTACCAGCAATAAATCGTGGAGAACCAGATAAAAGATTTGAATGGATATCTCTTCCACAGGGCATGCGTAATTCTCCCACTTTATGTCAGCTTTATGTTGATGCAGCATTACAGCCACTACGTCGCAGATGGCCAGCAACTATAATATATCATTACATGGATGATATTTTGTTTGCACAGCAACAACCATTTTCCTCTTTGCAGATTGACATTATTAGAAATACTCTTGCTGCATATTCACTTGTTATTGCTTCAGAGAAAATTCAAACTACAAAGCCCTGGAAATATTTGGGATGGACTTTGATGGATCAAATAGTGATACCTCAAAAATTGGAATTACAACTGGACATTAAGATTCTACATGATGCACAGAAGTTACTGGGGGACTTACAGTGGCTAAAGCCTATTGTGGGAATACCGAATCATTTGTTAGAAGCCCTGCGGCCTTTGTTAAAGGGTGTTGACCCTACTACTCCTGTATGCCTGACAAAGGAGCATCGTCTTGCCTTGCAGCAAATCAGTAATGTGTACAAGAGGGGTACATGTCTCGTCGACAACTCGACCACCCTATTGACCTTACTATCTGGAATAGCCCTTGCCACCTGCTTGGTGCTCTCTCTCAACAACAAAAGAAAATGGGGGAGATACGGGTGTTGGAATGGTTGTCTCCACCATTACAGCATAAGAAAACAATATGTTCAAAAATTGAACAATTGGCTGCATTAATCAAAAAGGGGCGTCTCAGAATTCTTGAAGTGGATGGTAGAGAACCTGCTACCATTAGACTGCCTATGGAAAAAGAAACCTTGGACTGGTACCTGATTAATTCAAAGGATTTACAGGAAGCATTATTGACATCGTCTGCAAAAGTAGATACCAGCAAATTAGTGCCTAGAGTTTTGCAATGGATGACAGAATGGAACTGGATTACTCGACCCTTGAGAGAAGAACGCCCTATAGAAGGAGCTATTACAGCCTTTACCGATGCAGGAAAGAAATCAAGGCGTGCTGCTGTCACTTGGCAAGAAAAAGGACAATGGAAACATCAAATCATCACAGCAGACCCTGCGGATAGTTTACAAACTTTGGAATTGTTGGCAGTAGTATGGGCAGTATCCAACTTACAGGGACCTTTAAATGTGGTTACAGACTCTATGTATGTTGCAGGAGTAGCCAAACGAATAGAGGAAGCAGCAATTAAGGAAGTGAATAATAAACGATTGTATGAACTGTTGGTACAATTAAGGAAAGCTCTACGGGAAAGAAATGCAGCGTATTCTGTGATTCATATCAGGAGCCATAAATGGTCTGAAGGTTTAGGAGAAGGAAATGAACGTGCAGATAAATTGGTTACCCTACCCATTGGTAACTCTTGTCCTATTGATAAGCATACATTGGCCAGAGAAGCACATAGTAGATATCATCAAAATGCAAAAGGATTAGCAAAGCAATTTGAATTGAGTTTGTCAGAAGCTAAAGCTATTGTCAGAGCATGTCCAACATGTAGTTATCACAATGGTGGAATAGGTTTAGGTATTGGAGTTAATCCTCGAGGTTTAGAAATAAATGAGAGATGGCAAATGGATGTTACACATATTGCCAAATTTGGTAAAGTCAAATGTGTGCACGTCACTATAGACACGTATAGTCATTACATATGGGCTACGGCTCAAGCAGGAGAGAAAGCTATACATGTTATCAGACACCTGTTAAGTTGTTTCGCTGTCATGGGAGTTCCAAAAAGTATCAAAACGGATAATGCTCCAGCTTATGTGAGTGCTAGGGTTCAAAAATTTCTGAATCAATGGTCGGTTAAGCACGTGACAGGTATTCCACACTCCCCTACTGGACAGGCAATAGTGGAAAGAGCAAACGGTACCCTTAAGCAATATATTGAAAAACATCAAGATTTGAGAGATCCACAAGCATGTCTGGCTAAGGTGTTGTATGTAATTAATAATTTATGTATTTTTGGGGAAGATGATACCCCTCCTGCAATTAAACATCATCCAAGGTCAGGTCAGGAAAGTACTAAGGAAACAGAAGTCTGGGTTAGGTATAAGAACCCCAGTACAGGATTATGGGAAAAACCTGCAAAAGTATTATATTGGGGTTGGGGATATCTTTGTGTTTCCTCACCTACAGGGCCTCTGTGGGTGCCTGCTAAGTGGACTAAACCTGCTTCTGATGCAGCGCTTGGTGGAGCGTCTCACGGAGGAGGACAAGGAGCGACTGAAGAAGAAACTGCTTTTGATTCTACGACCGCTACTGATACAGCTGAGGGGATACTCGGGAGTGGAGCACATAGCATTGTCACCCTACTGTTGGACAATCCAGGAACTGGTTGATTTTGCTGAATCATTATCAACTTTTCGTTTAACAAACCCATCAAAGGAACATTGCTATGCCTTTCGCGATCCACATTGTGCTGCTTGGGTAGCCCTGCTTTGTGGGGGTTGTGATAGAATTTTTTGGTTAGAACAATCATTATTGTGTGATTTGTGGTGTCACCCTTGTTATTTTGAGCAGCGGTGGAGAGAAAATTGGCAACATGAATTAAGGAGACAAACAGGGATAAATGCGTATGAAGCTTTACGTCTTTATGAGTCTCCTGAACAAAAAATTCTTGCTTATTATCGATGGGAAGTACAATGTTTTGAGAGGAGAACTGAGATTCAGAGTAAATCGCGCATAATCTCTGTAAGGTGTAGAAAAGTAGTACCTTTAACACAGTGCTCAATTGTTGGACCCTTCACGGGGAATCCTGAAAGTGCACTAGACCACTGCATTGAAGAATTGCAGAAACTGAGTTTGCAAGTGGCAGGACCAGTAACAATTGGAGCAGCAAGTTTGAAAATAGATAAGAAAAAGAAGGCAAAAAGGGGAAAAGTTAATTTGCCTTCAAACTTATCTCACAAAAAATGAGGTTTGCTCTTGTTATATTGCTTAATGTTGTAATAGGTGAAGCAGTAGAAATAACACGTTTTAGTCAGCCAAGAAAAAATTTATGGGTAACACTTGCTAACCAAATTAACCAATCATCACTTTGTCTTAGTCTTGGAGGAGTCACTAACCCATTTCGAACATGCCTGGTGGGACTTCCGGTATGGTCTCCTGGAGAATTTTGCAGTTTGATAAAAAATCGGACCTTATGTATGCCCAGCATGTCAAACATTGAGTTGCCAGAGCAACAAGGATATACTGCAGGTCAGAGTGATGGCTATCGTCAATGTTTATTGATCCAACCACTCAACACCTCTTTACATTCTCCTCCTGAGGAATTGGACCTTTTTGGCAGTACAAACGCCAGTTAGTCTAACACTACAGCTGGTGGATGGTTTAGCTTTAAGTTTTCAAATCAACCAAAAGAAACATGGGCCACCCTAGATTCATTCCTGAATGTGAGTGAAATCTCTCCGCAGCATTACAGTAAATGTAACAGCACAAAGATCACTGCACCAATGAAACTACCCACAGGAATATTTTTGATTTGCGGAGACAGGGCGTGGAATGGCATACCAGCTAGACCACAGGGTGGACCCTGTTATTTGGGAAAGCTGTCATTGTTTCATCCTAATGTGTCCTTGCTAATGCAGCTAAGTCAAAATTCAAACAGAAAGAGACGTAGCATACATGACTTAGACTGCAGCTCGATAGGAGATCCACAATTTTGGGGCACATTCAAACAGGTGGTTGTTTCAACTATCTTGCCAGGAGGATCTGCCAATAAGGCTATGAATTTAGCAAAGCAATTAGGGTGCTGGGCAAAGGATGAGCGGAACAAGACATCACAAATTCTAGACATGCTAACCACAGATGTGCAGAGTGTTAACCATGCTGTTTTGCAAAATAGAGCTGCCATAGATTTTTTGCTTTTAGCTCAAGGACATGGATGTGAGGAATTTGAAGGAATGTGTTGCATGAATCTGTCTGATCATTCGGTGTCCATTCACACTAAGATAAAAGAACTGCAACAGGGACTTCACAATCTGAAAGAAGAAGAAGGTTTAGGAATTGACGAATGGCTTAAAAGCTTAGGACTTGGACCATGGCTGAGGAACCTTGTGATCTATGCTATAGGACTGCTGGGTGTAATTTTACTGTTTTTGCTTATTTTGCCTTGTGTTTTTAATTGCATTCAAAACATGGTCAGCCGTACAATAGCAAAAACCTGGCAAACTAATTTCCTTGCACAAGAAGAAAACGGGGGAAATGTGGAGAGCTTTATTAATAGTTGGTTAGCTGAGAAAGGCCATGCGGACATATTGCCACTGGTTAAGCTGAGAAATCAAAGGAGATGTCAGCAATTAGCAATCAGTGGCCTTGCTGCAACATGGAGAAAGGGAGTAGAGATTAGTCCTGAATATCTCCTAAGAATATGTAGAAAGTATCAAAAGTAGGACCATAGGAATGTAAAAGTAGGTGTAACTGCTGATATGTAACTAACCAATCCTGAGCTCAACTTTTGCAATATGCATGAAGTTAATTACGAACTGTATTTAACCCGCCGTGCTGATCAATAAAATCGGGCCTGTGATGATCAACCTATGTCCTGGTCTCCTTCCTTCGACAGGCTGGCTGCCCCAGCTCCAGCCCCAGCCCAGGCCACAGTGGGTGCTGAAGGCTGTCGGCAGGGCTGGGAGCTGGCCGCCCTCACACCCCACCCAAATCAACTTGGCTCCAGCATCAATCCCATCCCAGCCCAGTGCTGCACCCAGGCTGCGCCACGAGATGCCCAGGAGCAGCCCCTGCGAGGGCTCACCTGCAAACTGGGTGTAGGCTGTGTCTTGGAGGAAGGCGCCACAGCCAAAGTCGATCAGTTTCAGCTGCCCGGTGGCCAGGTCGAGCAGGATGTTCTCGGGCTTGATGTCCCGGTGCAGGACCCCGCAGCTGGTGCAGTGCCGCACGGCCTCCAGCACCTGACGGAACAGCTCCCGCGCCTCCTCCTCCGGCAGGAACCCCCACTCCGCCGGGACACCCGAGAGCTCCTGGCACCGCTCCGGCGCTCCAGCACCAGCAGGAAGCTGTCGGGGAGCTCAAGCCACTCCAGGAGCTGAATGACACCACCACAGCCACAGGATATCTTGGCCAGCAGTACGATCTCCAGCGGGGCGCTGGTGCCGTCGGGCTGCGTGAGGAGCGTGGTGCCGTCAGTGGGGCCGAGGCCGTGCCGGGGCTCTGGGAGCCCTCAGCCAGGCCGGGATGCTCTGCACGCCCCGCTCAGCCCACGCCCGCTCTCCCCGCTGGGCTCCCGGCGGCTCCCACCCTGCCGGGCCCCGGCTCCTCGCCGCCCGGCACGGCCCGGCTGCTGCCGCTGGCCCCGCTCACCCACCAGCTCGCCCCAGTGCCGGATGCAATCCCGCGGCACGCGTTTGATGGCCACCTGCGAGCGAGGGAGAGCAGCGGGCTGAGCTCGCCGCCCGTCCCGCCGCGCCCCGACCTTCTCCTCCTCCTCCCTCCTCCTCCGCCCGCCGCCGGCCCCGCCGCTCACCGGGGCGCCGTCCGAGAGCCGCGTGGCCGCGAAGACGCTGCCGAAGCCGCCGCGCCCCAGCAGCGAACCCAGCCGGTACCGCTCCTGCAGGGCCTCCTGTGCCTTCCGTGCGGGCGGGACGCGGCTGTCAGCGCTCGGCCCGGGGCCAGCAACGGCCCCCGAGCGCCCCTCACCCGCCTCAGGCCCGGCATCCCCACCCGCCCCGGGCCCCGGTGCCGGAGGCCGCGCTGCCGAGCGGCGGAGCTCGGGCCGGGGAAGCCGCAGCGGAGGCGGCGGGAGCGGCAGCGCCGCCTGTGTCCTCCGCGGGCCCAGGGAGGAGCCGGGGCCGGGGTCGGGACTGGACCCTGCCTCGGGTCCGGGGCCGTGCTCGGGCCAGGCGGAGCCGAAGGGCGGCGATGCCGCCCCAGCCCCAGGCACTGACGCCCGCCCAGCAGCGCCACCGCCAGTACCGCCAGAGCCGGGCGAAGGCGAGACCGCGGCGGGACGGCCGGGGCCGGGCACGGGGCAGCCCCGCCCGGGGCCGGGGGCGGGCCGGGGGCATGGCCCGGCCCTGCAGGGGAGAGGGAGGCGGGGAGAGGAGAGGGACGCCGGGCAAGGGACCCCGAGAGAAGGGTGCCCGACAGCGGGAAAGGGAGAGAAAGAGAAATAAAGGGACAAAGAGAAAGAGAAAGAAAAATAGGAGAAAGCGTGTTTTAAACTATCTGTTTTGCTGCTCTCGCCGCTGCTGCTGCCGCCGCTGCCGCCGCTGCAACTGAGGCACCGGGGCCGTTCGTCCCCGTGTCCGTTCCCCGCTCGCCCCACGAGCCCCACGTTCGAGCCCCGCGCGCCCTGGGGACAGCCCCTTTGTCTGCCCAAACACGGGAACTCTGCAGCCTTGAGCCCACATGCAGAGCCCTGACTCCTGCACACTGGCACAGCGATCCCCTCGCTTGCTGCTGTGCATTGTCCTTGCTGAGGGTCAAACACTGTGTCATGGTTTGAGCCTGGCACAGAGCCAGTGCCCCCCATGAAAATTCCTCACCCTGGTGTCTGCTGTGAGATGTGACCAGGAATAAGCAAAACAGGCTCTAACTTAAACATAAAGAACACTTTATTACTTAAACTACAGGAAAAGAAAAAAAAGAAATTGAAAACCTTACAAAAAAAAACTTTCCTCCTCCCCACTCCCTGACTTTCCCAATCCGATACATTCTCCTAAAACACCAACTGCCCAGCCCGGCACGACACTTTAGTATACTCAAACTGCAGTTCATGAAGAGGAAAGGAGTCCTTCTTGTTCCATAGGCTTCTCCTGGAAACACACTGAAACCTCGTGTGCTTCCTTGTCACTTCGGCACCGCCCGGAAAAAAAGTCCTTTTGCCGCTTGTGACATCTTCCTTCCATGCCCAGTGCTCTCACCACTGAGACATGGCCAGAGCTGCTTTTAGGGTTGTCTTTCAAGGATGCCTTGTCTCACTCCAAAAGGCACAGTCTCTGCTTTGGGACATCTGTCCCCCCCATATTTTTCCAACCCCCTGGGGCCGGGGGGTCCTCACGAATGAACCCTCCTGGTTTTGAGGCACTGCCTCCCCCTAAATGCAGTCTGTGTCACAGGAACAACTGAGTCCATGGCCACAAGAAAAGTCCAGCCAAAAGGCCACTCCAAATCATCTCTCCCCATCCAATCATCTCCACGTTCTTCGGGCCAGGTCCTTGTCTCATCTCATCTCTTATCTCCCTTCTTATTCAGCTTCGAGGAGGATTAGCATTTTTGCAAGGCCCCAATCATGAAAGAAAGGGTTAAAAGTTTTCAGTCTTTGTCCTGGGACGAGATGATACTCCCACACGTGCTGCTGCTGCGGCCGGCCGGGCTGCACCCTTTTCCCCCCCCCTTTCTCTTCCTGGGCCGGCTGCTATCACCGCCCGACTCTCCCTCTCTCTCCCTCCGGGGGGGGGGGGGGGGGGGCTGGCTGCCCGATGTCTCGATGTCTCTTGGGGCTCCTCCACCCTTCCATCCTTGAAGGCCCCTCACCTCCCATCTCCGTCCAGGCCCCGGGCCTACCGCATGGCTGGCCCTCCCCCGCCCAGCAGCAAGGCTGGACGGGGGAGAGATCTGACCTCTTCACAGCGACGTCCCAAGAGACAGTGCCAAGGCCAGTGCCCTGCTTTTAACCCCTGTGTATTCTCGGAGGTGTGTCCAAACCCCACTGGCTACACTAGGTGCCAGTCTCAAACCTAAAACTTTCATTGGTTTGACCACAGCTTCCCAGAATTCCCACTCCTTCCTGGTCAAACCACCACACACTGTTGGGCCACCTTCCCTTGGGGTAGGATTCCTACCTGAGCCCAGCACTGCACTTACATCTCCAGTGTTGCTTTCCAGTAAAAACAGGGGAAGGAAAACTGTGTGTGGCTCATGGTATTTTAGAGTGTCTAAAAATCTCTAAGTCACCGATCTTCAGGTGAGGTGCATCTGGAATTACTGGGTTGCAACATGGAAAAGGGAAGCACAGAAATAAATAAAGGGAAACATCTTGGGTCGTTTCTTTCATTTTCATTTCACTTCTGGAAAGCTGTTTCAGTTTTCTAGGAGTCTTCTCCTGTCTGCTCTTCCCAAGAACCTCTCATGGAGAACAAGGTCAAGCTTCTGTAACAAGATTTTCCATCAGGAAATTATGCCACTGATGCAATTTTCATTGTGACTGTTTGTGCTGGTTTAGGGCAAATTTTGGGAGGAAATCTCCAAAAGGGGTCCATCTAGAAAGCAAGTTCAAGCGGCCCCTCCTCCTACTACTTCCGTAAAAGACTCAAGAAAAGTGAAAAAAACCCCAGTTTATTTAACAAGTAAATTATTCTCAAGCATGAAAAATGAATAATATTAAATAAAACCTTGGACAGTGCTGAAGAGATGGCAAATTCAGAAAGTCCTTTTTGTGGGTTGTAGTTGGCTCACTCGGTATCTTCTAAGTCCCTCTGGCGCTGGAATGCAGCGTCCCAGAACTCGGGGGGGGGGCACAGGTGTGAGCTGCTGCTGGTGTTTTTCTGGGTTATCAATCCAGAGCATGTTTAAACAGTTCCAAGAAAAAGGAAAGTCACAGTCCAAAGAAACTTCTCTGCCTAAGCTAGCTAAAACCAAATTGCTAGACCTTGGCTGTGAAGACACCCAGAAATTTCCAAATCTGGGCACTGGCAGTCCCAGCAAACACCAGAGCTGGATGGTGCTGGAGTCAGAACCTGGAAATTTCTAAAATTTTAGATTTCTGTTCCAGCAAATCACTGGACTTGGGCTGTGCGGGCACCAGGAAATTTCCAAATCTGGGTACTGGGGCAGCAAACACAAGATGTGGGAGGTGCCAGACTCAGTAGCAGGAAGCTGCCAGTGGTTTTAGATTTCTGTGCCAGCAAATTGCTGCACTTGGGCTCTGCCAGAATAGGGAAATTTTTGTATCAAGGCACTGGCAGTGCCAGCAAACCCCACATTTCAGGGAGGATTGGATCTGGACCCTTCCCTTCCCTTCCCTTCCCTTCCCTTCCCTTCCCTTCCCTTCCCTTCCCTTCCCTTCCCTTCCCTTCCCTTCCCTTCCCTTCCCTTCCCTTCCCTTCCCTTCCCTTCCCTTCCCTTCCCTTCCCTTCCCTTCCTCAACAAGGTGCCAGAGGGGCTGGAGAGCAGCCAGGCAGAAAGGGACCTGCAGAGACTGATGGACAGCAGGCTGGACATGAGCCAGCAGTGTGCCCAGGTGGCCAAGAAGGCCAATGGCTCCTGGCCTGGATCAGGAATGGTGTGGCCAGCAGGAGCAGGGCAGGGATTGTTCCCCTGTGCTCAGCAGTGGTTGGGCAGCACCTCAAGTGCTGTGTCCAGTTCTGGGCCCCCAATTTGGGAAGGACATGGAGGGGCTGGAGCATGTCCAGAGAAGGGCAACAAGGCTGGGGAGGGGTCTGGAGCACAAGAGCTTTGAGGAGTGGCTGAGGGAGCTGGGGTTGTTTATCCTGGAGGAGATAAGGCCCAGGGGAGACAAGGCTGTGTCAGGGCACAGGTTGGACTTGATGATCTCCATGGCCTGTTCCACCCTTGCTGATTCTGGGACTCTCTGAAATCACCCTTGGAGCAGTTGCAGGAGGAGCCCTGGGCCTCCTCTTCAGGAGCTCCAGCAGCCCAGGTCCCTCAGCTTCTCCTGCCAGCCCCAAAGCCCATCCTGTCAGTCCTGCTGAGCCTCTGCAGCTCCTCCTCACTGCCCAGAACAGGGAGCCCCAGAGCCAGACACAGCAGCTCAGATGTGCCCCCCTGGCCTGGGGTGCCTCTGGCAAGGGAGCAGCCCCAGGCACTGCATGAGACTGCAGACAATTCCTGCAGCACTTGTAGGATGGTCCTGCTCCCAAAGGGACGTTCCCATGGGGCCAAGTCAGGAACTGCAATGGGGAGTGGGGCCAGAGAGGAAAGGGCAAACAGGGATGGGCTGTTTGCAGGGCAGGGAAGAGGGGTGAGCAATGGGAAGGAATTTGTTTCAGGAAGAGGAAAGAAAGCAAAGGTGAAGCCAAGGAAATGCTCAGGGCAGTTTGGGGGTGGCTGCCAGGCAGCCCTGGCTCTGAGCAACAGCGTCTGCAGTGGGACAGGAAACTCCCAGCTGATGGGAGCAAACTTTCTGGCTGACTGCAGAGGCCAGGACAAAGCTGATTGGTTTCCCTGGTGTCCCCCAGCCCTTGCTGGCCCCAGGGGCTGATGGTATTTGTGCTCCCTCAGGTTCATGTCCCCACAGCAACAGTATGGGGGTGCTCCCCCTGCTGTGTGCAATGCAAACAGGAGCTGCTGAGCCAATGCTGCCGTGTCTGTGCCTGCAAGGATGGGGCACCTGTGTGAGCTGGGGGAGAGGCCAGGGCTGCAGAGGGGGGATGTTGTTGGCAGCTCCATGAGGACGCTCTGGGATGCTGCCCTGGGCTGTCCAGCGCACTGGGGATGGATCAGCCCCTGCTCTGCTGCTCCTTCTCGTCTCCCCCATGGCCCTTGCAGAGCCCCAGCCATGCTGTTTGCCCCCAGCCTGCCCACGGCCAGCCTGGGGCTGCTCACAGGGCTTTTCTGTGCTGAGCATTGGCCTGGGTGTGTTCTTGAGAGAGCCTGGGCAAGGAGCCTGGAGCCCCCAGGGCCTGGCCTGAGGCGTCAGCGCTGCCCCAGCAGTGCCTGTGGCCTGTCCCGGCTGCAGCCTTGGCACTGCCAACCCCAGGGCGGTGCCCGGCCCTGAGAGCACTCAGGCCCTGCAGCAACACCAGGGCCACCAGGGCAGCCAAGGGAATCTAGATAGCCCTGGCAGCTTTTGTCTGGGAGGTACCATTGGAAAACTGTATACAGAATTTTCGCGGCGGATTCTCAATTATGGCCATGGATGGCTGGACTTGAAAGTGTTTTTTTCAATGGGAAGAAAAGAATGGGCCCCCAGTGTTTTGAAGGCACATGAGGGATGGCCCCCAAGAGGCCAAGGCCAGCCAGAGCAGTCTGTCCTGGCAGGTTTCATTTGGGAATAATCCTTGGATATAATCAGATTTGGAGGAGGAATCCCAATTTCAGGCTTGAACCCCTGGAGGAGAAGGACAGTTCTTTCCCACAGCAAGGAATGCACAGAACTCCAGGGTTTCAGGGGATGATAAGAAGCAACTCTCAACATGCCAAGGCCAGCTGGACCAGTCAAGCAGCCCCCAGGAGGCCCAGCCATCCAGACCTGTTCCATGTTCTTGGATCCTTGGGGCCCTGAAGCATCAAAATTGCCCTTTGGTTCCATGAGGCCCTTAAGGATCACCACAGATCTTGGTTTCCATGAGGCCCAGTGATATAACAATGGTCTCCTTGGCTCTGCAGTGGCACAATGGCCCCTTGCTTTCCATGAGGCCTTGCAGTGTCCAAATGGTTTCCTTCTTGCCATGGGACTGCACAAGGCCACAATGGCCCCTTGCTTCCATGAGGTCACAGTGTCTCCAAATGGCCCCTTGGTTCTATTGGGTTCCCTGGGATCACAGTGGCCCTTGGTTCCAGCAGGCCTGGATGTGTTACACTGGCCCCTTGTTTCCATGGGGACCCACAGTGTCCCAATGGCCCCCTGCTCCCACAAGGCCCTGGGATGTCACAATGGTCTCATTGCTTCCACAAGGCCCTGCTGTTCCACAATGCCCTTGAAGTGTCACAATAGTCCCAGTGGGTTCCCCTGCTCGTTCACAGTGGCCTCCTTTGTTCTGCAGTGTAACAATGGTATCCTTGGTTCCATGGTCAGAATGGCCCCGTGGTCTCATGGAGCCCCCACAGCCCCTTATGGAGCTCCACAGCCCTTTATGGAGCCCCACAGTGTCACTTTAATCCCCTTGAGTCCATGAGGCCCTGCCGTGCTACAAGGACCCCTTGGTTATACAAGGCCCTGCAGTGTCACAATGGCCCCTTGGTTCCAGTGGTCCTGAAGTGTTGTAATGGTATCCATGGTTCCACGAGGCCCCACAATGTCACAATGAACTTTTGGTTCCATGAGCTTTCCGACTGCCAACAACAGTCTCCTTGGTTCCACAGTGTCACAATGGACCCTTTGCTCCATGAGGTTCATTGGTGTAACATGGACGCCTTGATTCCATGAGGTTGTGTAGTGTCACAATAATCTCCTTGGTTCTGGGGCCCTGCTGTGGCTGCTGTGTAACAATGGATCTGTGGTACCATGAGGTTTCATAGTGTCACCATGGTCCCTTTGGTTCCACAAGGCCTTGCTGTGCCACAATGGCCCCTTGGTTCCATGAGGTTCTGTACTGTCAACAATGATCTCCTTGGTTCCGCAGTGTCACAATGGATGCTTGGTTCCATGAGGGACCTGGCCTCCCACAGCCCCTCACAGCTCCCCATGGCCCCTCACAGCCCCTCATGGCTCCCTCACAGCTCTCCATGGCCCCTCACAGCCCCTCATGGCTCCCTCACAGCTCCCCATGACCCCTCACAGCCCCTCATGGCTCCCTCACAGCTCTCCATGGCCCCTCACAGCCACTCATGACTCCCTCACAGTTCCCCAAGACCCCTCACAGCCCCTCACTGTGGATGCTCTGGAAGAGAGAGAGAGAAACAGCAAGTGTTTTTCACAGCAGCCTGTGAGAATCTTTAGGGTATTGTAGGGATGTGATAACTTGTTAAGTATAAACAATCTGCAGGTGGTGTTCTTCTACTTCGTCTTTCTGTTCTTCTCAAAGACAGTGTATAATGTGTTTTTGTTAACCAGCCAATCAAATAGAATAAATCATATCACTCTATAAAAACCGCACGGTTCTCTTGAATAAAACCTTCTTTCACTCTCTCTACACAACTGCCTCCCGCCTGTTACTGTGTCATTCTCGACTCAAGAGTGATACCTCACAGCCCCTCACAGCCCCTCATGGCCCCTCACAGTTCCCCATGGCCCCTCATGGCTTCTCACGGCCCCTCATAGCCCCTCACAGCCCCAGACGCGGGGCTCCTCCCAGAGGAGGAGGGGTCGGGCCCTGCTTGTTCTCCTTTCATTTCAATCCCTTTATTACAGCGACAAGTAAAGAAAGGCTGAAATGGAGCCTTTGCCCAGCGTTTCCCTCGGGGTTAATTGCAGGCTGAAGCTCTGTGCTGGCCCCAGCCCCAGTGCCACCATCCCTGCAGCCACCAGGCCTTTGCTGTCACCCCGTGTCCGTTCCCTGTCCCCGAGTCCCGCCCGGCTCTGGCAGCAGCAGCAGCCGCAGCGCAGGGGGCGCCTGCCCGGCCCAGCCGGGGCTCCCGGCCAGGAGCAGCAGCAGCGCCGGCCCCTTCCCGCCTGCTCCTGCCTCGGCTCCCAAGGGCTTCTTCCAGCTCAATTCTGGAGCAGAGCAGCCAGCACCTACACACAGCTCTGACTGCTCAGGGCCCGCCTGTGCTGCCCTGAGCCAGCCCTCAGAGGAAGAAAGGATCGGGTTCCAGAACTGTGTTCAGTGCTCTTTTACTCACCCTGCGGTGACACCAGGAGGCTGCTGGTGACTTTGCCTTGGGAATTGCAGTTCTTGGCTGCTCTTGGCCCTCTTCTGTTGGCAACCTGAATTTTATCCATAAAAATACAAGTGCCTCTTTCAGTTGATGCTACCCACGGTGCTTTCATGACAGTGAAGTCAGTACTTTTTGTCACAGGCATAAAGATCAGCAGATACTGGAATGCTCACCAGCCCCTGAACACTAAGATGACGGGAGTTAAAGCCACACGGGCTACATTTGCAGAGTTCAAACAAAGCCCTGTTGCTGAAGCTGTTGAAATAAGAGAAACGGACAGAGGCCACCACAGAAATTGCCTCCATAGTGTGGAATTAAATTATAAAATCCACCAGGAGAAACAGAAACCAGAACTTCTCGACTCACTTCATTGCTCCTTCCCAGCAGCAGGAAACGCAGATGCCCAGAGGTGTTTTGCACTGCTGCTGCCCCCAGTTTGAGCCCAGGCTCTGCCCAGTCCCAGCGTTAACCTGAGCCCAGCCCAGGGAGCTCAGCGCACGCGGGGCCAGGCCCAGAGCCCCGGGCACGGCCGCCCATTGCGGGGCAGCGGCGCAGAGGGAATGTCCTGCGGCCCAAACCTCCTGCTCCTGCCACACAGCACCAGCCTTCTCCCCCTCCTCCTCCTCTCCCAGCACGGCACAAATTCCAGCTCGGAGGAGGCCCCAGACAGCGCTCTGGCTCCTGTTCCAGCCTGAGTGTCCCTGCAGAGGAAAAGGGCCTCTTTCAGCCACTTCCACAAGCTCAGGCTTCTCACTTCATGGGGAATCTGGGATGCAAATGGCCTTGTTAAGAAAGACAAAAGCCAAAATGGATTAGTAGTTAGAAAAAAATCACCCTTCTTCCAGGGAAGGTTCACCGGTCGTTCCCTGCATTTCTTCTTTTCAGATTGTTTTAGTCAGTTACTCTGGGAGGTCCAGCTTGTTCTGGTGCTTCTCATGAACTGATTGTGCTCTTGATTTATGCACCAAGGCACCAGATGTGGAATCATCTACACTGAATTCAGAAACAAACTCTCTCTGTCAGACCATTTTCACATTCCAGATAATTTTCAAGATTTCCACTGACAGGCTGGAATGATTATCACACAACTCTCCACTTGTGGATGCAGGCTCTGGAGATTCTTTCTCTGCATTCAGCCAAGCTTCTTAACAATTCCTGGTACCACCTCCTGTTTTCTTAGCCTGGAACAGTAACAATGAAAACCTTACCCACAGTACATCTCCCCAGTCCACCAGGAAAAGAAAGGACAAGTTTTCAAGTCCCCAAACCCTTTGTCCTTCTTTGCTGCAAGAGTCCTACTGCATGCACAGTGTGGAAAGCCAAGAGAAGCTGCAGGTGGTGGCACATCTTGTGACAGGAGCTCGACCTCATTTTCCAGGAAAGGTTCTTGAAAAGAGCAGACAGGATTGCAGAGAAGATTCCTGGAAAACTAAAACAGCTTGAAATGAAAATTGAAAGAAACAATCCAAAATATTTTCCTCAATTTATTTCTATGCTCCCTTTTCCATCTTGCACTACTTTCCCATCCAGTTAATTCCAAATGGGTCTCACCTCTGAGATCGCTGACTTAGTGAGTTTTAGACACTCTAAAATACCATGAGCTGCACACAGTTTGCCTTCCCCTGTTTTTGTTGAAAAGCAACGCTGGATCCATCAGTGCAGTGCTTGGGTCGGGCACGAATCCTGCAGGCAGGGAATGTGCCCCGGCAGTGTGTGACCCTCAGCAGGGACAATGCTCAGCAATCCTGCAGACAGGGAATGTGCCCCGGCAGTGTGTGACCCTCAGCAGGGACAATGCTCAGCAGCGTTGCTGTGCTCGGTCTCCATGGAACCATGCCAGGAGCAGCTGCTGAGCTCAGAAGCCATCGCAGCCCCCGCCCTGCCCCAGAGCCCCTTGGCAGGGTGGGCTCCTGCCCTGGCTCTGTGTGCCAGGAGCCGGCAGCACTGGGTGCAGGGAGCCCAGGGAGGGCACAGAAACGCTGGGTGAGAAATGCTGGGGCACAGCGAGATGGGCGAGTGCAGCCGGCCAGGGCAGAGGAGCAGCACGCACAGGGGGCACAGCCTGCAGGACACATGGCCAAGGGGAGAAAACAACAAACTGCTCAGGAGGGTGGAGAACAAATTTTTAGTTGCAAACTTAGTTGCAAAGAGAATGAGGTACTTGGGAAATCTTAAGCAACGTGGAATTACAGTAAATCACTTCATAAAGCACTGACTTAGCAAACTCTAACCTGTCCAACTTCAAGTTATCCAGATTTCAAGAAGAGGAAGTCAGAAAAAGAGAGAGAGGGAGATCCACAGCCTTGGATCTCAGCTGCTGTGAGCTCCAGGGCCGTGGGAGGTGTCAGTGTCACACCCGTGTCACAGCCTGACCTGCTCTGGTCCCTCTCCCAGGTGGGGTTTTGGGGTGCCAGGGGCTTGGCAGCCACTTTGGGGCTGCACCAGAGGCTGCAGTGGCTGGGGTGGGGCAGTGACCACCCCACCTATGCAGAACTCTCCCTGCCCCTAAACACACACTGGAGATGTCTGGGGCCATTCATCATTTCTCTGCTCTCCAGCACTGAGGCAACAGACTCTGGCTACAGCTCTGAGCTCGTGCCCAAGGCAACCACCTCTGGCAATGGGGCTCCATGGAGCTGCTCTCAGGAAACCCCCAAGAGCTGGGGAGTGCCCCAAAACTGCCTCAGAAACATGAGAGACCTCAAAATCTCTTCAGGAATGTGGATTATTCAGAAACTCACTCAGTAATGGGTTCCCCCTCCCTTCATCATCCCCAAACTTTGGCTGTCTCATTCCAGACCCCAGCCCACCTCCCCAGTCCCAACCACAACCCACCCCTCCTGGACATCAACACTCACTTCCCAAGCCATATTTCCCCCATTTCCCACCTCCCAAACCACATCCCACCCATCCTGCCCCACCTAATGCCCATCTCAACCCTCCTGATTTGAAGCCCACTTTGCTCAATCCCCTTCCAACCCCATTCCACACCAAAAAGGTGTGGAATCAAGGAATTTTGGGGTGGGATTGAGTAGTTTTCAGTGGCATTGAGGTGACAGATTGAACCCTCTTGTCTCTTTCAGTGCCAAGAAAGGGAAACAAGTACACCAAATACCCCCAAAACCCCAAAATTCTCCCAATTATCTCCCTGAATCCCAGATTCCCCTGAAACACAAGTAAAATGTGAGGCTTTAGATGCCCTTGATGAATTTATTGATTTTTACCCCAATTTTCTCTGTTCTAAAGGTATGAAGATGAATCCAAAGAAAATTAGGGCCAAAACAAAAGAATAATCAGCCTAGTGTCTTCCCAACATGTCAAAAGAAGGGAGACCAGGACACCAGATGGTCATCAACAGGTCCCGTTTATTGAAGAAAGCATCAAACACTTATACAGCAAATAATAAGCTTATGAATATTCTGTAAGCCAAGCGATCTATTGGTTAAACTATACCATCAACTCTTCCTCATTCCTTTGGGTCTACGTTCTCTACTTCTCACGTCTCTCTGTCCACTTCGTTATGATACCCAGCTAGGCCCAAGGACACGCTATCTTGCAGGTGCAGGACTTGGAATTAGCCACGGCCTTGTACTTTTCCATTCTCTAGTCAGCTAAATTCTCAACATTTTCCAAGCAAAGTTCTATGGGCTAACTGTGTCACACTCTTTGCAACAAAAAAATAGGCAATTCTATTGCTTATACAATACAACTATTACATTACAAGCAATATTCTCAGCTAGCAAGGTTTCTCTCTTACAGGGGATCTAAGCCAGGGAGGCAAACCAAAAAGGCTTTCACTATTTATAGGATATGCCATACAACAGATACAAAAAGGATTCTATGTGCTACAAGGCTCAAACAAAACTCAGGTTTGCCAATACAACCTACAAAAATAAACTAAAGGAGCAACATGTGCGCAGGTTTCATCTGTGTCAATTGTCTGGTAAGTTTGCTTTTCATCTTCAAACAGCAGATATACTTCAAACAGGAATGGCTCTACTCACAAATGCTTCTGATTGTCTCTTTTAACTAGAGTTTCTCTGATGTTCACGACAACACCTTGCACACAAGTCATCAAATAAATGCCTATCATAAAAGCATAAATCTATCTAACATCACTTAAACTTAACAGCACTTAGACTTAAAATACTTAAAATATTTAAACTTAACAGAACTTAACATCACTTAAACCCATCTCTACTCAAACTTAACAGAATCTAACTTCACTTAAACTTAATAACACTTAAACTTTAGAGAAATTAAACTGAACAGCACTTAAACCTAACAGGAGATAAACTTAACAAACTTAACCTTAACAGTATTTAACATTTAATGGCACTTAATAGAAAATTTAACTTAAACTACTTAGCAACAGATAGAACTTACTATAGAAATAGAATATAGCATTTACTATAATTTACTTACAGGCCTGACTCTAAAATACTAAGCTAAAACAACTTTCTTCATGCGTTTGCTACAGCATTTTTACACTTGAATGCACTTAAACATAAGGAGTTTGTTCAAGGTATAGCTGTGAAAAAAATTTTTTTTAATTCAGTGCTTGCTTTTACATTAATCACATCTAAGCAAAAATCAAAGAATACAAAAACACTTATTACCTCTTTCTTATACAATCGCTTTAACATATCTTTAACATTTTTAAATTTTTCAAAATACAATTTCAGAGTCTGATGTTCTACTGACTGAGTTATCTGTGCTTCTGATGTTTAAAGTCTATGTTAATACAGGTGATTTTGACAGCATAATGGATGCTAAGCTAAATCGGCTGAAATTTGACCCACGCATTTGCTACGCTAATTTCTCTTTCACAGTTTCTGCTCGGAAGAACAAAAAGTCTTTTTAACTTAGGTGAGTAACGTCTTCATAGTAATGCTCTTTGGTGTCGCTTGCTTATTATCACTGGTTTCTTAATTGCAGTAGGGATCTTTTCTTTTATTGACAAGAGTCCCATTTATTATGGCTGTTAGGTCTAAAACTGAAGCTTTTTGCCGGCCGCGGGGCGGAGGGAGAAGCGCTGGCACTGGAAAACGCTCTGGTCCTGCGCCGCGTGTGTCGGAGCGGGCGACCCCCCCGCGCTGGCCTTCTTGTTTCGCGAGACTCGCCAGCAGGCTGACTCACTGCGTGCGCCGCACCCAGTGCTGCACCCGTGGCGGCTAGGGTTGCTCCCCCCGCGGCTGCTCCACTCCCCCCGCCGCTTCCACCACTACTGCCGCTGCAGCGCGGCATCTCAGGCAGCTGCTCGCCGCGGCTGCTCCCCATGGTGCAGCGCCCATGCCGAGTTCGGAGTGGCTCAGCCCCACAGGCGCCCCGAGCCGCGGCTGCTGCCTTGCGCTCAAAGACATGCTGAAGCAGTGTATTGTGCACCACCCGCCATGGCTTGCCCAATTTCTTTGCTGTCTTATCATCTTCTAACACTGCTTCCCATAGTATATCCCCAAATTTTCTCCATTCCGAGAGTTCATAGACTGTATGTGGGTTAAGGAAAACTTCCTTAGCATAGCCGTAGGCTAACAACTTTGGTAGCTCCTTTTTTAAATCTATCTTCTTTACTCCTCGCCTCTCTAAATATACGGCGAATAAATCATATGCTGCTTGCCTATCCATACATATTCGTGAGCGCGCTCTTGCAGCTTTCCAGGCTTCCGGCAGCATGTATGGCTCGGGTCCCCGATGTGAACCCCGAGGGTTCACCTCAAAATTCTGTCACTGTCCTGGCTGCTCAGGACCCAGCCCCAACTTCCTTGACAGTGGCACATCCTCCCCCTTTTTCTTTTAGTTTGAGACGAGGGGGTCAACATTCGGGGTCACCATTTGTCGAAGGAAGGGGACCAGGACATCAGATGGTTTATCACAGGTGCAGTTTATTGAAGAAAGCATCAAACACTTATACAGCAAATAATAAGCTTATGAATATTCTGTAAGCCAAGCAATCTATTGGCTAAACTATACCATCAACTCTTTCTCATTCCTTTGGGCCTACGTTCTTGACTTCTCACGTCTCGCTGTCCATTTCTTTATTATACTCAGCTAGGCCCAAGGACACGCTATCTTGCAGGTGCAGGACATGGAATTAGCCACGGTCTTGTACTTTTCCAGTCTCTAGGCAGCTAAATTCCCAACAGCCCACAGCCAGCCTGGGGCTGCTCACGGGGCTGTTCTGTGCTGAGCATTGGCCTAGGTGAGTTCTTGAGAGAGCCTGGGCAAGGAGCCTGGAGCCCCCAGGCCCTGGGCTGAGGCGTCAGCGCTGCCCCAGCAGTGCCCATGGCCTGTCCCTGCTGCAGCCCTGGCACTGCCACCCCCAGGGCTGCGCCCAGCCCCAAGAGCACTCAGGCCCTACAGCAATACCAGGGCCACCAGGGCAGCAGGGCAGGGCCACGGCAGCAGCACTGGCAACACCAAGTGCTGCTGCTGCTGGGCACAGCTGCTGGGCCAGCACTGATCTGCCCCAGCTCTGCACACAGACATTGCTGCTGCAGCTCCAGAGAAGGCAACAAAAGGGCATCTCTGCAGAAAACTTTGCTGGGAGATCCTTCAGTTACTTTAAAGCCATCGATAGGCCGGCCCCTCATTGAGACAGTCTGTGACCACAGGGAATGTGGAGAGAAACAAAAGGAGAAATGGCACAAAAAGTGACATTTATTTGTGGATAATATGAAAAAAGTAAAACAAAGGAAAAGAGCCTTCAAATGAAATCAACAAGTAGTATCAAAGATGAGTTTTATTACAAGTGTTTTGCAGAAGTTTGTAAACAGTTTAATGTTCCTGAAAGCATTCAGTCATCAGTCTCCACACTGCAGCCCTGAGCTCCTGGTTCCTCAGGCTGTAGATGAGGGGGTTCAGGGCCGGAGTCACCACTGTGTACAGAACTGACAGGGCCAGATCCAGGGATGGGGAGGACATGGAGGGGGGCTTCAGGTGAGCAAAGGTGCCAGTGCTGATAAACAGAGAGACCACGGCCAGGTGAGGGAGGCAGGTGGAAAAGGCTTTGTGCCGTCCCTGCTCAGAGGGGATCCTCAGCACGACCCTGAAGATCTGCACATAGGAGAAAACAATGAACACAAAACAACCAAGTCCTAAACAGCCACTAAAAGCAAGAAGTCCATGTTCCCTAAGGAGCCTGGAGTGTGAGCAGGAGAGCTTGAGGATCTGTGGGATTTCACAGAAGAACTGGCCCAGGGCATTGCCCTGGCACAGGGGCAGGGAAAATGTATTGGCTGTGTGCATGAGAGCATTGAGAAAGGCACTGGCCCAGGCAGCTGCTGCCATGTGGGCACAAGCTCTGCTGCCCAGGAGGGTCCTGTAGTAGAGGGGTTTGCAGATGGACACGTAGCGGTCATAGCACATGATGGTCAGGAGGAAATACTCTGCTGAGATGAAAAAGACAAGCATAAATAGCTGTGCAGCACATCCTGTGTAGGAGATGTCCCTGGTGTCCCAGAGGGAATTGTGCATGGCTTTGGGGACAGTGGTGCAGATGGAGCCCAGGTCAGTGAGGGCCAGGTTGAGCAGGAAGAAGAATATGGGAAGATGCCCAGCAAGAGTCAGAAGTGCAGGAGCTGCAGCTGCCGCGTGTCTGCCAGTGCCAGCAGGAGGAAGTGCCTGATAGAGCTGCTGTTGGACATTGGCTGTAGCTGCACATGGGGACCTGTTCATGGAGAAAGTACAGTGACAAGTCAGGAGAGGCTGCTTTGAGCCAAACCTGATCCATTACCTGCAAACTGTCACACTGGGACTCACCCACCCTTGTTCCTGCTCTGGGAAAACCTTCACCCCGGTCCCTGCCTGAGCTCCAGTTGTGCTGGCTGAGTGTGCCAGGAGCAGCCAGGCCTGTGCCTGGAGGCTCTCAAGGAGCCATATCTGCCCCACTGCCCTGGGTTTGTGGCCATGGGGCAGAGGGACAAGGCTGGATATTCAGGATTTTTCAAGGGAATCACTCTGAATGCAGAAAGGCTTGGTAGCATCTGCACTCCCAGTTCTATAAGACATGGATGGCAGGAGTTGGTTTTAGGAATTGTTTTCCTACCTCCAAATAGTTTCTGGCTCTGTGAGGTCAGAAATCCCCAGCATTCTTGCTGCACTCAGAGTTTGCCGCTGAGAGATGGGAGAGCCAAAAAATTCCCTGTGGCTCAGGGAAGGTGAGGGGCTGGATGGGCTTGTTCCCACCTGCCCTGGCTTTGCACCTTAGGCTGCAATCAGAGCACAGTCACACTCCTGGGTCAGCTTGGGATAAACCAGACCGTGCCCAGAGCAGAGGGATCCCTGAATGTCTCACCCTCTCTAAAGGTCTCTGGGCAAGGTCCTGTAACCCCTTGTGCCAAGGACACTCATGGCTCCCTTGGCAGACCCAGCAGCATTTCCTCAGCTGTGGCAGCTCTGCCCTTCCCCGTGGGACATTCAGGGAACTCCCAGAGGCTCTGGCACAGATTTGCACCCAGGAGGGCAGCTCAGAGCTTGGAAGGGCACAGCAAGGAGATCCCTGGCTCTGCCCATGATGGGATCTCAGGGAGGGGGCTCAGCTCATTCCCCTTTCCCACGGACTGCTTTGCCCACAGCCCCACTGGTGCCAGGGAAGCTTGGACACCCCATTCCCATGGACACACCCCTGCCTGGCAGGAATGCCAAGGGCAGAGCCTGACTCAGCTGCTGCAAATGCCAGAGCCTCCCTGAGAGCAGCAGATAACAGTGACAATATCAGGGCAGGGCAGAACCAAGAGAAGATGTTGTAGTGCTGTGCCTGAGGAGACAGCCGGGCACTCAGGACAGTGTTCCTGTGCCCAGCTGTGCCTGGCACCTCCCACACACCAACAGTGCCCTCATCCTGCCCCCAGCACTGCTCTCTTCAGCCCCCTCTCCTTCCCTGAGCATCTCCCTGGGCCTGGACATTCCCTCCTCAGGGAGCCTTGTCCCTGCCAGTGCTCACAGAGCCCATCCCAGCCTGTGTGTCCTGGCTGGGGCCCTACAGAAACCTGCCTGTGTGCAGGGCCCTGGCTGGGACGGGCTCTGTGTGCAGCTGGGCAGGGCCAGCTCAGGAGAGCCCTGCTGGGCCCTGCAAAGGTGATGCTGCTGCTGTCCATGGCTGAGGAGTGGCTGAGGGCCCTTTGGGAGGCTCCCAGCAGAGAGACTGACCAGCTTAATTTACAGTTCTGCAGTCCCTGTAAATGTTCAAACATTAGTTGTATGATCCAGTGTGTCCCTTTCATCTCAGAAAGTCCTGGGATTACAATTCTTGTTCTTCTTCTCTCATCCCCTTGTTTTTTATAATCAAAAGAGAAAAAAAACCCCAAAAACAAAAACAAAAAACCCTTGCAACACTGTTAGAACAGTAAAGTAAAAACCAGACACTTATTGAAAGCTTCCAGGTGTCCCAGTGGGGATGGGGCACACCTGGGCCCTGATTTACACAATTTATTAAGGTTGATTAATAAAGAAAATTTAACAGGAACATCCAATACGAGATTCAGTTACCCCAGTTACACACCCCTGGCTCAATCCATTGGAGAAAGTCCAAGGCTTCTTTGCTTTCAAGTTTTTGTTATGACTGCTCACATTCTGGTCAAAAAACAAAATGTCCTTTTAGGTCCTCTTCCTGATAATAAGACTATACAGGATACTATATGTATGGTATACTATATGTATTCCAGGAATTCATTTAGACAATCAGCTTATTTTTCTAAAATCAAAGAAAAAGCTTAGGGAAAATAGTAGAGTTAATACAGGATTATAGTTATAGAAGCATATAATAGTAATAGAGTTAACTAAGAGTTTAATAGACTTAAATAAGGATTATGGATTTATAACTATGTAATAGTAATTTAGAGAGCTACAAATATATGAAAAATGTATAAAATGAAAAAAACTTTTTGTCATCACCCCAACGTTCTCATCCTTCTCCAAGTAGGAAATTGAAAACACTATCAGGAAAGCTCCTGATCTTTACAGCAATCCCAGACTTATCTTCTTTGGGAAGTGTCCGCTGGAGCTGTGCCCAGGCTGGTCTGGAGCTGGGATCAGCCCTGCCCCACCCAGCCCCTCTCAGCAGCAGCCCCTGCCCTGCTCAGGGTGGCTCCTTCCCCCCACAGCTTCTCCCCAGTGCTGGGAGCAGCTCCCCGAGCCGACTGAGAGATGTCCCTGGCAGGCAGCAGAGTCCCTGCCCCAGCACAGCGCCCTGGGCTGCAGGACCCTGCTCTGCAGGACAGCCCCGGGCACCCCTGGCTGCAGCCCCGGATGCTCAGCCCTGCAGCAGAGCCTGGCAACAGGAGCTGCTTTGGGCTGTGCCTTGGCTGGGGCAGCAGGGAAAGCCAGCCCTGCCCCAGGGCCACAGCTCTGCCCTGGAGCAGCTCTGAGAGTCCTCCTGAAAGGTCCTAAAATCTGTGGGATGTGCCAGCTGCAGGAGATCCCTGCAGGAACTGCAGCTTCTCTTCCCACAGCCAGGGAATGACTGTTTCAAACCTGGGATAATTTCTGCTCTAGTGAGCCCTGAGTGAGCTCTGCTCTGTGCTCCCAGCCCAGGCTGAGTTTAACCCCTCTGTGCCTCTGTGCTGTGCCCAGGGTGGCTGCAGGCAGTGCCCCAGCCCTGCTGGGCTGTGCACAGGAGCTGCTCCTGGCCAGAGCTGTCTCTGCAGCGCTGCCCTTGCCAGGAGCTGCCTCTGTGCCAGAAGCCTCTGTGCAGGTTTTTCAAAGGACTTTGGGTTTGGCTTTTGCCTTGGAGTCTCTGAGTGGTTTGTCCAATCATGGCCTCCAATTATCTGCTGTAATTAGTCCCTGGAGAGGCTTTGTCAGTAACAACACTCAGTAGAGCTCATTAATACTTCAGGGTACTTCAGTTATTTTAAGCTACTTGGTGTTTTCCTTTTGATACAGAGTCTGTGAGAGGTTTGTGCAATTATGACCCCAATTATCTGCTTTAACGAGTCCTTTGAGAACTTTATACTGAAACTTAGTGGCGCTCATTAACACTTTAAGGTACTCAAGGTTTTTAAAGCTATTTTAAAGATTTAAGGATACTTTTAGGTACTTTTAAGGATTTTCCTTTCCACACTAAGTCTCTGAGAGGTTTTTGTGCCATCCTGGCCTCCAAATCTCTCCTCCAAAGAGTCCATGAGGAGCCTGTGTTGAGGATGGACATCAGTATGACCCATTCATGCTTTGAGACACTTTGGGTGTTTCCTCTGACTTTTCCTCCTGGAAAGGTTTGTGCCATCTCCTCTCAGGCGATGAGGTCCAGTGCTCAGGTCAAAATGCACCATGGGGCTCATTAGGATCAAGCAATTCCTGACAAACCATGGCTCTGCCTTGATTTCGCTCTGGTCTCATGCAGTTCGTCAGGAAGGTTTCCTTTTATGTTTTGGTTCTCCAATTTGAGATTTCTTGGTGAATGCATCAATTATTGTGGTGTGTTCAGTTTTGGCTGATTACCAGTGCACTCACTAGAATATACTTACTCATTTCCTGCTGTGAGATAGGATTAGGAGAAAGGCAAAACAGGCTCAAAACTTTAAAAGGGTATAAAGAAAAATTTATTAATAGCAACTAAAAGAAAGAGTAATAAGAATGTTGGGATCAGCGGGAGAAATGCGGCACGCAATATGAGTGATCAGCAAATATTGAACTTTATTAATAGGCACACATCTTTATGTCAGTGTTAATTAGGCTCATACATATTGCAAAGGCGAGCTCACTATTGGCTAGTAACTTATCAGCCAACTACGCCTACTTCTGCATTCTTGTGGATATTTTATTGAAACTTTTCTTCACATTTCTGCCAAAGATGTTCTTCCCTATCCTGCTGTTGCACCAAGGACAAAATGTCCTTGCCTGTCATTGGACACTGACTACTGACTCCTATAGGGCATGGAGACTGCTCCTGACCAGCACCTGGACATTAGATTCAAGTACAGGAATCTGACAGAATGTATTTCTAACCTGCTGCCTATTAAAATCACCTCAGAAGAGAAAAGATGGATTATATTGTTGAGATAATTCCTATATCAACCCACTGAAATTTGCATGTGGCAGAGAAGCATTTTAGTAGAGGGCAGACCCCTGCCCTCCTGTTAGCTCAATAAAAGGGCTTTTGCAAGGCAATGCATTTGTCTGCTGATTTCTTTGAATTAGGGAGACCCCTCAGGACTGCTGTATCCTGAGGGAACACTGCTGGCCATCCCCTGTGTGCATCTGCAAAAGCTTCAAATCAGCTGCCCCAGCTTCCGGGGCCTCTCTTGGCCAGCACCCTGATGTGGATGCAGGGCTGCTGCCAGGCACTGCTGGGACCCAGTGGGTCAGGACCGGCTGTCTCGTGTCCACGGAGCAGCCCTGACACAGCCAGGGCCATCCCGAAAGCAGACAAATGCTCATGGGTCAGCAGAGAGGAACAAGGAGCACTGGGCTGCTCTCAGGGTATCTCAGCATGGTGCTCCAGTGGGAGAAGCAGGCTGGCCACCCACATTCAGGGCATCCCCTGGATCAAAAGGATGGGCATTTTGTCCTTTTCATCCCTCCAGCCCATAACCAGGCCTGAACTCTCCTCTTCTGGAGTGGAGTTTTTCCAGTTACAGTCAAATTCCCACCAGTTAAACCATAAAGTTTCCTTCATCGTCTGCTCTTCATTATCTTGTTGATGTGCACAACAGTGGACCAAATATGGCAGGGCCTTAGACACGACTTTGGTCTTGACACACAGGCTCCTTGTCCCACTGCTGGCCTTCAGTGTGCTCAACAAGACTGTTGAACTGCACAGTTCTGTGGAGCTGCACCTTCAGCACAGGGACCTTTCCAGCCTGAGCTGCCCTCGTTCCTCTGGGTCTGTGGGAGAGAATGGCAGCAGGGGCCAGTGTTTCCCAGGGCCCCGGATGTGCTTCAGCTCCACAGGGATGCAGGCAAAGTGAAGAAGCCAAACTGTTTATTAATGGAAGTAAAGGGAGGAGTGGGGAGGGAAGAAAGGGGACAGGCAGGGTCTGGGGGCTGGGGGGAGGCACAGAGTTGTCAACAGGCAGGGAGAAGGCAGGAGCTATGGGAGCTTCCCATAGGCTCAGCTGGGCCAATCATCAGCTGTGCCTGAAGCTCCAGCTGGTCTCTTCTGGTCTCTTCTGGCCTCTCAAGGTGATCTCCTCTTCCATGGTGTTTTTAGGACTTTTAGGAGCAATGGTTCTTCTGAGCCACCAGATAAACGTAGTTCTGCAGATCTCTCAATGATTCTCTGCTGAACGACTATGTTCATTCGGGAAGGGCTGTCATCTCTTCTCAGGCCTTGAAGGGCTGGAAGAGAGATGAGCAGAGGCACAGTCAGAGCCTGGATCTGCACGTAGCCAAGGAGGCCTTCCTGCCAGGGCCATACCCCCCACCTTTTGCCATGTACAGGAGGCAGCAGGAGACAATGGGATCAGCCAGAAGGTGCTGGCCACAAATGTCCCCTGCACAGGTCCTGTCCCTGAGATCTCTCTGTGCTTGTCCACACAGGGAGTGAAGCCTGTCGCAGCCAGGGCAGGACGTGCAGTTCCCCCAGTGGCAGCCCCCGCTGTCAGCCCGCTGCCCGCACTCACCCTCATTGAGGAGCTGGAGCTCTTCCTTCCAGCCCATCGTGACCATCCCGGCCATGCCTGTGAACACAGAGCCTGTCACGGCCCCAGCGGCACAGCTCCCTGCCAGCGGCGCTGCCGGCGCTGTGGCCACACGGGCTGCTGGCCCGGCAGGGCTCAGCCCGCGCCCTTGCCGCACGCTGCCGCCCCAGGGCACGGCTGCCAGAGGGCGGCAGCAGCAATGCCCAGGCCAGGCGAGGCTCCACGGCGCCGGGCCCGGCTGGCGCTGCCGGGGCAGCAGGCGGGGCCGGGGCCGAGCTGCGGCGGGCCGGGGAGGGAGCCCGGGCTCGGGACTCACCGATGATCCTGACGGCCGCCGCTCGCAGGGGCTCCTGTGGGCTATCCAAGTAGCGCAGAGCCCGGCGCAGGTGCTGGGCCGCTCGGCTCCTGTCCTCTGCCAGCTGGAGAGAGCGGCAGGAGGGAAGGGTTGGCGCGGGCTCAGCCCCTGGGCCGAGCGCTGCCTGCGCCCGGCCCCGGCCTCCCCTGCCCGCACAGCCCTGAGGCGCGGCCAGCAGCCGCTGGCCAAGGGCTCCCGAGGGGAGGGGCAGAGGGCCGGCTGCTGCCCGGGGAGCCGCGGTGCCGCCCCGCAGCCCCGCCGGGCCGGGCCTCCATGGGCACCCGGCTTGGGGCCACGGGAGCCTGGAGAAGAGCCCGCGCGGCCTCTGCCAGCTGCAGCAGCGGGCACAGCTGTTAGCCCCGCACACTGAGCACCGCCCTCAGGGACCTTCTCCAGGCTGAGCCTGGGGCTTCCAGGCCCTCCTTACCAGGACCTCGGTGAACTCTGACAGCTGCCCCTTCTTCACCAGCTGCTTGAGCTTCCTCCTCTTCAGGAACCTTGCCACACGAAGCAGCGTTTCCCAAGAGGCCTGGAGGGCAGCAGAGACCCAGAGATGGCCCCACAGGCCAAGGCAGAGGAACCACATCCCTGTGCCAAGGCCTGCAGGAGGCTGCAGTCCATGTGGTGCCAGGGCAGGAGGCAGCCAAGCCCCCTCCCCGAGATCCACCTGCATCACACAAAACCTCACCTTTGCCACACACTGGTTCTCATCATGGCAGTGGAAGAAGAGTGGAAGGAGGCTTTGGCTCAAAATCTTCGCAAGGGGCTTTTTTCCCTCATCCACTACCAAGTCCATCGCCCTGAAGAAGAGCTGAAGGGAGAGCACTTGCACATAGCTGTTGTCCTGGAGGAATGGAAGAGGATGAGGCCTTTAGACCAATTACTCCAGGCTCACCTAGGCAAAGTTTCTGGGCAGCAGCCAGTGCCTGCAGCTGGGGACACAGAGCCTTACATGGTCAAAGAGCAGCAGCAGTGCCTCAGCCAGCTTTGGGGCAGTAGTGCTGGATACCAGGATGTCTGCCTGGAGCACATTTGTGAACACATGGATGGACATGCTGACCACCTCTCCATCGGCATCACCCAGCAGCTCCAGAAGGCTCAGAGACAGACTGCACAGTCTGCTGGCCTGTGTGGAACACAAGGCTGTGCTGCAAAGCCATGGACGGCTGCACCGCCAGCACCGCCCTGGCACTGCAAGCCCACCCTGCTGCTGCAGGGCCCACAGGCCAAAGGCCTGACGCAAAGCACTGGGGCAGGTGAGGCAGGAGAGATGGGAGCAGCTGCCTCAGCTCCTGAAGCCCTGCACACCCAAGGGGCTGCTTTCCCCAGCGCAGCTTCAGTCACAGCCCCCTTCTCACCATCGAGGGATCCTTGCTGAGACCCACGAGGCCTCTGAGCGCCATGCGACGCTGCTCCCTGCACTCCATCTGCAGGCAACTTGACATGATCTTCACAAGAGTGCGAGCACATTTCCTCAAGTCCAGGCACTCAAGGACCTGAAAGGCACAGGGCAGTGACAGGGGAGCCATCCAGCAGGAGCCCAGAAGCACATAGGGCCGGGCCCAGGCAGCAGCACAGGGCGTGGGCACCGTCCCAGGCAGCTGTGGCTGTGAGAGGGCACAGAGCTGGGAGGCAGCTCAGCGAGGCAGCACTGGCCACCAGGCTCACCTCCACAAGGAATGCCAGCAAGGGCAGATCCCACCTTGGCTTTTCACTGCTGAGCAGCAGGAGAAGGCGATATGCGACATGGGAACACAGGGGGGTCAAGTCATAACGCATCTCCCTGGCATGGGGAAAAAAGGAGACCCTGAGCTGGGGGGAAAACCTCTCCCAGGACTGACTCAGAGAGGTCTGGTCTTTCCCCAGCAGCCCTGGAGGGGATGTGGGTGCTCTGGGAAGTGGCCCCTTCTGGGCACTCTCCTCTCCCAGCCTTTTTCAGGCTCCTTGGCCATCCCTCAGTGATGAGGCTCTGTGGCCCATGACCACAGGGACTGTGTGGAGCACAGGGCACAAATGCCAGGGGCAATGGGGAGAAGGGGGTCTCACCTGGCCAGCAGACCCATAGCATAGTGCTGGGTGTCAGCAAACAGCAGCGTGTCCCAGCCACACTTGCGCTCCATAGACATCACCACGTGGTCACACTGCAGCATATAGAGCAGAACCTTCATGGCCTGCACTGCAAACCTGTGTACAGAGCAAAGGCCAGGTCACACTGGGAGCACTGGCACTGGCCACAAGGGCATGGGAAGGACAGGAGGACTGGGACCTGTTAAGCTTGATGGGAAGGCAGTGTTCCTCCTGGCATGCTCTCCAGAAGGTATCAACTTCCTCTGGTGGCATCTGCTGTGTAGTGATGACAATATGGAAGAGCAGTGCCACAAACAGTTGCTCAGAATAAGGGATCATGGCCTTTTTGCACTCAGGCACCTGGACAGTCACCCAGATCACCAGAGTTGCCTGCAAAAGAAGCAGCCCAAGACAGCGCTCAGTGCCAAGGCGTCCATGGGGCAGGGCCCAAGGGCAGATACAGGAGGAGCAGCAGGCTTGGTGCCTCCTGAGCCTGCCCCTAGCCCAGGTTTCAGCCCAGTGACTCCGGCACCGAGAGGACTGAGAGCTACTGGAGAGGCGACCTGGGGGTGAGCATGGGCCCAGTAACTCACAGCCAGGGCAAAAACGTCCCTGTCGTCCCCATCAGAGGTGCATGCGCTGTGCAGTGGCCAGTCCTCCATTACACAAATCAGTGTTGGCAGCACTTTCTCCATTGTTACTTGTGAGGAGGCAATGGTTCTCCATATGATTGCAGCAGCTCTGTGGGATCAGATCTCTGTGTCAGGGGCATCTCAGTCACAGTACATTGCCCTGTGCAGCTGTGGGAATGCAGATGAAAGAGCCCCAGTGCCCTGAGGGGCAGGGGAAGAGCATTGGCAGCAGGCTTGGGAAACAGAAGGGCCCCAGGGTCCTGGACCTCTGTGCCTGTCTGGCAGAGCCCATAGCACAGGCTGTGCAGGGCCATGGGCCCTAAAGGCTGGTGAGCCCTGAGCTCTCCAAGCACCTGGGCCCCGTACCTGTCACATGTTGGGGCACAGCGCAGGAGGGTCAGCACCACGTCAGCAGGCTGTTCTTCAGCCAGCCTCACAATGTCCCTTTGCAGCCTGGCATCCGCAGTGCCCTGGGACAGTAGAGTGAGGTGGATGTTTCTTATGATTGCTGGCACCTGGAGGAGACATGGGGTAGATTTTTGAGTGCTGTCCTTGAGAGCAACTTCCCCAGCTTCCCCCAAGAAGTGCTTCCCTTCCCGCCACACTGTGCTGGCCTCAAAGGCTGAGGGGGCCCAGTGACCATGGCTTGAGGGGACACACAATCCTGGCAAACCTCCAGGCCTGGCCCCAGGCTGCTTACCTGCTGCTGAGAAGGAACAGCACTCTCCTCAAAAAAATCCTTAGTGGGAGCATGAATCCCAGTGAGAGTGGGCCTGGTGCCAGTATTTGAGATGCCTTCAGTCTCTGCAGTGTTGGTGTTTATGATGGCCACATCCTCAGTCACTTCCTTGTGGGCCTTTGCCCTGTCCTCATTCATTGCAGCCTCAGAGTTTTGTGAGCACTCAGCCGAATCTGGGCTGACATCAGGCTCTGCCTGGAGCTCGGTCAGCCCCGAGTCAGGCTGGGCTGTGCCCTCAGCTGCTGTGGTGCTGCTCTTTCTACGTGGTCGGATGTGCAGGAATTTCCAGAACCTCTGCAGGAGAATAAAGGGCAGGGAAGCCAGGGATGCTCCGTGGCATGCTCCAAGCGTGGTGCTGGGCTGAGCAGGGACAGCAGGCCCAGCCCAGGTGGGGGTGGCTGCAGGTACCTTCAGGGTTTGGCGCAAGCAGCCACGGCTGGACTTCTGCTCTTGTGTCTTGTCCAGGGCTGCATCTGGCAAAGAGCGAGCGCAGCCAGAGATGAGGGGCTGCGGGAGAGCCTGGAGAAGACAGCCCAGCCCTGCGCTCCCAGGCAGGGAGAGCTCCAGCATGACCCAGGGGATAGAGAATGGCCATTGTGGGGTGTCTGTCCTGCCCCTGTTTCATCCTGTCCATGGGCATTTCCCCAGGGGATGAGATGGGATGGGATGGGATGGGATGGAATGGGATGGGGCCAAGCTGGCTGTACCCATCAGCCCTGTGGCCCAGCTCTGCTACTCACCATCCTGCAGTGTCTGGATATGCTCTGGATCTTCAGGCTGTTGTGCTGGGGCAGCTCCAGGGCTTCTCTTTTTTTTCCCCCTGAACACTTTCAACAAGCCGGGGAATCTGGCTGCCATGGCAGAGTGTGTTCTTGAGGGCGCCTTAAAAAGAGATGCCTCAGGATATTGCCAAGTCAACAACTGCAGTTGTGCCCTCAAGGCACCTGCAACAGGGAAGCCTCAGGAAGGCTGCAGGACAGGAAGCCCTGCACTCTGGTCTTGAGGGCACCTGCCACAATGACAGGAGGCTCCTCCTAAGTGATTCAGGTGACCAAATCCCACAGTCGATGGCACTGGCCGCAGGAATGGCAGATGTCTCAGAAAAGCTCCAAGTCACAGAGTCCCGCAGTCTGGCCTCAAGCTCAGCTGCAGGAATAACGCTGTGGAAAAGCTCTGGGAGAGACAGTGTCATGGTTTGAGCCTGGCACAGAGCCAGTGCCCCCCATGAAAATGCTTCACCTCGGTGTCTGCTGTGAGATGTGACTAGGAATAAGCAAAACAGGCTCTAACTTAAACATAAAGGACACTTTATTACTTAAACTACAGGAAAATAGGGAAAGACTATAAGGAAAAAGAAAAAAAAAAAAGAATTGAAAACCTTACAAAAAAACTTTCCTCCTCCCCACTCCCTGACTTTCCCAATCCGATACATTCTCCCAAAACACCAACTGCCCAGCCCGGCACGACACTTTAGTATACTCAAACTGCAGTTCATGAAGAGGAAAGGAGTCCTTCTTGTTCCATAGGCTTCTCCTGGAAACACGCTGAAACCTCGTGTGCTTCCTTGTCACTTCGGCACCGCCCGGAAAAAGTCCTTTTGCCGCTTGTGACATCTTCCTTCCATGCCCAGTGCTCTCACCACTGACGGCATGGACCAGAGCTGCTTTTAGGGTTGTCTTTCAAGGATGCCTTGTCTCACTCCAAAAAGGCACAGTCTCTGCTTTGGGACATCTGTCCCCCCCATATTTTTCCAACCCCCTGGGGCCGGGGGGTCCTCACGAATGAACCCTCCTGGTTTTGAGGCACTGCCTCCCCTAAATGCAGTCTGTGTCACAGGAACAACTGAGTCCATGGCCACAAGAAAAGTCCAGCCAAAAGGCCACTCCAAATCATCTCTCCCCATCCAATCATCTCCACGTTCTTCGGGCCAGGTCCTTGTCTCATCTCATCTCTTATCTCCCTTCTTATTCAGCTTCGAGGAGGATTAGCATTTTTGCAAGGCCCCAATCATGAAAGAAAGGGTTAAAAGTTTTCAGTCTCTGTCTATCTCAGAATGCTAGTAGAATGCTGGTACTCCCACACGTGCTGCTGCTGCTGCGGCCGGCTGGGCTGCGCCCTTCCCCCCCTTTCTCCTCCTGGGCCGGCTGCTATCACCGCCGACTCTCCCTCTCTCTCCCTCCTGCGGGGGGGGGAATGGCTGCCCGATGTTTCTTGGGGCTCCGCCACCCTTCCATCCTTGAGAACTTTCTCACCCCCATCTCCGTCCAGGCCCCGGGCCTACCGCATGGCTGCCCCTCCCCCGCCCAGCAGCAAGGCTGGACGGGGGAAGAGATCTGACCTCTTCACAGCGACGTCCCAAGAAAGCGTTCCAAGGGCAGTGCCCTGCTTTTTAACCCCTGTGTATTCTCGGAGGTGTGTCCAAACCCCACTGGCTACACCGGGTGCCAGTCTCAAACCCAAAACCTTCATTGGTTTGACCACAGCTTCCCAGAATTCCCACTCCTTCCTGGTCAAACCACCACAGACAGAAACGAGTGTGCTGTGTGGGGGCTCCTCACAGCACTGCTCTGCCCTGTTCTGTCCCGTTGCCTGTTCTGAGCACCCGGGCAAGCTTCTATTTCCCACATGTCACAAAGGTCCCTTGGACACCGGGTTCCATTCCAGGCAACGGTGACTGTGCTGCAGCTTACCACCCAGGGCCGTTGCACAAACTGCCACCTGCCCTGAGGCTGCCCCCAGCCCAGCCAAGGTGGCCCAGGCTGGAAGGAATCCCTGGGCCCAGGTGTCTAAGGCAGCCCCACAGGATCTCTTGGAACTGCTTGAAACATCAGCAAAAGCTGCCCTGCTCTGTGAGCTCAGGGCATTTAAGAATCCTCACTTCAGGAAAGCTTTCCTTCCCATTGCTCAACTCAAGTAGTTCCAAAATTTGCAAACTTCTCCAATTAATAGCCATGGCTAGAGAATGGGAATGGTTTGGAAGTTTGTTCCCATCTCAAAGCAGCAACTCATTTGCCTTAACATCATCCGCTGGAAGTCACTTTACAAAACATAACACTACACAGAGCCAAAAAGAAGGCCATTCTTTGATTTGCAAGTGGTTTTTGAAGAAGGGATTATAATCTCCTAATTCTCTTAAGGACTAAAAACTGTCAAGGAGTGAAAGACTACTCAGTGTTACAAGAGTAACCAGAACAAATGAGTAGATGGCAAAAGGGCTAATCCTCCCCCAGTACAGATATCTAAGTGGCCAATAAAGTACAACTCTCCCTTCTTGTTCCCTGCAGGAGAAACAGCACCAGTAAAAATAATGGTCACAGATATTCTTTCTGCCCTCCATAACCAAAGCTGTGCTAAAGCACAGATGCTGCCTTCAAACTGACTCAAATTCCAGGCCAGACCTCTCACCTTCCAGACAACTTCTTCCCCAACACGCCCCCCAACAACCACCCCTAAACGCCCCCACAGAAGCCCTCAACACCCCACCAGGAGCCCCAGCTGTGCCCGTCCCTCCGCAGAGCTTTCCCAGCCTCCAGCAGAGCCCTTGGTTCCCTGCACGTGCCGTGGGATGGCACTCAGGAGGATCTGCTCCAAGGCCTTCCCTGGCTTGGAGCAAAGCCAGGCTGCCAGGCCTGTGGTTCCTGGATCATCCTTGCCAGCGAGCCTTCCTGTGCACGGCTGCTCCATGGGCACATCTGCACTCAGCTTGGACTTCTACACTCAACCAGGGCTGCTGAGAAAGGATCCAGAGCAGCCTGGCAAGCTGTTTCTCCAGATCCCTCTTCACTCTTGGGGGAGCTAGAACATCCCACAGGAAAGCAACTGGTGCCACAAGGAGTGGGTGGCATCAGGCAGCTCAGGACTGATGAGATGCCCCTCAGGACTGCTGAACCCTGAGGGAACACTGCTGGCTGTCCCCTGTGTGTATCTGTAAAAGCTTCAAATCAGCTGCCTCAGCTTCCGGGGCCTCTTTTGGCCAGCACCCTGACGTGGATGCAGGGCTGCTGCCAGGCACTGCTGGGACCCAGCAGGACAGGACCGGCTGTCTCGTGTCCACGGAGCAGCCCTGACACAGCCAGGGCCATCCCGAAAGCCGACAAATGCTCACAGGTCAGCAGAGAGGAACAAGGAGCACTGGGCTGCTCTCAGGGTGTCTCAGCTGGGCTCACTCCCCCACACGTCCCCATTTTAAGGTTGGCTGATGCCCAGCTGCCAGAAAGGTGTGCCTTGTTCTCTCCAAGTCACACGGGGAGACCCTATGAGCAGGACATTTTGGGAGGCCTTTTCTGAGGGCAGGGACACACCAAGGTCAGCCAAGACTCTCCACGCTGCCTATCCCACACATCCCAGCTCTGTGCTGACCCTGGGCCACAGCAGCTCCCACCAAGCAGGAGGCAAATGCATATTGCCAAGAGTTGAAACACAGCAGTCAGGAAAGATGTGAAAGGTGTGTGTGTAAAGGCCTTTTAATTCACAGCTCTCACAGCGAGCTTTGGGGCTCATGGCTGGACAGAGATGCTCCTGCTCACACCTCTGTCTAAAGGGGGTAACACTACCTGCTGCAGGTGCTTGGGTTGATTTCCACAGGTCCAGGCATGTTGCGGTGTGTTGCAATGTCCTGTTTTAAACTTCCGGTCCCTTCCCAGGTGTGCCTACACCTTCTCCCTTCCCCCTCGCCCCTCGCTGAGTGTGCCCTGTCAATCAGGCTAACATACCAGCAAGGCGTCGTGTGATTGGTCCCTCAGGCCTGGGGGACATTGGCCCGTATAGGTGTCCCTAGTCCCTTGAGACCCTGCCCCTTCACCTGGTTGGTGGCTCACCTGTCCCCTCCCCTTCCCCTGCCCTGAGCTTAAAAGGTTAATGAGACCATGCGGCCTCCATTCTGTTGGAGGAATTGCCCCGGCTCAGACCTCTGTACCTGTGGAATAAACATCTGGATATAACCCTCCAGCAGAATCCACTCCTTCCTTCTCTTCACCATCGCCAGAAGCTCTCTCTCCTGAGGTAAACGGAGTCCTGACAAGCCTGGACTTGCGTCTGTGCCCCGCAGCACTCTCCAGCAGCCAAGGTATCTCTAGGGTAAAGCACCACAGTGCTGCCTTTGGCCCAGCAGCGAGGGTCAGAACTGGCCCAGGCACCATCTACCTGGTTATATTGGGATTAATATTCCAATACAGGCAGATGCCAAACCTGCTCCTCACTGCCTTCTCCATGCCCCTCTGCCACGTGCAATGGGCCTCATGGACTGAAAGGAGCACAGAGAGCCAAAGGGGGACACTCGCACCTGCCTCACTGGGAGCTCCATGGGAGGCACTTTCTTTGAGAAGCAAGCCCCTTTCCTCCAAAGGTGTTTCCCCAAATGCACAGCTTTCCTGGGGAATACCAACACACCCTTAAGAAACACTGGCAAGGCTGAATGACTTCAGGTCCTTTCAGGACAGGCACTCCAGCTCTAGCTCCTGTTCCCTCAAGTGAGTTTCCAGGGGCAGGTTCAGATGTGCAGCCCCAGGCCCTCTACAAACACAAGCTGCCTGCTGCCTCTTCACCTGCCTCAGCTCCTGCCTGCGCTCACAGCACCAAAACCAGGCTTTTCCTGGCCAGGGACCAGAGCCCTGTTCCTGCAGGACGCTCTTGCCAGCACCTTCCAGGACTCTGTGCTGTGCACACAGCGCTTTTCGTGCCTGCTCCCAACAGGCTTTGGAACACAGAGCACAACTTGGCTGGCTCTGCCACCAGCACAGCCCAAACACAGGCAGAGGAAAAAGCAGCAGGGGCTGTTTTGTGGCCATGCCCCAGAGAGACTGGAAGGGTGCCCTCCCTCTGCTCTCCCTTGGTTGGCTTTCTGCCTGGGTCTGAGCCTGAGGCTGCCATTCCTCACTTGTGGGGAGCAGAACTACAACCGGGATCCCGGCACTGCCTGACAGCGCTCTGGGCAGTGGCTGTCGCAGTGAGGGTGGCTGTGACAAACCTTTGGGTCCCCTGACTTCAGGGTGAACGTGGTGCAAAATAGGAGAGAAGGAGGGGGAACCATGGAGTGCCCAGCAAGGAAACGACCTTTAATGGGAAATAAAAATGGGAACTCTGCTCAGGAATAGAACACAACATAGGGAGAAGCTCCAAGGGCCAGAAATAAGGAAGAGATAACAGTATATAGTCTTGGAGATTAACATTCTAGAAACCATACTATATATGGAACACATGTAACCAGTAGGGGAGTGGAACTTGGACTAATTAACATAACTACTCCAAAGGCTCTTAGGAGGAGATCTGAGGCTTGCGCTGATTTAGATGAGTGGTTCCCAGACCTTGAAGATCAGGCTTGGTTTGTTTAGTGTGAAGTCAGCTGACCCTATGTCTTAGTTGGGTTGACTCCCACATGTTAGTCTTTTCTTGTAAAGCTAGAAATAAAAGTGAGGGAATCTTGTAGAATTCCATAGACACTGCATTTCTTGCAGTTAGGAGAAAAAATTGAACTTTATGGTCTCATTTTTAAATGGAACACTTCTGAAAAAGATCCTTTGTTAATCACACAGTGGGTTTTTCTTCCTTATAGGTCTCCAAAAATCAATTTTTACAACCATGGAGATGACAGCTGAAATCACAGTTAGAGCCAGAACGAGATTGCTAACTATGGCAGGCCAAGATTTTGTAATTATTTATTTACCTGTGAAAAGGATTGATTGGGCTTTGCAAAATTTAGACTTGCAAATTACATCACTAAATTATTCAGGTGTTTGTTCTATTCATTACCCAGGCCACAAATTGTTACAAGCTAAATTAAGTTTTGGAGAAAAACCCATGCTAAGTGAAGAGCCTTTAAGTGCTATAACTCTCCTCACTGATGGAGCAGGGAAAACACAGAAATCAGTAATACTATGGCAAAATCAAACAACCAAAACATGGGAGTCAGATGTTCCAACAATAGAGGGCTCTCCTCAGATTGTTGAACTGGCTGCAGTAGTTTAGAGCGTTTCAGCTCTTTTCAGAGCTTTTGAATTTAATTACAGATTTATCTTGTGTTGCTAGTATTGTTAAAAGAAGAGAAGGATCGGTTTTAAAGGATGTTACAAATTATATTGTTGGCTTTCATGTCTTTCTACAATTTTGACACTCAGAACTAACCAATATTTTGTCTCTCATATCAGGGCTCATTCCTCGCTTCCAAGATTCATGGCAGAAGGAAATGTGAGAGCCGACAAACTGACAGTGGTTTTTTCAAACACTTTGCCAAACATTTTGAACAAGCAAAACTGAGTCATGCTTTTTTCCAACCAAATGCACAAGCACTGGTGCCAATGTTTGGCACAAGCATGATCAGCACAGATCAAAACTGCACCTTCTGGCAGCTGCAAAGGCACATGAGAGGCACAGACATCAGGAATTTTCAATCTTGCCATTTACCTTCCAAATTCTCATGGAATAACGGCATTCCAGGCATTGGGAATTTTGAATGCTCCAGCTGCTTTCCCCAATTCCTATGGAATAATGGCTTTCTGGCCATGAGGAATTCTGAATCCTCCAGATTCCCATGGAATAGTGGCATTCCAGGCATCAAACCCTGCAGTTCTCCTCAAGAAGTCCCCCCAAAACTATGGAACAATGGCATTCCAGGCATTGGAAATTTTGAATGCTCCAGCTCCCCTCTGAAATGCCCATGGAATAATGGCATTCAAACTGTTGGGAATTTCAAATCCTCCAACTCCTCTCCCAAATTCCCACCAAATTCCCATGGAATAACAGCATTCTGGGTGTCAGGAATTTCAGCTCCTCCCATTCCCCTCCCAAATTCCCATGGATTAAGAGCATTCTGGGCGTCAGGAAGTTTGAACTCTCCCGCTCCAATGTCATATTCCTACCAAAACTGGAGAGTGGAATGACTGCGTTCTGGGCACCAGGAATTCCAAATCCTCCAGCTCGCCTCCCAAATTCACATGGAAAAACATCATTCTGGCCATCAGGAAGTTTCAATCCTTCAGTTTCCTTCCCAAATTCCCATGAAATAATTGCATTCCAGGCATTGGAAATTTTAAATCCTCCAGTTCCCATCCGAAATTTCCCCCAAACTATGGAATAATTGCCTTCTGGACATTGGGAATTTTGAATCCTGCAGGTCCCATCCCAAATTCCCATGAAATAATGGCATTCGGGGCATAGGGAATTTGGAATCCTTCAGTTCCCCTCCCAAATTCCCAACAAATAAGAGCACTCTGGGTGTTGGGAATTTAGAATGCTCCAGTTCTCCTCCCAGATTCTCACCAAAACTATGGAATAACTGCATTCTGGGCATCGGGAATTTCGAATGCTTCAGCTCCCTTCCCAAATTCCCCATGGAACTCCCATGGAATACTGGCATTTCGGATGTTGGGAATTTGGAATCCTGCAGTTCCCCTCCAATATTCCCAAGGAATGAAAGTATTCCAGGCATTTAGAATCATTCAGTTCCCCTCTGAAATTCCCATCAAATTCCCGTGGATTTCTCATCCTAGTTTACTGTTGCTACTGTGAATCCAGAAAAGGTGTCAGGAGAAACATGGACATATTTAAAAGTCCCAAAGCTCAAAAAGTGTGTTACATTTGTTTGCCAGATGTCATTAGGTTTCAACGCTTGTGAGTTTGTTCCTAACTTTTGTGGCAAAGAAAGAGTCTGCTGACACTGTAAGCAAGGATTCACCACATCCCATGCTTGGGGCAAAGTCAGATGGAATTGTTTTCCCAGTGCTCAGGCATTTTGATGGTAGACATCATGAGAAAGTTTGGCCTGCCCTAACTTTTGTGGTATAGTGACTGTCATGGCGAGGGCATCCGCCCTCACATCACCTTCCAGTCCAGGTCCAGGCAGAGGGGTGTGTGATCTAAAGTGCAGAAGGTTGTATTGCTGAGACCTGTGAAGTGAAAAGCTGTACAGAGAGGTTAATAACAGAAAAAGAACTTTGTTAGATACTTCCTTCAGGAATGAGTGCTGAATTCTCTCAGTGATTCCTGTAACATAAAGAGAATCACAAAAAATGTTAATGCAGCCTGGGGACATTGCAGGGCTGGGCAATGTTTACAGCTCAGGGCATTCCCAGCATCTTCATGGGGGTCATTCCCAGGGATATCCCCGGGACAGCCCACAGACATTTTGAGGACATCCCTGGGACATCCCGAGGGATTCCTGGGGACATTCCCAGAGCCATTCCTGGCAACATTCCCGGGGAAATCCTGGGGAATTCCCTGGATCAGTAAAATCAGGATCAGGAACAACAGGATCCAGAAAATCAAGATCAGGAAAAGTGGGATTGGGAAAATCGGGATTGAGAAAATTGGGACCAGAAAAGTGGGATCAGGGGAAGTGGGGTCAGGGAAAGCGGGGTCAGGAAAAGTGAGATCAGAAAATTTGGGATTGGGAAGATCGGGATTGGGAAATTTGGGATGGGGAAAATCGGGCTCAGTAAATTCGGGACCAGGAATAGCGGGATTGGGAAAATTTGGGATCGGGAAATTTGGGATCAGGAAATTCGGGTTTGGGAAATTGGGGCTCAGGGAATCAGGACATGCCCACAAAAGCCACATCCTTGTGGGATTTGAGGATCCACAGCCGATCCGTGAGCTGCTGTGGAGGCTGAGCCTCCTCCTGGATCCGCTGGAATTCCTCGGTGCCGATGATGAGCAAGGCTGGGGGTCGATCCCTGGGAATTCTTGGGGACACGGACCAGGATCAGGGGAAAAATATCCCAGATTTTGGCAGAAAAATGTTCAAATTTTGGGTAAAAATATCCTGAATTTTGGGGAAAATATCCCAGAGTTTGGAGGGAAAAGCCACCAGATTTTAAGCAAAAAAATCCTGTTTGTTTTCTTTTTTTTAATATCCTAAATTTTGGAGGAAAAAAAAACCCAGACTTTTCAATGAAAAAATCATGAATTTTGGGGGAAAAATCCTGAATTTTCAGTCAAAGAATCACGAATTTTGGGGCAAAAAATCGTGGATTTGGGGGATGGGGGGAATAGCAGATTTTGGGGGAGAAAAATTGTAGATGCTGGGGGGAAAATGTTGGATTTTGGGAGCCTCACATGAGCTCCTGGATCAGGTCCCTGAAGATGACTTGGATGGCTTTGGGGTTTGTCCTGGAGCGAGGGCAGCGCTCCAGGGGTGACGGTGACGTTGGTGAAATCATGGAGCAGCATGATGGGGCTGGAGCTGCCCTTGGGCTGCAGGAAAGGATGGGGTCAGGCTCCAAAATCCCCCCCAAATTCTCCCAAAATCCCACGAAAAACTCCCATAAAAATGGCCCCCAAAATACCATAAAAATACCTAGAAAATCCACCAAAATCAACCCAAAATCAACCCCAAATGTCCCCAAACTCCTCAAAATCCTTACACCCAAATTGCCCCAAAATTCCCCCAAATCATCCCTAAAGCCCCCAAAATCTTCTAAATCACCCCAATATCCTCCAAATTCTGCACAAAATATCCAAATATCCTCTAAATCCCACAAATCACCCCGAACTCTCAAAAATCTGCCCAAAATCACCCCAAATCTCACCAGACTTCTCTAAAATCACCTCTGAATCACCCCCAAAATCCCCTAAAATCCCCCCAAAGCCCCCTTAATTTTCCCACCCTCCAAAAATCCCCCAAATGGCCCCTAAAATAATCCCAAATCACCTCAAAATGCCCTCCAAATCCCCCAAATCACCCTAAAATCTCCTTCCCAAAATGCCTCCGGTGCCCAGTTCCCCCCTCCCCAGCCCTGCCCGGTTCCTCTCCCGGTGCCCCCTCGGTGCCCGACCCCGCACCCGGCGCTCCCCGGGCGGGCTCCGAGCCCCGGAGCTCCTGCGGAGCCTCCGCCGAGCCCGGAGAGGACGGGAGGGACCGGGGGCGACGGGGGGGCCGAGCTGTCACGAGGAGCGTTTTGGGGGACAGGGGACCCGCTGGGGTTGGGGACCCGGGACCCCGGGGTGTCCCCGGGATGGAGGGAGGCGGTTCCCGGGCAGGGGCGGCTGTCGCGTGTCGCCATTGGCTGATACGAATGTCGCGATTGTCGCCAGGCCCGGCCGTGGGCAGCAGCAGCGGCTGTCGCGAGAGGTCCCCAACGGCCCCCAGCGCGAGCGGCGCTGTTCCCAACGTCCCCAACAGCCCCGGAGCCGCGAGGGGATGAGGGATCGGGGGTTCTTGGAATGGACGGGGTGAGACCCCAAAATCCCCCCTCGGGACCCACCGACACCGTCCGTCCCCGCAGCCCGGGACAGTCCCGGCTCTCGCAGTGCGATGGCAGCCGCGACCGGCGACAGTGACCCGAGGCCGGGACTCCGCTCCCGCAGCACCGGGGGCTCCTCCCCAGGGTCCCCACTCCCCTCCGCCCTCCCGGTGCCTCCGGCCGGGGCTCCGCAGCAGCTCCGGGGCTCAGACGCCGCTCGAGGAGCGCCGGGTGCGGGGTTTGGGCACCGGGCAGGGATGGGCTGAGCTGGGGTGGGCCCGAGGGGCTCGGCAGCTGCCGGATCAGTGCCCGAGGTAACGGGGCGGCACCGCCACAGATGCCCGAGCCCTTGTCCGGTGTCACCGAGAGGGAACAAACAGGGAGCGGCAGCTCCTGCCCCGTTGTGGGGCAGCTGAGAGGAAACCAGTTTGGAAATGCAGCAATTGATCATTTTGTTCCTGTCCCCAATGGACTGAGGGAGCCCCAAAAATCCTGCAAATCCCACAAGGATCTGCTCAATAACCTGACCGGGACCCTGCTCAATCCCGAGCTGGCCAGGCAGAGACGAACAAACAAAAACCATTTCTCCCAGTTTAAAAACAAAGCTGCATTTTGGGTCCAATAAGAGGGACAGGGGTGCTGTGCCCCCTGGCATTGGGGGAGGGAATGGGGAGCCCCTGGGTACTGGGAGCACTGGGAGCACTGGAGCTGGTATTGGGAGCTCTGGGAAGCCCCGCATGGGACCCCACTCGTTGCCACTCCCTGGGCACAGGAGCACAGGATCCCGAGGGGAGCACACGAGGAGTGCCCTGGTGCAGGGACCCCCAGGGCTCCCAGTGTCCCCAGTGTCCCCAGTGCTCCCAATTCTGCCAATGCCCCCAGTGTCACAGCACATCATTGTAGTCACAGGGGTCCCCCTGTCCCTCACAGGGTCCTGACAGCTCCGTGTTGGTGACTTGTGGATCCCAAGGTGGGGCAGGGCTGGGGGACACCTGTGGGGACCCTGAGAGTGACACCAGTTGTGGGGACCTGGGTGGGGGTGACACCCGTGGGAGATGTGACCTTGTCCCCCCCGAATTCTCCCACTGCCCACTCAGTGCCCATGGCGTGGGTGTTGAGCACGGTCCCCTCCTCCAGGGGGGATCCTGTGGGGATAAGGGGAGGTCTCAGTAGTCTGGGAGGGGGAAAGCCCCCCACTCACCTGTCCTGGAGATTCCTGGTTTCTGCAAGGGAAAGGGGAGGGCATGACTGAGGGGACACCGGGACCCCTGAACCTTCCTGGGACCTCAGAGTTCCAACCACCCACGGGACCTCCAAATCCCCACTGCAGCCCTGATTCCCACCATATCCCTGATTCTCCCAGGACACTCATCACTCCTGAGACCTCTAGAACTTCTGCATCCCCACAGTGCCCCCAACCCCCCTGGTGCCCCCAACCCTCTGAGTCGCCAGAACCCCAAGCCTGGCAGGAAGGGGCACCCCCAAACTCCCCCAGGATCCAAAAAGATCCTCCAACATCCTTGTACAGCACTCCAGGACCTCCCCAAACCTTCCAGAAACTCTGTATGCACCACAATGTTGCTCAAAGCCCACCCAGGGAAGCCCGTGGAGGCCAACCAGGACACTCCAAATTCCCCCCATATCCCCCAGGATCCCCAGCCAAGGCCACTGCAGGCTCAGTGTCCCCCAGCTCAAGGGCCCTGGGTGCTGCTGATCTCTGCCCCCACTCTGGGGGCTTCCCGTCCTTGCAGAGTCCCCATCCCACCACAATGTCACCCACCCCTGCAGTGCCACCGATGACAGCCAGGAGCAGGAGCAGGATCAGGAGAGTCCTGCCGGCACTCACAGCCACTGCTGGGGGCAGAGGGGGACACACCAGGGTCACCCTGAACCACGGGGGACCTAAATCCCCCAGCAACCCTGTGTGACCCCACCTGTGACCCAGGGTGAGCCAGGTGTCACCTCCAGGGCCAGCTCAGGGCTGAGTACCCGGAACACGCAGTGCCCATCCTGTCCCAGCTGGTTGATGGCCACTCACTGGTAGGTGCCCAAATGTCCCACATCGATGTCCCTGAGCTCCAGGAGGGGACCCCAGGCCACCTCCTGCCCATTGTGCAGCCAGGTGAAGGTGACAGGGGCTGAGCCTACCTGCACCCAGAAGCGCAGGGTCACGTTGTCACCTGTGTGCACTTCATGTGACAGGGGACTGGGGGTGATGGTGGCATTGTCCACAGGTGCTGTGGGGACACAGACAGGGCTGGCACTGAGCAAGGTGGGATGGGGGTGTCATTGGTGGGTCACCCCCAGTCCGAGGGTTCCGCTCACCCAGGACTGTGACATTCAGGGCGTCACTCTCAGCCACGCTGTCCCTGTTGCTAATCCAGCACCGGTATTGGCCTCTGTCATTGTCCCCAACGTGGTGCATCTCCAGGTGGCGGTTGGTGTCCAGCGGTGCCCCCAAGCCCTCCCGGTGCCAGGAGAAGCACAGGGGACCTGTCCCCACTGCCACTGTGCAGCTCAGGACCAGGCGGTCCTCCAGTGCCACCTGTCCTCTGGGGGGCTGCACTGACAGGGACACCCCAGAAAGCGGGACCCCTGTGGGGGGACACAGGAGGTATTGGGGACCCAGGAGAGGTGGGGGGACATGGGAGAGGAAAGAGGGGGATTGGAGGGGAGTAGAGAAGATCTCAGTGAGCAGAAGGGGACATGGGAGGTGTGTTGGGACCTGGGGACAATGGCGAGATCCCGTGGAAAGGTGTAGAGACCCAGGCAGGGAGGGGGAATCAGACAAGAGACTGAGGAGACTCAGGGAATGATGTGGGATTTAGAAAGGGGCAGGAGGAGTCAGGGAGGGAAGGGAGAGCAGAGGGTGGAGTAGGGACCTTGGAAGAGGTGGGGATTCCAGGGAGGGCTGGGGAGGACAAAGAGAGGGATGAGGGATCTGCAGGGGGAACTGGGCAGTCGTGGGGGAAACCAAGAGGGATATGGGCAATTTTGTGTGACCCAGGGAGTAGTAAAGGGAGGGATGAAGGATTCAGGCAGTGGTGAGAAAACCTTTGGAGGATGTCGGGCTTCCCTGTCCTCATCCCTGCACTCACTGTGCACTGTCACTGTCATCAGCTTCGACTCCTTCCACAGTGACACCACCTGGCCCCTGCAGCTGTAGCGGCCACTGTAGTGCAGCTGCAGAGGTGACAGGGACATCTCTGTCCCATTGTGGAGCACCTCCAGTTTCTTCCAATCATGGCAGAAGGACACGTCAGTGAGCAGTTTGTTCTGCCAGCCCCAGCAGTGCAGTGTCATCATGTCCCGCTCCTGCAGTGCCCATGCTGGCACCTGCAGCACCACCAGGTCTGGGGGACAGAGGGGTCCTGTCACACCAGGGGTGTCAGGAGGGTGGTGACGGCACTGGGAGGCACCAAGAGCCACCCAATGTGAGAGAGAGAAGTCTTCTTGCAGAGGGATGCTCTGGGATGTCCCCATATGCAGAGGATGGGCTCTTGTTACACACGAGGTGACCCATGGAGCAGAGCACAGCCAAAGCCCTTGGGGTCCCTGCAGGTGCTAGGCTGGGGACACTCAACCCCCCTCACCATCTAAGACTCTCATGGGGATGCTGAGCCCAGCGCCGGGTCTGTCACACGTATAGGTGCCACTCAGGATGGCAGTGAGGCAGCCACATCCCTGCTGCCCCCAGCGCTGCCCATCCTTGTACCAGGTGGTGGCACTGGCAGTCCCCGAGCCCTGGCAGGTCAGTGTCACCCGGTCCCACAGCACCGCCGGTCTCCGGAGGGCTCTACCAGGAGCTGGGTAGTCTGGGCACCTGTGGGTGACAGGGGACACCAGCCTGCCAGGGCCAGCGTGGGGGTGGGGACAGCAGGGTGGGGCCATGGCATCCCCCGAGGACTCACCAGCGAGGCCGAGGGTCTGGGCTGGAAGGGAGAAGGGACAGGGCTGGGTGGGGGTGGCACTGTGGGAACAGAGGCCCAGGGATAGGTGGTGTGGGGGCTGTGCCCAAAGTGTCCTTGTGTGACATGGACCCCTTGGGGACAGACACACCTTGGCTAGCTTTTGCTCAGGCAGGACATGGGGCTTCTGTGGACACCCCTGAACTGGGGGCACCACGGCCACCCCGTGCTGGCACAGGTCACCCCCACCAGCCCCATGTTGCCTCCCCTAGTCCCTGTCCCCCTGTTATTGTCCCCATATACCTGTCCCCCTTCCCCTGTCCCCACAGCCACCCCATGGCTCTTGTCACCTCATGCACTGACTCTGCTGGCCTTGGGGACCTCAAAGGACCCCACAGCCCCCCTGTGCCCCCTCCCGTCCCTATCCCTGGGGTGTCAAGCCCGTGCCCGGGGCACTCACCCCACAGGAGCAGTGCCACCTTCCTGGCCATCCCAGTGTCCCCAGCCATGTGCACTGGCTGTCACTCAGTGCTGGGGGTGGCTGTCCCCTTGGTGGTGGCTCTTTGGATGAAGGGGAAGAAGGCGAGGTCAGGTCTTTTCCTTATGTGTTGGTGGCCTTTGGTGGGGGCAGGGTGGCCACAAGCACAGGATCATGGGGATGTGGCCTTGGAGACAGGCTGACGGAAGTGTGGGAACAGCCTGGGGACAAGGCTGGGTTGGACACAGCAGGACGTGGGGTTCCCATGTTTGGGGGACTTGGTGAGTTAAGGGACCTGGGGATGGATGGATGTCCAGGGGAATGGGGGTCCCAGAAATGGGGCCCCTTGAACTGGGGGTCCTGATAGGGGGGGAGTCACCAGGGATAGGTGGGCTATGGGAATGGGGATGCCCAGAGCTAGGGAGGACTCAGGGATGGGAGTCTCAGGGGAGCGTGGGCTCCAGGGATTGGGGGTCAGGGGATGGGGATGCTATGGGAATGGATGTCCCTGTGGGAATGTGGGTCCTGGGAGAATCAAGGTCCTGGAGAAAGGCAGATTTCAGGAGATGGAATAAACAGGAGAGGGCTCCTTGGGAATGGTGTCCTAGACCATGGAGATCCTGGGGAATGTCAGTACTGGGATGGGGATACCAGGCAAGGTGAGGAATGGTGATCCCATGATTTGATTTCAAGGGCAATAGGAGTGCCAGGGATGGGCAGTGGCTTGGTGAGCCCATTGGTCAAAGCTCCTTCCCTGGGTGGCTCAGATTTTGGGGTGACCCACGGTCCAGCAAAGTCCCCCTCAGGGTGCTTGTGGTTTGGGAGTGTCACTCCAGGTACGTTCAAAGAAGGTCTGGGTCTGTGTCCCCATAGACCCCAGGGGCTTTTCTCCTCTTTATTTCCATTTCCATCATTTTACCCCTCAATTTCACAAACATCAGTTTCGTGACTTGATGAACCTTGGGAGGCCCTGAGCACGGAACGAGTTGGAGGGAAGCCCACTGTGGGGGAAGCAGCGGTGAGGGGTCTGCAGAGAGGGCTGGGGAGGCTGTGGCAGATGGGGGTGTCCAGCTTTTACCCCCACAACACTTTCTCTCTCCTGCAGAAGAAGGAAGAGGCTGTTTGACACCTTTCTCACACAGGGGGCAGGTTCTGACCTGGGGGGGGCAAATCCAGGGGTCTCCTGCTCTGGGGGGATCCTGTCCCAGGGGGGACACATGCTGGACAAGGAGGTTCTGTCCTGGGGGATGGCAGCTCCAGAGGGGTCCAGACTTCTCCATTCTTGCTCGTCCCCTGCAGGATCTGAGCCGGCAAGAGCAGCTGGGGAATGGAGCCCTGGGCAGGAAGGAGCTCCCAAACTCCTGCTCCTTGAAGCCAGTGGCCATCCAAGGGTGGGGCCCAGCCATGGCCCAGCCCCACTGCACAGGGATGGCCATTGTCCAGCTCTGCTCTGCCCAGCCCCAGGTGGCAGCCAGCACCTGAGGGTCCCCTCTGCCCCTTTGGCTTTGATTCTGACAGCTTTAGAGCTGCTGCAAAGGTGAGAATCCTGTGGATGGAAACAGTCCTGGCCTGTGGTTTGGTCAGCTCTGCAAGAAGCACAAAACCCAAAGGGAGCCCAAGCAGTGGCTCTGTGAGGGCCTCTGATGGTTTTCAGAGCAGGACTGGCTGGAAACACCCCCTGCAAGGGCAGCTGAGAGGGAGCCAGTCCGGAAATGCAGCAGTTAATAATTTTGTGCCTATGCCCAAGGGACTGAGAAAACCACAAAACTACTGCAAAGACCACAACAATCTGCTCATCAACCTGACTGAAACGCTTTTTCTTGAAGAAAAGCGGCAGACTTCTGGAACCTCATGGAAAAAATATTTGGGTTCACTCTGTGGCCCCAAAATAAGAGGGAAAAGTGTGGAAATATTGAGCAGGGGCTGCACATGATGGACTGGGGAACAAGGGTTTCACAGCAGGAGAAGGGAGTGCCAAGGCAGGGGAATTCAGGGCAGACTGGAGTGGATTTACCAGGGAATCAAACCCTGAGGCACACATGGGCATTTCCACAGATTCCTGTGCACTGTTCCAAGGATGGACAGAGCTTCCTCCCTTCCTCCATGGGAAGTCAATCAAGTTTCAGCGTGAGAATAAGCAAAATGGGGAGAGTTCCTAAAAATGGCCCAAGTAAAGGCTTCTTTAGGGGCTGGGTTGCTTTCCAGCAGGCAGGGAACAATCCCAGGGAGCTGTTGGACACTCAGGGAGATTCCACATTCTCTGTTATCCACAAGCAAATGATGCTGTGGGATGCACCAATGGACTGCTAAAAGGAACGTAAAAGTCTAATTTCATTGGGATTTGTTTGTGTTTTTATTGTGAGGAACTTCTTGAGAAAGGAATGGATTCTATAAAGGAGAGCAATTTATACCTTGTCAGTTTGGTTTTCACTGAGTTTGTTCTTTTTTGGGATAATAATGGTGTGGGAAAGATTTTTGCTTTTATTCTATGGATGTATAATTTTGTCTGAAGCAATTGGACATCAAGTGTTGCCTGGGATTGCTGAGCCAGGAAATTGGAGGGACCCAGGAGTGTGTGGGGCCAGGGGCAAAGAGAGTCCCAGGAAAGCCCTGGGGTGCCTCAGGGTGGGGGCTGTGCTGGGCTCTGGGTCACCCCAAAAATCTGAGGCAACCAGGGAATGAGTTGAGACCCCTGTGCCTGCCCAGCCACTGCCCACCCCTGGCACCCCCATTCCCCTGGGAACCCAACCATGGGAACCCCATTGCATTGGTCTCTCCTCCCTGGGTACCCCCATCCCAGGACTGCCAGTGCCCATCACCACCATTGCCTTGATCCCATCCCATGGGCTGCTTCTTCCCCCAGAACCCCTATTCCCAAGGGTCCCCTTTTTCCCGTTGCACCCCCAACCCTGGCACCCACATGCCATGACCCCAAATCTCTGGGGACCATGTTCAGGGGATCTCTGAATGTCCCCAGGCATGAAGACCCCAATTCCCCTGGAACCCCATTCTCCTGGACACCCATCCTTGGTTCCCCACATCCCCTGAGCCCCCCACTCCTGGAAACACCATCCCCCACCATGTCCCCAGACTATGCAGCCTTGTCCCCAGCTTGTCCTCGGCTTGTGGCCACCCTGCCCCCACCAAGGGCCACCTACACATGGGGACGGATGTGACCTCGCTTCCTTCCCCTTCATCCGAAGAGCCGCCAGCCAGGGGAGCGGTGGCCACAGCAGCAAGGGACAGCCAGTTCACAAGGCTGGGGACACCGTGATGGCCGGGAAGGTGACGCTGCTCCTGTGGGGTGAGTGCCCCGGGCACGGGCCTGACACCCCGGGGATGGGGAGGGGAGAGGGCACAGGGGGGCTGTGGGGTCCCCTGAGGTCCCCAATGCCAGAGTCCATGGACCCCAGTTTGGGGTGGCTGTGGGGACAGGAAAAGGGAACAGGAACAGGGAGCAGGAAGCGTGGAACAGGGATTTGGGGAAAGGGACAGGGGGATAGAGATGTGGGGACAAGGATGTGGCAGAAGGAACCTTGGGGCTGGGGCAGCTGTGGGAACAAGGACAGGGACACAGGGTTGCAAGGACAGGGACAAGGGGTCAAGCCCCATGCTGATGGACCATGGGGACAGGTGCCATCGGAATGGGACCATGGGTACAGAACCATGGGGATGTGGCTGTGGGGCTGGCAGGGGTGACCTGTGCCAGTACAGTGTCCCCATGCCTAAGCAAGAGTTGGCTGCTGTGTCCCTGTCCTTCTGTGCCACACTAATGCCCCCACTGAGACCTATTGGGGAAAACCCCATGCCCTGTGCTCCTGTGTAGCTGTTCCTGCAGTGCCACCCCCACCCAGCCCTGTCCCTTCTCCCTTCCAGCCCAGACCCTCAGCCTCGCTGGTGAGTCCTCGGAGGATGCCATGGCCCCACCCTGCTGTCCCCACGCCCATGCTGGCCCTGGCAGGCTGGTGTCCCCTGTCACCCACAGGTGCCCAGACCACCCAGCTCCTGATGGAGCCCCCCTGGAGGCCGGTGGTGCTGTGGGACCGGGTGACACTGACCTGCCAAGGCTTGGGGACTGCCGGTGCCACCACCTGGTACAAGGACAGGCGGCGCTGGTGGCAGCAGGGAAAGGACCACCTCATTGTCACCCTGAGTGGAACCTATGAGTGTGACAGACCTGGCAGTGGGCTCAGCCCCGCTGTGAACATCTCAGAAGGTGAGGGGTGTTTGGTGTCCCCAGGCTGGCACCCGCGGGGACCCCAAAAGCTCTGGGTGGGCTCCGCTCCATGGCTCACCTTTTGTGTGACCCAAGCGTGTCCCCTGCTCTGGGGACATCCCAGAGCATTCCAGTGTGGGTGAACTCGTGTGGGTACTGGGGACACCTAGTGTGCTGGGTGTGATCCAATGGATATATCCCTTTGACATGGGGACCCTTCAGATCGCTGAGATATGATAAGACTTCCCTGTCCCCCAGACTGGCTGGTGCTGCAGGTGCCAGTGCAGGTGCTCTTGGAGGGGGACACAGTGACACTGCGCTGCCGGAGCTGGCGAGACAACCCGATCACCTCAGTGTCCTTCTACCACGAGGACAAGGAACTGGAGGTGTTCCCCAATGGCACTCAGCTGTCCCTGTCCCGTCTGCGGCTGAACCACAGTGGCCGCTACCGCTGCAAGGGCCAGGTGGGAACCTGGGGTTGGAAGGAGTCAGCGCTGGTGACAGTGACAGTTCAGGGTGAGCACCCCAGAGCCCCGCCTCGGCAGTCCCACAGCCCATCCCCAGAGACTCAGGGCCACAAATCCCCCTCGCCTCTCCTGCCCTGATCTCTCCCCTGTGCTGGTGCTGGAGGGTCCCCCTGAGCCCACTCAGGGGTCCCCCCTGACTCTCAGCTGCCTCAGCAACCCCAGCACCCTGCAGCCCCAATCTCCCCTCCTGCACGTGTTCTACTGGGACGGGCAGTGGTGGGGGGCCCACTGGGGTCCCTGCAGCTGCTGGTGCCCGCCGTGGGGGTCTCCCACTCGGGGAATTACAGCTGCCAGGTGCACTCCGAGGGGATGCCGTGTGGAAGAGCAGCGCCCGGCTCTGCCATCACGGTGCACAGTGAGTGTGGGGATGGGCATGGGGAGCCCCCACAGCCTCCTCGGGTCCCCTGCCTGAGTACATCCATGTTCCCCATAACACATTGCTTGTGTCCTTCCTCCACTCCCCTTGTCCTCTCACCCCTCTTTGGTGTGACCCCATCCCCAACATCCCCCACCACACCCATCCCCCATCCCTATCCACCCACACTGGCTGCTAGGCCCTTCCTGTGGCCTCAGCCCTGTCTCTGTCCCCGCAGTGCCCGTGGCCCACGCCACCATCACCCCTGATGTCCTGGAGGTGACACCGCATGACACGGGTACAGGCAGGGACACAGCTGGGGTCACACAGGGTCACCAGAGATTGCAGGATCCCTGGGGTGATGGGTGACCCTGATGTGACCCCCTCTGCTTCTTGCAGTGGCCGCAGGTGTCAGTGGGGCCCTTTTGTTCCTGCTCCTGCTCATGGGTGTCATTGTGGCCTGGCATCGGTGGAACCATGTGGGTGAGTGACAATGGGGGCACAGGGGTCATGGAGAGGGGGGGGAAGGCCCTCAGAGAAGGGGGGCCCTAGGGCTGCACCCACAGCCCCTGACTTGGGCAGGGCTCAGCCCCCAGTGACCATGGCTCAGAGCCCTGGGGAGCTGTTGGAGGGTCCTGCAGGGATGTTGGGGGTTCTATCAGGGGTCCTCCTCCCTGCCAGACTCAGAGTTCTGGGGGCTCAGGGTGTTGGTGCAAGTGTGGTGGGTCAGGGATACTGAGGGGGGAACAGGGATACTGGGAGGGCCCGGGGAGAATTGTGTGTCTGGTGGTGGTTCAGAGACCCTGCGGCCCCTGGGTGTCCAAACTCACCCCTCCAGTTTTCCTTTGCAGATGCCAGGAAGCACCAGGAAAGGTGAGTGCAGCCTCCAGCCATGATACACCTTTTACCCAAACCCCCAGCACCTCCCATCCCCTTCCACACACCCCCTTATTCCCACAGGGCCCCCCAAAACCCCCTAGAACTCCCAGTGGAGGATCCTCAGGCGACGTACATGGAGCTGCAAAGGCAACCGTTGGAACCCAGCGACATCTATGAAAATCTACACCAAAAGTTGTGATGCTCTGTGAAGCGGGAGGCACTGGGTGACACTGGGGGTGCTCCCTCCATGACTCCTGTGATTGCCCATCCTTCCAGGGGAGGTGGTCATGGGTCAGAGGGGAGGCTACACAGGGCACCCTGTGCTCCCCATTTCCTTTCCCAGTACCCCCAAGGGCTTCCCCATCCGTTTGCTGGTTCCTGCAGAGGCTCCCCAGCCCCATCCAAGGGCCCAAGTACTCTCAGGGACTGCCCCATTCTCTCCCCACAGCATTTGCAGTGCACCCAGGGCTTCCCCATTCCCCCTCCCACTACCCCTGTCCCATCCCGCTGTAAATGGGGGAGTTGGGGAGGATTCTTGCTGAAAGGTTTCTAAGGTGAAAATGAAGCACAAACATGGCAATATAATATCTGAGAGCTGTTTACTGATAAAGGAGGATAAACTTTCGTACCGAAGGGGAATAGAAGGGTGTAGAAAGGGAAAAGGATAGAGAGAGAAACACAAGACAGGGACAGTGTTACCACAAGGAGCCCGGGCGCTCTGTGGGCACCAGCTCGGCGGATGGAGTGTGTGTGCTGCAAGCCAGGGCGAGCCCACATGGCTTTTGTGAGTGGCTGGGCGTGATTTCCAAGGACGGCACCTGCGTGTCTCTGGCATGGGTGAGCGATGGCTGCAGGCTGGCTGCTGCGGGCTGGCTGCGGGCTGGTGCTGCGGCACTGGGGACTCTGGGCTGGCTGCTGTGGGCTGGGGCTGCGGGGGCAGGTGCAGCAGGCTCGGTGCTGTGGGCAGCATGGGAAACACGGCAGAGGTGGCAGGTGGGTGCAGGCAGCATCCGCTCCATCGGGGAAAGCAATGAAGGAATGCCCAGGACGAGCAGGAATGAGCTGCCTCAGGGAAGCAGCGAAGCAGGGAAGAACGGGTGCGGATAGGGAAGAAGAACCACCGGGAGGAAAAGATGGGGGTGGGGAAGTATCGGTGATATTTTTGCCCTGCGACTGGGAGGAATGATGTATCAGACTCCATCTTTTGAGGAGGCTAATTAATTACTTTTTAATACCGTATTATTCTATATTTTATTACATCTAAACTGAATCTGCCAAGCACTCAACTGCACTCCACTGCACACAATCTCATGACTGTCAGCCAACAGTCCTGACACACACAGACCTGGATTCAATCGGTCAGTGAATCAAAACTCTCATACCAGAATCCAATTACCAATTCCCTTCAGGTAAACAATTTTCCACAATGCATTCCATGTGTGAAAAACACAGGAGCAGTAAATGAGATAAGAACTGTTTGGATCCTTCTTTGCTTCTCTCACTGTTTCTCCCAGGTTCAGAGAATGTCAATCCCACAGGGGAGGAGGGCCAAACTGACCCTCCAAGCGAGACCATGATCCTCCATGAAACCCAAAGCAAACGCTCCTGTTGTGTCACAGTTGGCTGCCTTCATTTACAAAGGCTCCTCCCACAGCCTGATTTCCCAGCCATTTTTCCCAGACGTTTTTCCTGGGAATCTGTCCCACCAGCCAGTGGGTGTCACTCACAGCCCGATCACTGAAGCTTTCTCTCCCCTGATTCTCTGTTGCGTGAAGCCTCGCCAGGGACAGGGTTCCCAGCTCATGTACAACCAACAGAGTCATTTTTCACCTCATGTGTAGCATATGTTGAAACATAAATCAAAGTCAGATTTGTTCCTCTTAACCCCCATGTGTTTAGCTCTGCAATCCCCCTCCCAGTGCTTCCACTAAGGTGGCTTACTGGTGCCCATTCCAGTTCCAAGGGGGCACAGGAGCTGGTTCCCTAATCCTGGGACAAAAATGCAGCTCTTTGGTTAAACTGGACGAAATTGTGTTTCTTTCTTCAGCTCTGTCAAGGAAGCTGAACAAAGTGGGAGCCTCCCTTGGAATGGAAAATATGACCTCCTCCTCTCTGAACTATTATAACTTTGAAATTACCGGTCTTTTAGGCAAAAATGTGAGGACAGGAATAGCATGTTTAAATGTTTACTAATATGTATTGTGAGAAACAAGTTAATGGAAGTTGACTTTTACTGGATATTATATGAATTGATATTACATTATTGATTATACTGTTGATTATATATTGCGATGTTGTTCAGATAGTGAAAAGTATTGTGGAGTGGCTGATGTTTTTGTTGTGGCCATCAAAGGTTGTGGCCCAGTGTCATGGTTTGAGCCTGGCACAGAGCCAGTGCCCCCATGAAAATGCCTCACCCTGGTGTCTGCTGTGAGATGTGACCAGGAATAAGCAAAACAGGCTCCAACTTAAACATAAATAACACTTTATTACCTAAAACTACAGGGAAAAAATAGGAAAGACTATAAGGAAAAGAAAAAAAAAAATTGAAAGCCTTACAAAAACCACTTTTCCTCCTCCCCACTCCCTAACTTTCCCAATCCAATACATTCTCTCAAAAATACCAACTGCTCAGCCTTGGCCCCACACGTTAGTATACTCAAACTGCAGTTCATGGAGAGGAAAAGGAGTCCTTCTTGTTCCATAGGCTTTTCCTGGAAACAGTGAAATCCCGGATGCTTCTTTGTCACTTTGGCACCGCCCGGAAAGTCCATTTGCCGCTTGTGACATGTTCCTTCCATGCTCAGTGCTCTCACCACTGAGACATGGCCAGAGCTGCTTTTAGGGTGGTCTTTCAAGGATGCCTTGTCTCACTCCAAAAAGGCACAGTCTCTGCTTTTGGGACAACTGTCCCCCCCATATATTTCCAACCCCCTGGGGCCGGGGGGTCCTCACAAATGAACCCTCCTGGTTTTGAGGCACTGCCTCCCCCTAAATGCAGTCTGTGTCACAGGAACAACTGAGTCCATGGCTACAAGAAAACGTCCAGCCCAAAGGCCACTCCAAATCATCTCTCCCCATCCAATCATCTCCACAAACTCCGGGCCAAGGTCCTTATCTCATATCATCTCTCATCTCCCTTCTTATTCAGCTTCGAGGAGGATTAGCATTTTCGCAAGGCCCCAATCATGCAGGAAAGGGTTAAAAGTTTTCAGTCTCTGTCTGTCCTGGGAGGAGATGATACTCCCACACGTGCTGCTGCTGCGGCCGGCCGGGCTCTCTCTCTCTCCCCCCTTCTCCTCCTGGCTGGCTGCCATCACATTCGGTGCCGCCGGCTCTCTCTCTCCGGGGGGGGGGGGGGGGGAAGGGGAGCTGGCTGCTCTCCTGGGGGGGGGGGGGGAAGGGGAGCTGGCTGCTCTCCTGGGGGGGGGGGGGGGGAAGGGGAGCTGGCTGCCCGATGTCTCTTGGGGCTCCCCCACCCTTCCATCCTTGGAGCCCCCCCCGAAGCCCCCTCAAGCCCATCACTGTCCAGGCCCAGGCCTCACCGCATGGCTGGCCCCTCCCCCGCCCAGCAGCAGCGGGCCGGGCGAGGGAGAGAGGTCTGGACTCCTCGGCCGCGATGTCCAAAAAGAGGAAATGCCAGGGCAGTGCCCTGCTTTTAACCCCTGTGTATTCTCGGAGGTGTGTCCAAACCCCACTGGCCACACCGGACGCCAGTCTCAAACCCAAAACCTTCATTGGTTTGACCACAGCTTCCCAAAATTCCCAACTTCTTCCTGGTCAAACCATGACACTCCACCCTTCACCTCCGAGAATACACTTTCTAAAATTATCAACAGAACTACAAAACACTTCTACACAATAATACCTCAGATTCACTATGACTATCTATCTACCTTAACTTAGTACATGCTTTCCTTATTCTTCTTGGTCTCATCTCACAGCTTTACCTCATCATTCTCCCGTGATTCGATTTCCCGGTCCAGGGAACCAAAAAATGTCATGGTTTGAGCCTGGCACAGAGCCAGTGCCCCCATGAAAATGCCTCACCCTGGTGTCTGCTGTGAGATGTGACCAGGAATAAGCAAAACAGGCTCCAACTTAAACATAAATAACACTTTATTACCTAAAACTACAGGGAAAAAATAGGAAAGACTATAAGGAAAAGAAAAAAAAAAATTGAAAGCCTTACAAAAACCACTTTTCCTCCTCCCCACTCCCTAACTTTCCCAATCCAATACATTCTCTCAAAAATACCAACTGCTCAGCCTTGGCCCCACACGTTAGTATACTCAAACTGCAGTTCATGGAGAGGAAAAGGAGTCCTTCTTGTTCCATAGGCTTTTCCTGGAAACAGTGAAATCCCGGATGCTTCTTTGTCACTTTGGCACCGCCCGGAAAGTCCATTTGCCGCTTGTGACATGTTCCTTCCATGCTCAGTGCTCTCACCACTGAGACATGGCCAGAGCTGCTTTTAGGGTGGTCTTTCAAGGATGCCTTGTCTCACTCCAAAAAGGCACAGTCTCTGCTTTTGGGACAACTGTCCCCCCCATATATTTCCAACCCCCTGGGGCCGGGGGGTCCTCACAAATGAACCCTCCTGGTTTTGAGGCACTGCCTCCCCCTAAATGCAGTCTGTGTCACAGGAACAACTGAGTCCATGGCTACAAGAAAACGTCCAGCCCAAAGGCCACTCCAAATCATCTCTCCCCATCCAATCATCTCCACAAACTCCGGGCCAAGGTCCTTATCTCATATCATCTCTCATCTCCCTTCTTATTCAGCTTCGAGGAGGATTAGCATTTTCGCAAGGCCCCAATCATGCAGGAAAGGGTTAAAAGTTTTCAGTCTCTGTCTGTCCTGGGAGGAGATGATACTCCCACACGTGCTGCTGCTGCGGCCGGCCGGGCTCTCTCTCTCTCCCCCCTTCTCCTCCTGGCTGGCTGCCATCACATTCGGTGCCGCCGGCTCTCTCTCTCCGGGGGGGGGGGGGGGGAAGGGGAGCTGGCTGCTCTCCTGGGGGGGGGGGGGGGAAGGGGAGCTGGCTGCTCTCCTGGGGGGGGGGGGGGGGGAAGGGGAGCTGGCTGCCCGATGTCTCTTGGGGCTCCCCCACCCTTCCATCCTTGGAGCCCCCCCCGAAGCCCCCTCAAGCCCATCACTGTCCAGGCCCAGGCCTCACCGCATGGCTGGCCCCTCCCCCGCCCAGCAGCAGCGGGCCGGGCGAGGGAGAGAGGTCTGGACTCCTCGGCCGCGATGTCCAAAAAGAGGAAATGCCAGGGCAGTGCCCTGCTTTTAACCCCTGTGTATTCTCGGAGGTGTGTCCAAACCCCACTGGCCACACCGGACGCCAGTCTCAAACCCAAAACCTTCATTGGTTTGACCACAGCTTCCCAAAATTCCCAACTTCTTCCTGGTCAAACCATGACACCCAGCCATGGCCCAGCCCCACTGCACAGGGATGGCCATTGCCCAGCTCCGCTCTGCCCAGCCCCAGGGGGCAGCCAGCACCTGAGGGTCCCCCCTGCCCCCTTGGCTTTGATTCTGGCAGCTTTAGAGCTGCTGCAGAGGTGAGAATTCTGTGGGTGGAAACAGGCCTGGCTGTGGTTTGCTCAGCCCTGCAAGAAGCACAAACCCCAAAGGGAGCCCAAGCAGTGGCTCTGTGAGGGCCTTTGATGGTTGTCAGAGCAGGGCTGGCTGGAAACACCCCTGCAGGGGCAGCTGAGAGGGAACCAGTCCAGAAATGCAGAAATTGATCATTTTGTCCCTTGCAGCAAGGGTCTGAGATAGCCCCAAAAACCTTGCATATCCCACAACAATCTGCTCAACAACCAGACCAGTTGCCTCCTCCTGCCTGCCTCAAACCTGCAGCCGTTTAGAATGGCCTGGGAAGGGTGTTTGGCTTTTGGCTGTCACTGCCAGACAGGAGGGAAAACTGTGGAAATATTGAGCTGTGGCTCTGCCCCACAGGTATGGCGGGGCTGTGGGGAGTGATCCTGTGTGGATTCCAGGTTTCCCCAAAGCTGCTCCATCCCTGCCCTCCTCACCTCAGTAAAAGGCTGAGGGTTTGCAGGAATTGTGGCATAAAGACACCACAGGGGCTGCTGTGGACCCGAGACCAGCCTGGGGACAGGCGCTGCCTTCCTTCCATTCCGGATCATGGAGAGTGGTTGCAGGTGTTGCACAGGGTGTGTGCCATGCCCCGGGACACTGCTACGCTGCCAGTGGGCACTGGGATCCAACCTGCTGCCTTGGTGGCTTCTGCCCGCTGCCAGTGGTGGTGCCGGGACCAATTGATGCCCGTGAGTTTGCAAAAGGAGCGATTTCCTCTCCTCCCTCCCATCTGAGGCCGCCATGGCCCCTGAGGGGATGGAGCTGGAGCGGGGAGCCCCCTGCTGGCCGGGAGTGCTCTCTGCAGCGCCCCCTTCTGGCCGAGGTTATAACTGCCACAAAAACCAACAGTGATGAGCGGGAGGGAAAGTTCTGGGTTTGTGTTGTTTGTTCTGTTCTAGTTTATAAATTTCCTAGTAAAGAGCTGTTACTCCTTTTTCTACACTTTGGCCTGGAAGCCCCATCATTTTTGAAATTAATAAAAGTTTTAGCATTGGGTCTTCTTTTCATTCCAGAACATTTCCCACTTTCCTTGGGAGACATTTCTCATTTAAATGAGTTGCCAGCTCCTGGGATGAGACAGACATCCCAAGAAAGACAGGGTCAGGCACTTGGCAACCTCATGCTCTACCTTTTAAGCCAGTTTGGCTAACAAGGGCCCTCTCCCCAACTGGCACTTCTGGTCACCCGGCCACTCAGGAGCTGGCTTTGGCAGAGCCTCACACTGTCCCCAGTGTGCCATGGCTGACAGTCTGATGGACAGACGGGGCCCAGTCTCGCCAAAAGCAAAGTCTGACCCATCCCTGCCACACACAGATGTTCCACAATGTCTCCAGACATCAAACTTTTCTTGTCTCTGACATCCCACGCTGTGCCATGGCCGGATCCTGACCTGCTCTGAAGAAGGGGGAGGCTCTGGAACCCCCACAGAGCATTTGTTACATCCTCGTGGGGGCAACAGGGCAGAGGAGGAATTTGGGACAGGGCACAAGAGAATCCAGAGCCCCCTAAAGGCCGCTTTGGCCATCAGAGCAAGGAAGTTGCAAGTTGCAGGTTCCTCTGGTGGAGGAATTGTGGAGGGGAGATTGTCCAGGGTTTGTTCCTTTTGGGGACTTCCCCAGGAAATTGATCTTTTTGTGAAAATTTGGAATCTGATCCTTGTTGCTGTAGCTTTTGGTTTTATTCTCTCTCGTTGCTGTTGCAGGAAATTGTTCTTCTCTCAGCCCTTTGGGATCTTTGTGCCTCCACAGGGAGGGGCAGTTTTTAGTGGGAGCACACACACAAGTGGGTGCCCATGGGTGGGGACACCCAGTGCATCCCAGTTGCCTCCAGTGTCACAGCACAACCTCATTGATGTCACTGGGATTTCTTGGTCGCCCTTGGGGTCCCTGCAGCTCCACGTAGGCAAACCAGGGTTACTGGTGGTCGGTGATGCCTGAGGGCCCTGCAGGACAGAATGGTTGGGGGGACCAAAGGGGAAGGGGTGACACCACTGTCACTGTCCCCCCAATCCACAGTACTCACACTGCACATGTTTGGTGCTCACAACGTGGGTGTACACAACCTCTCCCTCCTCTGGGTGGGCCGGGGGATCAGGGCGGGCCCTGTGGGGAAAAAGACAATGTGTGGAAGGCGATGGAGACTTGTGTCATGTGGGAAAAACTCATGGTTGAAGAACCCCACTCACCTTTCATGCTGCTTTCTGGCAGCTGCAAAGGAAAGAGGGGAGGGGTGACTGTGGGGTCCCAGGGCCCTACCCCTCTCAAGATTCCTGAACCCCTATGGGACCCTCAATTCCTCTCAGCACCCCCAAGCATCTCTAAAGCCCCCCAGAATTCATGAGTCGCCCCAGTGCCCTGGGCCAACTCAGCCTCAAGAATTCAAAGCCCAGCAGGGACAGACACGCTCCAAACATCCCCACAGCCTCTGAAAGAACCCCCAACATCCTTGCAGGACCCTCCAGCACCTCCCCAAACCCCACTGGACCCCCAGGGAAAGTGACAATTCTGGGGCTATGGGTGCTGCCCTATCATGCCCACACTCTGGGGACCTCTACAGCTCCCTAGGACCCCCTCTCCCCCCATTGTCACCCACCCACACGGTGCCACCGGTGCCAGGCCACAATGACACCCACGAGCAGCAGCAGGAAGAAAAGGGCCCAACCGACACCTGCGGCCACTGCAAGAAACAGAGGGGAACACATCAGGATCACCCAGAACCGCAAGGGTCCTTCGACCCCGAATGACCCTGTGTGACCTTACCTGTGTCCCTGATCACCCACGGTGTCACCAACAGGGCCACTTCTTGGCTGAGTGCCCGGAACACTCGGTGCCCATCATGTCCCAGCTGGTTGGTGGCCATGCACTGGTAGGTGCCCGAATGTCCCACATCGACTGCCCTGAGCTCCAGGAGGGGACCCCGGGCCACCTCCTGCCCGTTGTGCAGCCAGGTGAAGGTGACAGGGGCTGAGCCCACCTGAACCAAGCAGCGCAGGGTCACGGGGTCACCTGCACGCACCTGGTGTGATAGGGCACCAAGGGTGATGATGGCATTGGCCACGGGCACTGTGGGGACAGAGACTGGGCTGAGAGCACAGGGAGGGGCCGGCAGCTGGTTTGGGGGGATAGGGACAAGGGGGGTGGGTGTGATGGGGGATGTTGTGGATGGGGTCACACCACAGAGGGGTGAGGGGACACAGGGCAGAGACGGGGGACACAAGCATGGTGTACGGGGGACATGGAGATGCCCAGGAAAGGAGACTAGAGGAGGCTGTGAGGGCTCCCCGTGCCCATCACCGCACTCACTGCGCACCGTGACGGGGAGCCGGGCACTGCCCTTCCGCACGGCCCTCCCCTCGGAGTGCACCTGGCAGCTGTAATTCCCTGAGTGGGAGACACCCACGACGGGCACCAGCAGTTGCGGGGACCCCTGTGGGCCCCCCACCACCCGCTCATCCCGATAGAACACGTGCAGGAGCGGGGCTTGGGGCCGCAGGGGGCTGGGGGTGCTGAAGCAGTTGAGAGTGAGGAGTGACCCCTAGGTGGGCTCAGGGGGGACCCTCCAGCACTGGTCCCCGGACAAACTCAGGGCAGGAGATGGGGGGCTTTGGAAACGGTGACCCCGAATCCCTGGCAAGGCGCTATGGGGCTGTCAGGGTGGCGGCTGTGAGGTGCTCACCATGCACTGTCACTGTCACCGGCACTGACTCTTCCCATCCCTGTGATACCCAGGCCTTGCAGTTGTAGCGGCCACTGTGGTTCAGCTGCAGAGGGGACAGGGACAGCTCGGTCCCATTGTGGACCCCTCTCAGTTCCGTCTCCTCGTGGTAGAACACCAGAGTGGCCGACTTCTCCTGCCTGTACCGGCAGCGCAGTGTCAGCGTTTCCCCCTCCAGCAGTGCCCGCGCCGGCACCTGCAGCACCAGCTGGTCTGGGGGGCAGAGGGGTGCCGTCACATCACAGGGGTCTGGAGGGTCCTGATGTCATCAGGACCCCCATATTGGGTCAAAGCCAGCACACCAGGTTTCCCCAATTTCAACACGAGGGTCCCCCCATAGTGGGATGCTCTGGAATGTCCCCCTGTATAGGGGACAGTCTCTGGTCACACCAGAGAGTGACCCATGGAGTAGAGCTCATCCAGCATCCTCGGGGTCCTCGTGGGTGCCAAGCTGGGGACACAAACCACCCTCACCGTCTGAGACGTTCACGGGCGGGCTGCACCCACTTCCAGGTCTCTCACACATGTAGGTGCCACTCTCAGTGACAGTGAAGTTGTTGCCTCCCTCCTGCCACCAGGGCTGCCCATCCTTGTACCAGGTGGTGTCACCAGCAGTCCCCGAGCCCTGGCAGGTCAGTGTCACCCGGTCCCACAGCACCGCCGGCCTCCAGGGGGGCTCCACCAGGAGCTGGGTGGTCTGGGCACCTGCGAGTGACAGGGGACACCAGCCTGCCAGGGCCATTGCAGGGTTGGGGACAATGTGGTGGGGACCTGGCATCCTCCGAGGACTCACCAGCGAGGCCGAGGATCTGGGCTGGAAGGGAGAAGGGACAGGGCTGGGTCAGGGTCATGGGGACACTGTGGACACCCTATGTTTGCACTGCCAACCTCCACCAGCCCTACAGCACCTGTCCCCATGGTCAAGTCCCATGGTCCTGTGCCCATGATCCCAATTCCAATGGCACCTTTCCCCATGGCCAGGTGACATCTGCATGTTACATGGCCCCATTCCATGTCCCAGTATCCCTGTTCCCCTGTCCCTATCCCCACAGGCCCCAAGCCCCAAGGCTCCTTCTGCCACATCCTTGTCCCCACATCTCTATCCCCCTCTTCCTGTCCCCACATCCCAGTTCCCCTACTTCTGTCCCTAAAGCCACCCTAAATCTCTGGTTACACTGAGCTCCATGCCCTACTCTGCCTCTGCTGCCATTGGTGACCTTAGGGGACCTCACAGTCCCCCTGTGCCCCCTCCCCACCAGTCTCTGCCTCACCAGGGTCCATCCCCAAGGTGTCAGGCCTGTGCCTGGGGCACTCACCCCACAGGAGCAGCGCCACCTTCCCGGCCATCCCGGTGTCCCCAGCCATGTGCACTGGTTGTCACTCGCTGCTGTGGCCACCACTCCCCTGGCTGGCGGCTCTTCGGATGAAGGGGAAGGAAGCGAGGTCACGTCTGTCCCCACATGTAGGTGGCCCTTGGTGGGGGCAGGGTGGCTACAAGCTGGGGACAGGCTGGAGACAAGGCTGCATAATCTGGGGACATGGTGGGGGATGGTGGGACATGGTGGGGACATGATGTTGCCACAATTTGGGTCTAAGGTTGTGTAAGGAGCCAGGGATGAGTGTCCAGGAGAATGGGGTGCCCAGGGATGGGGTCCCAGGTAAATGGGTGTCCCAAGGGTTGGGTAGACTCAGACTTGGGGAGGAAGGTCCCAGAACAATGTGGCCTCCTGGGATTTGTGATCATGAAATGGGGATGCCAGGGAAAGGGGGACCCTGTGAGAATGGTGGTACTGGGGGAATCAAGGTCCCCAAGGGCAGGGGTGTACCAGGGACTGGAATTACTTGGATGGTGTTCCTTGGGGTTGGAGATCCTGGGGAATTGCTGTCCAGGGATGGGGGTCTCAGGGAAGGGGTGGCAGAAGTAAATTGGGTTCCAAGGTTGGGGTCCCAGAGGAATGGGGGTGCCAGGGTTTGGCAGTGCATGGGGGGGCACGAGGGTCACAGCTCCTTCCCTGGGTGCCTCAGATTTTGGGGTGAGGCTAGACCCCACATAATCACCCCTGGGGTGTTCGTTTCCTGGCCAGGCATGGCATGGGGGTCCTGGGTACCTCTGCCTCTGTGTCCTCGCCTGCCCCTGATTTTTCCTCTCTTTATTTCTCTTATTTTCCTTATTCTTACTTTTTGCCATATCCTCTCACTCCCGGTTCCTGGATCAGACATCCTGGGGTGCACCTGAGCAGGGAACGGGTTGGGGGACCCAGGGGAGGGGGGAAATGGGGAGCAGGGGGTGCAGGGAAGGGTGAGGAGGCTTTGGGGGACAGAGCTGCTGGGCTGTGCCTGCTCAACACTTTCACTTTATTTGTCCTGGAGGAGAGGGAAGAGGCTGTTTATGCTGAGGGTCAGATGGGAAAAAGGGGGCATTCTCTGTTTCTAGGGGGGAACATACAGGGGGCTACTGTCCTCCAAGGTCTCTCCTCTGGAGTTCAGCTGGGGGATCCTGTCCCAGGGGTGACACATCCTGGCATGGGGGTCCTGTCCCGGGGGGTGGCAGTTCCAGAAATGTCGCTGCACATTCCTGGCTGTGTGCCCATCCCAGGGTGGCACATCCTGGGGACCCCTGTCAATACAAGGATGGGGCCCAGCCATGGCCGAGCCCCACTGCACAGGGATGGCCATTGCCCAGCCCTGCTCTGGCCAGCCCCAGGGGGCAGCCAGCACCTGAGGGTCCCCCCTGCCCCCTTGGCTTTGATTCAGGCAGCTTTTGAGCTGCTGCAGAGGTGAGAATTCTGTGGTGGAAAAAGGCCTGCCCCCACAGGATGAGCTGAGCTGTGGTTTGCTCAGCCCTGCAAGAAGCACAAAACCCCAAAGAGAGCCTAAGCAGTGTCTCTGTGAGGGCCTTTGATGGTTTTCAGAGCAGAGCTGACTGGAAAAACCCCTGCAGGGGCACGTGAGAGGGAACCAGTCCAGAAATGCAGCAACTGATCATTTGGACCCTGAGGCACACAGGGGCATTTCCACAGATTCTGCACTGTCCCAAGGATGGACAAAGCTTTTCCCCTTCCTACAAAGGAAATCAATCAAGTTTCAGCATGGGAATTAGCAAAATGGGGAGAGTTCCTAAAGATGGCCCAAGAAAAGGCTTCCTTCAGGCCTGGGTTGCTACCCAGCAGGCAGGGAACCATCCCATGGAGCTGTTGAACACTCAGGGAGATTCCCCACTCTGTGTTATCCACAAGCAAACACTGCTGTGGGATGTACCAATGGGCTCCTAAAGAGAACGGAAAACTCTCATTTCATTGTGATTTGTTTGTAGTTTTTTTGTGAGTGACTTATTGGGAAAGCAATTGATTCTATAAAGCAAAGCTTTTATACCTTGCCAGTTGTATTTTCACTGAGTTTTTACATATTGGGAAAATAATGGTGTGGGAAAGATTTTTGGTTTTATTCTATGGCTTTGGTCTGAACCAACTGGTCTTCAAGTGTTGCCTGGGATTGCTGAGGCAGGAAATGGGGGGACCTGACCCAGGGGTGTGTGGGGCAGGGACACAGAGTCTCCCAGGACAGCCCTGGAGTGCTTCAGGGATAGGGCTTTGCTGGGCTCTGAGTCACCCCAAAATCTGAGGCACCCTGGAAAGGAGCTGTGACCCCCATGCCCACACAGCCACTGCCCCTCCCTGGCACCCCCATTCCCATGGGAACCCAACCATGGGTCCCCCATTCCCCTGGGAACCCAACCATGGGACCCCCATTGCCTTGGTCTCTCCTCTTTGGGGACCCCCATCCCAGGACTGCCATTGTCCGCCACCACCATTGCATTGATCCCATCCCATGGGCTGCTTCTTGCCTCAGAACCCCTATTCCCAAGGGTCCCCTTTTTTGCCCTGCACTCCCAACCTTGGGACCCACATTCCATTACCCCAAATCCCTGGGGACCATGTTCCCACAGCACCCCCATCCCTGAATCCCCACAGGCATGGAGACCCCAATTCCCCTTGACCCCCAATCTCCTGGACACCCATCCTTGGTTTTCCACATCCCCTGAGCCCCCTACTCCTGGCAACACCATCCCCACCATGTCCCCAGCCTGTGCCCAGCTTGTGGCCACCCTGCCCCCACCAAGGGCCACCTACACGTGGGGACAGATGTGACCTCGCTTCCTTCCCCTTCATCCGAAGGGCCGCCAGCCAGGGGAGCAGCAGCGAGTGGCAGCCAGTGCACATGGCTGGGGACACTGGGATGGCCGGGAAGGTGGCGCTGCTCCTGTGGGGTGAGTGCCCCGGGCACGAGCCTGACACCCCAGAGGTGGGGAGGAGAGGGGGCTCAGTGGGGCTACGGGGTCCCCAGAGGTCCCCAAAGCCAGTAATGCCAGTCCATGTTACCCACAGTAGACCTTGGTGGGACTGGGGATGTAGGGTGGCTTTGGACACTGGAACAGGAAGAGGGGGCAGGAATTTGGGAATGGGGGTGTGGGGACAGGAATGTGGAGACCGGCACCTTTGGGCTCAGGGAGCTCTGGGGACTGGGGAAGGGAACTGGGATGCAGGGACAGAAGGGGACAAGAATGGTGAGGATGTGGCCATGGGGATGGGATCATGAGCTGGTGGGGGTGACCTGGGCAAGCATGGGCTGTGTCCATGGTGTCCTCCCGCCTGGGATGTCACAGTGTCCCCATGTTCTGCCTCAGCCCAGGGTGGCCTCAGTGTCCCTGTTCCCAAAGTGTCTGTGAAACAAGGATGTGGTGCACGGGTGGCTGTGACACAGACATGTCCCCCTGCCTCACCAAATCTTTTGGGGACCATGCACACTCTCTTTCCCACTAGAACTGCTGTCCCCACAGTCTGGGGACAGCCACCACACCCCGCTTACCCTGGTGCCGCCGTCCCTGCAGTGCCTTACCCCCACGGAGCCCTGTTCCTTTTATTTTCCAACCCAGACCCTTGGTCTCGCTGGTGAGTCCTCGGGGGATGCCATGGCCCCACCCCACTGTCCCCAGCCCCACGCTGGCTCTGGCAGGCTGGTGTCCGCTGTCACCCACAGGTTCCCAGACCACCCAGCTCCTGGCAGTGCTGTGGGACCGGGTGACACTGACCTGCCAGAACTCGGGGGCCACCGGTAGCACCACCTGGTACATGGCCAGGCGTTGTTGGTGGCAGGAGTGACCTGACCACTTCACTGTCACAGAGAGTGACACCTACACATGTGTCAGACGCGGAACCGGGCGCATTCATAGATGGTGAGGGGGGATCTTAAATTATGAGGGTGGCCCCTGAGAGGTCAGGGTGCGCTCCACCCCGCAGGTGGCCTCACACCCCTTGCGTGGCAAGAGCCTGTGCCCTGCACACAAGGACATCCCAGTGCACCCCAGAGCACCCCAGTGCACCCACATTTCCCCGGTGCTATGGGTACCCACCTCAGAACAGTCTCATCAGTGAGATGTGACCTTCCTGTCCCACAGACCCACTGGTGCTCCAAGAGCCAGCACAGGCACTGCTGGAGGGGGACACCTTGACACTGCGCTGCCGGTGCTGGCAGGATATCCATCTCTCCAGGGTTTTACCAGGAGGAGGAGGAATTCAGGGGGTCCCTCAGGAGGACCAAGCTGTTCCTGTCCCCACTGCAGCTGCACCACAGTGGCCACTGCCGATGTGAGGGCTTGGTGGGGTCCTGGCAGTCATGGTCAGCAGCAGTGACAGTGCATGGTGAGCACCCACATGGCTGGAACCCCAATATCTTGACAACCCCAAAGCCACTTCCCAGTGCACTCAGAGTCCCATTCCTTACCTCCCCTGTCCTTGCCAGAGCTCTTCTCGGTGCCGGTGCTGGAGGCTGGAGGGTCCCCCCGAGCTCACTGAGGGTTCCTCCCTGAATCTCAGCTGCTACAGCTCCCCCAGCCCCCTGTAGCCCCAAGGCCCCCTCCTGCACGTGTTCTACCGGGATAGGCAGGTGGTTGGGGGCCCGCAGGGGTCGCCACCGCTGCTGGTGTGATTCCTCCCACTCGAGGAATTACAGCTGCCACGTGCACTCCGAAGAGGAGTCCGTGCGGAAATGCAGTACCCCACTCCTTGTCACGGTGCACAGTGAGTGCGGGGATGGGCACGGGGAGCCCCCACAGATGTCTCGGGTCCCCCACACTGCCTGGCATCCCCCAGCCCTCCCTGACACCTTCTCAGGGGTATCCAACCTTTCCCAGATCCCTCCCTGGCTCCCACCATCCTTTCTCAGGTCCCTTACACGGTCTCCCAGCCCCTGCATGGGTACCCTCATCCTTCCCTGGTGCATTTTCTGTGTCTAGCCATCACTGCCCCAGGTCCCTCCCAAGGTCCTCCCATTCCTGGCTCATGTTTCCCTCCATCTCATATTGGGTCTCTTCACCCCTGTCTGGATCCCTTCACCCCTCTCTGAGGTCTTTGCACATTCCCCAGGTCACACCATCCCCTCCCTGGCTCCCCATACCCTTCCTGGTGTTTCCCACCTCCCTCTCCAGGTGTTCCCTCCCTTAAACCCCCCATCATCCCTCGGGGTTCTTTTCTAAGACCCAGCACCCCAATCTCTGCCACCCCTGTCCCTCACTGGGTCCTCCTGCCCCTCCCTGAACCCCCTGTGTCCCTGACTGTCGCCTGGTGTCCCCCTCCTCTGCAGGGAGCCCACCCTCGGGGGTGTCCCTGTCAGTGCAGCCCCCCTGGGGACAGGTGGCACTCAGGGACCGACTGGTGCTGAGCTGCACAGTGGTGGTGGGGACAGGTCCCCTACCCTTCTCCTGCTACCAGGACAGCGTAGGGGCACTGCCAGGCACTGGCCCCGACCTGGAGCTGCACCACGTTGGGGACAATGACAGCAGCCAGTACCAGTGCCGGGTAAGTGACGGGGACAGAGTGGCCCAGGATGACTGCCTGAATGTCACCGTCCTGGGTGAGCGAGACCCTCGGGATGGGGGTGACCTCACCCAAAGCATCCCCATCTCACCTCACCAGGTGCCAGCCCTGTCTCTGTCCCCACAGTGCCTGTGGCCAATGCCACCATCACCCTCAGTCCCCTGTCACATCAGGTGCGTGCAGGTGACAACATGACCCTGAGCTTCTAAGAGCAGGTGGGCTCAGCCCCTGTCACCTTCACCTGGCTGCACAATGGGCAGGAGGTGGCCTGGGGTCCCCTCCTGGAGCTCAGGGACATCGATGTGGGACATTCGGGCACCTAACAATACGTGGCCACCAACCAGCTGGGACAGGACGGGCACCGTGTGTTCCGGGCAGTCAGCCCTGAGCTGGACCTGGAGATGACACCTGGCTCACCCTGGGTCACAGGTGGGCTCACAGGTGGGGTCACCAGAGAGTGCAGGACCCTTGGGGTGATGGGTGATCCTGATGTGTCCCCCTCTGTTTCTTGCAGTGGCCACAGGGGTCAGTGGGGCCCTTTTGTTCCTGCTCATGGGTGTCATTGTGGCCTGGCACCAGTGGCACCATTAGGGTGGGTGACAATGGGGGTCCCAGGGAGTTGTAGAGGTTGAGAGAATTGGGGAACCATAGGGAACGACTCAAAGACACTCAATTATGACTTTGGCTGAGGGTCCTGTAGGGCTTGGGGAGTAACTGGAAAGTCCTGCAGGGATATTGGGGGTTCTTTCAGTGGCCCTGTGAGTGTTGGGAGGGTCTCTGTCCCTGCTTGGCTTTGGGTTCTTGAGAGTGATTTGTTTGGGGCCACTGGGGAAGCTAATGAATTCTGAGGTGATTCAGGAATGCTTAGGGGTCCTATGAGAAATTGAGAGTCCTATCAGTGTTCAGGAATCCTGAGAGGGGTCAGGGCCCTGGGACCCCAGAGTCAACCCTCCCCTCTTACCTTTGCAGCTGCCAGGAAGAACCAGGAAAGGTGAGTGGGGTCTCAAACCACACCGTCTCATTTTACGCCAACCCCCAAGCCCTCCCATCCCCTCTCCCACATCCCATTTATTCCCTCAGGGCCCCCCCGGATCCCCTGGCCCCCCAGAGGAGGGGGAGGTGCTGTACACCCACATCGTGGTCACCAAGAGGGCAGGGGGTGAGTATGGGTGGGACACATTCAGAGGGACACGTCACCCACGAGTGTCACCCCACCCAGATGCCACAGCCCGTGTCTCTCGCAGCGTCCCCCCATGCCACCACCCTGCAGGATCCCCAGGTGACCTACACGGAGCTGCAGGGACCCCAGGGGCGACCACAGGAACCCAGTGACATCTACGAGGATGTGCCGTGACACTGGGGGAAACTGGGGGGCACTGGGGGTCCCCACCCATGGGCACCCACTCGTGTGTGTGTTGCCACTAAAAACTGCCCCTCTCCCTCCCTGTGGAGGCACAAAGATGCCAAAGGGCTGAGAGAAGAAAAATTTCCTGAAACAGCAACAAGAGAGAATAAAACCAACTGTAACAGCAACAAGGTCCAGTGTCCAATGGGTCACAAAAGGAATTATTTCCTGCAAAAGCAAGAACAAAGAACAAATCCCAGACATTTCCTCCAGCATATTTCCTTCACCAAAGGAACCTGGCAGGGTCCTGGATTTTCCTTTCTCTGATAGCAAAAGTGGCCTTCAGGATGCTCTGGATTCTTTTGTTCCCTGTCCCAAACCCCTCCTCTGCTGTGTTCCCAACACAAGGATGTCATAAAGACCCTCTGGGGGTTCTAGAGCATCTCTCTTTTCCAGGGATGTCGGGATCAGGCCATGGCACAGGGTGGGGTGTCAGAGACAGGAAAAGTTTGATGTCTGGAGACATCGTGGAACACCTGTGAGGGACAGGAGTGGGTCACGCCTTGCTTTTGAAGAGACAGGGCCCAGTCTGCCCATCAGTCTGTCAGCCATGGCACACTGGGGACAGTGTGATGCTCTGCCAAAGCCAGCTCCTGAGTGGCCGTGTGACCAGAAGTGCCATCTGGGGAGAGGGCCCTTGGTGTCCCAGCTGGCTTAAAAGACAGAGCATGAGCTGGCCAAGTGCCTGACCCTGTCTCCTCAGGGAGTGTCTGTCCCATCCGCGCTGGAACCCAGGAGTTGGCAACTCATTTAAATGAGAAATATCTGCCAAGGAAAGTGGGAACTGTCCTGGAATGTAAAGAAAAGACATGTCAAAAATGTTTCTTAATTTCAAAAATGATGGGGCCTAAAGGCAAAACTGTAAGAAAAGGAATAACATCTCTTTACTGGGGAATTTGTAAACCAGAACAGAACAAACAACATGATATTTCCCTCTCACTCAGTGCTGTTGGTTTTTGTGGCAGTTCTAACCGCAGCCAGCAGGGGGCGATGCAGGGTGCACTCAGGGCCAGCAGGGGGCGCCCCGCTCCAGCTCCATCCCCTCAGGGGCCATGGCGGCCTCGGATGGGAGGGAGGAGGGGAAATCGCTCCTTTTGCAAACTCATGGGCACCAATCGCTCCTGGCACTACCACCGGCAGCAGGTTGGATCCCAGTGCCCACTGGTAGCGTAGCAGTGTCCAGGGGCCCGGCACACGCCCTGTGCCACACCTGCGACTGCTCTCCATGCTCCCAAATGGACGGAAGGCAGCGCCTGACCACAGGCAGGTCTCAGGTACACAAAAAAACCCTGTGGTGGCTTCACACCACAAATCCTGCAAACCCTCAGCCTTTCCCTCAGGTTACGAGGGCAGGGATGGACCATCTTTGGAGACACCTGGAATCCACACAGGGTCACTCCCCAGACCTCTGCCAGGGCCGGGGCCAGAGCCCCGGTGCGATATTTCCAAACATTTCCCTCTTTTTTGCTGGTCACAGCCTGAGCCCAAACATTCCTTCCATGAGGTTCCAGAAGGCTGCAGGTTTTGTTCAAGAAGGAGAGTCCAGATGAGCTTGTTGAGCAGATTGTTGCGGGATGTGCAGTAGTGCTGGAGCTCTCTAAGTCCCTTACAAAGAGGAACAAATTATCAATTGCTGCATTTCCGTACTGGGTCACCCACAGCCTCCCCTGCAGGGGGGGGTTTCCAGCCAGCCCTGCTCTGAAAACCATCAAAGGTCCTCACAGAGCCATGCTTGGGCTCCATTTGGGTTTTGTGCCTCTTGCAGAGCTGAGCAAACCACAGACAGGCCTTTTTCCACCCACAGGATTCTCACCTCTGCAGCAGCTCTAAAGCTGCCAGAATCAAAGCCAAGGGGGCAGGGGAGACCCTCAGGTGCTGGCTGCCACCTGGGGCTGGCCAGATCATGGCTGGGCAATGGCCATCCCTGTGCAGTGGGGCTGGGCCATGGCTGGGCCCCACCCTTGGATGGCCACCCCAACAACATCAGCCACTCCACAATAAACATCACTGTTCCAGCAGTAACAACATCACTATATTTAATCAACAATATAATCAATAATGTTATATCATTTCGTATAATATCCAGCGAAAGTCAACTTCCATTAACTTGTTTCTCACAATACATATTAGTAAAGAATTCCTGTTCCCACATCTTTGCCTAAAAGCCCTGTAATTTCAAAGCAATAATAGTTCAGAGAGATTGGGGTTGTATTTTCCATTGCAAGGGAGGTTCCCACCTTGTTCAGCTTCCTTGATCGAGCTGAACAAAGAAACACCATTTCTGCCTAGTTTAACCAAAGAGCTGCTTTTTTGTCCCAGGAGCAGGGAACCAGGTCCTGTGCCCCCTTGGAACTGGGATGGGCACCAATAAGCCACTTTAGTGGGTGCACTGGCAGGGGGACTGCAGGGCCACTAAGCACGTGAGGGTTAAGAGGAACAAATCTGATTTTGATTTATGTCCTAACATATGCTACACATGAGGTGAAAAATTACTCTGTGGGTTCTGCAAGTGCTGGGAAGCCCTTCCCCAGCGAGGCTTCACACAATAGAGAATGAGGTGAGAGAAAGGTTCAGTGATTCGTCTGTGAGTGACCCCGACTGGCTGGTAGGACAGATGCCTGGGAAAAATGTCTGGGAAAAAATGCCTGGGAAATTGAGCCTGTGGGAGGAGCCTTTGCAAAGAAAAGCAGCAAACTATGACACAATAGGAACGTTTTGCTTTGGGTTTCTTGGAGGATCAGGGTCTCGCTCAGAGGGTCAGTTTGGCCCTCCTGCCCTGTGGGATTCACATTCTCTGAACCTGAGAGAAGCAGTGGGAGAAGCAAAAAATGATGCAAACAATTCTCATCTCATTTTCTGCTCCTCTGTTTTTCACAAATGGAATGCATTGTGGGAGATGGTTTACCTGAAGGTAATTGGTGATTGGATTCTGTTGTGAGTGTTCTGATTCACTGACCAGTTGAATCCAGGTGTGTGTGTGTGTGGGGACAGTAAACTGACTGTCATGAGACTGTGTGCAGTGGAGTGCCGTTGAGTGCTTGGCAGATTCAGTTTAGATGTAATGTAATATAATATAGACTAATATGGTATAATAAAGTAATTAATTAGCCTTCTGATAAGATGGTGTCAGATGCATCATTCCTCCTGGTCGTTGGGCAAAAATATCACCGATACTCCCCCCACACCGCCTTTTCCTCCCGGTGGTCCTTCTTCCCTGTCCGCACCCATTCTTCCTTGCTTCGCTGCTTCCCCGAGGCCGCTCGTTCCTGCTTGTCCTGGACATTCCTTCATAGCTTCCCTGATGGAGCGGATGCTGCCTGTACCCACCCGCCACCTCTGTCGCGTATCCCATGCTGCCCACAGCACCGAGCCTGCTGCACCTGCCCCCGCAGCCCCAGCCCCTGCAGCCAGCCCAGAGCCCCCAGTGCCACAGCACCAGCCCGCAGCCAGCCCGCAGCAGCCAGCCTGCAGCCATCGCTCACCCATGCCAGAGACACGCAGGTGCCGTCCTTGGAAATCACACCCAGCCACTCACAAAAGCCATGTGGGCTCGCCCTGGCTTGCAGCACACACACTCCATCTGCAGAGCTGATGCCCACAGTGCGCCCAGGCTCCTTGCGGTAACGCTGTCCCTGTCTTCTGTTTCTGTCTCTATCCTTGTCCCTTTCTATTCCCTTCCCTCCTCCTTCAGTATGAACGCCTACCCTCCTTTATCAAGAAACAGTTCTCAGATATAATATTGCCACTTTTGTGTTTCATTTTCATCTGAGAAACCTTTCAGCAAGAATCCTCCCCGACTCCCCCTTTTAAAGTGGGATGGGACAGGGGTAGTGGGAGGGGGAATGGGGGAGCCCTGGGTGCACTGCAAGCACTGTGGGGAGAGAATGGGGCAGTCCCTGAGGGTACTTGGGCACTTGGATGGGGCTGGGGAGCCCCTGCAGGTACCAGCAAAGGGATGGGGAGCCCTTGGGTGTACTGGGAAAGGAAATGGGGAGCACAGGATGCCCTGTGTAGCCTCTGACTGACTCATGGCCACATCCCTTGGAAGGATGGGCAACCACAGGAGGTGTGGAGGGAGCACCCCCAGTGTCACCCAGTGCCTCCCGCTTCCCAGAGCATCACAACTTTTGGTGTAGATTGTCATAGATGTCGCTGGGTTCCCATGGTTGCCTTTGCAGCTCCATGTACGTCGTCTGAGGATCCTCCACTGGGAGTGCCATGGGGTCTGGGGGGCCCTGTGGGAATAAGGGGGTGTGTGGAAGGGGATGGGAGGTGCTGGATGTTTGGATAAAAGGTCTATCATGGCTGGAGGCTGCACTCACCTTTCCTGGTGCTTCCTGGCATCTGCAAAGAAAACTGGAGGGGTGACTGGAGACCCAGGGGCCCCCATCCACCCTTGGGAATGCTGAACCACCACCAGACACACAATTCTCCCCAGGCCCTCCCCAGTATCCCTGATGCACCCCCAGTATCCCTGGCCCACCCCACTTGCACCAACACCCTGAGCCCCCAGAGCCCCGAGCCTGGCAGTGGGGGAGACCCCTGATAGAACCCCCAACATCCCTGCAGGACCCTCGAACAGCTCCCCAGGGCTCTGAGCTATGGTCACTGGGGGCTCAGCTCCTCCGAAGCCAGGGGCTGTGAGTGCAGCCCTATGGCCTCCCTCTCTGGGGGCCTTCCCAGTGATCCCCAGGAGCCCTCTGCCCCCACTGTCACCTACCCAGGCGGTGCCACTGGTGCCAGGCCACAATGATACCCACAAGCAGGAGCAGGAACAAAATAGCCCCACTGACCCCTGCAGCCACTGCAAGAAACAGAGGGGGACACATCAGGGTCACCCATGACCCCAGGGGTACTGCACTCCCTGGTGACACTGTGTGACCTCACCTGTGTCCCTGTGTGTCTCTGTGTCTCACAGTGTCAGCTCCAGTACACCAGGTGTGATGGTGGCAATGTCCATGGGCACTGCAGGGACACAGACAGGGCTGAGGCCACAGCGAGGGGCTGGCAGCCGGTGTGAGGGGATAGGGATGGGGGGGATGGGTGTGGTAGGGGATGTCAGGGATGGGGTCACACCAGGAAGGGGTGAGGGGACACTGGGCAAAGGCGGGGTGACCCAACAATGTTTCTGGGGGACATGGAGGTCCCCAACCATGGCACTTGAGGAGGCTGTGGGGGCTCCCCGTGCCCATCCCCGCGCTCACTGTGTACAATGACACGGAGCCAGATGCTGCTCTTCCGCAGAGCCCCCCCCCTCAGAGCAAACCTGGCAGCTGTAATTCCCCGAGTGGGAGACCCCCACGGCGGGAACCAGCAGCTGCAAGGACCCCTGCGGGGCTCCCCACCACCTGCCCAACCCAGTAGAACACGTGCAGGAGGGGGGCTCGGGGCCACAGGGGGCTGGGGGCGCTGAGGCAGCTGAGAGTCAGGGGGCACCCCACCGTGGGTTTGGGGGATCCTCCAGCACTTGCACAGGGAAGAGCTCAGGGAAGAACAGGGGAGGTGAGGACTGTCACTCTGAGTCTGCTGGGAGGTGTCTTTGGGGTTGTCAGGAGATTGGAGTTCCAGCCGTGGGGGTGCTCACCATGCACTGTCACTGTCACCGGCGCTGAGAGCATCCACGGTGCCACCTTGGAGTCCACCTGGCCCCGACAGCGGTAGCGGCCACTGTGGTTCAGCTGCAGAGGCGACAGGGACAGCTTGGTCCCAGTGAGGGACCTCCCCACCTCCTTGTCCTCATGGTAGAATCGCACCTCAGTGACCGACATGTCCCGCCAGCAGCGGCAGCGCAGTGTCATCGTGTCCCCCTCCAGCAGCTCCCACGCCGGCCCCTGCAGCACCAAGCGAGCTTTGGGAGAGAGGGGTCCTGTCACACCGGAATATCCCCTTTTGATGGGGATCCCTCCATTGGGTCTCACCCAGCGCACCAGGGATCCCCAATTCCAGCATGGTTTCCCCCACACTGGATGCTCTGGGATGTCCCCAGAGCAGGGGACGGGCTTTGGTCACACAGGAGGTGACCCATGGAGTGGGGCCCACCCAGAGACCTCAGGGTCCCCACAGTGCCAGGCTGGAGACACCCAAACCCCCCTCACCATTTAAGACTCTCATGGGGGGGCTGAGCCCGGTGCCAGGTCTGTCACACCTGTAGATGCCACTCGCGGTGACAGTGAAGTTGGCAGGTCCCTCCTGCCACCAATGCTGCCCATGTTGGTACCAGGTGGTGGCACCGGCGGTCTCCGAGCCCTGGCAGGTCAGTGTCACCTGGTCCCACAGCAATGCCGGCCTCCAGGGAGGATCCACCAGGAGCTGGGTGGTCTGGGCACCTGTGGGTGACAGGGGACACCAGCCTGCCAGGGCCAGCGTGGGGCTGGGGAGAGCGAGGTGGGGCAATGGCATCCCCATAGGACTCACCAGCGAGGCCGAGGATCTGGGCTGGAAGGGAGAAGGGACAGGGCTCAGTGGAGGTGTGACTGAATGGACAGCACCACCCGGGGTATGAGGTGAGGTGTCTGTCCTCAAACTGTCCCCATGGGAACACTGGTGTGGCATGGACATCCCGAGCACAGAGACATCTTGGTCATCATGGGTTGACGCAGGAAATGGCAACACTGTGGACACCCCATGTTTGCACAGGTCACCTCCACCAGCCCTACAGCGCCTGTCCCCACAGCCACAAGCCATGGCCCTGTGCCCATGATCCCAGTGAGATGGCACCTGTCCCTATGGCCCATCCACATGGTGTGTGACCCTTGTCCCTGTCTCTGCATCCCTGATTCCCTGTCCCCCTCCCCACAGCTGCCCCAGCCCCAGAGTTCCTTTTGCCACATCCTTGTCCCCACATCTCCATCCCCCTGTTTCTGTCCCCACATCCCAGTTCCCCTGTTCCTGTCCTCATGGCCTCCCCACAACTCTGGTCACACTGGCTCCATGCCCTACTGGCATTGGGGACCCCAGGGGACACTGCAACCCCCCTATGCCCCCTCCCCACTGGTCTCTGCCTAACTGGGGTCAATCCTCAGGGTGTCAGTCCCATGCATGGGGCACTCACCCCACAGGAGCAGTGCCAACATCCCGGCCATCCCGGTGTCTCCAGCCATGTGGACAGACTGTCACTCACTGCTGGGGGTGGCTGTCCCCTGGGTGGTGGCTCTATGGCCAAAGGGGAAGGAAGTGAGGTCAGGTCTCTTCCTCATGCGTAGGTGGCACCTGGTGGGGGCAGGGTGGCCACAAGCTGGGGACAGGCTGTGGGAGGGTGGGGACAGGATGGGGACAAGGCTGAGTGGCAGAAGTTGGGACATGGGGTTCCCAGGAGTGAGTGGCACAGGGAGTTTGGAGAGCCAGGGACAGGTCCCAGGGGAATGGGGGTCCTAGGGAGGATGAGTCACCAGGGATGGAGGTGCCATGGGAATGGGGGTACCCAGGGCTGGGGGAACTAAGGGATGGAAGTCCCAGAACAATGAGGGCTCCAGGGATTTGGGGTCAGGGGATGGTTGTCATAGGGATGAGGGTACCAGGGTAATGGAGCATCTCGTGGGCATGAGGGGTCCTGGGAGAATCAAGGTTCTGGGAGGAGGATTTCAGGGGATGGAATAAATGGGAGAGAGTTCCTTGGGAATGGGATGCTGGGCCATGGAGATCCTGGGAATGTGAGTACTGGGTTGGGGTCTCCAGGAAAGGGGGACAAAAGGAATGGGGGTCCCATGGTTGGGTTCCCAGGGGAGTGGGGGTGCCAGGGATGGGAAGTGGCTTGGTGGGTCCATGGGTTGCAATCTCTTCCCTGAGTGCCTCAGATTTTGGAGTGACCCACAGTCCAGCACAGCTCCCGAAGTGACCCCCCCGATGGCCTGGGGGTCACCCCAGGGAGATTCTGAGGTACTCTAGTCCCTGTGCCCCCTGCTCCCAGGAGCTTTTTCCACTCTTCTTTTCCATTTCCTCCCTTTGGTTCCTCAATTTCACAATGCCCCAGTTTGTTCCTTGAAGGTTCTGGGAAACAACTGAGCAGGGAACGGGTTGGGTGAACCTCAGGGTGGGGAAAGCAGGGCTGAGGGGTCTGCAGGGAGGGCTGGGGAGGCTGTGGGGGATGGGGATGTCTGGCTCTGCCCCCCTAAGCCTTTCTCTTTCTCTTCTGCAGCAGAAGGAAGAGGCCGTTTGTGCTCAGTGTCACACAACGGAGGGGATGGAGGGGGGAGGTGTTCTGTCCTGTGGGGATCCTGTCCCAGAGGGGACACATGATGGATAAGGGGGGTGCTGTCCTGGCGCATGGCAGCTCCAGAGGGGTCCAGATTTCTCTGTTCTTGCTCATCCCCTGCAGGATCTGAGCCAGCAAGAGCAGCTGGGGAATGGAGAGCCAGCCAGGAAGGAGCTCCCAAACTCCTGCTCCTTGAAGCCAGTGGCCATCCAAGGGTGGGGCCCAGCCATGGCCCAGCCCCACTGCACAGGGATGGCCATTGCCCAGCCCTTCTCTGCCCAGCCCCAGGTGGCAGCCAGCACCTGAGGGTCCCCCCTGCCCCCTTGGCTTTGATTCTGGCAGCTTTAGAGCTGCTGCAGAGGTGAGAATTCTGTGGGTGGAAAAAGGCCTGCCTGTGGTTTGCTCACCCTGCAAGAAGCACAAAACCCAAAGGGAGCTCAAGCAGTGGCTCTGTGAGGGCTTTTGATGGTTTTCAGATCAGGGCTGGCAGGAAATCGCCTCCTGCAGGGGCAGCTGTGGGGGAACCAGTTCGGAGATGCAGCCATTGATCATTTAATCCCTGTCTCCAAGGGACTGAGACAGCCCCATAACTACTTCAAATGCCACAACAATCTGATCAAAAACCTGACTAGGTCCTCCTTGAACAAAACCTGCAGCCCGATGGAACCACATGAAAAGAAAGTTTGGGTTCTGGAATCGGATGCCAAACAAGAGGGAAATGTATGGAAATATTGAGCAGTGGCTGTGCCCTGTAGCTGTGGTGGGGCTGTGGGGAGTGACCCTGTCTGGATTCCAGGTGTTCCCAAAGCTGCTCCTTCCCTGCCCTCCTCACCTGCACAGGGCACGGGGAATAGACAGGGCTCTGCCCCACACCAGCTGCACACGTTCCAGGGTACCCCTCCACTTCCTGGAGCTGTGGGAGCCTTACTCTGGCAACGCTCGGTCCTGACACATCGTGACAGTGGCTTCGGACACGATGCCACAGTGAGTTCGGACACCCCGTGACCATCCCGGCACCCACAGCACGATGTGAGCTGGGCCCTTCCCGGTGCTCCGGGACCACCATTGCGGTCCCTCCTTTCCGCAGACCCCACCGCAGGGTCTCTGCTCCCCCTGTCCCGGGGTCTCCCCTCCACCGTTTCACTCCCTCCACGCTCGGGGCTCCCCAGTGGGGTCCCGGTCCCTCCATCCCGGCCCTTCCCACCCACTGCCCCCCGGCCCCTCCGGCTGCACCCCCTGACAGCCCCAGGGCTGGCACCGGCAGAGGCTGCCGAGCTCCTGCAGGATGAGACGTTCCTGGGGCAGCGCCGGCTGAGTGGGGCCCGGCTCCCTCAGGGCGTCCTTGCCCGCAGCACTCGGGCTCCAGCAGCCCTGGGCTGCTCCTTCGGGATGTGCTGACTGCTCCCGGAGCGCTGCCCTTTGTTGGGAATGAGCCCAGGAGCACCTGAATCATCCCCAAATCCTGGGCCAGGACCTCCTGTGAGGCTGTGCCTGAGCCCTGAGGGGTTTGGGAGCCCGATGGGTGTCACTGCTCTGTCCAAAAATCTGAGTGGATCAGGAATGGCAAGTAGTGCCCCAACATGTCCCTGCCCCGTGGGCCTCACCTGAGCACCCTGCGGAATTCCCAGCGCTCCTGCTCCACCTGCCTGGCCAGGTGCTGTTCCCATGGGCCTCCTCATCCAACCGCTCCCGCCTCAGCCACAGAATTGCAAAATGCCTGGGAGAGGCAGTGGAGCCCTCTGTTTGTGCACAGGAATGCTTTTGGAGCATGGTTAAATTACAGGAATCCCGTCCCTCATTACAACAACTCCATAAGGGTCTGCAGCTCCCAGAGCAGAACAGGGGCATTGACTTACACAGATCCAAGTTTGCCCCATTTTGTCGTCCCAAGGCACTGCTCCCAGCCTGGGTGGTCCCTGTGCTCTAGCTGCAGCTTCAGAGCCCTTGGGGCTGTGGGTCTGCTCTACTCCTCCTCCTCCTCATCGTGGGGATACTGTGTGGGGATCAGCAGTGGCCAAGGAAGAGCAGGAACTGCAAACATGCTCTGGAGGCAGAGTCAGCACTGAGCACCAGCTTTCCTCAGGTGCTCAGTGCTGACAATTCCAAGGCAAATCAACATTGACAGAGCTGCTGTACCAGGGCTGGAAAAGGAAAAAGGAGTGAAAGGCCGAGGGTTTGCAGGATTTGTTGTCTAAAGCCACCAGAGGTGCTGCTGTGGAGTTGATACCTTCCTGGTGTCAGGCGCTGCCTTCCTTCCATTTGGGATCATGGAGAGCAGTCATGGGTGTTACGCAGGGCATGTGCCTGGCCCTGGGACACTGCTACATTGCCAGTGGGCACTGGGATCCAACCTGCTGCCTTGGCGGCTTCTGTCCGCTGCCGGTGGTGGTGCCGGGACCGATTGGTGCCCGTGAGTTTGCAAAAGGAGCGATTTCCCCTCCTGCCTTCCATCCGAGGCCGCCATGGCCCCTGAGGGGATGGAGCTGGACCGGGGCGCCCCCTGCTGGCCAGGAGTGCTCCCTGCATCGCCCCCTGCTGGCCGCAGTTATAACTGCCATAAAAAGCAACCGCGCTGAGCAGGAGGGAAAGTTCAGGGTTTGTGTTGTTTGTTCTGTTCTGGTTTATAAATTTCCCAGTAAAGAGCTGTTATTTCTTTTCCTGCACTTTTGCCTGAAAGCCAAATCATTTTTCAAATTTAAAAATTTTAGACATGGGTCTCCTTTCCATTCCGAGAACGCTCCCACTTTCCTTGGCAATTATTTCTCATTTAAATGAGTTGCCAACTACTGGGTTCCAGAGTGGATGGGACAGACACCCCAAGAACAGACATGGTCAGGAACTTGGCTGCCTCATACTCTGGCTTTTAAGCAGTTAGGCCACCAAGGGCCCTCTCCCCAGCTGGCACTTCTGGTCACACGGCCACTCAGGAGCTGGCTTTGGCAGAGCGTCACACTGTCCCCAGTGTGCCATGGCTGACACAATGATGGACAGATGGAGCCCTGTCTCACCAAAAGCAAGGCCTGACCCATCCCTGCAACACACAACTGTCCCAAAATGCCTCCAAACATGAATCTTTTCCTCTCTCTGACACCTCACCCTGCACCATGGCCTGATCCCGACTGCCCTGGAAAAGGGGGAGGCTCTGGAACCCCCAAACGGCCTTTGTGAGAGCATTGTGTGGGGAAAACGTCAGAGGAGGGGTAAGGGACAGGGGACAAGAGAATCAAGAGCCTCCTGATGGCAGCTCTGGCCATCAGAGCAAAGAAAGGCCAGGGCCCTGCCAGCTTCCTCTGGTGGAGGAAACGTGCTTGGGGAAGTGTTCAGGGTTTGTTCCTTTTCAGTTGGCTTTGCCTAGAAATCGTTCTGCGTGTGACCATTTGGATGCTGAACCTTGTTCCGGTTTGTGTTGGTTTTATTTTCTCTCATTACTGTTGCAGGAAATTGTTCTTCTCTTAGCCTTTTGGCACCTTTGTGCCCCCACTGGGAGGGAGAGGGACAGTTTTTAGTGGCAGCACACTCATGAGTGGGTGCCCATGGGTGGGGACCCCCAGTGCCCCCCAGTTTCCCCCAGTGTCACAGCACATTCCTGTAGATGTCACCGGGTTCCTGTGGTCACCCCTGGGGTCCCCGCAGCTCCACGTAGGTCACCTGGGGATCCTGGAGGGTGGTGGCACAGGGGGACACTGAGAGAGACACGGGCTATGGGATCTGGGTGGGGTGACACTCGTGGGTGACGTGTCCCTCTGCGAGTGTCCCTCCCCGTACTCACCCCCTGCCCTCTTGGTGACCACGACGTGTGTGTACAGCACCTCCCCCTCCTCTGGGGGGGGCAGGGGATCTGGGGGGGCCCTGAGGGAATAAAGGGGATGTGGGAAAGGGGATGGGAGGGCTTGGGGGTTGCGGTAAAAGGGGAGAGTGTGGTTTGAGCCCCCCACTCACCTTTTCTGCTGCTTCCTGGCGGCTGCAAAGGAAAGAGGGATGGGGTGACTGCGGGGTCCCAGAGCCCTGAACCCGCTCAGGATTCCTGAACCCCCACAGGACCCTCAATTTCTCTCAGGACCCCTAAGTATCCCTGAAGGCCCCCAGAATCCATGAACCTCCCCAGTGCCCCTTATCAACTCAGCCTCAGGAACTCAAAGCCCAGCAGGACAGAAACCCTCCCCCGACATCCCCAGAGCTCCTGAAAGAACACCCAACATCCCTCCAGGACTCTCCAGCACCTCCCCAAACCCGACAGGACCCCCAGACAAGGTCACACTTCTGGGGCTGTGGGTGCTGCCATATTGCTCCCCAGCTCTGGGGGCCTCTACACCTCCCTAGGACCCCTGTGCCCCCAATTGTCACCCACCCACACTGTGCCATCGGTGCCAGGCCACAATGACACCCATGAGCAGGAGCAGGAACAAAAGGGCTCCACCGATCCCTGCGGCCACTGCAAGAAACAGAGGGGGACACATCAGGGTCGCCCATCACCCCAGGGGTCCTGCACTCCCTTGCGAACCTGAGGGACCCCACCTGTTTCCCTGTGTGTCCATTTATCTTGTGGTGTCACCTCCAGGACACCAGGTGTGATGGTGACATTGTCCACAGGCACTGCGGGGACAGAGACAGGGCTGAGGCCACAGGGAGGGGCTGGCAGCCAGAGTGGGGACGTGGGGATGGGAAGGGATTGGTGTGGTGGGGGATGTTGAGGATGGTGTCACACCACAGAAGGGTGAGGGGACATGTAGAGTGATGGAAGGACCCAAGAAATGTGTCTGGGGGACATGGAGGTGCCCAGGGCAGGGGTCCCTAGCAGGATGTGGGTGTTCCCTGTGCCCATCCCCACACTCACTGCGCACCATGACACGGAGCCGGGCGCTGCTCTTCCGCACGGCCCCCACTTGGAGCGCACCTGGCAGCTGTAATTCCCCGAGTGGGAGGCCCCCACAGCGGGCACCAGCAGCTGCGGGGACCCCTTTGGGCCCCCCACCACCTGCCTGTACTTGTAGAACATGTGCAGGAGGGGGGCTCGGGGCCACAGGGGGCTGGGGGTGCTGAGGCAGCTGAGAGTCAGGAGGGACCCCATGGTGGGTTCAGGGGTCCCTCCAGCAGTGGCACCAGGTAGAGCTCAGGGTAGGAGAGGGGAGGTGAGGACTGTGACTCTGAGCCTGCTGGGAAGGGTCATTGGGGGTGTCAGGAGACTGGAGTTCCAGCCATGGGAGTGCTCACCATGCACTGTCACTGTCACTGCTGCTGACCGTGACTGCCAGGACCCCACCAAGCCCCCGCAGCTGTAGTGGCCACTGTGGTTCAGCTGCAGGGGGTACAGGGACAGCTCAGTCCCATTGATGAATCCCCTCACTTCCTTCTCGTCCTGGTAAAATCGCACCCTGGTGACTGTGTTCCAGTGGCTGCACCGACAGCGCAGTGTCATCGTGTCCCCCTCCAGCAGCACCCCTGTTGGCACCTGCAGCACCAGATTATCTGTGGGACAGGAGGGTCCCCTCTCATCAAGGGGCTCAAGACAGGTCCGAGGTGGTCCCTGTGACCCTGAGAACATCTGGGTGCACGGGGATGTCCCTGTGTGCAGGGCACAGGCTCTTGCCACACAAAGGTTGTGATGCCACCTAAGGAGTGGAGTCCACTCTGACTTGTCAGGGGTCACCCTGATCATTTACATCCCCACTCACCATCTGAGACCATCATGGGGGGACTGAGCCCAGTGCCAGGCCGGGTACACATGTAGGTGCCACTCTGGGTGACAGTGAAGTTATCAGGTCCCTCCTGCCACCAGAGCTGCCCATCCTTGTACCAGGTGGTGGCACCGGCGGTCCCCAAGCCCTGGCAGGTCAGTGTCACCCGGTCCCACAGCACCGCTGGCCTCCAGGGGGGCTCCACGAGGAGCTGGGTGGTCTGGGCACCTGTGGGTGACAGGGGACACCAGCCTGCCAGGGCCAGTGTGGGGCTGGGGACAGCAAGGTGGGGCCATGGCATCCCCCGAGGACTCACCAGTGAGGCCGAGCGTCTGGGCTGGAAGGGAGAAGGGAGAAGGGTGGGTGGGGGTGGCCCTGCAGGGGTAGCAGCCCCTGGAGTACAGGGTGTGGGGGATGTCCCCAAACTGTGCCCATGGGGACAGCAGTTCTTGTTAGAAAATGTGTCTGGGTGGCCACAAAAGAATTGGATGGTCAGGGGACATGTCTGTGTCACAGCCACCCATGCACCACATCCCTCTGGCACAGACACCTTGGGAACAGGGACACCAAGGCCACTTGGGGCTGAGGCAGAACATGGGGACACTGTGAACACCCTGGGTACAAGGGCACCAAGGACACAGCCCATGCTGGCCCAGGTCACCCCCACCAGCTCATGATCCCATCCCCATGATCCCATCCCTATGGCCACATCCTCACCGTTCTTGTCCCCGTTAGTTCCTTTGTCCCTATCCCCAGAGCTCCCTGAGCCCAAAGGTGCCAGTCCCCACATTCTTGTCCCCACATCCCCAACCCTGAATTCCTGCCCTCCTCTCCCTGTCCCCAAAACTACCCTATATGCCCAGTCCCACCAAGGTTCAGTGTGCATAACATGGACTGGCTCTGCTGGCATTGAGGACATCAGGGGACCCCACAGCCTCCCTGTACCCCCTCCCCTCGCCATCCCTGGGGTGTCAGGCCCGTGCCCAGGGCACTCACCCCACAGGAGCAGCACCACCTTCCCGGCCATCCCGGTGTCCCCAGCCATGTGCACTGGCTGTCACTCGCTGCTGTGGCCACCGCTCCCCTGGCTGGTGGCTCTTCGGATGAAGGGGAAGGAAGCGAGGTCACGTTTTGTCCTCATGTGTAGGTGGCCCTACAGTGGGGGCAGGGTGGCCACAAGCTGGGCACAGGCTGGGGACAAGGCTGGGTGGGACACAGTGGGACATGGGGTTCCCAGGAGTGGGGGGCCTCAGTTCGTTTGGGGACCTGGGTAAGGGTGTCCAGGGAAATGGGAGATCCTAGGGATGAGGTCCGTGGGAATGGAGATGTACAGGGCTGGGGGGACTCAGGGATGGGAGTCGCAAGGGAACATGGGCTCCAGGGATTTGGGGTCATGGGATGGGGATTCTGGGGGAATGAGGGTTGCTGTGGGAACAGGGGTTCCTGAGAGTATCAAGGTTCTTGGGAAAGGAAGATTTCAGGGGATGGAATGAACAGGAGAGGGTTCCTTTGCAATGGGGGCCTTGGGCTGTGGAGATCCTGGCGAATGTCAGTACTGGGATGGGGATCACAGAGAGGAATATAAGGAATGGAGGTCCCATGATTTGATTTCCAGGGGAATGGAGGTCCCAGGGATGGGCAGTGGCTGGTCAGGCCCAGGGGTCTCAGCTCCCCTCCTGGTTGCCTCAGATTTTGGGGTGACCCAGGGCCCAACACTGCCCCCCTGGTTTGCTCATTTCCTGGGCATGGGGGTCCTTGGTAGCTCTGCCTCTGTGGCCTCCCTTGCCCTTCACTTTTTCATGTCTTTATTTTTCTCTTTTCTCTCATTTTCCTCCCTTTTGTGCCATGTCCCCTCACCCCCAGTTCGTGACTCAGCAATCCTGGGGAGCACCTGAGCAGGGAAGAGGTTGGGGGGACACAGGGGAGGGGAAAAATGGGGTGTGAGGGGTGCAGGAAAGGGTGGGGAGGCTGTGGGGGATGGAGGCGTTGGGCTGCGCCCCCTCAACACTTTCACTTTCTTTTCCCTGGACAAGAAGGAAGAGGCCGTTTGTGCTGAGAGTCAGATGGGAAAGGGGTGGTTCGGTCCTGGGGGGCCACATCCAGGGGGGTCCAGTCCTGGGGGATTCTGGTCCCAGGGGGTGACACATCCTGGCATGGACGGTCCTGTCCCGGGGAGTGGTGATTCCAGAAATGTCCCTGCACATTCCTGGTGCCTTTCCCAGGGGTGGCACATCCTGGGGTCCCCTGTCAATGCAAGGGTGGGGCCCAGCCATGGCCCAGCCCCACTGCACAGGGATGGCCATTGCCCAGCCCTGCTCTGGCCAGCCCCAGGTGGCAGCCAGCACCTGAGGGTCCCCCCTGCCCCCTTGGCTTTGATTCTGGCAGCTTTAGAGCTGCTGCAGAGGTGAGAATTCTGTGGGTGGAAACAGGCCTGCCTGTGGTTTGCTCAGCTCTGCAAGAAGCACAAACCACAAAGAGAGCTCAAGCAGTGGCTCTGTGAGGGCCTTTGATGGTTTTCAGAACAGGGCTGGCTGGAAACACCCCCTGCAAATGCAGCTGTGAGGGAACCTGTCTGGAAATGCAGCAATTGATCATTTTGTGCCTTTGCCCAAGGGTCTGAGAAAACCACAAAACTACTGCAAATCCCACAACAATCTGCTCAACATCCTGACCTGGACCCTCCTTCTTGAACAATACATGTCAGCCCTTAGGTACCTCATGGAAAGAATGTTTGGGTCCTGGATGTGCACACCAGAAGAGAGGGAAAAGTCTGGAAATATTGAGCAGGGGCTGCACACAAGGGGCTGGGGAACAGGGGTGTCAGAGCAGGAGCAGGGAGTGCCCAGGCAGGGGAATTCAGGGCAGGCTGGAGTGGATTTACCAGGGAATCAGACCCTGAGGCACACACGGGCATTTCCACAGATTCCTGTGCACTGTCCCAAGGATGGACAGAGCTTCTCCTCTTCCTCCATGGGAAGTCAGTCAAGTTTCAGGGTGGGATTGAGCAAAATGGAGAGAGTTCCTAAATGTGGCCCAAGAAAAGGCTTCCTTCAGGGCTGGGCTGCTGCCCAGCAGGCAGGGAACAATCCCATGGAGCTGCTGGACACTCAGAGAGATTGCACACTCTCTGTTATTCACAAGCAAATGCTGCTGTGGGGTGCACCAGTGGGCTCCTAAAGGGAACAAAAATATCCAGTTTCTTCAGGATTTGTTTGTTTTTATTGTGAGTGACTTAATGAGACAACAACTGCTAAAAGGATTCTATAAACTGGACCAATGACCTCTTCTTTCTGCTTCAGGAAAGAAAATGAAAGTGTTTGAGGTCCCAGCTAGAGGGACCCATTCCCCCCCCCCCTCCCAGCCACTGCCTGCACCCCCTACCCCCTCATTTTCCTCTTTCTGGGATCCACACCACTGTTACCTGCTCAGCTGCTCCCTGGGATGGCTGAGCCAGGAAATTGGAGGGCATAGGCAAAAGCACAGGGGTATCTGGGACAGAGACACAGAGCCTCCCAGGACAACCCAGGGGTGCCTCCCTGGCCATAAGCACTGGGGAGCTGTGCTGGGCCCTGGGTCACCCCAAAATCTGAGGCACCCCATGAAGGAGTTGTGACCACTGTGCCCATCCAGCTACTGCCCATCCCTGGAACCCCCATTCCCCTGGCAACCCAACCATGGAACCCCCATTACCTTGGTTTCTGTCTTCCCTGGGGAACCCCATCCCAGGACCACCATTGCCCAGCACCACCATTGCCTTGATCCCATCCCATGGGCTGCTTCTTCCCCCAGAACCCCTATTCCCAAGAGTCCTCTTTTTCCCTCTGCACCCCCAACCCTGGCACCCACATGCCATGACCCCAAATCTCTGGGGACCATGTTCCCACAGCACCCCCATCCCTGAATCCCCCAGGCATGGAGACCCCAATTCCCCTGGACCCCCATTCTCCTGGGCACCCATCATTCCCCATGTTCCCTGAGCCCCCCACTCCTGGCAACACCATCACCCACCATGTCTCCAGACTATCCCAGAATGCCCCCAGCCTGTGCCCAACTTGTGGCCACCCTGCCCCCACCGAGGGCCACCTACACCTGGGGACGGATGTGACCTCGCTTCCTTCCCCTTCATCCGAAGAGCCACCACCCAGGGGAGCGGTGGCCACAGCAGCAAGTGACAGCCAGTGCACATGGCTGGGGACACCGGGATGGCCGGGAAGGTGGTGCTGCTCCTGTGGGGTGAGTGCCCCGGGCCTGGGCCTGACACCCCAGGGATGGGGAGGGGAGGGGGCACAGGGGGGCTGTGGGGTCCCCTGAGATCTCCAATAGCAGCAGAGCCAGTCCGTGTTACCCACAGTGGACCTGGGTGGGAAAAGGGTTGTGGGGGTGGCTTTGGGGAAAGGAACAGGGGTCAGGAATTTGGGGATGGGGATGTGGGGACAGGAACGTGGGGACTGGCACCTTTGGGCTCAGATAGCTCTGGGGGTAGGGACAAGGGAACTGGGATGCAGGGACAGAAGGGGACCAGTTCCTGTTCCCAAGGTATCTGTGCCACAGGAATATAGTGTTTGGGTGGCTGTGACACAGACATGTACCCCTGCCTCTCAGAATCTTTTGGGGACCACCCAGACACACTTTCCCACAAGAATTGCTGTCCCCATGGGGACAGTTAGGGACAGCCTCCACACCCTGTACCGCTGTGCCACTGTTCCCATGGTGCTACCCCCACCCAGCCCTGTCCCTTTTCCCTTCCAGCCCAGACCCTTCGCCTCGCTGGTGAGTCCTCGGGGGATGCCATGGCCCCACCCCGCTGTCGCCAGCCTCACGCTGGTCCTGGCAGGCTGGTGTTCCTTGTCACCCACAGGTGCCCTGACCACCCAGCTCCTCGTGGAGCCTCCCTGGAAGCCGGCGGTGCTGTGGGACCGGGTGACACTGACCTGCCAGGGCTCGGGGACAGCCGGTGTCACCATCTGGTACAAGGACAGGCAGCGCTGGGGGCCAAAGGGACCAGACCACTTTACTGTCACTGAGAGTGGCACCTACACATGTGACAGACCCAGAACTGGGCTCAGCCTCTCCATGACAGTCTTATATGGTGAGGGGGGTGTGCGTGCCCCCAGGCTGGCACCTGCAGGGACCCCAAGAGCTCTGGGTGGGTTCCAATCAATGGGTCACCTCCTGTGTGACCAGGAGCCGTCTCCTGCTCTGGGGACATCCCAGAGCATCCCACGACGGGAGGAACCACGTGTTGGAACTGGGGACCCCTGGTGTGCTGCTTGTGACCCAATGCGGGGCACTCAGTGCCATAAAGTGTAATAGGACTCCTCTGTCCCCCAGACGAGCTGGTCCTTCAGGTGCCGACAAGGGCGCTGCTGGAGGGAGACACAGTGACACTGCGCTGCCGGGGCTGGCGAAACAATCCGGTCACCAGGGTGTCCTTCTACCATGATGGGAAGGAACTGGGGGGGCTCCACGATGGGACCAAGCTGTCCCTGTCCCCCCTGCAGCTGCGCCACAGCGGCCAGTACCGCTGCAAGGGCCGGGTGTTGTCACTATGGAGAGAGTCCAATCTGGTGACAGTGACAGTGCACAGTGAGTGCAAGGATGGAGCCATTGAAGCCCGACATCCTCCAAGGGTTTCCCCACCACTGCCTGAATCCTTCATCCCTCCCTTTACTCTGGCCTGGGTCACCCCAAATTTCCCAAGTCCCTCTTGGTTTCCCCCAGGACTGCCCAGTTCCCCCATGCAGATCCCTCATCCCTCTCTATGTCCTCCCCAGCCCTCCCTGGATTCCTCAACATTTCCAAGGTCCCTGCTCCACCTTCTGGTCTCCCTTCCTTCCCTGGGTCCACGTGTCCATCTCTAAACCTCAAATCATTCCCTGAGTCTCATCAGCCTCTCCCCCTTTCCCCATCCCTGCCTGGGCCTTTCCCTATTTCCACGGGGTCTTGCCATTGTCCCCAGGTCCCAACATGCCTCCCAGGTCCCCTTCTGCTCACTTAGATCCTCTCCACTCCCCTCCAATCCCCCTCTTTACCTTCCCATGTCCCCCATCCCTTCTGGGTCCCCAATCCCTCCTGTGTCCATCCACAGGGGTCCCACCCACCAGGGTGTCCGTGTCAGCACAGCCCCCAGGGGGACAGGTGGCACTCGGGGACCGCCTGGTGCTGAGCTGCGCAGTGGCCACGGGGACAGGTCCCCTGTCCTTCTCGTGGCTCAGGGAGGGCTCGGGGGCACTGCTGGGCACCGGCCCTTGCCTGCATCTGCGCCATCTTGGAGACAATGACAGCGGCCAGTACCGGTGCCGGGTCAGTGACGGGGACAACATGGCCGAGAGTGACCCCCTGAATATCACCGTCCTGGGTGAGCAGGACCCTCGGGCTGGGAGTGACCCCACCCACGGCACCCCCATCCCACCTTGGCTGGTGTCAGCCCTGTCTGTGTCCCCACAGTGCCCGTGGCCAATGCCACCATCACCCTCAGTCCCCTGTCACACCAGGTGCGTGCAGGTGACAACATGACCCTGCGCTGCTCGGTGCAGGTGGGCTCAGCCCCTGTCACCTTCACCTGGCTGCACAACGGGCAGGAGGTGGCCCAGGATCCCCTTCTGGAGCTCAGGGACATCGATGTGGGACATTCTGGCATCTACCAGTGCGTGGCCACCAACCAGCTGGGACAGGATGGGCACCGCATATTCCGGGCACTCAGCCCAGAGATGGCCCTGGAGGTGACACCGCGGGACACAGGGACAAACAGGGACACAGGTGGCGACACAGAGGGTCACCAGGGAGTGCAGGACCCCCGGGATGATGAGTGACCTTGATGTGTCCCCCTCTGTTTCTTGCAGTGGCCGCAGGCATTGGTGGGGCCCTTCTGTTCCTGCTCCTGCTCCTGGGTGTCATTGTTGCCTGGCACCAGTGGCACCATGTGGGTGGGTGACAATGGGGGAACGGGGGTCTCAGGGAGCTGTAGAGGCCCCCAGAGTTGGGGAGCGATAGGGCGGTGCCCACAGCCGCAGAATTGTGACTTTGTCTGGTGGTGCTGTAGAGTCTGGGGAGACACTGGAAGGTCCTGCAGGGATGTTGGGGGTTCTTTCAGGGGCCCTGGTGGTGTTTGAGAGTGTCTCTGTCCCTGCTAGGCTTTGGGTTCTTGAGGCTGAGTTCGTCAGGGGCACTAAAGAGGTTCATGGATTCAGGGAACTCAGGGATGCTTGGGCATCTTGTCACTGTCAGAGTTCAGGAATCCTGAGAGGGGTCAGGGCCTTGGGGACCCTACAGTCACCCCTCCCTTCTTTCCTTTGCAGCTGACAGGAAGTACCAGGAAAGGTAAGTGAGGGACTCACACAATACTCTCCCATTTTACCCCAACCCCAAGACATCCCATTCCCTCCCCCACACCCCCTTTATTCCCTCAGGGCCCCTCCAGATCTCCCAGCCCCCCCAGAGGAGGGGGAGGTGCTGTACACCCACGTCGTGGTCACCAAGAGGGCAGGGGGTGAGTACGAAGCGGGGGACGCATTCAGAGGGACACTTCACCCACGAGTGTCACTGCACCCAGATCCCACAGCCCGTGTCTCTCGCAGCATCCTCCCGTGCCACCACCCTCCAGGATCCCCAGGTGACCTACACGGAGCTGCAGGGACCCCAGGGGCGACCACAGGAACCCGGTGACATCTACGGGAATGTGCTGTGACAGTGGGGGGAACTGGGGGGCACTAGGGGTCCGCACCCATGGGCACCCACTCGTGTGTGCGCTGCCACTAAAAACTGCCCGGCTCCCTCCCCGTGGAGGGACAAAGATCCCAAAGGCCTCAGAGAAGAAGAAGTTCCTAAAACAGAAATGAGAGCGAATAAAACCAACAGCAGTACTCCTTTGCATTCTAGATAATGGCTTCATATCTTTTTTTATTTTGCTGCCCAAAACTGCGCCTCTCTGCTTCCAGCGTTTCTCTTGGCTGCTGCTTCAGGGTGTGGGCACCATCATCACAGAACAGCTTCTCCTCCCAAAGTTATCCTTATCCTCTGCACTTCCACGTGTCTACCTTGATGTTCACTGGGGAACTTGACACTTTGTGGCTGCTCGTTGCTGTGCTCAACAGGGACACACTTTTGTTTGGACATGAGCTGCCAGAGCAAGACATGCAGCAACTTAAGCCGAGAATAGCAGAGGCTGGGCAGATTCCGTTTTTCACAGAATGTGGGAAAGAGAGTCAGAAAAGTGCAAGGAAATTTCATACTGTTACTTTGCAATCTAATTGCCCTTGGAAACTCAGCAATGGATGGTGTTCTGGTGCTACTGCCAATGCCTTCCATGAGAAAAATTCATTTCAGGAAGGAGCAACATCATCTGACAGAGACCAAGTGTGTCAGCAGTTGCTCCAGGTGCTTCTTCCATCAGCCCCTAAAGGAAGGAGCACAGCCCCTAATGCATGTGGGCTTTGGCTCCTTCTGGCACAGAAGCCCCCCGGGGGCACAGGTCTGTGGGGCAGGAGATGGGCACCAGCGCTGCCAGGGCTCGGGGGGTGGCAGCTCTGCTTGGGCAGGGATTCTGCCCCAGCTGCTGATGTCAGCGCTCCCCAGGCCCCAGGCCTCAGAGCAGCATTGGTGCCTGGGCCCACACGTTCCTTGTGCGAGTCACACCCGTGGGTTTAGGATGGCCACGGGCCGGGACATGTCCTAAGGAGGCCGTGCCAGCTTCCCTGGAAGGCCCCGTGCCCTTCCCAGAACGGCTGCGTCGGCAGCCCTGGGGGCTCCTTCTGCTGCCCTGAGCCCGCAGAGCAGGGCAGCATTTGCTGATGCTCTGAGCCCTTCCTAAAGATCCTGTGGGGCTGCCTTAGACACCTGGGGCCAGGCATTCCTTCCAGCCTGGGCCACTTTGGCTGGGCTGGGGGCGGCCCCAGGGCAGGCGGCAGTGTGTGCAAAGGCCCTTGCTGACACGCTGCAGCACGGTCACTGTGACATGGAAAGGGTGTCCAAGGGCCCTTTGTGACACGTGGTGACAAAGGAGCTGGCGGTAACAGGAGCAGGCCACAGTGCTTGGAGCACGCGACGGGACAGGACAAGACAGAGCGGTGCCGTGAGGAGCCCCCGCACAGCGCGCTCGTTTGTGTCCTACCCGGAGCTTATCCGAGGCGTTACTCCCAAAGGTGACCTCGTGGAAAGACTGCGGGCCTTGCTGATCTGTGGCCTTGCCGAGGTTCTCTTTTGCAGGAGCCTGCAAGGCCAGACTGTGGGACTTGGTGACTCAGAATTTTTCGGAAGCATCTCTCATCCCTGCCGCAGGCACCCTCGACTGCAAACCACAATACTTTACAGAAGACTCCTGTCCTTGTGGCAGGAGCCCTTGAGACCGAGTGCAAGACTTGCTATCCTGCAGCCTTCCTGCGGCTTCTCTCTTGAAGGTGGCTCTCAGGGACAACTGCAGGACTTGGTGACTTGGAGCATTTCCAAGGCATCTCTCCTGCAATTGGCCACAAATCCAATCAGAGATATGGAGCAGAGACTGCCAAGAGTGCCAAACTTGGCCTGGGTGGAGGAGGAGGAAGAAGGCCCTGGAGCTGCCCCAGCAGTGGAGGCCGAGGAGGTGGTGCCATTCCATCCACTGCAGGAGGGTGAGTAGCAGAGCTCGGCCGGAGGACTGGTGCCTGCAGCCAGGTTGGCGCCATGGCATGGCAAGGCATGGCATGGCATGGCATGGCATGGCATGGAATGGTATGGCATGCCGTGCCGTGCCGTGCCGTGCCGTGCCATGCCATGCCATGCCATGCAATCCCCTGGAGACATGCCCAAGGACAGGACGGAAGAGGGGCCGGGCAGACACCCCGCAGTGGCCGTGCTCCATCCCCTGGGCCATGCCAGGGCTCTCCCTGCCTGGGCAGCGCAGGGCTGGGCTGTATTCTCCGGCCTCTGCCACAGCCCCTCAGCTCTGGCTGCGCTCGGTCTTTGCCAGATGCAGCCCTGGAGCGCACACAAGAGCAGGAGTCCAGCCATGGCCGCTTCCGCAGCACAGCGCAGGTACCTGCAGCCACCCCCACCTGGGCTGGGCCTGCTGTCCCTGCTCAGCCCAGCCCCGTGTGGGCAGCACTCCATGCAACCTCCCCGGCTTCCTGCCCCTTCCTACATCTCGTTTGCAAATTCACCAAGAGCTTTCAGTAGGAAGACACCAACACTATGGGCACTGGGTTCAGAGCAAACTCTCAGCTCTTCAAACTTAAGACCAGTGTCACCCTGCTGCATTTGCTCGTGGAGAAGTGTGTTTTCAGGCCAGAACAAGTAAGCAGCTTGTGGCCAGGCTTCAATTCCCCCATGAATCATATGGCTTCCCGAGCCACGCCTGCTGGTCCCTGGGTGCCTTTGAGGCCATGGCAGTGCACTGGGAAGGGAAGCACTTTTCTGGGGAAGCTGGAAACTTTGCTCCATCTGACAGCTTTCCAAGTCCCCTCATGCCTTCTCCAGGTGCACTACCTCCCTGAGCTGTCTCCCAGCTCTCTGCCCTCTCACGTCCACAGCTCCTAGGAGGGTGTCCGTGCCCTGTGCTGCTGCCTGGGCCCAGCCCGGCACAGCTCTGGGCTCCTGCCGGCCGGCTCCCTGTCACAGCCCTGTGCCTTTCAGGTCCTCGAGTGCCTCGGCTTGAAGGAATGCAGTGACAGTGTTCTGGACATCCTGTCAGAGAACTTGCAGAGCGAGCAGACGGAGAAGCGTCATTTGGCACTCAGAGGCTTCAGAGTGCTGGGCAAGAATGCCTTGATGGTGAGAAGGGGGCAGTGGCTGAAGCCGTGCAGGCAGCGTGGGGCTGGGCAACGCAGTCGCTTGGCCTTGCCTGGGCTTCGGGCACTGGGGCAGCTGCTCCCAGCTCTCCTGCCTCCTGCTTCAGCTGCCCCAGTGCTTCAGGACAGGCCTTAGGCCTCTGGGCCCTGTGGCAGCAGGGTGGCCTTTCACAAACTTGTGTTCCACACAGGCTGAAAAAATGCGGAGCCTGACTGAAAGGCTTGTGGAGCTCCTGCAGGAAAATGAAAGCAATGTGATCAGGATGAGCATTCTTCTACTGAGATATTTGCTGCTGGATAACGGTGCCCCAATACCCAACCCCATCGCCCTGCAGCTGGCTGAAGCCCTCCTGCCACTTTTTGACCATGTAAGGCTCTGTGCCCACAGCCACAGCCACTGGCTGCTGCCCGGACACTTGGTGCCCTGTGGAGATGAAGGCCTGTGCTCTGGGGGCCTGAAGCAGCTGATGCTGAGGTCTTTTGCCTTTTCTTTCATTCAGGATGATAGCCAGGTGCAGCTGAGCTCCATGTGTGTGTTCCAAGAGATGCTGGAGTTAGTAACAGAAGATGGAAGAAAGGCCTTGAAGTGCCACGTGCGCCAGAGCCTGGTCCCACTCTCCTTCCATAGCCACGATGGGAATCAGATTGTTGCTGAGGTAAGCACTTGTGGCCAGCTGCTCCCCCTGGGAGGGGGCTGGGCTGCCTCCTGCCCTGGCACCTTGCGGGCTGCAGCCTCGTCCTGGCTGTGACACTGGGATGCTCCTGTGCCCTGGCCTGTGGGGCCATCTGTGCCTCTGTGGTGCTCTCCAGGCCTCTCGGGAAACGCTGCATTCTGCAGCCAGATTCCTGAAAAGGAGGGATATTGAACAAATGCTCCAGGTGGATCAGACATGGAGGTTCGGCGAGGGCCTGGTAAGAGCCGCTGCAAATCCCCAGCCTCAGCCCGGAGAAGGCCCCTGAGGGCGGTGCTCAGTGTGTGGGCTGGCAGCTGTGCCCCTGTCCGCTGCTGCAGACAGAGGCTGCGCCGGCTCTTCTCCAGGCTCCCGTGGGCCTGAGTCGGATGCCCATGGAGCCTCGGCCCGGTGGGGCTGCAGGCTGGCACCGCGGCTCCCCGGGCAGCAGCCGGCCCTCTGCCCCCTGCCCTCGGGAGCCCTTGACCAGCGGCTGCTGGCCGCGCCTCAGGGCTGTGCGGCCAGGGGAGGCCGGGGCTGGGCGCAGGCAGCGCCCGGCCCAGGGGCTGAGCCCGCGCCAACCCTTCCCTCCTGCCGCTCTCTCCAGCGGGCAGAGGACAGGAGCCGAGCGGCCGAGCACCTGCACCAGGCCCTGCGCTACCTGCGGAGCCCACTGGAGCCCCTGCGAGAGGCGGCCGTCAGGTTCATGGGTGAGCCACGAGCCCGGGCTGCCCTTCCCCTCCCCGGCCCGGCCCGCCGCAGCTCGGCCCCAGCCCCGCCTGCTGCCCCGGCAGCGCCAGCCGGGCCCGGCGCCGTGGAGCCCCGCCTGGCCTGGGCGTTGTTGCTGCCCCGCCCCGGGGCAGCCGTGCCCTGGGGCGGCAGCATGCGGCAAGGGCCGGGCTGAGCCCTGCCGGGCCAGCAGCCCGTGTGGCCACAGCGCCGGCAGCGCCGCTGGCAGGGAGCTGTGCCGCTGGCGCCGTGACAGGCTCTGTGTTCACAGGCATGGCCGGGCGGCACCTGAGGGGGCAGCAGCAAGAGCTGCAGCTGATCTGCACTGGTGAGTGAGGGCAGCGGGCAGACAGCGGGGGCTGCCGGGGGGAGTTGCAAACCCTGGCCTGGCTGCGGAGGGCTCTGCTCCCGTGGGCAGAGCACACTGACATTTCAGGGCCACATGGGGGATTTGTAGCCAGCAGCTTCGGGCTGATCCCCTTGCTCCCTGCTTCCTCCTGGCCATGGCAACAGCTGGCTGGGATGGCCCTTGCAGGGGTCTCTCCTCGGCTTCCCGCAGATGCGGGATATGATCATGGCTCTGTTCCTCTCTCTTGCAGCCCTGGAAGAAATGGCATGTGACAGCAGTCCTGCCATCAGAAATCTGTCAGCTGAAGCTGGGTTCGTTCTGCGGGCTGTACAGAGGGCTCCCTACTCCACGTGGCGTAAGCTGCGAGATGAGTTCTGCAGCGCATGGAAGAAACGGCCTCGCCTGTGCCACAGAGCCTTGCTGTTCTGCTGGAACTCTGTGTAAAGTTGATTTGGAAGAGTCTTGTCTGCTGGGGCCACTTGAGCCAGCGGGGATTTTCTTTTCATTCAAGATTTTTGTGTTCATAGTTTAATTTTTCTATTGTATGTAAATAAAAATATGTATAGTAGACAGACTCCCAGGATCTTTTCCTTGCGAGGATCGGCAGGGCTTAGGGGAGGAGGATGAAAAGGGTGCTTGCACTCAGCCAGCTGCCCAGGCATGCAGTGCTGCAGGGGAAATGGCCAGAAGCCCCTTGGCCTTTGGTGGTTCTGCTGAAGCCTTTGTGCTGCCCACAGAGCGGCTGGGCAGGGGCCGGGGCTGCGGGGATCCCTCTCAGAGCGGAGCCTGGAGATGGCCACAAGCCCTGTGCCAGGCAGGAAGCGCCAGCCATGTCCTCCTGCCCGTGTGCTGCTGGCTGCCTTGCTGAGGGCTCCCAGGTGCCTCTGGACAGGGCTGCTCTGGAGCTGCTGTGGGGCTGCGGTGCTGCTGCCGGGCAGCTTGGCTGGGCTGGGGCAGCCCCTGAGGGGCTGGGGCGCTGGCAAGCCCTGAGCAATGGGCTGTCAGAGGCCACAAGCAGCCCCCGGCAGCCGCCTTGATCCTTACAGAGTTGACTTGCAACACGCATCCTGGGCACTCTGGAACTGACAGCATCAGTGTTGTTGGAAACTGAAATGCAGGGGCTTCTCAGATCTTTGGGCCTGTTAGCCAAGGCCTAGAGTTAAACACAGGATTTGAGCTGAGACCTTGGAAAGGGCTTCCAAACTTAGGCGCACAAGCGAGATTGCAGATTTATAATATAAAGCACAGGCATATTAAGCTAATTGGAATAAAGTTTCACCTTCTAGAATTTAAGATGTAGAAAAAATAAAAGTTTTAAATATAAACACCAAGGTGAAAATGCACTGCTTTGTGTTTCTATGTCACAAACTCATGATTAGCTAAGAAAGCTTACACTGTAGCATGAGTCCACAAGATGAAATATTGAAGGATTGGGTCAGAAACATACATATCCTTGTTGGCAATGTTTTATTGGCCAATAAATACTTAAAAGGTCTTTAAACTACAAGTCTTGTGACCTTCTGAGCCTTGTAGTGGAGATGTGAGCCAAACTCACCCTTCCTATGTAGAAGATAAGAAAAAGAAATGTCATCATCTAAAACACTCAGAGGTCCGGTCTCTCGCTTGTTCCTAACCCCTTCAAATGCTCCTAAGTGTGATTTAGCTGGAAATAGAAGACAAGGACTATTAATGCTGGCTCTTTGACTCCAAAGCAGCTGCTTTAGAAGCTTTCACATAACCCTGTGTGAAAGAAACAGGGCCAGGTGACTTCTTCTCCTTTTTAATGCCTTTATTAAAAGTGATCAGCTCAGGATTGGGTGGCTCGGCAGGGCTTCAGTCCCTGTCGCGTCTCCCAGGGCGACTCAGGGGGAAGGATATTCGCAGCTCTGTCCACTAGGGGCAGAGCCGGGGGATCCAGTCCTCGTGGGAGCCTTTAGGGCGTGGTGTCCCTGTCAGATCTTGCTTTCTCAGTGTTCAGTCTTGCCTGGCCCTGGCGTTGGGACGACTCTCTGCTCAGGGCGAGAGGGGCTCCGCATCTCTGCAGGCTCAGCACTTGGCTCCTTACCTCCAGACATCACTTTAGTCTCTCAACTCTTATTTGGCTCGTTGTTTTTGGGGTTTTCTCTGTGGGTTTGGAGTCGGGGCCCACAAAGCATTCTGGTCTTTGGAGTCACTTTGCATAACCCCCCCCTCCAGGTCTCTTCTCTTCACTGTTCTGGGAAAGGTACAACTTAGCCTTGGGCAAGGCTCTGCTGATACAAAGGGAGCGATAAGCCACAAGGATCCGTGATTACAATAACAAAGCACCAAGAACCCTGGCAGAGACAGATCTGGCTGCATCCCTGTAACTCTTTCTCACAAAAAAAATATTAACCGAATTTTTGTTCATAACAGTCCCCCCTCTTTTTCTTTGATCGAGCCTAAATTCTTAAGCTCCCATCAACTCACAATTTTTTGTTTTGAATCTACTATAAATCTCTTGTGCACTTTGGTAATCATGGTTACTTAACCTTGTTACTTTTCTTGGTTTCTCCGGGTCGGTTTGTACAGCCAATACTGTTTTACTAAAACAGATAAATAAGCATAGTAAAAAGAGCAATCCTCCAAGTACACACACAGCGAGAAAAACCACTTTTTCCCATACATATTTTCTGAAAATCTCTAAGTTCTCCCACCCACGGGGATCAAGTGTAGGAGTTTGATCTTGATTATTTACACATGCCAATCTTTTTATTTCATTTGAAATGTCCCTAATAATTGAATTCTTTATTTTTAATACTGCCTGGAGCCGGATGACTTTGTTCAACACATGTGGTAGTGTGTTGTTAAGTTTCTTGTGTTATTCCCCCAATTTATGTATTGTTCTCCCCTATTATGTGTAAAATGGTTTCGTTCCCCCTTCTTTCCCGCCACCGTTAGCCTGCCAGCTAAGTTGCTATAGCAACCGCTATTCATAGTTGCCGATATGTAATTGCTCCTCCCTTGGTTTCCCTTATAAGTGAAAGTTGTTTCCTCCCTGTCCAGTCAATCACTCCCTTCCTCCTCCCAGGTTTCGAGAACCTTCTCCTCTCTGGAGATGGTGGTTGGCTGGGGTCCCAAGACACCTCCTTTACCTTTTGATTATTGGTCTCCATGGAGTGTCAGTTCTGTGAAGTTCGTCCCCTCACCTTTCCCGATTGGCTCTGCCTGTACCCACCCCCCTCCTTTATAATCCTGTTTTCACCCCCTATGAAAAAAAACTTTTTCCCGGCTGGTTTCCCGGTGTTTTTGGATCCGGCATCACCTTCAATAAACCGATGTTTAACCCCCGGGAAATGGTCAGCTCCGTTCCTCTCCTATACCAGCGAGGTACGCCAGTCCGCAGCCAGCACAGCCCGAGGCCATCAGACGCCGAAGGGTGCTGGCCAGGAATTGCAGAGGGGCGTCGGCCTTTCGCCCTCAGCTAGTCGGACTCTAAACTTCGGGCCACATATGTTCTCCTCTGCAAACACAGATTTTGGGATCCGAACTTGGCTTTTACAATTTGGATTTTCTCAATTTCTATTTCACTTTCCCGGTTTTGTTTAATTTCTCCCAAATCATTATATATAGGAACTCCCAAACTTGATCCAGTTTCTTTGGGTAATAAGAAAATTGGTTTTATCACCCTAGCAATGCAGTTGCCAGATGAGATCAAACTTAGGGGTTTAGAGCTCCCCTGAAATGTGTTCCAAAAGGGGTTTATCTCTTTTCCAGTAAACTCATATAAATACTTGTAACAAACAATTTTTCTTACCATTTTCACCATTTCTTTGCTTTTTACTAGATCTGCTGAGCTTGTTTCAGCAGCATCACATTCAAAGCACAACCAGGTTTCTCCTATAGGGCACTCTCCTAGGAGTGGCTGCCTAAGAGTGGCAGTATTCTGGGCTATCCAATACACTCTTATTTTTCTGATAAAGGACCAAGTGGGAGAGGTTAACACAATCAGGGTTAGAACTGATGTGGACTCTCGACAAGGAGCTCACTTCCTCCTCATAGCAGGGTTGGTAGCATTCACTGCACGGCTCTCCTGGGCTCCCCAGGGCACCACCAGCAGTTAGAGCTATCAGTACTACCCTTCCCAAGAGTCCGGTATGGGTCATCTTGCACAGCCTGCCCACCCGGCCTTGCCTCTTGGGGAATTTTTTACTGAGAAGAAGCTTCGAAGCTCTTTAGAGTCCCTTCTACCCGCTTCTCTGGTTAAGCCTCTCTTGGTCTGTTCCCTACAAATTTTAGTTTCCCCTAGGGGAGTGTTCTGTAGAGGATTAACCTGGAGTCTTTAGAAATATATTGGGGAACTTAAACCAGAATTACTTATTTACAGCCTTAAACTTTTTACCAACATAATTTACACAAAACAGTTTTGAAACATTTTAAGCAATATTAGAACTCTGATACCAATTTTTTTTCTATACAGTTCAGTCTTTTTGACTCTTCCGCCTGAGAGTAAACTTTAAATCTCAGGTGAATTAACTTGTGATGTGGATGAATCCTTATCCAGTGCCCGGAGGTGAGTGGTGTGGACTCTGGCCCAATGCCAGAGGGAAAAACTGGGAGTCTGGCCCAATGCCAGAATGCCAGAGGGAAAAACCTGGTGTTGAATCCTTGTCCAATGCCAGAGGGAAAATGGGGTGCAGTCTGGTCCAATGCCAGAATGCTAGAGGGAAAAAAACTGGTGTTGAATCCTGGTCCAATGCCGGGGGTGAGAGTGATGTGAGTCCAACCGTCTTAGTAATGAAGAATACCTGAAACGGGCTTTCAAACACAGGCATTAATGGTCTGCTGTTAATGATTTTATCAAAACTCAGCTTCTCTGTTTAATGTTATTGGTAATTTCTCTTTTTCCATAGCTTGTATGTTTCTCTCATCAATTTCTGCATACTCTGTATTTTGCAAGGAGTTGTATTTCTCAGCTAACTGAACTCCCAAAGTACTCTTATTCCACTATTTTTCTGTGTATTTAATTCACTGGTTTTCTGTTCTATTTTTCAAGATCTTATTTATCTCTTGCTTCTGTTTCTTACTTTCACTTAGAGCTTAAATACTTCTTTCAACCCCTTACACATTTAATTTTTTTCCTTTTTCTTTTCTTTACACTTTTCTTCTACACAATACACTTCCCTCTAAGGAAATGTGGTAAAACTTGTAATGCACAATCTACATTACCTCTATTCTAATTTGTCTATATTCACTCTCTTATTTCTCATTCACTTTCACACATTCCTCCACACCTTTAAGACACAAACTTATTGCTAGATAATCACAGGTCCCTATAGGCCCCCCTCACCTTGGGGTTGGCCCACAGGTCTCAGTATCTCTGGGCCTCTTGGAAGGGCCCAGACTCTGGTTGCCTCTGGTGCACATTCACCTGTGAGGCTGCCTGTGTGTCACTCACGCTCTTACAGCTACGGCTCCCTCACACATCTGGGCAGCACGTTTCTGGTTTGCAGGTCACACACACACACACACACTTTGGTCACAGCCCCCACTTGCCCAGGGGACACAAGCCTGGTTTGCAGGTCACACACACACTTCCACTGCCCCCTTCCCACCTGCCCGGGAAGTTGAGGCTGACTTTGCTTGTGACTCACTCTCACACACACAACAAGACAACAATAAGGTACCTCTTACTTTCACACCTCTTATTACAAGTTTAGCCTTACTGGCCAGTTTAGGTGCTATTGGATATCCTTTCTGCCTAGCTGTTTTTTTGTCTAACTTCAGATGTTACTTTGTTGAGACAGGACTTATCTGCTCCTGTATCAACCAAAAATTCTAATTCTTCATTTAGGGGTCCCACCTCAAAGTTTACTAAGGGCTCTTCTAGATGTTGCATCTGTCCCCTAAAATGTAAAGCCCCTGACCCTCTAATCGTCACTTCTAAGGATTTTCTCTAAATTATCTTGTTCCCTGGCTCTTGCCGCATCGCGACTGAGCTTTCTACAAAACCTCCTGGTGTGTCCTGGCTCTCCACAGTAATAGCAATGTCGTTCTCTCAAAGGGACTTGAGGTGTCTCTATCCCTCTTGTACCTGACAGTACAAGAGGCCTATCCTTGCCTCCTCCTGGTGGTGGACCCGCCCACCCTGCACTTTCCCTAGCTACAGCAACCATGATCTTAGCCTTGGCCTTTGCTTTTTCTTCCTCCCTCCTTAAATACACCTTCAATGCCTCTCTTAATAACTCATTAATGTCCTTCTCTTGCCAATCCTCCATCTTTTCCAGTTTTCTCCGTATATCAGGCCAAGATTTGGTAACAAATTGGACTTTTAGTAGCATTTGACCTTCTGGGGTGTCTTGGTCTATTCTAGAGTACAAGTGGAAGTTCCACTTTAGGCGGTTAAGCCAGGCAGCAGGAGCTTCCTCTTTCTCCTGCGTACCCTCAAATGCCAATTGGGTGTTAGTTCCTTTGGGAATTGACTCTTTGATCCCCCGTATTATCAAAGACCTATATTCCATCATGGCCTTCCACCCCTCCTCCTGGTTAGGGTTCCAGCTGGGATCCGTTAGTGGCAATTTCTGTTCGCGTGATGGCACCTGGGGTCCTGGACGGTTATCTTTCTCCCAAATTCTTATGCTAGCCACCCTAATCATCTGGACCTCTTCTGGGGAAAATAATATACTCAGGATGGAATTCATCTCCCACTGCGCGGGGGCGTCCACGGCCCTGGAATCTGGCTATCTGGTGAGGGGCGAAGGCCAGGGCCCCTGCGCATCAGAAAGCAGCCCGCTCGGCGTCTTGGCCTCGGGCTGAGCTGGGGGATAGCTCGGAGCAGCGAGGTGAGAGACGAATTAGGAGGCGACCACTTGCTGGGGGTAAACTGTCGGTTTATTACAGAAGAACCAACAAGGAGGGGAAACACCCAGCAAATGGCCCTGAACAAGGGGCAGGAGAGGGTTTTAAGGGAAAAGGTGGGAAGAAGGCAGGGAAACCCGGCTATCCAATAGAAATACATATTTGGAGGTACGAAACATAACTGATATACTAAAGTAACCAACTGTTATAAATCATAGGAGGGGCTCCGGGGCTACAGCCAACCATAACTCCCAGAGAAAAGAAAATTCTCGAAACCTGGGAGGAGAAAATGGGTGATTGACTGAGCCCAAGGAGGAGGCACTTTCACTTTATAAGAGAAACCAGGGGAGGAGCGGTTTCATTTCCATAGCAACCTAACTGACAGGGTCCTGGGAAAGGAAGAAACCATTTAATACAGAAAATGGGGGGAGCAAACTAACAAACTTAAGAACACACCACAGCATCTCCCCGTTTCTTATCAAATAAAATTAAAATTTTAGACAGTCTATGCAACTCAAAAGGAAGGTGTCTGCGGCTTGTCCTGCCAATCTTCGCTTTCTTCGAGCTGGAGTTCGCTAGCCCACTTATGTTCTTGAGGCAGCTCCGTGGACCCTCTTCATCTGAATCTTCTCCAGCTTCTGAGGAGAGGTCCTTCAGCTCGAAATGTTCCTCCAGAGGGAGTGCGGCATGATTGACAGTCGTTGAGGTGGCTTTAGCTATTAGTCCTTTGATCAAACTACGGATCAGTACAATCAAAATGCAAAATACAATCAAACTCAAAACCACTTTACAAACTGATTCTAACACCGAACTGGCCCACCCGCTAAGGCCCCAACCCTTGAATATGTCCCCCAGCCAGTCTGATGTCTCTTGCCTGACCTGATGGACGAGGTCTTGGAGTTTTTTGATGGAGTGTCTGGCGTCCTCGGCCCGAGAGGACAGGTTCAGACAGCAGAGGCCCTCAAACTCCTCACAGTGATGGTGATGGAGCAGCAGTAGAAAATCTATTGCTGCTCTGTTTTGGAGCGTTGCCTTCCTTGTAATTTCCTCGTCTTTAAGGAGGTCGTATAACGCGGCTGAAGTATAATTGGCTTGTTTAACCACCCAACACTCCAGGCGGCCCAATTCACCCAGAGATTTCGCCACCGATAACCATGGCAATAAAATGGTAAAGGCGACGGATTTAGAATGAGACCAATGGGTAACTTTATCATCACAATCTTCAGTGAGATCTTTAAGATCTCTTTTAGATCTGGCCAATTCGGATGTGATGTTATTCCTTTTCCAACTGATAATTTGGGTGATGTTGGGGGTAAACAGCGTCAGCCGGCCAAATGTGCATGGCCCTCCGATCAGACCAGAGGGGATGCCTGCCCATGCTCGATCGCCACAAATCAAGAACACCCCCCTGGGAAGGGCGTAAGGGGTCCGCTTGGTAGAGGTGGGGCCGATGATTTTTAGAACAGCGCGGCACCACTGGCTCGCTTGATATTGCTTCTTTGTCTGCCGGACCACCTCACTGCCCTTATATATGGGGGCATAACTATATTCGAACTGAAAACAAATTGAAGAGTTAGCGGAACCGAGTAGATGCAGCTCTGTGGGCTCGGAGGGCGCAGGACTGAGCCTAGCTACTCCGCTTCTCCAGGCATTACTGGGTTCAAAACCGGGGAGGAAAGTCAGGCTCTGGGCCAAAACGGGGGAAAGGGCAGACTGGAAGGCAGGGGGGAACTCGCCTGGGGAGAAAGGGATCCCCACAACGCAAGATGACATCGGGTCCTCTGCTGCGTCAGGGTCAAGGCATATACTGTCCTGTCCTAATGATCGGGCCAAGGCACGCCAGACGTTGATTTTTGGCTGGGGGATGACCTACGGCTCCGCAGGTGGCAGAAGGAATCCACAGGTCATCAGCACGGTCAACAACAAACAAGGGTTGAGAGCCAGCATTGTCAATTCGAAGACCATTCGGGGAGATAAAACTGAAATGAAAGGAGAGCCGTAAAAGTATGCAGGATTCACAGATATGGTTCCTCCCCAAACAACCAATTTAAGTAAAACTCACGAGGGGTAATGGTTGGAGCCGGGGGGAAAAAGGAGGAAAGGTGGTATAAAAGATCAAGGGGTGGAGGAGAAGCTGGGGGAGAGGGTTCTTCAGTAACTGGAGTGAGATCTGGAGAGAATGAGGAGGATTGATGGGATAGTTTCTTCCGCCGATGCCAACATGCTTGCCGGACCTGTGGTACTGCCTCCTTCTTGATCCCCTGCTTCGGGACGAAGGGTCTGACCCACTTAGATGGTACCCACTTGGGACCCGAGGGAGTGGACACGCAGGCATATCCCCTCCCCCAAGTTACCAGGTCAAAGGGGCCCTCCGTCTGCCAGGTCTCCGGATCTTTTACAAGAACCGGTGGCTGGTTTTAGGCTGCAGCTGCTGGTGACTGCCGAAATGTCGGACTATCGGAGGGTTTTGGCTGTCAAAAGAGCAAATCAAGAAGTTGAGTGTATACAATGCCCTTGATAGCCGGACTTGGGGGGTCTCTGCCTTCATCGTCGGTAGTTGCCGGGATAGGACTTTCTTAAGGCTCTGGTGAGCTCTTTCCACCATGGCTTGGCCTGTCGGGGAATAGGGGATGCCGGTTTTATGCACTATTCCCCATTGCTGCAGAAAGCTTTGCAGCTCCTTGGAAACATACGCAGGGCCGTTGTCTGTTTTTAAGGTCTTAGGGATGCCCAAGACAGCGAATGCCTGGAGCAGATGCCTCTGAACATCCGCTGCCCTTTCACCTGTGTGGGCAGAAGCATAGATCGCCCCGGAGAAAGTATCCACTGAGACGTGGACGTAACACAATCGGCCAAAAAATGGAATGTGCGTTACATCCATCTGCCACAGCTCGCAGCTTGCCAAACCTCGGGGATTAGCCCCCGAGGCTACGGTAGGCATTTGATCTTGCTGGCATTGGGGACATGTGGCCACTATCGCCTTTGCCTGCTCCTGCGTCAGATTGAATTGACGAACCAGGCCAGGGGCATTTTGATGGAACAATTGGTGGCTGATTTTAGCCTGACTGAACACATCTGGGAGGGGGGCCTGCGAAACAGCAGCCACCGCTAAAGAATCGGCGCGACGGTTTCCCTCCGCAATGAACCCAGGTAGATCTGTGTGTGATCTCACATGCATGACATAGAATGAATGCTCGCGGTTAGAGACTAACTCGACGAGCCTATTCAGCAATTCAAATAATCTCTTATTAGTGATCTCTTGAAGAACAGCTGACTCAGCTCGAGACACTACACCTGCGACATACTCAGAATCTGTGACCAAATTGAAAGGTCCAGGGAATTTCTGAAATGCCCTGATGACTGCGTCCAACTCAGCAACTTGTGGAGAGCCCTCTACAACAGCAACATCGGACTCCCACTGCTGAGTCTGAGGATCCTTCCAAGTCATCACTGACCTGTGGGATGCTCCAGACGCGTCAGTAAAAACTGTCACAGCATCCAGTGGCTTCTTGCTCTGAACCTTTTTCAACGAGAATTTAAACCCCGAATTGAATAATTTGTGGGCCGGCTGATTTACTGTGATGCGCCCAGTGTAGCTGTCGAGTGCAAACTGAAGGTATTCATTAGTTTGCAGCAGTTCTTCAAAGATTTTTAGTTTAAATCGGCCCGATTCCAATTTAATTGGGATCTGTATGCATGAGAAATCACAGCCTGCAAGCTCTCTGATCCTCGATCTTGCTTTGAGAATCAGTTCTGCTATCGACTCCTGTGGCCGTGTCATTCTTTTGGACCTATGGTGGCTCAGAAAGACCCACTCTATAATTAAGAGCTTGTCTCCTAATCCTTGGTCCTTCAGACTAACATCCCATTGATGTATTATGCCATGAAGGTGTGGCAATTTTCCCAGTATAATAAATTTGAAAGGCAGGCCCGGATGGTATCGGTGGGCCTGCCTGGCCGAAATATCCTTTTGTATTTTCTCCAGAGCTACCTGTGCCTCTGGGGTAAGAGTCCTAGGAGAACTAAGCTCCTCTCCCCCTTTCAACAAATCGAAAAGAGGGGCTAAATCTTCGGTTGAAATGCCCAACCAGGGTCTCACCCAATTTAAAGATCCACACAGTTGATGGGCATCTGCTAGGGTCTGGACCTTTGTCCGAATTGTCAATTTTTGTGGCACAATTGTCCGCTTTGTAATTTCGAGGCCCAGGTATTTCCAAGGTGGCACCCGCTGAATTTTGTCCTGCTGGAGCTCGAACCCTGCAGCAGCCAACGCATTGGTTGTCAGGTCAAGCGCATGGGCAAGCAGACTGTGGTCGGGCGCACACACAAGGATGTCGTCCATATAATGATGGACAATGACGGCATCCCCGAGGGCTGTACGAATGGGTGACAGCAGCGAAGCGACGTACCACTGGCAGATCACAGGGCTGACCTTGAGGCCCTGCGGAAGCACCCGCCAATGATAGCGCTTGGCTGGGGACTCACAGTTGATGGACGGAACTGTGAATGCAAATCGCGGGGTGTCCTCTGGGTGAAGGGGAATTTGGAAAAAGCAATCTTTTATATCAATTACAGCTAATTCCCAATCTCGGGGGAGCATTGCTGGGGAGGGCATCCCTGGATGAAGGGAACCCATGTCAATTATTAATCTATTAATTCGGCGAAGGTCGGTCAGGAGCCGCCACTTATCCTAATTAGGCTTTTTGATGACAAACACTGGGGAGTTCCAGGGTGACATGGTCTCTTCCAGGTGGCCTTTCAATAACTGCTCCTGAACGAGCTCGTTGAGTGCCTTTAGTTTTTGCTTGTTAAGTGACCACTGCTTGACCTGTACTGGTTTATCTGAAAGCCAATTCAGTTTCCAGGTCCGGCACTCCTCAGTGGCCACCACCCGAAAAACCTGGGGAGCTGTCGGGAGATCGATTTTGGCCCCCCACTGGGCTAAAAGGTCCCTTCCCCAGAGGGGCTCTGTATAATCTAAAACGAACAGGCGTATTGAGGCCAATTGCCCGTCGGGCCCCTTAATTTGCACAATGCTCTTTGATTGGTTTGCCAATTGGAGGCCCCCAACACCAGAAATCGTGCCCGCTGCGCTTTGCAGGCCCCAATGCGACGGCCATTCCCGGGAGGGAATGATTGTCACATCTGCACCCGTGTCCAAAAGACCCCTCACTAATTTCTTGTCCCCGCCCAATGAAAGTTGACATGTCAGGCGGGGCTTCTCCCTCCCTACCAACTGTGTCCAGGCCACGGTCGGAGGCGAGTCCTTCTCCGTCGGGCTCAACCAATGGTCTTTATCTGGCACAGGAATGGCCTGAGCAATGACCTGTCCCTTAGGGAGGAAAAGCGGGGGTCGGACACAATACAGCCCTACCGCAAAGCGGTCCCAGTCGGTAGTTACCAGACCAGGGACTATGTGGATGTCTTGCGGTGTGTGCTTTGTGTCTCCGACGACAGTCCACCTGCATCGTCCCAGTTTCCTCCAGCGACGCGGGTGTTGCAAGTCGACAGACACCAGCTGCAAATTACTGCTAGGGAGGTAAATGCTCCTAGTTAGCTGCAGCCTGTAAGGGGAAACAGAGGACATGGTGTTAAGTACAGGTTTGGGCAGAATATCACAGGTAAAGTGTTTCGAATCCGATAGGTGCGTCAAATCTGGCAAGGTGTGCGGCGGTTCTCCCTCGTTTCTTCTCTCCCTGGATGATGATAAACAGCCCGCCACATTTCTATCCACGCGCAGGGAGGGACTGCGCTCCAATCCTAGTTTTTTTTCTTTTCATTCTCCTCCTTTTCCCGCTTCCGCCTCCATTCCATGTAGTCTTGCCGCATAGGGCACTGTGGCATCCAATGTCCCACTTTACCACAGAGATGACAGGGATGGGTTGCCGATGTTCTCTTGCCCGCCCCAGGTGTTGGAGGGCCGGCAACGGGGGCAGCTTCTCCCTCTATGCAGTCCTGCACGGGGCATTCAGTAAAAGCCACGGAAGCCCTCTTAGACCGTGATGACAGGGAGACCTGACGCACCACGACATCTATCATGGCCTCTACTGTGGGTCTAGGACTACGAGGGAGAGTTTTTATAGCTTTGCGGCACTCAGCATTTGCATTGCTATATGCCATTCTCTGGAGCATCATTTCCCTATCATCATCCCCGAGCGCCTGTGCTTCCACATATCTGTAGAGGCGCTCCATACATTCCATGTATGGTTCATGCTCTCCTTGCAAAACCTCATCATCCTCCCATTGGGAAGTAACTACTTCCAGCTTGAAGAAAGCTCGTTCAGCTGCTCGGGCCGTCTCCATCAGCTGGGAGGGGAATAAAGCTCTGGCTTGTTTTGCTCCTTCTGCCCACTGCCCTTCACCCAAAAGATGATCAAGGGAAATTATCAAACCATCTGCATCATGGGACAGGGCCGGATTACCCCAAAGACTCGGGAGTACCTCCGATATTTCCCTCCCCCATTCCCTCACCCAGACTCTGAATTCCATAGGCCTTATAAGGCTGGAGAAGAGTGCCCTCAGATCTGCCGGAACTAAATCTCCCTGGGAAAGGGTATTATGTAGCAAACCCCGGAAGTATTCTGACCTTCGGGAGTAGTCTTTCTGTGCCTTGCACAGCTCTTTAATTCGTGCCTCCGCTAAGGGCACCCACCGAGCCTGAATTGCTCCCTCTCCCCCCAGGTTATAGGTAACCGGGGCCGCTTCTAGTAAAGGCATTTGCTGTGGCTTGTGGCCAGGCACTGCCCCCCCGCCCTCCGTAGGCACTGCCCCCCCCCCCCCTCCGAAGACACCCCGTGGGAATGGGGGGGGAGGGAGTTGGAACCGAAAGTGGAGGACGTTGAGGCGGGGTTTGGCGATGACGTAAGGGGAGGGAGTGTGCAAGGCCATCCACCCCGCTCCCCCCCCTGTGCAGCGTTCGGAGGCGGAGGGGAAAGCGAAAGTGAAGCGGGGGAGGAGGGAACGGGAGGCTGAACTGGGGGAGAAGTTTGAGGGGGAGCTGAAGGTTGGCGCCAAGAACTGAAGGTCTCTCAGAGTACGGAGGAGCGAGCGGGACGGGGGGAGGATATGAGGGAGGGGGGATTGGGCAAGGGCTGTGTTCAGGGTAAAGGAAAGGGTTGCCGCTTGGGAGAAAAGGGGTAGTAGAAGAAGAAGAAGCTCTGTCGCCATCTTGGACGGTGCTAAAACGAACAGACTTAGGGGTTACAACCGGGGACTTGGGAACTGGGGTAGAGGGTAAGGTTGTAGGAGGAACTTGGCCAGGGCTCCTCGAACGCGGAGGCTGAGCCGGTCGAGAGGGAGCAGGGACAGCATGGAAACCCTGCTTTTTGTTGGCCTTCAAAATCCCTCTAGAGGGCTCATGCCTATGGGGAGAGGGAGAGGGATGGGGGGTAAGGGAAGCCGAATGGGGGGAACGGGGACCAGTAGGGCTTTTCTTCAGTTCCCCGGATGAGGAGAGTGTTGTGAGCACTCTGTTCGCCCAAAATGCCACAGTTGCTAATTTTGTCTCCCCAGAATCAACTGCTTGTTCCAATTTTGCCAAAACGGCAGTCCAAAGGTGTGGCTGTTTTGCAAGTTCTGGGGAAATTTCAGGGAACTTAGAAAAGATCCACTTAGTTAAGAATTTTAATTCTTGCTTGGGGGCCTTCTGGCCACCTCCAAGCAGTAAAGCCTTAATAATATGATAAACCTCCTTCTGGGATTTTCCCAAACTAGCACCCATAGTTGCCTTTATAGTAAAGGAACTGCCAATACTATAAAGGGGGGAAAATTCCTCTGATGGTACAACCCCCCGCCTGGAAACAACAGAAAGCCACTTTCCACCAGCCCCTGCCCCCCCCCCTTTTACTGTCCCCAAGTCTGGGGCTTCAGTAAAAGGAAAAAAAAAATTCAAGGAAAGAGGGTGGGAGGGTGGGTCCCCAAGGCAGGGCATGCACCCCCAGGGAAAATTTAAAAGGGCAAGGGGGAAAGTCGGAAAGGTCCCCAAAGCAGGGCCTGACCTTACCTAATCCGGTGGCAGCAGCAAACGATGAATCAGGAGGGGTATTTTCGTCTCCAGAACCGTCCTCTCTGGGTGCGAGGGTTCCCGATTCCTATCCTACAGGGAGTGCCGCTCCTACAACGGAGCCTGCCCCCCCCGAGGTAGTGCAGCGCCCACTGGAAACTAAAAATTCCACTTCCGAGGGGTCTGTTTTGATTATTGCAGGCCCCAACGTTGGTCCGCCACACTGCGCGGGGGCGTGAACGGCCCTGGAATCCGGCTATCTGGTGAGGGGCGAAGGCCAGGGCCCCTGCGCATCAGAAAACAGCCCCCCTCGGCGTCTTTTGGCCTCGGGCTGAGCTGGGGGATAGCTCGGAGCAGCGCGGTGAGAGACGAATTAGGAGGCGACCACTTGCTGGGGGTAAACTGTCGGTTTATTACAGAAGAACCAACAAGGAGGGGAAACACCCAGCAAATGGCCCCGAACAAGGGGCAGAAGAGGGTTTTAAGGGAAAAGGGGGGAAGAAGGCAGGGAAACCCAGCTATCCAATAGAAATACATATTTGGAGGTACGAAACATAATTGGTATACTAAAGTAACCAACTGTTATAAATCATAGGAGGGGCTCCGGGGCTACAGCCAACCATACCTCCCAGAGAAAAGAAAATTCTCGAAACCTGGGAGGAGAAAAAGAGTGATTGACTGACCCCAAGGAGGAAACAACTTTCACTTTATAAGAGAAACCAAGGGAGGAGCAGTTTCATTTCCATAGCAACATAACTGGCAGGGTAGCAGCAGGAAGTAATACAGAAAATGGGGGGAGCAAACTAACGAACTTAAGAACACACCACAGCACGTGAGGAGCTGCTGCTGGCGCTGGCGGAGCTCAGCCCACTGTGCCGAGCAGCCGTGGCCATGGAGACACAGGCGGGAGCTGTGGCCGAGGCCGGCAGGCGGCCCGGGCCGGCTCGCAGCTGCGAGGCCGCCGGCAGCCTGTGCCCTGCGGCCGGGGCCGTGGCGGGCGATTTGCGGGCAGGGCTTTTCCGAGCCGGCCGCAGTGTGCTGCCTCCCGTGTGGGCCCGGCTGCGGCAGAGGCAGGCGGGAGCGCGGTGGGGCCGGCAGCGGCAGGCAGAGGCCGCAGGGAGCAGCAGCCCGGCCGGGCCCGCTGTGGAGCGGCATGGAGCTGCCGGGCAGCCCTCGGCCGTGTCTGTGCGCACAGGGCAGTAGCAGAGCCCGCAGCAGAGGCAGGAGCCACGGCAGGAGCCGGCCGTAGCGGCAGCTCGCCGTGCCCAGGGCCGCAGCCGCAGCTGCAGCTCTCCCCTGCCGGCCACAGCGGGAGCCGCTCGCCTCCGAGGCTCCGGCGCTTCCCGGAGACGAGGGGCCCGGCCCCCAGCACGCCCTGGAGCCCCGCAGCGAGAGGAGCAGCCGGCGCCGCAAAGGGCAGCGCAGAGGGTGCAGGGTGAGGAGGAGGACATGAGGCTCGCTCTGGGCCGCGCTGCGGCAGCTCTGCCCTCTCGGCCTTCACCTTGAACCCTTTGCTTCTTTTCCATGAGCCCTGATCCCCGTCCTTGGCCAAGGGCCCCTGCAGCCCTTTGCAGGGCTGCAGGAAAAGCTGCCTCAGTCACAGAATCACGGAATCACTGGCCTAGAAGACAGACACTTTAAAAATGATCGAGTCCAACCTATGGCCTAATACCTCAACTAAAGCACGGCACCGAGTGCCCCATCCAGTCATGTTTTAAAGGCTTGCATGGATGGTGAGTCCACCAGCTCCCTGGAGAGGTCTGTCCCAGGAAGAACCAAGATAACACTGGGGCCTTTTACCCCCTGGTGCTTGGAGCTCTAGAAGTTTGTCTTTCTGCTTAGGCAAAGGCCATGGAAGAGGACTGGGAAAAGTAGTCACAAATCAAGTCGCCTACAGAGCTCTAAATTGATGTGCAAGGAATACAGAAAAGATAGAAAAGAAAAAAAGGCAAAACCCAAATGGCATCAGCAAAGTCTTGGGCATGAACACATAGCTGCAAAAAGGGTCTTCTCAGCCCTATTTCTTTGTATTTCTGGGAACCAGAGGAATCCTGCTTGAGCCTCTGGGGAGATGGGTTTGGGAGGTAAAAGTTAATTTCTTTTTTCTCCTTGGGGCAGCTCCTGGTGCTAGCATCAGCTGAGCCTCTCTCCAGACTGATGCCTGTTCTGATTGTTGCAGCAAAACAACTGATGGCAGACAGAAGACACGGACTCTTGCAGAGAAGTGACTTTTTCCAGTGCCAGCTGGGAGTGGGAGTCAGAAGAAAAACTCCCAAAAGCACAACTCCATTGGAAGATTGTCTTCCTTTTCATTCCATAAAGAAGCTCTAGATCCACTTGTGAATTGTCAGTTGTTTGTTAAGGACGGGAAGTTCACTTTCATGATTTTTTTTCATGTGCTTTGGAAGTGGATGAGGCTCTTGTTCATTCACAAACTCCAGACCAAAGTGCCTTTGGAAGATGGCCCACGTGGCAGTTTTCTCCCAGCCATGGTACTTGTGGATATAAGAAAGCAAGGGCAATAGTACTTGCAGCCAAAACCCAGCAAAGCTTGGCTCAGTCAAAACATCTGGAGGAGATAGAGGCCTCTAGCTGTTCCTAGAAATCAGCAGAGTTCCAGACGAATGGTTGTGTAAGCACTAAGTGAAGTCTCTTTGCCTGGATCAGGGCCTTGCTCAGCTGAAGAAGCAGAAAGATCATCAAGGAGCTCCCAAAGGCCCATCACATCCTTTTGATTTTGCTCATCTTGTGTAAGTTTGCAACTAAACATGTGTTTACAGTTGAGCTAATGAGAGAAACACATAAGTAAATAGAGGCTTTATGGTGGGGCCATGACATTCCACAAGAGGAATCACTGGTGTGCATTTCATTGGACCTCTCTAAATCCTATAAAAGTATTGTAGCCCTGATTTAAAATAGGCCGATATGAACCAACTTGGAGAGACAGAGACTAAAATGGCTTATGGGGGTTTTTTTTAAGAGTGAGAAAAACTACCTTAAAGGTGTTGTTTTATGACATTTTAGAATATACTACCTGAAAATTACCAACTGCAATAAATCAAGAGTTTAAAACGGCGTGTTTAGGTATATGAATAATTAAAACCACAAAAATGTGCAGATATGAATGCATGTTTTCATAAAAATCATGAAATTATAGACAATAAAACACATGCCCTGAACTGCAATGCAAAGGCAGGTAGAACTGTACTTGAATTAGCTCTTTTTAGATTTCTGGAGTTGTTCCTTGTGAAGAGGAGCGAGGTTATTGCTGAAGAAAAGTGGCACAAGCAGGACAGGGCAGCGTGCCGTGCTCCGTGCAGAGGCTGCCAGGGGCTGCCCGAAGAGTGCCCTGCTGCAGCCAGAGCCCTCCTGGCCTGGGGCCCGGGAGCAAAGGGCCAGGGCAGCCACCTCCTGCTCTTCCTGGCCCTGCCACCGCTCCCTGCTGCTGCTGCTGCTGCTGCTGCTGCTGCTGCTGCTGCTGCTGCTGCTGAGGGAAAGAGAAGACTCTCCTAAGGCCCCATGAACGAATGCACTTACAGCCCTGGGAATGCCAGTGAAGGAAACCCTGTGTCACATAATGCATGTGTGACCAGAGTCACCAAACACCACCAAAACATGGAATTGTTGCACCTCTCTAGGACAGGCAGAAATTTAAAGAATTAACTGGGGACTTGAGGGCAGAATAGGCCGGAGGAGGAAAACAACTCTGAGGGAAAAAAACCCACCATACCTGGAGGGGAAAACATCTCCAGCTGCTCAGAATTGGTCAAGGGAACATGTCTCTAATCCTCTCCTGAAAGGGATGCTTTTGATGAGCTTTGCACCTCTAATGGCCTTGGACCAGAACCAGGAAGACGCAATTATGTAAATGTTAGATAGATAGATACATATGAGACAGAATATCCATCCTGAACTAGGTAAAGTGTCTAGGAGAAGTGAAGGGTCTGTGGAGCTAAAGCTGAAGGAGAGGCCGCGTTCCAGAGACAGCAAGGAGACAGAGAAAGAAAAACAGAAAAACCACGAGGTCAATCTGCCCCCGACTTAGGAATTCCTTCGATAAAGAAGAATTAGTGCTAAATGTCATGTGGAATGAATATGTATGAACTTAATTTGAAACTGTATGCATATGCATTTGGAAAGGGGGATAAAAAGGGGACTTGGAGTCTCCAGGGGCACGCATGCCCTTTTGGGGAGTCTTGCGTCCGGCGCGCGTCGTAATAAAGCATACCGGGCTTTACAACTTTTACAAGTTGTGAGGTTTCTTCTTTTCTCCGCAAAACATTTTGGCGAGCCAAGGCAGGAGTTCTCTGTCCCCGCGGGGGCAGGGGAGATAGACGGACCTCCAAGGCGCGCCCCAGGATTTTTTCCTGGTGGGGCTCCGCTTGTCTCAACTTGCCACCTGCGAGGACAGACAACGACCCGCTGGCCTGCGGAGGAGAATACGGTATGTATGGGGCCCCAGGGGTGGAAGAACAAGGAAAGAACAAGGGAATTAACGACCCAGAGACGTCTGGGATCAGCCGATAGAGCGGCTGTATTAGAGACGGGGTTCGTTCCATCGTCCTGATAGAGCAGGACTGCCAGTGGCTCCGGGGTAAGCTAGCTGCAGCTGATAGAGCGGCTGTATTAGAGATGGGGTTCGTCGCCTCGTCGTCCTGATAGAGCAGGACTGCCAGCGGCTCCGGGGGTAAGCCGGGTGAACCCGTGTATGCGTGTATTAGAATTCAGATTCTGATAGGGCAGAGCTGAATTCGTGTATGTTTCTTCTGTTTGTGCGTGTGTGAGTGGTGTCCGGACACTGTGTTGCTGTATGGTTAATGTGTGTGGTCAGTGCACTGTGTTTGTGATCGTGCAGGTGATATGTGTATGGTGTATAAAAGAGAGTAAATCTACAGTGCCCTACAGTGCGGGGATGGGTCAGTACTCCCCGTGTTTGAAGCAGCCGAGTGAGGCCAGAGGCGCCGGCTGCAGCAAGCTGCGGGGGCAGGGAGAGAAGTGCCCTGCGGAGAAGCGAGTGGAGGAATGTCAGTGATGGTATTTATCGTGTTTGAATGTAGTGATTTGTGTAGATTTGGTACATTTTAACCGTGAGTATGAGCTCAGAGAGTTCCTTTGCCTTGGATGTTTGGACTTGATCTCTAGACTGTGTGCTGTTATTTTGATTGTGTCCAGGAACAATTGATTTGAGTAAATGCCGAATTATGGTGTGCTGTGTTGTGTTGAGAAAAGTGAGCACTTTGAGAAATATGCCCTTCCCCAGTGATTTTGTGTGGTGATTTTCTTCCGCTGCATTGTGGTAATTTGATTCTCAGACTGTATAGTGGTGTTTGTGGAGATTTTAAGATTTTGTTGCAACAAGAGTAGCATTTTACATAAGAGAGCTATAGTACGGTAATTTATGTTTAACTTCGATAAAGTGAGTTAAAGGAATTCCAAGAATTCTCCCCCTCACAGCAATTCAAGCCTTGGCTCTAGTGAATTTGAGATAAGGCGGAGGGGGGGGTGCGTGTGTCTGTGTCTGCAGGTATATCAGAGTTTTGGCTGTGACTAGCACAGCCCTTTTGCAAAGCAGCAAAACAAGTGTAAGTAGACACAGTGCTTAATTAGATTGTGCAAGAAGAGAACTAGAAAAGACTGATATTTTGTAAAACAGAGTTTATATAGAAGAGATGAATGAGATGAATTAGTTAATGAGACTTATGAGATTTATGAGACTTCGGTTGGTACTGCAGTAAGTCTTTACTGGAAACAATCCGCTGAAAGGATTTAAAGTTCTCTGTAATAAACAGAATAGCCAGCCTTTGCGGGCAATTTTGGGGAGCCTTTGGTACATCAAGAGGCCAGCAGGCTGTGTGAGGTGACAGTGGCTGCGCCCTGGGCACAGGGACAGCTCTGGCTGCCCTGTCTCCCCAGGGAACACGGGAATGGCCTGTGAGCAAAAGCTGGATGTGCAGGTATTATTGCAGTGCGGTGTTTATGAGAAACACTAGTATTGCTGTTTTGCTGTTCCAATAAGTGTCAGGGTACACGCCCCGAGTGTAAATTAAAGGTTTCTGGTCAAGCGGATTCAGAACCTAAGGTCTTAGAGCTTGTGTGTTGAAATCACATCTGATACCTGCCACCTGGAGCTGTGTGTATAGGAGGAAAACTGAAAAACTACTGTGAAGGTCTGTAAAAAAGTTTGAATGGAAGCGAGATAGGGCAAGGAGAAATAAATAATAAGAACTGACCAGAGCAAACAGGTTCCTAAATTAGCCCCTTTTGGGAGGGGCTCATTGGGAGGAGGTTGCCAGTAAGAGCAGCTCAGAAAATAAAAAGATTTATAGTGCTTCATTGCTGTTAGTACTGTTTTATAATAGGAAGATAAATGAGATAGTTTTTGTATGCTGAAATGTCTTTTGTTTTAAGAAATCACCCAGAATGACAAAGAGACTGTGAGATCAGACTGCTCTCTGGTCTTGGCCCCTGAAAAGGAAAACAAGGCAAAGAGAAAGCAAATCAAACATGTTGTTCAGCATGCAGCATAAGATAGCAACGTATGAAATCAGGCAAGGATTATCACGCTGAAATGCGAAGCAATCACAGTTCACAAAATGAGTACATATGATTTGTAAAGGCTTCCTCCCAAGGTAAGGGAGGAGGGGTAAAGGTAACCTTCCCAAAAGGGAAGAATTTTTGTCAGCACAAGGGTCATGTGTTCAGTTTTAAATAAAGCTTTAGTACCTGTGGAGAATGTTTATGTTGTAGTGTGGGGAATGAACAACTGGCCAGTCTGAAAAGGCATACTTTTGCAAACCTTTAAAGTAACATGTGTACTATGTGTACCTAAAAGCTTTTGTACAATTCGCTCAATTTGCTAAATATTCTCAAATGAAAAAGGTTACTCTGGAGGCAAATAATATAAAGATGTTAGGCTTAATATTAACAGACACTGAAATTAAGAAAGACATTAGTAAGGAGATATTAGAATAAGTAAATAAGTGTTTTCAAGGGTATGGGCCTCTGCTGCACCAGGGAGAGTGAAAGATGCTCCCCCATGGGATGCTCCCCCATCAAGCTTAATGAAAGAACACAACCAGTGAGAACTGAGTAGTACCCTCAAAAGGAAGGTAAGGAAGGAATCAGTCCAATAACTGGTAGTACTGGATTAAGGGCTGTCAATAAGATAACACAGAATTTGTACCCTGTGGTAGCAAATCCATAGACCTTACTAACTTGTTTAACACCTGAGCTAACCTGGTTCACTGTTTTAGGCCTAAGAGATGCCTTCTTTTGCCTCTGTATCCATGAAGCCAGCCAGAACATTTTTGCATTCAAACACAAGCTCACACAGTCCATGTGCCTGAAGGCTTCAAAATTCTCCACTCCGATTGGAGAACAGCTTGCAAGGACCCAGAGTCCCAGGAAGCTCCACAAGAGGAAAGGAGGCTGTTGCAGTACATAGATGATCTTCTAGTAGCCACTCGGACGAGGGAAGCAAGAGAAGCCTGGACGGTAAGCCTTTTGAATTTCCTAGGACTCCAAGGATGCAGAGTCTCAAAGAAAAAGGCACAGGTAGTGAAACAGAAGGTAATCTACCTGGAGTAAGAAGTGAGTGCTGAGCAGCAGACTTTAAGGCAAGGAAGCCCTATGCCAAACCCTGAACCCCAGACAACGAAAGAACTCCAAACCTTCTTAGGCATGGCAGTGTAGTGCCAGCTGTGAGTTCATAATTGTGGACTGTTCTCCAGACCCCTCTATGCTCTTATTGCCAATGGGAACTGAGATCTCCAGTGGACAAGAGACACCACACGGGCCTTTCGCCAGCTAGAGAGTCCCCTCATGTCGGCTCCAGCTTTGAAACTTCCAGATGTAAGTAAAGCATTCTTTCTATTTTTCCATGCAAGGAATTGCTCTGAGAATATTGGCTCAAGACTTGGGTCCATACCGGAGGGCAGTTGCTTACTCTCTAAGCAACTAGATGCAACAGCCAAAGGATGGCCAGGTTGCCTCAGAGCTGTAGCAGCAGTTGTGCTGAACATTCAAGAGGCACACAAGTTTATCCTGGGACAAAAATGACTGTGCTAGTGTCCCACACAGTGTCTGTAGTACTGGAAGTAAAGGGTGGCCACTGGCTTTTCACCAGAGAGGTTTCTGAAATACCAGGCCATCATGGTAGAGCAAGATGATGAAGAGATAGTGGTGACTAATATTGTCAACCCAGCTTCTTTTCTCAGTGGAATCAAGGAGAAGCAGTACACCATGATTGCCTAGAGACCACTGAAGCTACCCTACTCCAGCCGCCCAGACTTAAAGGACACTCCTCCGGACGATGCAGAGACCTGGTTCACTGACAAGAAAGCGACATTGCAAAGTTCACAGTGACTACCTGCAGAGAAGTAATAGAGTGTGGACCCTTACCAACAGGTACCTCTGCACAGGATGCTGAGATAAATGCATGGACCCATGCCTTAGAAACAGCAAAAGGCATTCAGAGTTGTGCATGCACATGGAGCCATCTGGAAGGAGAGGGGACTGCTGACCTCACAGGGAAAGAAGAGACAATCCAGCTGCTGGAAGCAGTTCGGCTACCTGAAAAAGCATATTAAGGCACACCAGAGAGTGAGCTTAAAATTGGAGAAAAGAAATGAGCTGGCGGATGGAGAGGCAAAGAAAGCAGCAAAGGGTGAGGTACAGATTTTCCTCGAAGGTAAGCCATAATACAATAATACTAATCAAAAGAGACATACAACTGCAAGGGGTGGGCTACCATTGAAAGAGAGCTAGTAATCCCCTCCCATTTTCGTGGTTACTAGTGAAGGAAGGGCACTAGAAAACACACTAGGGCCTAATTACTTAAAGCCTTTTATAGAGTGTGGCTCCTTTCTCAAAATGACCGAGGCTGCGAGTGATACAGAGTGCACTGGAATGAAGTGTTGACTTTGAAGTAGTAATCCCCACAGGCTTTCTAGAACACACATCTGATTGAAAGGACTGTTGTATCATTGTCAGGAATCTATATGCCACTATCACTCAGGTGAGCTGATAATGTGATCCTTGCCTCCAGACTAACCTCAAAATACCCCCGGGCCAAAACTTGGTCAGACTGGGAGAGGCCATGGGCCTGTATAGCAGTGGCAAATCAACTTTTCAGAACTCCCAAGGAAAGGGGGGTATCAGTATTTACTGGTATTAATAGATACATTTTCAGGGTGGCCAGAAACATTCCCCACCAGAACTGTCAAAGCTCAAGAGGTGACCAGATCATTTTTACAAGAGATAATACCACGCTTCAGAGTTCCAGCCACAATATCCTCAGATAAAGAATCACCTTTCATTTCCAAAATAGTGCAACAGATTAGAAGCCATCTGGGCATAGATTAAGGACTTCACACCCCATACCGCCCCCAATCAAGCGGCCAGGGGGAGAGAATGAATCATTTGATTAAGCAGCAAATCATAAGACTGGGGCAAGAAGCTCTTCTACTAGCACTATTGCAAATTCAAACTAAACCTTTTGAGCTAAAGGAATGCTGAATCCTTTTGGAATGCCTTATAGAAGACCATAGAATACAAGGGGAATGTCCAGAATGTCCACTTACATGGTGGCATTAAGCAAACAGCTCAGAGTAATTGAGAAACTTGTGGCTGGAACTCGGAGCAGGGAGTTGGATAGCCTAGGGTTGATGTATATGTTAAGTCTCTTACAGAGAAGACTTCGGAACCACAGTGAGAGAGACCACTGCAAGTACCTCTCACCACCTTCACTGCAATCAAAATCAAGGAGCAGAATGCCTAGATCCATCACTCTCGGGTGAAGAAGGCCCAGAAGCCCCTTCAGGAGTGACACCAGGAGACAATGAACTGAGACTAAAACTTATTCGGGCAAAATGAGTATATTGCGGTCGAGAGTAGCTCATACTTTAGTGTACAGAATTGTTTTGTATGGAATTATAACTGAAGTTTTAGAACTAGAGAGTACCTCTACCCAAAGCAATGCTGAATGGCCTTGGTCCCTGGCATTTAATCAGTATACTGGATCCATAGGAAAACCTTCTGAGATAAAGAAGGTTTATATTAAACATATCTACTGTAGTAATCCACGAGAATCAAGTATGTGAAGAGTAAGAATAGCAAGAACAGGAGCTGTGAACACTTCAAGGAATCTGAAGCGAAGAAATCAAAGTAAAGTGCTTAGTCATCAAAAGGATGGCTTATGAGAGACCAGATGTAATTAGTGTCTGAACCTCCCCTGGTGTATATGAACACCAGGAAGTCTGTGATAACCTAAGTGAATCAGACAGTTGGTGTAATTTCACCCTGATACAGCCTGTAGGCAATGAATTTAGGCTCTTCTCTCAAGATTTCCCCTCCATTATCTTCTGCCCTGAACACAGTCCACAGCTTGATCTTAGCTAAAGGCAAGGTGGGTGACCAGGAGAGACATTCCTGCTTGCCACACATCTGAGAAATCAGGTGCTTTGGAGGGAGAGAGAGAAGTTAGATTCCCTGAAGTCTCTACATTTCAGAACAAACATCTGTCTCAAGTATGACCTAAACCTCTGTCAGATACACTTGTGAAGTATGTCTGAATTTGTAGTAGGAGCCCAGCACATCCCTCTGGCAGGGAGGGATGATCATGGACAAAAAGCAGTTCCTGTTCCCCATAACAAACATCTAACTGGCATATTAGGGACAAGATTAGGAGTTTTAAATAGAATTGATTCAGAAATACTGATGAATAAACTGGCTGCTGCAGCAGGTAGCCTAACAAAATTGAAGCAGCCTTTATAGTAATCTCTACTGGCATTAGGAACTAGCCAGTGACAGATTTCAAAAGTACTGCCAAAGTAAAGAAGAATGAACAGGCCGGGGACCAAGACCACAAATTGATAGTAGAAGCACTTAGTATAGTTCAAGATAATGTGTCTTTAGCTTTCAGTTGTATACAAGCACAGTTATAGATACAAGCAACAGCAGCTCTGATCATATAGGAAAGAGGTGAAGGTAATTTTCCAGCTGAAATTCAGAAAATTGAATAGGATAATGCAATTGATTTTGAAAGGAAGTTTTAATCCTAGTAGATTATGGTGAATTTCACCTATGATCCTATTTCTAATGTGGCCACTGCCTTTGTGCTTACCATATGTAATGCCACTGTTTATGTTATCCATCCCATCATTGCCCTAAGATTAAACCATGAAGAAACAACACTCTATCCTTCAGAACATAGAGTGTGGGCACAAAAAGATGAATGAAAAGTGGCAGGTAGTAAACTTAGAATCCTGCATTACTAGAGAACAAATGGGATTCATTTGTGAAAGCAATACTGCTAATGCCCAAGATGTGTTTGGACACTGAACAGAGTATTTGTCACTTTGAAATTCATCCAGTCACTGACCAGAAAACTGTGCTCGTATATACTGGAAAAGGGTGTATGTTTGAGAACTGCTTGTGCTGCTGTACAAATTAATAGCAATGATGTTATTCTGTCTAGTAGAAACCATTCTAATCTCTGTATTTGTATTTGTAATTTTGTTAAGATTATTGGGTGTGATTTTTCGTATTTGGTACCAGTAACATCCCACCAGCTGATTACAGCCAATTACACAATGTATCACAGACTACCACCTACCCCTATCGGGGTGAACCTTACATTAGTAAAACAATTAATTAAGCACCAAGACCTATTAGAAGTCTTGAAAGAAATCCGAGAAAGTGGAAAGAAAACCTTAATTACTGTCCAACATGGTACAAAAGAAATAACCAGAGTTCTACAAAGAATAAAATACGGATAATCACTGGTGAGATGTGATCTTTGGGTGATCACCAACTGCAAATGGAACCTTTGATAAGTTGTGCCACCCTATTCTAGTTTTACTAATATTAGTTGAGATAAACTTAAGATTATCTATTACATTGTTAATTTGGAACTGGAGAATGCTACAATGAATAGCTGTACTAACCTCTTTGTCAAATGTACATAGTAAAGCGCTAAAAGACACTTATTGTCGTAGAAATTTTCCTTAAGTAAAAGAATTTACTTATTTCCTAGGAAAGGGGGGAATGAGACAGAATATCCATCCTGAACTAGGTAAAGTGTCTAGGAGAAGTGAAGGGTCTGTGGAGCTAAAGCTGAAGGAGAGGCCGCGTTCCAGAGACAGCAAGGAGACAGAGAAAGAAAAACAGAAAAACCACGAGGTCAATCTGCCCCCGACTTAGGAATTCCTTCGATAAAGAAGAATTAGTGCTAAATGTCATGTGGAATGAATATGTATGAACTTAATTTGAAACTGTATGCATATGCATTTGGAAAGGGGGATAAAAAGGGGACTTGGAGTCTCCAGGGGCACGCATGCCCTTTTGGGGAGTCTTGCGTCCGGCGCGCGTCGTAATAAAGCATACCGGGCTTTACAACTTTTACAAGTTGTGAGGTTTCTTCTTTTCTCCGCAAAACACATAGATAGATAGATCTCATTTCTGAAATCTCTCGTTACTGTCCTGTCTGCTGCTACACACATCAGAACTTGGTAGCCAGTGCCCTGCTCAACTACAATCCTGAGATTGCTCTCCTGTTGCCTCAAAAAAACACACTCTTGGGGTATCTGGAGTGTGTGGGTCCTTATGTAATGCAATCAGACCCAGAGCATTTCTGGGAGCTGCACTCTTTGTGCATCTGTGCTTGGGCAAGTTCTTCTCTTGGACTCGACCACACTGGTGGTGCTGAAGTGGCTGGAATCAGAAATGCAGCCCAGCCCCTCCCAGCTCCTCTAATCTCTGAGCACCAGCTGGAATGCAAGGGCATTGATTTCCTGCTCAATTCCCCAAAAAACCACACACTGATTCCCTGGGCTGCAAAAAGGCACGAGCACTACTAAGCTCAGAGTGATCTCTAAGGCCATACTGCCTGGCCTGGAACCACAACAGCTCCTTCTGCACCAAGGTCCCTGCACAGAATGATGTGTTCTCATGCAAAACTACTGTATTCTCCAGAAGTGACACCTTGGAAATTAAAATTCTAGCAGACCCAGTCCCCGTGCTATAAAAGGGCAGAAAATAATGATGAAAAGAGCCTTAGTTGGGAGAAAAAGTAAATGAATAAGCCTCTTCCTCCAACCAAACAAAAAAAACTCAAGGAAAATAGGGGGTAAAGTCGCTTCCAAAAGTGGCTCAAATATTTGGATGCACTGAGGAGATGCTGAAGGTCCCTCACAAGGCTCCCCTTGTCCAGGCTAAATCTCCCGTCAGCACCTCCTCCCTGGCCTTGTGCTGCACCCCTTGCCCAGCTCCCCTGTCCTTCTGTGCACACGCTGCAGCCCCTCCATGACTTTCTGCTTCCCAGGGCCCACAGCTGCACACAGCACTCCAGCTGTGGCCGCAGCGCTGCCCAGCACAGGCCACGCTCACTGCCCTGCTCCTGCTGCCCCACTGCTGCTGGCACAGCCACCGTGCCCTTGGCCTGCTTGGCCCCCTGGCCCCACGCTGCCTCATCTTCAGCTGCTCACAGCCGCCAGCCCTGCGTCCTTTGGGCCCACGCAGCTCCCCAGCCACAAAGGTGCCCATTGCACTTCAGATCCAGCAGGCAGCATTGCAAGATGGCCTTCCTCTTCCAAGCAACACAAGACAGCAGTCAAGGACTTGCAGCTTCACCCCCAGTCTGTCCTCCAATGCACTTGCCAAAGCTGCAGACTTCAGCGCAAAATGGATCAGCAGAAACTTGCCCCTTTATGCTGTTTGCAGCTTCTCAAAAGCCAAAAGGCAGTTGGATCAACAGTGACTCTACTAGTGAAGAACGACTCAAGAAAACTGCAGAACACTTCGACAAGCCAAAGACACCTTTTCAAAAAGGGAAAAGAAACCAACAACGCTTTTTGACCCTCCAGCACTACCACGTGTGCCCTTGGCCGTAACATTGCAGAAGCCCAGAGATGGAGCTTCCTTGAGCCAACCAGCCACAAGGTGAGCTGGAGCCCCCAGCTCTGCACTGCCCCAACAGGACAGGTCAAAGGCCAATTTATAGCTGTCACTGCCTGCAGGAAATGGCTACGTCCTGCCGGACTCGAGCACTCAGCATCCTTGGCCAGACACAGCAAGTGCTGGCTGCTCAGACACTTGCACCTCTGCCTTGCACTAAAGTCAGCACCCCCCACAACGGGCACTTACTCTCTTGGAATGATGAGCAGGCCATGGTGCAACCATGGCTGGACAAAGGCGGTGGTCATCTTTCTCGTTTTCCTCCTCTCTGCCTTCTTCTGCAATAGTAGAGAGAGCCAGGGGAAAGATGGCTCTTGCCCTTGTCACATGTGGCAAGAGAGAATCATAGGGGACAGGCAGTTTCTTGGTGCTTATAACCCCATTTCTTCTCGCATCTACAGCCATATCTTCTAAGGAGAGTTCATCTACATTGTTAACAATGGCATTCTATGTCACTCCAATCTCTTCCTATGTGCAAAAAGAGTCAAATAGTAGATTGAGAAGGAAACACCATATACAGCAAAAAGCGCAGGAGCAAGATGGTGAATCATTATAGCGTTGCTCTGCAAGTTTGTAGGATGTGCTGCAACACCAGAAGAAACAAGGCTTTTGTAAGTGTGCAAGTACCCACCGAAAAATGCCTCAAGCTCGAGGATGCTCCTGCACTGAGCAAGGCCTAGGGCTGCTCTGACACTCAGGCCTTCCATGCATCAAGGCAACCTTCTGATGTCACTACGACAGGGTGGCAACCATGCCCTGACATCACAAAGGGACAGCTCTGTGTTGGTCTGTGAATTTATGCATAGCAATAACCAGCCTTTCCTACAGCAAACACAAAAGAGCCTGGGAAGTTCTTCTCTGTCACAAAGCAGAAAAAATTCCCCTCATGGGCCAAACCCTGTTTCTCAAGGGATCCAAGAGTAACTCCAAGAGTGCCTCAAGCACCTACCCCAGCTGAGCACTCAGATGGGACAAAAGCAAAGGAAACCAGACCAAGAAAATGGCCAAAAGCATTGCCCACCTGAGAAATGACCCACCCTTTAACATTTTAAAGATTTAGTAAACCCTTAGAAAGGACTGAATAAGGAAAGATTGCAACACTGGGAGTCTCCATGACTAGCAGCCACATGCTCATCTACAAAACGGATGCTCTGCCTTTTATACCCTTAGCCCCTCCCAATGTTTTGTCAGTCAACTCTTTCTCTGCTGTCCATTGGTGGAGATTACTTTCTTGCATCCTGACTGGAGGTCAGGTGTTGTTACACCCTGCCTGCTGGTCACAAGCCAGCCCTCCTCAAATGCCCTGACTGCCAAGGCTATTACAAGGGGGACAGGAAAGAGGACTATGGGAGGACATATTACAATAACAGCACTTTACATTTGAACATAGTATCTATCCACATAATAGCTATCTCTTAAATGTGAGAGCCAGCTATTACATTACTCACCTATAATGCACAGAACCAAGAGAGAAGGCACTGTTGGCATAACAGCTGAAATCCTTCCTAACAAATCTCCCCACATATTTGCACATTTATTGGACATGGCCAGGACTCCTGTGGATGTACATCTCTGCCTTTCTTTCACTTTGGAAGAAGTCAAACTGGCAACTTGTGGGGAAACCAAGGGCTTTGTGGGAGCTGCATTGCTCTGCACACACCCAGGCCACCCGTGGCACAGAGCTTTGGTGACTAAAAGGATAAACTAGCTGGAAAAGGTTTTATTTTGACTTTCTTACCTGCTAACAGAAGCTGCCAAAATGAAAGTTTCCAAGCAGGGCCTGATCCCTGCTGCCAGCTCTGGGTTAGAAAGGAGGCATTACTTTATTTCAGTGCTGGGTGCACAGGGAGTAACTTCCCTAAGCCCTGCACGCCCAGCAATCCCACCTACCAGTTTTTATCCAGGGACCTAAGACCTATTCAATACTTTGCTGAAACTCATAGGCTAAACATTACCTCAAATTTATTGACATATTTCAATCACTTCTCAGAATTTGCTGACATCAGAATAGGAGTGTCCTGTAGGTCCCTGCTGGTCGTTGACACAGGTTCAGGAGGAGATCCATGCACAAAAGAACCTAAGACACAACTGAGCTTGCAAATTTATGCCATTAGTTGCAGTAGCAAATAATACATACCAACCCCTGGATTCCCAAAAAACTGCTGAGCAGGAGAAGGAGATGGAGCGTGGCGCTCGGCAGCAGGGGCAGGTAGCAGGTAGGCAGTGCACTTCCAGGACCTCCCCTGGATCAAAACACTGTGCATCTCATCCTTCTCACCCTTCCAGCTCAGAACCAGGCCTTGTATCTCCTGCTCAGGAGTGGAATTTTCCCAGTTACAGCATTGGCTCACACATGCCTGGCGTGTGAGATGATGGCTCAGGATGACTCCATGACTCTCTGCCACCAAGGGCTCCATTATGCATTGTTCCCCTTTCAGAGCTTGATTGCCCACCGATTGACCAAAACATTGTTTCTCTTTCTAGGGTCAAGGTCCCACCTGTTAAACAAGACATTTTTCTTCACTGTCTTGTCAACCTGCTCAAACATGGATCAAATACGGCAGGGCTTCGGGCACGATTCTGGTTCCTGACACAGTCATTTGGGAAATAGTCCCATTCCTCAAATTCTCCTTTGGTGGTCAAGAGCCTCCTAAAACACTTTCTTCCCTTTGAATGCATTCCAGCTACCTTCTTAGCAGGAGCACTCTCCTTATTCTCAAGGCCAAGATAGCCACTTGCACACAGTAAGCACTGCAGTGGGGGAATACAGGCTTCAGCACTCCTGTTAAAGCTAAAGGAATTCAAAAGACTATGTGTTGGAGATTTTTTCAGAAATGGCTTAGAAGGCAGCTGTGAGGAGTAAAATTCTCACAGCCGGTTTCTGTAAACAGCAGAAGTTCTCAGGTTGTTTTTAATTACAAGTAGAAGTGACAAACATGAAGACCTTGAGAACCTTGCCTATCAGAGTTCTCAGGCAGTTTTCTCATAACAAGTAGATATTCTATCTTTGGCTGTTTTGGGAAAGCAAAAATAATTTTGAGAACCCAAATCTTGGTATTGGAAACATAAGGAGGAGTTGGTGTGTTACCTCTGACCTATTGTGAGCTCGGGTTTGCAATATGCAGGAACTTAATTAACACGGTTATAAAAAGTGATTGATTGAGTGAATAAACGGAGTCGATGCTGATCAACAAGGATGGGTCTTCTCCCTCCATCTTCAATAACTATGCCCTGTTTGTTAGACTTAATGCCTCTCCTTCCTATTCTGAGAATCAAACACAAGTGTTTCATCAATACACCCTGCAGGTGCTTTTGCTGAGTGAAGCCACATTGCTGTGTCAATAAAGCAGCTGGGACTCAGTTTCTTCATGCAGGGAAAGCCAATTCTTTATTCACATAACTCATTTTTATACTGTTTTCACAGACTCGTGTTCAACTTCAACTGGCTGGTAGTTTCCTTGCCACACAATTTATTGCTTAGAAGGTGTATTAGTGTGTACATGTTAAGACTCTCTCTTTTTAAGACACACTCTTACTCGGGTGATTACATTTTTCTTTCATGGATGCTCATGGGACTGATTTATTTTTTATTAGAGATGCAAACAGTTTTCTTAGCACAATAGCTTGTTGTGCTAACTAAACTCATGACTATTCCCATTGGAAGTTAGCTGGCTGCACGTAGAAGACGTAACAGGCTAGCTGGGAATTTACTATAGCAAAGCCTGATTTTACAAGGCCTTTCTTTTCTAATAACCCTACCTGTGTGCAACTCATTATGACTTCCTTTCAGAAGTTAATGAAGAAAACACAAATTGCCTACTGAAACCCTTCTGCCCCCTTCCAAATCAGTTCACCCCTCAAGTACAAGCCTCAGGCACATCCCTGATGTGCCTCTCTCCCAGCAGCTCAGAGTTGCATTGTACAGTGCTTGCTGTGCACCAGAGAGCACAAAGCAGGCTAACCTGGTGGGCCTGAATATTTCTGCCAAACACTCTGCATCTCACACCTTTGCTCTGGCTCAGTGCAGAACTGCAGGATTGCAGGCGCTTCCTCCCAGAGCTGCGTGAGGCGCTGGCTCCTGCAGATGTGCCCTGCCAAGCTGTCCCTGCCTCATGCTGGCCTCGCTTCGCTGGCACAAGTGCCGGGCCTGAAGGAGGCTGCCCCGTGCTCCAGCCTGCCGAGCAGCCCGGCTCCCTGTCCCGGTGCCCAGAGTGCTGCACACACTGCTGGCCTTTGCCAAGAGTTGCGGGGCAGCCGGCAGAAGAGGAGGAATCCTCAGCCAGCCCAGCGGCCCGCGGCTGCCCTTGGCCTTTCCCTGCTCCTGGGCACACTCCAGATGGCCAATGTCTCCAGGCCGGGCTGTGCCCAGCACGGCTGCGCTTCCCCTCGGCAGCAGCCAGCTGCCACCTGGGCTCTGAGAGTGGAGGATTCGCCCGCTCCCAGCAAGAGGCACTCAGGGCCCAGCTGCTGCCTCTTGCAGCTGCAGGGGCCTCCTTCCAGCCTGCCTTTGCCAGGGCTCAGGCTGCTCCGGCCTCTGCCGGGGCTCTGCTGGGGCTCCAGCCCGGGCAAGGCCGGGCCCGCTCTCACCTCACAGGCGCTGACAGCTCTGCACCACAGGAGACCTTCCCGAGCACCCTCTCTGATGTTTCTGCTTTCTCACTTGAGCAAGGCTCTCCTCTAGCCAAAGAGATTATTGCATTTAGGGGTACAAATCCAAGTGGCAGGAACCCCAATGCTCTCCAGTCACAGCTGAAGGCCTGCATCTGCACAAGATGTTTGGGCTGCCTCATTCTTCCTTTGGTTTTGCTTTCAAATGCCATTGCCCTTACTGCCTCAACTAGAAATACTGCAGCTGTGCCATAACCAGCCAGTGGGTCATATTCCAAAGGCAGTGCGGTCTGGAGAGGATGAATGATATGAAGTCCCCTCCTCACTTATGAAACCATACAAAAGAAGCCACATGTGTGACTTAGCACCAATAAAAAACAATTGGTAATTCAGAAGGAAATGTTGAATTTTCTGAAGGGGTCAGAAGGAGGAGAATCTTCCAAGTGAGTTGATGTTTCAGAAACTTTATTAATTACAACTCTAATCTATAATTCTATGCTACAAATCTCTTGAGCAACCCTACTCTACAATCCTACTCTAAATTGGTAACAGAGATAACATCTTGACATGATTGCTATGTTCTCGTCTCCCAGGGTTAGGGTTAGGGTTACGCTTAGGCTTCGACTTAGGCTTATGCATAGGTTTAGGTTTAGGTTTGGGTTTAGGCTTAGGCTTAGGCTTAGGCTTAGGCTTAGGCTTAGGTTTGGGTTTAGGCTTAGGCTTAGGCTTAGGCTTAGGCTTAGGCTTAGGTTTAGGCTTAGGGTTGGGTTTAGGGTAAGGGTTAGAGATAGGGATAGGGTTAGGGTTTGGGTTTGGGTTAGCATTTAAGGTTAGGGTTAGGGTTTAGGATTAGGGCTATTCGTCTTCTTCACAGAGTTGATGAGTTGTGCCAGGATGAATGGTGGCTTGGCTGAAGTTACAAATGGATGCTGTCCACCGGAAAAAAAAATACAACAAAGAACAGTGAACCATTACTTTCCAAGCTCATTGCTTCAGGGACTCAATCAGGATACATCAAGTTCCTGGAAAGACCCAGAAAGAGGAGCAATGCGACCATCTGCTCCCCAGTCATCCCCAGTGTGCAAGACATTGCCATCACAGGCAAACCTGACCCAGAATCCCACTCATCTTTTATTGTGATTTCTTCATCATGCTGGGATTTTTTCCCTGCCAATGCTCTAGAAATGGTGCTTTCTGTCCCTGGGTTTTCTTCCTTTCAGGAAACTCCAATGACTCACTGTGGTGGTTTGACTAGGAAGAAGTGGGAATTCTGGGATGCTGTGGTCAAACCAATGGATGTTCAAGGGTTTGATACTGGCACTTGGTGTAGCCAGTGGGGTTTGGACACACCTCCGAGAATACACAGGGGTTAAAAAGCAAAGTCTGCCCCTGGCAGGCTCTCTTGGAACGTCGCGGCGAAGAGGTCAGATCTCCCCCCCGTCCAGCCGCTGCTGCCGGGCGGGGGAGGGGCAGCCACGTAGTAGGCCCTGGGCCTGGACAGAGATGGGAAGTGAGGAGGCTCTCGAAGATGGAAGAGTAGAAGACCCCAGAGACTCAGCCCTCAGGCAGCCATTCCCCCCAGGAGAGAGAGAGAGAGCCGGCGACACCGAATGTGATAGCAGCCAGCCCAAGAGGAGAAGGGGGGGAGAAGAGTGCCCGGCTGGAGCGGCAGCGTGTGTGAGAGTGCCGCAGCTCCGAGACAGAGACTGAAAGTTTTAACCCCTTTCTTTCATGATTGAAGCCTTGCAAAAATGCTAATCCTCCTCGAAGCTGAATAAGAAGAGAGATAAGAGATGAGATGAGACAAGGACCTGGCCCGAAGAACGTGGAGATGATTGAATGAGGAGAGACGATTTAGAGTGGCCTTTTGGCTAGACTTTTCTTGTAGCCATAGACTCAGTTGTTCCTGTGACACAGAGACTGCACTTAGAGAGAAGCAGTGGCTCAGAACCAAGAAAGTTCATCGTGAAGACCCCCCGGCCCCAGAGAGTTAGAAAAATATGGGGGAGACAGATGTCCCAAAGCAGAGACTGTGCCTTTTTAGAGTGAGACAAAGCATCCTTGAAAAACAACCCTAAAAGCAGCTCTAGTCCATGCGCAGTGGTAAGAGCACTGGGCATAGAAAGAAGATGTCCCAAGCGGCAAAAAGACTTTTTTTCCGAGCGGTGCCGAAGTGACAGAAGAGCACACGAAGTTTCAGTGTGTTTCCAAGAGAAGCCTATAGAACAAGAAAGACTCCTTTCCTCTTCTTGAACTGAAGTTTGAGTATACTAAAGTGTAGTGCCAGGCTAGGCAGTTAGTAATTTGAGAGAATGTATCAGATTGAGAAAGTCAGGTAGTAGAGAAGAAGAAAGTAGTTTTTGTAAAGTTTTCAATTTTTTTTTTCTTTTCCTTATAGTTTTTCCCTATTTCCCTGTAGTTTAAGTAATAAAGTGTTCTTTATGTTTAAGCTAGAGCCTGTTTTGCTTATTCCTAGTCACATCTCACAGCAGACACCAGAGTGAAAGCATTTTCATAGAGAACACTAGCTCTGTGCCAAGCTCAAACCATGACACTCACACAGGCCCCTGCCTTTGAAAGATGGGTACTGTGCTAATTCCCACAGGGACAGAAAGCAGTGTCTGCCTTTCCATGCCCTGCCCCTTGTGTGCTGGATGGCACCTTCCTTCCCAGCAGGGCCAGCCCAGTGCCACTGGGCCCTGCAGTTCCCTCTCTGCCACACAGCCTGGCAGTAACCCTGGCGCAGTTCCCGTCTGCTTGAGCGTGCCAGGCAGCAGATGGGGCTGGGACAAGTCCCTCCCAGCTGTCCCTGTTTGCGTGGCAGAAACCTCTAAGGGTGGGCTGGGGGGCACAAACCAGGGCCCCTCAGAGTGAGCCCCCCATAGCCCCTCCTGCCCACAGCCAAATCTCTGACCCCTAGGCTGGGACTGGCTTCCTTGGGTTCCTCCACCACCATTTAATGTCCCTGTACCCCGCATTGCTCTACTTCAATTCTTTTGCCTTTAGATAAAACTGAACACTCCACCAAATCACAAAAGAGGGCAACAGAAATAGTCAGAGGACAGAGCACCTCTCCTGTCAGGAAATGCAGAGGGAAGTGGAGTTATTCAGTTTTGTGAAGAACAGGCCCCAGGGAGACTTTATTGCCACTTTCCAAGACTTCAGAGTGGCTTTGAAGAAAGTGGGGGACATCTTTTTTAACAGGGCCAGTTGCAATAGGATATGGACAAATATTTTTAAACACCAAAGGCATCTAATCAGAGGTCTAAGGAAGAACTTGTTTACTCGGAGCATGGTGCTACCCTGGCACAGCTTGCCCCAAGAGTTTGTAGGAGCCCCATCCCTGCAACCATTCCAGCTTTGGTGGCAAAGGGCTCCGAGCAACCTGATCTGTTTTAAGATGTCCCTGCTCATTGCAGGACACTTGCACCAGAGGACATTTACAGGGCCCTGCCAGCCCAGCCCAGTCTAGGATTCCTCACCATTTTCATTTGAAGAGCAGCAAGAGTGGAGGTGAGGAGGAAGGGGGCTCATCTGATGCCTTGGACTTGAGTGGAGGAGGAGCCCATCCCTCAGAGCCTGTTTCACCTGCAGCCCCTTCCCATTTTACCTGCAGGAGCTCCTTGGCAGACCAGCGCCGCTCCTCGTCTGTCTGCAGGCAGCAGCTCAGGAAGTCACGCAGCAAAGCCGAGAGGAGCTTGGGCTGCCGCAGCTGTGGAGTCCCTACTGTGGCTATCAGGTGTGTAGCCTGGAGAAAAAGGAGACACCAGGCTCCACCTCCTGCTTTCATATCTCTAAGGCTCTCCCAGATCCCTGTGTTTAACCTCTGTTCTTCAGTGGCAGTTTCTGCCCTGGCAGAGACCCAGAGATGACTTTCCTTTACCAACCAAAAACCCAAACCCCAATGCAGCCACAGCTTTTCCACCATCCCACAGATCTTGCCTTGGCAGCTGATTTCATTGCCTGACGTAGTTAGTCGGAACTACATCAGCAAAAGGACATTTGCATCTCTGAGGATTCATGCCAGCTTGAGAGGCTTTTTGGAAGAGGGACTTTGCTATACTAATTTCAAGGGTTAGTACATGAAAGGCATCTCTGCAGTGCTTGTTGGTCCTTTAAGCGCATGTGCCCTAGAACAAAACTCATCAAGCTTTTTGTGCTGTTCTTGAAAACAATGGTAATTGGAAGAAAAGAAAGGAAATCCATCAGTTAATACCCAGGTAGGGAAACAAGCATTTACAATCTCCTTTCAACACAGACACATTAAGATGCCTGCACAAATGTATTGGGATGAAAATGCCTGCTTGGGTACACAGAAGCCACCTGCAGCTCTGTCTCTCAGCAGTCTGAAAATTTCAGCTTCCCATTTTTGCAGCAAAAGAAAAATTGTCTAGGCCAGAAGAAGGAGAGGTTCCATCCCTATGGTCACCCTCCAGTCATTTGGCTACTCAAGACAATGCATAAATGGTAGGCTCATCCCAGAAAGCGCCAGGAAACAAACAGGAGGTTTTGGCAGGCTCTCCGCATCACCAGGCTCTGGCTTGGTGACGTGCAGAATGTTGCTTGGGCTAGGAGAGAAACAGGGTCTCTGAGTGTCCTGGGGTGACGTTATGATGCTTGTATATCCCCATTCATCTGTTCTGTGCCTTTAAGACCAGCTCTGAAGAGTGGAAGTTTTGTTTGGGTTTCTCTTATCAGGCACACAGAGGAAAGTGGTACATAAGGCTGTTTTTTTTCTTCCAGCTTCAGCTTGCTGCTTTTGCTTGCTCTCTTTTTCTGCTCTTGCTTCTGCTCTGTTTTCTGCCTCTGCTTTTTAGCTAGTTCTAGCTAAACAGTCCACATTGCTGCCTGGACTGTTTCTCCTCTCCTGTTTCTGTGACCATCTCGAACCTGCTCCGGACTGGGACCCGGGAACACCGAAGGTTTGGCTGCAGCAGCTGCTCAGCGCCAGAGGGACTGAGAACAGAGCAACCACCCCCCGAAAGAGACTTTCTGATTTTGTCATCTTTCTCAGAGCGGTGTCATCGGGTATTGCTCATTTTGTGTGCTGGGGGGTGCGGGGACAGTCAAATAAACAGGTTCTTTCCACCTCTCTCTGAGGAATTTTTTCCCGAACCAGTTGGGGGGAGGGGCCGTGTGGGTTTCGCTTTCTGGAGGGGCCCTCCTTTGCAGATTCTTCAACAAATTTGCCCTAAACTTGTACACTGAGTGTTTCAGCAGCACTGCACAAGAAGCAGAAGACACTCTGTGCATTACACCCTCATGCCCATGTTTACCAGTGAGAAGAAACTGCACACAGGGTTAGGTTCCTCTCTAAAGACCACGGTTTTAGAAACTTTGTTGGGTTTGGGTTTCCTTCCTTCATTTCTGGAAAGATAACAACACTTTTAAGATGCTTTTTTCCTGTTATTAAGGCCATCTACACAGACAAAAGAACTGGAACCACTAACCCAAAGGAAAGTGTTGCCTGAGAACACTTTGTTTGTTTGGAGTTTGTTTGCATGTGGTAAGGTTTGAATTCTCCCACTGATGCAACCAAAAGTACAGCAGATGCTGATGTGTTGCAGGGACATTTGTAGCAGGGGACCTTGGTGGAAGTAGTTCCAGCAGATGGCAATGGGATTTTGTCCAATGGCATACAGGACATGGGACAGGTGAGAAAGACAGTGGGATCAGTGAGTATTTGCTCCTTACCGTGCCAGAACTTTCGCTCAAGTAAGGAGGTTCTTGTTCTATCATTTCAATGCCCACAATTCCAAAAGACCATATGTCCACTTTGGGGTCATATGGTTGACCTGTCACCACTTCAGGCGCCATCCACCAAGGAGTTCCGACTACCAAGCATGGTCTGCTCTGCTCAGGGGTGAGCTGAGTAGCGAGGCCAAAATCAGCTGAGGAGAAAACAAAATAGTGGTTTTATCTGAATTCTGTGCAATTAGGAAAGCAAGCAAAAGAATTCCCCAGTAGAAGTTTGAAAACGTGCTGTTGAATCTCCTGGCATTGGTGACTTTAAAAATCCCCCCATTTTTTACACTGCCTCCAGCAGTGGCTTTTGTTCTTTGGAAACTTTAGACTTGTAACTCCCTCCCTCTGGAAGGGACACACACAGAGCAAGGCCACTCTTGACTGCTTGTGGCTCTTTCTACCTCTGTGCACGTTGCAACTGTGCCCTCAGCTCGCAGCAGGGGTCCCTGGACTGCCACCAGCACCATTTTTGGGGAGCTGGCAGTCACTCCAAGCAGCCCCACACCCACATCCCTGGAATGCTGCACCTGACCAAGAATATACTGACCCAGCTTGACAGAGCCGTCAGTTTTGAGAAGGATGTTGTCACTCTTCACGTCTCGATGGATCACATAATTGGAATGAAGAAAATCCAGTCCTTGCAGGCACTGAGGGAGAAAACAGAAAGAGGAGGGCAAAAATGAGTGATGTGATTTCATCACACAAGAAAGGAAACAAAGAATCTAAAAGATTCCCTCTCCAGGGGAATGGGGAGTAATGGCAGAACAGTAATGGCCACTGGGAGGAAGAGCTTGCTGCTCCAACACTTGCAGAGCAGGACCTTTCTGAGGAAAGGCATGTCAGCTTTTGAAAGAGCAACAGCACCTGCTGTTGTAGGCTGTCCCCTGCCAACCAGCCAGGATGACTCCCGCTGCAGTGCATGTGCTCAGAAGCAAAGAGCATTCTGGCTGAACTCCTGTCCTTTTTAGCTGAGGACTGAGAGAAACGAGTTTCTCTCTTTTTTCTTTGCTGTTTGTTTCAAATCCTGCCACCAGCACCTTTGCTTTAAAGGCAAGGAATGCAGTGAAGACAGACTCCAGGCAAACGTTTAGAGAGGCAAGGTGGAGAACAGCAAACACAAATACAAGAGACAGAGCAAGAATACAACAGCAGGAGATAAGAGTACTGGCACTGAGTACAGGGAGTGCAGGGGCACTGGCAGGCCATTCACTTGAGATGCTTTTACTTGCCCATAGAATAGCAGCAACACAGAAAAAAAGCTGGGCACAGGAAACCTCTCCTGTTCTGAGCCCCTGTTTCCCAGACAATGCTGCCCAAGCCCTTGGAAGCACAGCTGGGATTGCTGACCTCCCGACTGATGGCTGCCATCTCATCTTCAGACAGGCAGGTCTGGCTGATGATATCGGTCAGGACACCTCCATCCATGTACTCTACAACCAGCAAGAGTTCCTCGCCCAGAAGGTAGCTGAAAGAAGGAAACAAGGGGGTAGAGTTGAACATGCATGGCTATGTTGATTTTTTGCTTCCAGGTTTCTTATTTCCAGATGCCTTTGTGACAAGGACAGAATCAAAGGAATAGATATTCCCTCTTGGAGGTGCATTGTTTGCAATCTGTGCAGTCTCAAAGAGAAAGACTCATCTGTGAAAAAGGAGATGTCTTAGATAGGCAGCAAATGAAAAGTGCAGTTTAGAAACAGCCCAGATGAAAAACATTTCAGGCATGGTGTTTCTGGAAATAAGCACCTAATCTTCCTGGCATGCATAGCAATGGCAGGGAGGGACAACAATCCAAGGGAAATCCACTTTAGGATGGTTCATCTGCACTTAAGAAACTTTAAAAAATCAATCCCAAATAAATGTGGAGGTAGTGAACTTTGAGGCTATTGACTTAGGAAGATACAGCTGATCCAGGTATTGAATAATTTTGGAGTAAATATCAAACTAGGTGTGCCAGGGAAGACTCATGCAGACAAAATGCACTCTCTTCTCATCCATTGGTGATGAGTAGAGAAATATGATTAAATAAAAATTAACAGCTTTGCTTGGTGCCACTGACCAAAGTGGGTTTTTAACCTCTCATGTTTGCTTTATGTAAACACACATCCATGGGATAAGACCATGACCTCTCACCTGTCCAAATAATTCACAACATTGGGACTCCTATATCTCTTCATGATCATTATTTCATTAAAGGTTAGCTCCTTCCTCCTCACTCCTTGAAGATTGATTTTTTTTATTGCCACCTAAAATGACATTGAAAATCAGTAACTTGGGAGGTTGGTGGCATGAGACCACAAGGCACGTGGAGTGAGTGATTTTGCAATGATGCAGATGAGCTGTGCCAAACTGCCTTGTGATTAGGCACTGCAGTAATTAGGAACTGACATTCCAACAGCCCATTTCTCTGCACCCTTGGGTACCAGTTACAGGACACGTGGGGGCACTGACATTTTGCCTTGACCACTTGGTAACAGCAGTGTCTGAGTTATCACCCAGAAACCTCTGTCCACACTCTCTGCTGCTTTGTTTGGGACTCAGAAGAAGGAATCCATGCCTTAATACTCTGTGGATACATCTTGGGCTATGGGCAGGGCTTAGGGCTTTCAGGGCCGCCTTGCAGATCTCTCCCTATGTGCAGTTCCCAAGTGCAGCACTGCAGGTGGCTAAGGAACTACCAGTAACTTTCAGATGGATTTGCTGGCAGCCAGAAATGAGAATCCAGGACTCTGAAGCTGTAGCCCCAAAGAGCAGTGAGGTGCTTGCAGGCACCACCTTTGTTTTAGCAATGGAGAGCGAGCGAGCGCGTCCTTCTCTGAAAGGAACCGCTGCCCTCCGTGCCTTCCTTCCGGCAGCTGAGGAGGACAAAGTCCCAAATGTGTTTTGTGGGCTGGCACCAGTCTGTGCTTCTTGTGCCTTTTCAGCACAGCTCTGCCCAAAGCTCCAGCCACAGCTCACACCAGAGGGGAAAGCCCTCGAGTGCAGCAGAGTCTGCAGGGGCTGTTGACGTTTACCTCTCCTCCTGTGGCAGTGTCGAGTGCTCTATAAACATCTCCATAACCCCTAGAAACAAAGCAGAAACAGAGAAAGGAGAAGCTGTTTAGATCTTGCAGTGAAAGCCAGCCCACACAGGAGATCTCTGCTGGAAGTGTCAAAACCTGCGGGATGCAGGAGGGCTCTGCCAGAAGGCAGATGATGCATTTTTCTCTCAAGTGCATGGGCACTGAGCCTGTTCCTGAAGCACTGGGGTTCAATTTCTAAAGGGAGGTTAGTCTTTCCTCTTGGGTTTCACTGTCTGAACGGTGTGGTTCCTATCCTGACCACAGAGTGTTTCTTTCTTCAAACCAGGGGAAAGAATTGTTCCTGGGAACTGTTATCTCACAACTTTGATAGGGCGTAGGTTGCTCTTTCAGGCAAGCAAGTTCCTTCTCTTTTCATTAGTGTGCCAGTATGATTTTGAGACATACAAAAAATGCTAAAGAAATTAACACAGAGCTGTCCCACACTTGAGAGACAAGGAGATCTTCCAGGTCCTGTTCCTTGATGTAGGCAAGACCTCGGTAGCAAGGCATTTCTGACAATGCCTTCTGAGCCCACTCACAAATTCTGAGCAGCATTGAGAGATGGGACAATCTATCCCCAGTGTGTGATCATCTTTGCAGCTGGCCTGACTTCACGCTGGATAGACATTCCACCCCAAAAACACCTGGCCCATGGTTGTGCAGGAGTAACTGCTGTTGGACTCACCCGCTGCCAAGATATTTCAGATGGATGTACTTCATCAGGGGATTTTCAGTGGAGTTCACCATTCTCCCTGAGGGAAACAAAATGCAAGATGCTGACTTTAAAGCAGAGATCCCAGCTTCCAGGAGATACAAAAGGCAGCCCCAGCACCTGGAGCTCTGAGCCCTTTGTGGTCAGCTGGGTAACAACGACCACAACCAGGCAGACAGCTCTGCAGCACAGGTGGCCAGCACAGAGACTGATTTGTACAGTCTTTTGAAGAGTCCTCTTGACAGGAAACAAAGCACAGGGACGTGCAATCCCAGGAGAGGAAGACATCTTCCCCACCTTTCAGCAATTTGCAAAAGGAATGCCTTCCCATTTGTACACCAGAGCAGCTCAAGCTGTAACTGATCCCAAAGGGGCTTTCAGCATCAGGACCCTGACCTGTTTATGAGCAGGCTGAGCTCAAAGATGCCCCTCTCCCAGCTAAGGAAGGCTCCAGCCTCTGCAGTCCCTCCAGCCCTCAGAGACAGGGCAGCTAGCACAACAAGGCTGGAAAAGCCCAAGCATGAGCACTGACAGGCACTGATGGGAAGAAGCCAGAGTGAGCCTGAGCCCCGGACAAGCTGTTGCCCCCATTCAGGACACAACAGGATGGGCTTTGAGATCTGCCACACCGAGGGGTGGATCAGTGCCCTTTTTGTCCCAACAGGTGATGGCAGACACAGAATCCACTGGGCTCTGGTCTCAGCCCCACCAGGTCTTATCTGAGAGCACAGCACTGGCAGCTCCTACGGGCAAGAAGCAGATTCATTGGGTTGTGATGCAGAATCACAAAGGGCTTGATGTGTTTTCCTAGAGACTGATCTGAGCAGGGCTTGGGCCAATGGGTAGGATTCTAACAGTCATGGGAAAGAGTGGGAATCAGGTATGGAAAAGTGCCATGGATCCGAGGGATATACCATGGCTGGGCAGGAGGCTCTCTCCTGAGAAATGCCTGCAGTACAGTTTTATCTGATCACGCCACTTGGATGTGTCTCCTGGGCACATCTTGATAAGCATAAAACTAGAAGATTAAATGAAGTTTGTTATCAAAGTCTCTGGTTTTTCTTTGGGGGCACATGGAAAACACCTTGTGCTCCCTATTTGTCCTGTAACCTGATGTTCTTTCAAAGTAGTTCTTATTGACAAAAAGATAGCATTCTCTTATTGACAAAAATATAGCATTCTCATGAAAATAAACTGCAGATGTAGTAGTGGTAACAGTAACAGTCATAAAAAGTGACATCAGTAAGACGTGGTGTAGAAGGGCTCCTTCAGGATGGAGAAAAACACAACAAAAAACCCCCACCAAAAATGAACAACACAAAAGCAATGCCACCCCCCCCCAAAAAAAAAAAAACAAACAACCCAACCCAAAAGACAAAACTCCAAAGCCAGTCCATTTCTGTGAAGTTTTTTTGCTCTAATGACTGGTTGGAAGTCAGGCATCTAAGGAGAATTTAGGAAGCTAAAAATTCTGTTCAGTTTGGCCACTAGCACACAGGACTTGCCTAGATCATTTGCTAGGTCACAGCCTTCTGCAGATCCAAGAACAATCCCTGCTTCAGCCTTTAGCAGAGAGGGAAGCTCAGGCAAACCCAAGCCAGTCCCAGGTGCCCTCAGAGGCAGCAGGAACACCCAGAGCGCTCTCGCTGCCTCGGAGCACAGCACTGCCTCTGGGGAGTCCTAAATGGCCCTGTGACACCAAGCTCAGGAGGAGCCTTTGGTACAGCTCTGCTGACACCTGCCCACAACACACTGTCCCTCAGATAAGAAACACCCCAGACATACCCAGCAGCTCCAGGTACTCGTCCTCAGTCTCCTGTTCCCAGGATCTGCCCGAGCCTGAGTTCCCAGGTTTCACAGAAGGGCTTCCTCGAGGTGATGCTGCTGCGGCAGCAGGTTCAGAGCCCATGATGTGCTGGACCTGGAGCATTTCTGGTGGGCACTGCTCCTGTGCCTCACTCCTAACTTGGGCTCTTTCATTGCCAGACATTGGCTGGAAGTCTTCGCAGGCTGCCCGGTGAGATGTCAACACTTGCACCTCAAGTCAAACAGAACAAAGCAGTCACACACTACAGCTTGTCCCTGTCAGCCAGGAGTCATCGACTGTGAGGAAAGGCAAAGAACAGATTGACAGGGGATACAACAGCTTGTTTCAATCCTCCATCTGGGTCACCAAGTTCCACTGTAAAAACCCCTCAAGAAAAAAGGAGAGCAGGAACAGGCCAGCAGGAATCAATTTGGATGACTGCTGGCCAAAAGGCCAAAGGACAAGTTTCACTGTCCAGGGCAGCAGTTGAGATTCAGCAGACCAGGAAATGCCCTTCAGAGTGACTGTGATACACACACTACAGCAGCATAGCACTCCATGGCATCACCCCACTCCCTGCTGCTCTGCACTGGAAAGGCAAGAAGGGCAGAAACCACCAGACTGGTGACTGCAGTGGCTGCATCCCTCTTTCACTCACTTGGTTTTGCAGAGACTGACGGAAGCGATTAAGTTTCTCTCTGAAGATTTTCATTTCTTCCTCCAGCTGCTTATGCCTTGCCTTGATCATACTGTGAGCTGCCTGAAGCTCTGCATCCAGCTGTTCCTTCATGTTCTCTAATAAACAAAAGAGAGGACATTTCATGAGTGGAGTGGCTGCCACTCTTTCATTCACCTGGTTTTGTTGATCACCCCTCTGCTGATGGAGATTCTCCTCTTGAATTCTTCCCATGTCTTCCTTGTTCTTTCTCTTCACTGCCATGATGTCACTCTGAGCTTTGGGCAGCTCTGCTTGTGGCTCTGCCTTGATGTTCTGTACACACAAAAGGAGAGTAAGTGACTGGGAGCTGCCATCAGGCTCAGCTTTTTTCCTCTTGCAGCCTCCAAATCACATTTATTCAGCCACTTCTTTCTGCTTCCCTCCCCACATCAGCCTCCATTGCAAACCTCCTGTCCCAGGGCTGATCTCTGCAGATTGCAAGGCTCTGTTCTTTCAGTGCCTGTGGGACTCCTGGCCTCCTCTGTCCCAAGAGCTCCGGTTTATGTCCCTCTTCCTGCCCTTCCCTCTGTGCCCTGGCCAGTCAGGCTTACCTGGCCATTCTCCTGTGGCTCTTCCACCTGCTGCCTGAGCTGCTCTTCCTGCTCTTGGGCAGGGAACAGCTCTCCCTGAGTCTGGCATGGCAGCTCAGATGAGGCAGTGTGCTCCTGCTCTTTCTCTAGAAGCACCTGCACAGAAAGCAAGAGAAGATGGGTTTTAACTTCCCACATGCCCTTTGTGGGCCAAGACTCAAAGGCTGCTGGGCTCACTCATTCCCAAAGCACTGTGCTGCTGCTCTGCTGGGTCGTTCTCTGCCCGAGGGGAGGCACAGATTTCAAAGTGACCCTGGTCCTACAATCAGGGGCCATCTGGGACTGAAGCTCCAACAGCCTCTCAGGCAGCTAACAGGGAAGGGGTGGCATTTCTCAAGGGTTTGGTGAGAGCCTCCCTCTGCTTCTGCCATGTCCTGTTTGTCTTTCAGCAGTGACTGACACCCCGCCCTGTCCCACAGCTCCATCCTGGCTCTGCAGGGGCTTCCTGGGTGAGCTCACTCCTTGTGAGACACACTTCTGGAGTTCACCTTCTCTTCAGGCCTGCACCAGCATTCATCCTTCCTGACATCCACACTCTTGTTAGAAAACCGGGTCATTCAGGAGATGAGGATGCATGCAGAGATCTCTGATGGAAGTCAGAGAACATCTGTGGCCACCTCAGTATATGGAGGAGGACCAAGGTGTTTCTTCTCCCTCTTTTGTCAACTGAGAATTCTGACCAGCAGTAACAGAGTTTCTCATAAGGCCCCATTAACGAATGCACTTATACAGCCCTGGGGATGCCAGTGAAGGAAACCCTGTGTCATGTAATGCATGTATGAGCAAAGTCACAAGACCCCAGATACAGCATGGGATAGTTCCACTCCCTCAGGACATGCAAAAATTTAAAGGATAAAAAGAAGGCTTCAGGGCACAAGAGGCTGGAGTAGGAAAACATGAGGGGAAAAAACAACCATCTCTGGATGGGGAAACATCTCTGCCTGCTCAGGATCAGTCAATGGAACTTGTCTCTACTCCTCTCCTGAAGGGATGCCTTTAGGTGAGCTTTGCATCTTCCACTGCTTTGGAGCAGAGCCAGGAAGATTCAAATAGACAGAGAGATAGACAGATCTCATTTTATAATCTCTTTTTACTGTGCTGTGGTATTTACATTCTTTGAACACAGAGAGATATAGTTCTCTCTCCTAGGTTTTTTGAAAGGGAAGATAGTGAGAAACTTAGAGAAGAAGAGAAAACCATTATTATCTCTACTGGCTGTTCTTGTTGTTTAGTACATGTAGAATGTGTTCTAGTGATTGTTTACTGAAAGTGATTTGTTAATTGGATTTTAGTGGTAGTTGTTTAGCTTGATTAGCTAATTAGATAAAAGCTGTGTCATGATTGTCTGGAGACAGTCATGAGTTTTTCTTTAGTAGCTTTTTAGTATACTATCTCTTTAGTATAGTTTTAATATACTACTAGTGAATTGTAACATAGCTTAAGAAAGCATTTGTTTAACCTTCTAAATCATAGAGTCAAAGCACATTATTCCCCACATGGGGGTCACCCTGAATCAATAGTGTCCTTTCTGTCACTACACACATCAGCACTCGGTAGCAGTGCCCCGATCAGCAGCCATCCTGAACTTGCTCTCCTGTTGCTTCAGTAACCCACACTCTTGGGGAATCTGGAGTTTGTGGGTCCTTATGGAATGCAATCAGACCCAGAGCAATGCACTGGGAACTGCACTCTTTGTGCATCTGTGCTCGGGCAAGTTCTTCTCTTGGACTCGACCACACTGATGGTGCTGAAGTGGCTGGAATCAGAAATGCAGCCCAGCCCCTCCCAGCTCCTGTGATATCTGAGCACCAGCTGGAATGCAAGGGCATTGATTTCCTGCTCAATTCCCAAACACAACACACACTGATTCCCTGGGCTGCCAAAAGACACGGGAGTAATTAACCTGAAAGTGATGTGTTTCTGCCAGTGCTGGAAAAGGGCAGGAAAGACTGAGAAAAAAGCTCCCTTGCTCCCTGGAGAAGGAGAAATTACACAAGGCTTCTCCTTCTAGCAAACAAACAAACAAATAAAAAAACAAAATATGAAAGTGTTACCTACTCCAGTGTCTAAAGCACTTGGATGCAGTGAAGGGATGTTTGGTAGGGAAACAGCCCCTGTGCTGAGCATTGGCTCTATGGATCTATGGCAGGGATCTATGGAAGTCTGCCTGAAGGTCCCTCAAGAGCCCCCACTGTCCAGGCTAAAGTTCCCTCAGCCCCTCCTCCCTGGCCTTGTGCTGCACCCCTTGTCCAGCTCCCCTGTCCTTCTGTGCACACACTGCAGCCCCTCCATGACTTTCTGCTTCCCAGGGTCCACAGCTGCACACAGCACTCCTGCTGTGGCCGCAGCGCTGCCCAGCACAGGCCACGCTCACTGCCCTGCTCCTGCTGCCCCACTGCTGCTGGCACAGCCACCGTGCCCTTGGCCTGCTTGGCCCCCTGGCCCCACGCTGCCTCATCTGCAGCTGCTCACGGCCGCCAGCCCTGCGTCCTTTGGGCCCACGCAGCTTCCCAGACACAAAGGTGCCCATTGCACTTCAGATCCAGCAGGCACCATTGCAAGGTGTACATCCTGGGTTTAGCATTACAGGACAGCAGTCAAGGACTTGCAGCTTTGCTCCCACTCTAGGCTCCAATGCAGTTTTCAAAGCAAGCTACACAATAGAAGGTATCAACAGACACATGCAGTGTCTGGTTTTTGCCTCAGAAGAAAGATTCAGAACTAATCCCTTTGTTTCTTTTGCCACACTAGACAAGAATGGTCCCCCACAGCTTCATGGACAACACAGTCATCTCCTTGCAGCTTATCAAAGACCAAGAAACAGGCAGACTCAGAGCGCCTATCTGCTCTGCTACCGGCTGCTCTGCCTGAAGGGGCAAAAGAGCAACCTGGCAACAAAGGCAGCAAAATCCCTGACTTCAAGCAGCAACTCTACATCTCCAGTGTGTCTCTGAAATACTCCCAAGTAAGCACATCCAAGAAGTTTGTGGGAACAAAGCACCACCAAGAGCTTTTGTGGTCAGATCAACATTTTTTGTGCCTGCAGCAACTTGGCCAGTCTGTGCAGGGGGACAGGTCTGTCCACGCCACAGTGTCCCCTGTGTATCCAACAAGGCTGAGCACAGTGTCTTTGACATGCTCCCTGCTCTGGGATCAGGGAGCCTTTGCGCTTCAGGCTGGCCCCTATCAAAATGTCAGGAAGCTGGTCCCTAAACGTGACAGACCAAAGCCCATTGTCCAGCTGTCACAGGCTGGGGGCAATCACCAGGCCCTGGCAGGACTCCAGCACTCAGCATCCTCAGCCAGCAACAGCAAGTGCTGGCTGGTCAGAAACTTGCAGCTCTGCCCTGCACTAAAGACAGCAGCACACACAGCTGGCACTTACTGGCTCAGAATGTTCAGGCTGTGGTGTGAGCACTGATGGAGGCTGGCACTCATCCACCTCATCTGCCTCCTCTTCGGCCTCCTCTCCATGAGCAGAGGGAGCCAGAGGAGAGACTGCTGTTGGTTCTGTGATCTGCAGACAGACAGCAGTGTGAGGGACAGAAAGTTACCTATAACTTATAACCTTATTTCTATTCAGCACTTTATTCTATTCAGCTCTATTTCTACAACCAGCTCTGCTAAGGACAAATCAGAAACTTTGGTAACAATGGGATTCTAAGTCACTGCGACTAAATTTAAATGGGCTAATTCAACAGAATTGCTAATAGTTCTGAATTAGACATTATGCCCTGGCTACTATCAAGAAGCAACATTCTCTCTGCAAAATGAGCTTTTCATTCCTTGAAAGTTCTTAAATTGAAAATTAAGAAATAGCCAGTGATGCCTTTGTTATTGCTGCTGCAGACATGAAAATGGATTTTCTTTCAGCCTACCCAGCTGGCCCTCTACACTCTAGTGCCACAGGCCAAGCTCACAGCTTGCTCTACAATTCCTAAGCACCAGGAACATGAAATGTTCCTTTCTCACTCACCTCAGGATCAGCACCTCTGAATACACGCTTCAGGTGACCTGGAGTGGGCAAGGGAAAATGAACAAGTGCTGTGAGAAAACTGCCTGGGCTGCTGAATCCCACAGAAGAGGTCAACCCAAACAGAGAGTATTTTTCTTTATCAACATCCCTCCACGTGACATAGTTCTTTCACACAGCCAGCAAGAGATCAGGACAATAATCTTGGTTGTGCCTACACTTTGGCCTGTCTAGTCAGTAAATTAATACAAATATGATAAAGAAAATTCAAATTGTTCTTTATCACTCAATGCTTCTGTTCTGTCCAACAGATAAAGCAGCTTTTGTTCTCTTGTCTTTCAGGTACTTTTTTCAAAAAAGAAGTTGCATGCACTAATTCCCATTAAGTTGCTGAAAACAGTCACCCAGAAAAGCTTGCCCCAAATCCCCCTGAGCTGTGGCAGTTCTATTGTGAAACAGCACAGCAGCAGCTCCAGGCTCAGGAGCAGACACTCACTGCTTTGGCGGTTGCACTTCACTGCAAAGGGAATCACTCTTTTAGCACTCAGTCAAGGGTCAAAACGGACAGTCAAATCCTTTCATTACAAAATTTAGAATAAAAGAAGCTTTCCCTGAGTTCTGGGGAGAACTACAAAGTCTTTAGAAGGCCTTCTGAGAAGGCCTCCCAGTCTGCATTTTGGAAGTTGTCCTGCTTGCCCTAACAAACTGAGGAAGTGACAGACTTGGCTGCCACAGACTCTCCTGTGGAGGGAACGGAAGCCCTGCAGGTTCCCCTGCAAATGCTGCCCCTGTGGCTACAGAAACCCCCTTTCAGCTGAACCTCTTGACAGGAGCTTTACCAAACCAGAGGCATCCTAATGGTCTTTCTCTTTCAAAATCAACTCAGTCACTAAGAAAGAGCAAGAAGACATGCAAAAGCCAGGTTAGGTTACACCCCAGCCTAAATAGAGTTGAAACCTCTACTTACTTGCCAGGCTGGTAATGAAATAGGCGGAATAAACAGTGCCATACATGGTGCAAACTGCAGCAGCGAGTTGCTCAATCATTGTAGCACTGTACTTCAAGTTTACTCCAACCAAGACTCCTGTCAGTGTGCAGCTACACGCTGACAAAGGCCACAATCAGGAGGATGCTCCTGATCTGAGCAACCCCTAGGACTGCTCTGGCACTGAGGCCTTCCATGCACCAAGGCAACCTTCTGATGTCACCATGACGATGTGCCAACCATGCCCTGATATCACAAAGTAAAGTATGACAAAGCAAAGCATCACAAAGCATGTTAGTCTGTGAATTTATGCAAAGCAATTACCAACCTTCTCTACAGCAAACACAAAATGGCCTTGGAAGTTCTCCTCTGACACAAAGCAGCACAAACTCCCCCCATGGGCCAAACCCTGTTGTTCAGGGATCCAAGAGGAACTCCAAGAGTGCTCCAAGCCTGTACCCCAGCTGAGCACACAGATGGGACACCAGCAAAGGAAAGCAGACCAAGAAAATGGCCCAAAGCATTGTACAGAACCAGGAGAGAAAGCACTATTGGCATAGCAGCTGAAGTAATTCCTAACAAATCACCCCGTATATCTGCATGTTTATTGGATGTTCCCAGGGCTGCTGTGTATGTACATCTCTTCCTGTGCTCTTTCTTTCCCTTTGGCAGCAGTCGAACTGGCAGCATCTGCCCGCCAGCAGCAGCTGCTCCAAGCTGGGAACGCCACTGGCAGTGCTGATTTCCAGAGGCTTCTGTGTGCCAGGGGAAGCCAAGGCAGGAGCGGGTTGAACGGTGCTGGCGCTGCTGCTGCTCTGTGCCAGAGAGCCCCGGCTGGGCAGGGCACGGTGCCCACTGCACTGCGGGCTCCTTCTGCTGCCACAGCTGGGCACACCTGGCAACAAGGCATGACAACCTGTGGGCAAGCCAAGGGGTGTCTGGGGCTGCACTGCTCTGCACACACCCAGCACACCTGCAGCACACAATTTTAACCCTCAAACAGGTAAACCAATGGAAAACACCTGGAAAAGATTTCATTTCAACCATTCTTTATGCTTCAACAGAAATGACCAAAATGAACGTTACTGAGCAGGGCCCGATCCACACTGTCAGCTCAGTGTGAGAAAAGAGGCATTACTTTATTTCAGTGCTGGGTGTGTGAGGAATCACTTCCCTAAACCATGCACACCCACGTGTGAGTATCCATGGAACTAAGACATTACTTTCATTACTTTTATTCATTACTTTGCTCAAACTCACAGGCTAAACATTCTCACTGTCGCAGAATGTGGCCTTTGTCAGGGTCGAGCCATTTGTCGGTGAGGGGAGACTCGGACACTCAATATGAGTCATCAAGAAGTTCCGTTTATTGAAGAGAGCATCAGACACTTATACAGCGAGCAATAAGCTTATGAATATTCTGTAAGCCAAGCAATCTATTGGTTAAACTATGCCATGAACTCTTCCTCATTCCTTAGGGGTTACATCTCTCTTTTCTCATGCCTCTTTCACTGTTTGTTATCCTACTACAGCTAGGCCCCAAGGACACACTATCTTGCAGGTGCCGGACTTGGAATTAGCCACAGCTTTGTAATTTTCCATTCTCTAGCAGCTAAATTCCCAATATCTCACAAAGTATTTGACATGTTTAAATCACTTCCCCAAAATTACTGACATTTAGAGTAGGGGTCTCTTGAGGGTCTCTGGTGGTCATGTGGTGAACATCCCGTTCCTCAAATTCTCCTATGGTTAAGAGCCTTCTTCTCCTTCAATGCATTGCAGCTACCTCCTCAGTAGGCCCACTGTCTTTATTCTCAAGGCTAAGACATCCACTTGCACACATTAACCACTGCTGTGAGGGAAGGTACAACTAAGCACTGCCTGTTAAAGCTTAACAAATTCACAATGTGCTGCAGGTCAACACTTCCCCAACATCTCTCGTTCCTTCTATGGGAATCAAACACAAGCATTTTGTGATCACTGAGCCCAAGGCCGCCTCCAGCCCTCCTGTCACCCAGCAGCCCTTCTCTCCTCACAAACAGCAGGCCCAGCAGTGCCTTCCCTCACTGGCTCAGTCACAGCTGAGTCAGGAGTTCTCTGTCACACACTGCAGGACCATCCTGGACTGTTTGCTCTCCCCTGCACTCTGTTGCCAGCAGACATCCCCACCCTGTTCCGTGCCCCTTGCAGAACCCTGCACCTGCTGTCCATGGGCACCTGGAAGGCCAGGCACTCACGGCAGAGAGGCACCAGCTGCCCTGGGCAGGAACCAAAACCCTCTGGGGGCACAGCTGCTGGCCTGGGTCTGGCACAGCTCTGCACGCCCCACTCCTCACGGGCTCTGGGCTGGAAATGCAATTGCACTTTCACCTCATGGAGAAACACCAGGGCTGCACAAACAACGGCCAGCAGGACACATCCCAAAGGCACTGCAGCATGGAGCTGAGAAGGAAGAAGATCCTTCTCCAATTCCTAACCATACCAAAACCACCATAATGGGGACTTTTAATCTTCTGAATGTAGAGTTGATTCACAGGGTGACAAGAAAATCTTCCAATGGAGTTGAAGGTTGGTAGAGTTTTTCAACTCAGATCAACTCAGACTGTTGATTTGAAAATTTATTTGAAAATATTTTTTAAAAGGCTGTGCAGTCATATGGTTTTGTTCTAATACCAAAATGGCTAGATGAAATGTACTGGCATTTTAATTACATCCAAACGGATTAGTCTGTAAAAGCTTTCCTGCAGAATAGCCACTAAACAAGAAATGTAAATCTGTGGACGGTTGACTTTGCAAATTTCTACTAAACTTATCAGACAATGAGGCACTTTTAGGTAGATCATAGAGCAAATTAATTCCTATGGATAACTTGATTTGGATAAACTTGTTGATTTCAAATTAAAACTGCCAGCACGTACTAAATGGAAATCTGAATACTCACTTCTATGAGCTCTGAAGTATTAGATAGTCATTGTTCGCCTATTAACCCTATTAACAAAAATTAACATTCTGGCTAATTTTTTTACTTACAGTCAGCTCTTCAACACTCTTTGTAACACCAGAAAGGGAGTTTGTAGCAATGTGAACCATGGGTTGGTGGAGCATTGAGAAGGCTCATTGAGAATGCCAGCACTAAACGTTCACATTTACCATGGCATCACTCCTTGCCTTTAATTCCAAGCTACAGCTCAGTTCCTGCAGTATAGATTCACACTTGTAGTCTGTATTTGCAGCTGGTTCTTACTTTCCTGTCCAGAAAAATATCAAGCTTGGATCTCAAATCAAACTAAAACAAAGAGAGAGTTCGGTTCTGGATAGGTATAGCAAGAACTAAGAGATCTTTTTGCAAATATGTTGAAAAGTTGTTTGTACGTGCTGCAAAAAGGGCAGATTAAAGACTTGCACTCTAACTTGCAAGCTGAGGTTTGCCTGTTCTTTCTGGACTGATTTCTTGAGGCCAGACACTGATCCTAATCAGTAAGATAATCAAAACCACAGGAGTAGTTTGGAGAATATTGTAAATTATTCTGTCATAATGCTTTTTGCCTAAAAGTTCTGGCCATCATCTGATTGGAGTAATTAGAGGAGATCGAAGCCATCACACTGTGCCTGTGCACACAATTCCTTCCCAGGGGTAATCCATGAAGCAACGCTCACACATCCACACCAGCAGGTGCTGCCACAGAGGCATGAAGCAGAGAATATGTATTTCTGCTACACTTGGACAGCTGAAGATGCCTCTGCTGAGCTAATTTTAGTGACTGCCCACCACAGATGAGACCTTGTGGTCAGTCTCCAACAAGTCAGGGCAGTTCATATTCTGCCTAAATGAAGTAAGTCTAGCAATACATAGACCATGGGGCCTGAGGAAAGCCAGCAGCTGTGGAAGATTTAATTTGTTTCCATATCTTTCTTTTTACTAATTTATTGCAGTCTATTATTTAAAGAATGGAAACTTTTGGCACACCATTGGCTGGAAGGTTGGTTGGTCTTCCATTCTTGACTCCTCTGAAAGCATCACCCCAGTGATTTTATCAGTAGCTCTTCCATCATCATGGCTCAAACAGCATTTCCTGCAGCTCTTCCTGGAGCCAGGGAAAAGCACCAGGGGAAGGGGGAGAAAGCTGTGTGCAGAGACTGTGTCAGCTACAGAGACATTTGTTTCCTCTGATTTGACTGAATGGCTGCAGGAACCTTGCTGGCCCTGCTGGCGGGGTGGCCTTTTGCAGGGCTGGGCAGAGTTTGGGGCCCAGGATCCCTCCTCTCAGTGAGACACCAGGGTGAGCAGCCCCTGTCCCAGGCAGGAGCAGAGGTTCTGTGGCTCTGCCCTGGGCACAGGGACCTGCCACTGCCATGAGCTCCTGCCGCGGCTCCTCTGGGGCAGCTCCTGCTCTGCAGTGATGATGGGCGCAGCTGGGGTGGCTGCAATGGAGGGGGGCTTCCAGGGGGCTCTGTTGGTCTGCCACACTGGAGCCAGCAGAGCTTCTGGAAGGAGTCTCCTCTTGTGAGCTGCTGGAGCTGGAGCTGGCACTGACCACAGAGCCGCTGTGCTCATCCCTGACAGGCCCAGAGCACAGCAGCCTCTGGGCCTCCTTGCTGCACAATGGCAGTGAGGAGGCCATGGACCAGAGGTTCAGTAGGTGTGACTCAGCTTCCTGATAAACTGTGCTAAGAAAACCCTGCATCCCTCCTGCCAGATCTAAGACACTCCAAGAAATCTGTTGGCACGTTGGGAACTCAGAATTGTTTCCATTTTGAACAATTGTCTTATGAGTGCTTTTGATTGTTTTTGTCATTTTGTGTTGATTCAGTTGATCCTTCAGAGAAGCTTTCCTAATAATATAAAACACGGGGAATTGTGGAGACCCTGAGGGGGCATTCCCTGGTCTAGGGAGACACAAGAAGCTTCCCTCAAAAGCTGTTAGACCCCATTGGCTCCTTCCCCTGTTCCTGTGTCTGTTCCTGTGTTCCTGAGCCACACCTTCCCTATTCCCTGATTGCCCCCCTTATCTTTGTACTGCCCGAGATCAGGGTCAGCCCCCGGGCCCCTATGGAGACAAAGTGAGACCCTCTGTGTGTGGGTGCTGGGAGCTGAACATCTCCCTGCACGGCTGAATAAAACATCTGTGGAGATTATGCAAAAGTCCTTTTTGCTTCTTTACCCTGGACTATGCTGGCAGCAATTCAGACTGCTACAGAGGAGAAGCTGCAGTACTGGCACCAAGATTTTGGCAACTTGACCTTAGGCACAGAGGGCGTGCAGGATGCTGCTCTATGAATTCCTTAACCAGCCATCTCTGGTGCTGGCATATTCCCTCCAGCTTCTGCTGCAGCCAGGGCCACCTTGGGTCCAGTAGATGACATTGTTATTTGAAAAATTCGGCCCACACCTTGGGCAGGAGGCCATGCACAGGCTCTGGTCCTGCAGCACCCTGCTCAGCTGGGGACAGGGTTCCCTGTGGGGAAGATGGAGCAGCCATCACAGGGTCTGGGGGGCTGCTTTCAGCAAGGTGGCCAGGCTCTCTGCCTGCTGGACTCTAGCAATTGTCTGGGGGAGTTGATGGCAAATTGTATGTAGTCCTGTTCATCCTAGTCAGAAAACCTGACAGCTTCTATCATTCTTCTGCAGAGTGGGCACGCTGGATTTCTCTTTGCACTCTGCAGGATGCAGCCCAGGCAGAACTGGTGGTGACAGGGCAGAGAAAAATTCACATCCTTCTTAGTGCCCTGGCAGATGGGGCAGCTCCATTCTGTCCCCATGGCCATGTCTGTCTGTCCCAGCAGGAGGGAAGAGCTGAGGACCATGAGCTGCTCTCATTTGCAATCTTGCTTGGCCAGAGCCCAAGCTCCAGCCAGAGTGGTCCAGGCTCTGTCAGTGCCCAAATAGAAGCAGAAAGGGATGTTCTATCACAATTCATTCCTTGGTGAAGGAGGTCTATAGCAGCCTCAAGAGGCACCTCAGACACTCAACAGTCAAGGCAGTAACATATGGACAGGACACAGATGGCAGTTCATGCCTGGGAGAGCATTCCTAGACATATCCAAGGACAAATTTCCCAGGAACTCTCCACAGCTCTCGGATCTGCCCATCAGCTCTGTCAGAAGCTTCAGCAGAACAGCCAAAGTCCTAAAAAGCAGCTCCCAGACACTTTTCCTACCATCCTGCCTGAGTAGCCTGGTTGCTTGCTGCAAAACACTCTTTTTCTCCTCTTCCCCAATGCCCTGTGGACACTTGCAGCCAAAATAAAAAGCTCCTGGCCCTCTGTGTGAGGTGATAATACAGTTTTTATATTTCCATGCTGGGATGAAAGAAAGCTGTTCTGTGGGTCAGGAGAGGCCAGGACCCACTTGTCCTTCCTGCAGGCTGAGGTGGTCCCAGCAGACATCATGCTGCATTTTTGGGGAATGTGTGAGGGGGAGTGGAGGGGGTGACAGAGAGGCCGAGATCATAGAGTGGAAACTCAGCTCCAGAGTGGCAGTGCAGACTCTCCCTGCTGAATGTCTGCTGGGGCTGGCAAAGAAGGAAAATGCCCCAATAACAGCCCCATGCAACTGTGTCTCAGGGACAGGTACAGGGAGGTGACAACAAAGAGCAGCATGGCCCGGTCTCACAGCTCCTAGGAAGCAGTGACAGAGGAGTCTCATGTGCCAGAGGTTTCAGAAAGGCTGTCCTCTCAAATGGCCGCTGGAACCCCTCTCTTTGCCTCTTGGGTTTGTGAATGCTTTTGACAGCCACAGCATCCTGGGGCAACGTGTTCCATGATTTCATTAAGCGCTCCTTGAAAAGCACTTCCCATTGTTCACTGAGCTGCCAGCCTGGTCATTTCAGAGGGTGCTGCCTTGCTCGAGAGAAAAATCAATTTTCTGCCTTTCAGGGAGCTGAAGGAGAAGGGACTATTCACCATCCAACACCTGGCTGGGTCCCATTCAGAGGTCCTGCTTTGCAGACTTGGTGAGGTTTGCTTGGCAGTTACCAGCGAGGTGAGAACATTGTTCTGAATTGGCCCCCATACTTCATACAGGGTGTGTAGAGTAGGTATGAGCTTGTTCATCTCCATGTGAGCTCAGGGTCTGCCTTCATTTCTGGTTTTAGACCTGATATTTCCAATGTCTGTCAGCTGTCTGTATGATCTGTGGGTACATGCAGCTGTATTTACTGGCAGGTCGGGTATCTGACCCTCATCTTTGAGTGTGGAGCCTTTATAATGCAATGTGCAAATGCAGAAACTGAGGCACTAATGATATTATTTGCCAGAGTCCCAGTCTCTGCCCAAGCTGTAATTAAACACTGTAAATTATTCTGTAGACCAGAGCCTGTGTTTTCTGTTTCCTGGCTGAGTGCTTCAACTGCTGGTGTTGCTTTTTTGAACAGGAGCACCTGACTCTTTTATCGTTATGACTTGTGCCTTTATGATTTGAAAGTAGCTCTTGCTTTAATTTTCTAGTAAAAGGGTCTAAAATCAAAGCTGTGGACATTTTAGAAGGATTAAGTAGAACACCTAATGGAATTCTTATTTTAGGCCTGCAGTAAGCAGGTCTGAGGCCAGAAATTGGTGCCAGAGTAAGTGCCTTTCTGTGCTTGTGCTCTCCTGCTCTTCTTGTGTGTTCCTCTGGACACAGTGCGATGTGTTGTCATTTCCTGGGTATTCTGTTGAAGGCAACTGGTTTTCTTTTCAAGATGATTCCTAGGTTTCCCCTCATGGCTTCCCCAGGTGACCAACCTCCATTCCCAGGTGTCCTGCTCTGCCATTGTCACTCTGGGAGAGCTCTTTGTGACCTTGAAGAAGGACATGGACTCTGAGGTGGATGAGGTTGCTTGGGTCCTTCTCCACATGGTGTCCAACTCCCCAGAATTTGTTCAGAAAGCAGCCAGTCAGACCCTGGGGATCATGGTGGAGAATGTGACTCCTGCACGAGCAATGACTGCTCTCATGGACATGGGAGTCAAGCAGGTTCTTCTTCTTTTAGTGATATTCTTCACCTTTGTGTGTGTGTGTGAGGAAGAAGGGATGAGACAGAGAATGGGAATGGTGGGAGGGAAGGGTCCTGTTTCCTGCATCTTATGTGGACTCAGTGACTTGATTCTCCAGCCAACCTCACTTCTCTCCTCTTGTCACCTATTTCTGCCCTCCTGCAGCCTATTAGTTCTCAGAATTACAGAACTGTAAGAATATGGGGAGTTGGATGGGCCCATCAGGACCATCGAGTCCAGCTCCTGGCCTTGCACAGAACAGCCCAAGGGTCACACCAAGTGCCTGAGATTGTTGTCCAAATGCTCCTTCAACCCTGTCAGGCTTGGTGCTGTGACCACTGCCCTGGGGAGCCTGTTCCAGTGCCCAACCACCCTCTGGGTGAAAAACCCTTTTTCCTGATATCCAATCTAAAGCTCCTCTCACTCAGCTTCCTGCTGCTTCCTGGAGTTCTCCCAGTCTGTCATATTTTCCCAGATGTGGTCATCAGTGGGGAAGGGAAGGTGCCTGCAAAGGCCAAGGATAGAGCCTTGTGCTTTTGTGGGAAGAGGGACAATTGCAATTGCAGCTGTGAGCAGTTTGGTATTTCACAGCTCTAACCACAGAGGCCCTGGGAAAACCATGTCTCCTCATGATGTCATTAACTTGAGAGGAGGGTCCTTGCTGGGGCGTGGGGCACATGGGGGACAATCTGCTGGGTGTGGCACAGCCTGCACAGCAGGTGCAGCTCCTGCCAAAGGAGCCTTTTATGACTGTCCTGTCCTCAGAGCTCTACTTTCTATTCAAACTGATGTTTCATGTTAGCCTTGAGATGATGAATCACTTTACAGGCACCTTCATAGGCTGACTGCCATGGGACAGTTAAAGCAAATGCTGCGTTAAATGTTGGTTCTGGGCCTGATAGTTCCCAAGAGACCCTCTAGAACAGGACAGCCTGGCTAAACTGCCTGCCACCCTTTCCTCAGCTTTGGAATAGGGTGAAACATTCAGATGGATCCATTGCCAAGCCCCACAGAAGAAACAGGCTGCATTGCTGGATATTCTGCAACTTCACAGCCCACAACGTGTTTTCCCTGCATTTGTTGTTTTCCAAAGTGTTGGAGATTTTTTCAGAAATGGCTTAGAAGGCAGCTGTGGGGAGTAGGTTCTCACAGCCTGTTTCTGTAAACAGTAGAAGTTCTCAGGTTGTTTTTAATTACAAGTAAAAGTGACAAACATGAAGGCCTTGAGAACCTTGCATATCAGAGTTCTCAGGCAGCTTTCTCATAACAAGTAGATATTCTATCTTTGGCTGTTTTGAGAAAGTAAAAGTAAGCTTGAGAACACAAATCTTTGTATTGGAAACATAAGGAGGGGTTGGTGTGTTATCTCTGACCTATTGTGAGCTCGGGTTTGCAATATGCATGAACTTAACACGGTTATAAAAAGTGACTGATTGAGTCAATAAACTGAGTCGATGCTGATCAACAAAGGTGGGTCTTCTCCCTCCACTTCAACATATATGGTGACCTCCTCGATGTGATACTGTGACAGCACGAGAAGTTGGAGTAACGGGTCGGGTTCCGTGTCCGAAGCAGCAGCTGGGACAAGAGCAGCCAGAACAGCAGAAGCGTGCAGAGAAAAAAAAGCGGAAGAAAAGACACCGAGACACGCCGTGCTCCAGGTGACCGTAACAGACGAGCCTGGCTGAAATGTGTGGCCGCGACCTTGAGAGAGCTGCAAAAGCGCACTTTCAATTTAGAGGTAATGGAAAGACAAGCCACATATGATCTTTTTATTGCTTTTTTACAAAAGAGACAGGTGAAGGGGATAGAGTTACAGAAGGAATTACCGGGACTTTTAGCTTATGGTTACGAAAAGGGAATTTTCCTTAACCCCCACACAGTTTACGAGTTGTCAGAGTGGCGTAAATTTGGTGACTTATTGTGGGAGGCTACTTTAGATGGTGATAAAACTGCCAAGAAGCGGGGTAAATTATGGCGTGTCATAAACCGCGAACTGCTAGCTGCGCAGAATGCTTTATTGCAGCCCTCGCCGCCCCCCTTAACAAGCCCAGCTGTGCAGAATATTTTGTTATCTGCTCTGCCGCAGCCTATACAGGGCACTTTTGAGCCTCCCGTACCTGCTGTATCGCAGCAGCCATGGCCAGAAACACACAATCAGCTCCCGAAAATCAACGAGCTGGTCCCTGGGCCGGAGGGCGACCTGGCGCGGGCTGCCCCGACGTGCTGTGCTTGCCAGGCTGTGAATAGTTGGGAGGGTGAGCTTATCGGCGCTGCTGCCCAGCTGGCTTGTCCTGTTACATCTGCGGCACAGGGGGGTAGCAGCATGCAGGCTACAGATTTTGATTCGAAAGCTACTGTTAGTCAGTTTGAAGTGAGGGGTGAGTCAGCCAAACCAATGTTAGACTATATCTTCGAGGGCAATCTTCTCCTTCTGGAAAAAGATTGTCATGAGATAACTAAATTGATTCTGTCCCAGCCCCAGCAATTGTTATCTAATGCTCATTGGCGAAGGCTTGTACAGGAATACGTAGCGCAATTAGGGTTAGCCGCTTTTGCATCTCTTCAAGTCCCAGCTGCATTGGCACCAGCAAATAGAAGAGGCCGCATGAAATGTTACCGATGCGGAAGCATAGACCATAAGCGCCGGGAATGCCAGGCTGCAGGACTGTGGTGCTGGAAATGCTGGTCGGACACTCATAATACGAACACTTGCAGACAGAAGTCGGGAGGCTTCCCCAGGAGTATGGACTACAGTGACCAAGCAGCAACAGAAGTCATAGTCATTGCTGCAGCATCAGTACCCTCTCCTGTCTCCAACACGACACCACAGGAGGCCGCCCCGGGAACAGTGGAGCCGCCACGGGAGGAGTAACTGCGTTGCCGTGGCTGCAGTGCGGACGGAGCGTGTGCAGTGAGGCAGCCTAGTGTCTCACAAAAACAAGAAGCCCAGCGTGGGGGGGGCCGCCCCGCTGCAATGCGGACGGTGCTGCGGGACTGGAGCGTTTTTTCCCAGCGCGAATGCTTCGAATGCTTCTTCCCTCCGCCTGCAGCCGGCGAGGCTTTAGTTTAGACCCGGCAACCTTTAATAGACTGTACCTTAACAGTCTGCCGGCTGGTGCTCAGCGGTGGGGACAGCTCGGGAGTCAGGGCAAGCCCAGCCTTTCCAGCACACTAAGCAATTAATAGCAAGATTTATAGCATCAGGACACTTAGTTTGAGCAAAAAGTTGATGGTACAACACTGTGCTTTGACTTGAAAAATTATTTGCTTCATAATAACGTAACCAGAAGATTATGAACTGATTGCTTCAAGTTCCTTGGCTGCTGCTTTGTTGGAATTGCTTTGGAAAAAGAAATTTTAACATGATTGGGATTGCTGGTGTGTTCAGCAAAGACTAGAGCCAGCAGTGTTTGGAATGAACATAAAACATAACAGAAAAATTTCAAACATGTAAAAGAATGCTGCACATATTTCAACATAAAGACTATACTTATAATACAAATTACTTTCTTTTTCAGACTGCTTCAGTATAAGGAGATTGAAAAGTATATATTCCACCTAGCATTTGATTTCTTTCAAGATTAAGAACTTTGAAACAGCAAAGTGTTATAGTGGTGGAAACAAAATACAGTTTATGCACATCAGAGGCCCAGATGGCTCAGTCGGTGGAGCATCAGACTGAAATTGTGTTTTGAAAAATTTAGAAGTGTTGGAAATGTGTTGTAAAGATTGTATAAGTAAGATATAGTGAGTGTAGTTTTTTGTATTTTTTAAGCTTTGTTTAGATGTGATAAATATAAAAGCAGGCACTGAATTTAAAATGATTTTTCCACTAATCTTGAGTAGGGTCCTTAGGTTTATGAGTATTCAAAGATAAAAATGCTGCAGCAAAAATGTAAAGAAAGTTGTTTTAGTTTAGTATTTTAGAATCAGGCCTATAAGTAAGTTATAATAAATGCCATATTCTATTTCTATAGTGAGTTTTGTTTGTTACTAAGTGACTTGAATTGAATTGTCTATTAAGTATTTAGGTTATATTGAGTTTAGGTTATGTAGAATTTAAAATCAGCTGATTTTTTACGTTTAACTAATGTTAAATTCTGTTAAATGTTGAATGCTGTTAAGGTTTTAATTTCTGTTAAGTTTAATATTTTAAGTTTAAAATATTAAGTCTAGGTGCTATTAAGTTTAAGTAATGTTATATAGATTTATGCTTTTATGATAGGCGTTTATTTTATGACCTGTGTGCAAAGTGTTGTTGTGAACATTACAGAGACTATTAAAAGAGACAATCAGAAGCATTTATGAGTAGAGCTTTTCTGATTCTTGTTTAAGTTTTATTAGAGTTAATTGATTTTACATATAAGTTTTGTTGATCTTAAAATAAGTCTGTTAAGTTTAAATATTTTAAGTGTTTTAAATGCATGCTAATTTTTCACTACTCCAAATCAACCAGGGACTGAGAAATAACCCAGCTGAGGTCATTTGAGGTAAATGACTAAAGGATTACAGTCTGTAAAACTGATTCTGAACTTTTCTGGGAAACCCAAGAAAAGGGTGGGTGTGAAAATCTCAAGGAGACTCGCCGTTCTTCTCCTCCCCAGGTGCACATGAGGGAGGACAGCTGACAGCCTTTTAACCCTTTGGGGCAAAAGCCATTGCTCGGACCATGGCTGGGGGACCTTATAGAGATACTGAGTGTACTTTTGAATGCATTGTTTGTTTTACTTTTTATTCTTGGTAGTATTCAAGGTATGGTCAGTGGAATGATAGAAAAACCTAGCATACCAACCTCCTTGTGCAAAAAAGAAAAAACCAGGAATTGTTGGAGATTTTTTCAGAAATGGCTTAGAAGGCAGCTGTGAGGAGCAGGTTCTCACAGCCTGTTTCTGTAAACAGCAGAAGTTCTCAGGTTGTTTTTAATTACAAGTAAAAGTGACAAACATGAAGGCCTTGAGAACCTTGCATACCAGAGTTCTCAGGCAGCTTTCTCATAACAAGTAGATATTCTATCTTTGGCTGTTTTGGGAAAGCAAAAATAATTTTGAGAACCCAAATCTTGGTATTGGAAACATAAGGAGGGGTTGGTGTGTTATCTCTGACCTATTGTGAGCTCGGGTTTGCAATATGCATGAACTTAATTAACACGGTTATAAAAAGTGATTGATTGAGTGAATAAACAGAGTCGATGCTAAACAATGAAATTTGGGTCTTCTCCCTCCATCTTCAATATTTCATGTTTCTCTCAAAAACTTTCTTGACATACACACAAGCAACTGGTCCTATAACATACAGAGAAGCAGTGGTTTCCCTCACTGGACATTACAAGACAAGGTTATAGACTCCACTTTACTAAAACACTTCTGTTGCCTGGTAATTACAAAGCCTGAAGCTCTTCTAGAGGCTTTTCCCATTGCAACTTCATTAGGTTTGTCTCTGCTCAACTCTCGAGCCTGTCCAGGTCTCAATGAAGGGCAGCAGAGCCTTGTGGTGCCTCAGGCCCTGCTCCCAGTTCTGTCCCATCAGCAAACGCTGAGGGAGCGCTCCGTCCCTTCTGCCAGGTCCCTGGGGAATAAGGCAAGCAAGGCTGGGCCCAGCACGGCCCCCTGAGCTCAAAGCTACCTGAGTTTGGAGCTCCCCTGTCCACTTCTCTGCCCCACTGTCCCTGAGCTGCCTCAGGGGCCTGTTATGGGAGGCAGGGACAAAGCCTTGCTGAAGTCCCAGCTGACAACAGCCACTGCTCTCCCCTCACAAGCCCAGCCAGTCACTGCAGCACAGGTGGCTATGGATTGGTCAAGCATGGTTTCCATTCCTGTTATTCCACAGGTTTAGAGATGGCATCCAAGAGGAGCTGTTCTGTCTCCTTTCTGGGGGTGGGGCTGAGGCTGATGGGCCTGCAGTTTCCTGGCTCCTTCTTGGTGCCCTTTTGCAAGACTGCAGTGATGTTGGCTTTCCTCCACTGCTCATGCCTCTCTCCGGGGCTGTCTCCTTCCCTGACCTGCTGGCAGAGCACCCGGTGCCAGAGGCAGGAGCAGAGATTTCCCTTGGCCCCAAAAGGGGATGCTGGGCTCAGGCCGAGTGTCAGTGGGACCTGACAACAGGGGGAGAAGGCGGGAAGGAGCAGAGCTCACACAGGGCTGAGCAGGGAGTAGAGCCCTTGTGGCTCTGGGCCTGCTCTGCAAGCTCCCGGGCCTCTACTTTCCCCACAGAGAGAGAGGAACAGCACCTCGAAGTGACCAGGAATTCCGGTCATGGAGCGGGGCTGGGGCCGTGACACCTCATGGAAAGCAGCCATGGAGTGGGGCTGGGGCCGTGACACCTCAGGGACACCGGCCATGGAGCGGGGCTGGGGCTGTGACACCTCAGGGAAACCGGCCATGGAGTGGGGCTGGGGCCGTGACACCTCAGGGACACCGGCCATGGAGCAGGGCTGGGGCTGTGACACCTCAGGGAACTCACCATGGCAGCCACCTCCCGAGGTTTTGAAGTACTTGTTTCTTTGTTTAATGCCCCTCCAAGACCAGTCTAGCATCCTTGCATATGAGCAGAACATACAAGGGTATTTAAAATTGAGTCTGATCCAGTCATCAAAGACAATGGATGTTTCCTCTAAACTTACCTTTTCATGATTGCCAAACAATATGGAACTTTTCTTATGTCTGACTGAAAATATCCAGAATGCGAAATTCATTCTCAAGACAGGAAAAAAGAAAACAATGAAAATAGGATATAGGCAATCTTCAAAAGGCACAGAGAAGAAAAAAAAATTAGAAAAAGTTAGAAAAATTCATTTTTCTTCTTCATCTTCTCAGTATTTGTTGTTTGAACATTTGTTGTCTTACTTGTCCCTCACAAAACAAGGCATGTTACAACTTTATTGTCTCAGTGCTGCACTTCCCCAATCGCTGACTTGCCATTTAGATTTTGCTTTATTAGAAATATACAACAAGGGACTCTCTATGGAAGAGAGTTGCACAAGCCTCTGGATTCCTGACCGTTCACCTCTGCCAATGCTCACAGTATTCTCCTAACACACGTGAGCTTCCTGTCTTTCAGAGAGAGAAAGATTTAGTTGAAGTCAAGCAAACAGGGCAGGGCAGATGGAAACCTTCCCTTGAGATGCTTTTGGGAAGGCCTGCAAGGACCCTGCCTTCCCTTGGAACAGAGGTGGTCACCATGCATGGTGTTGCCTGACTTGCCCTAGGTGCCCCTCGATTGAAGAAGGACTTTTGCCCACTTCATCACTTGTCTGTCCCTCCAGTTCCAGGGCCTCAAGCCTGCTCTGTAAGGCACTAAACCTGTTAGTCAGCTGTGAGTTTTCAGAATAAGGCACTGACCGTGGCTCTAACTAGTTTTTTTAGTCAGGTTTACAATATATTTTGAGAAGAAGAAGGAGCAGAGAAGGTGTGAAAAATGCATATGATATGATTGGCTTTTGCAAATATTAAAATAATGTTATATGTGTTATGTTGGGAAGTTATGTTGTATTAATCCTTTTTTGTAGTGCTATCCTAAGCTTTTAAAGTAGTGTGGTGAATATAGTTTTAGGCTATAGAAACTCTGTGCTGTAAGATACATTTTCTAAATAGCTCAAGGAGAGATAACAGTAACAAGACACCAAAACTCTGAGAAAAGAAATATTGCCTCCTTCTCGGGAAGAACCAGACTTTGAGGGACCAAGACAATTGATTTACAAGATGAAGGAGGGGTTGACAAGAACAAGAAAACACCCATTGTTTGAAAACAATTTTGGCATCGTGTATGAGATATATGAATATGCAACAGGCTATTACTTTGAAGGGTTAATCCTGTGTTAGCAAAGTGTCTTCTGAGGCAGAGCAGAGCACGAAGACATCTATAATTCTTTGCTTTCTTTACTGTCCTTTATTGTCCTACCTCTCATTGTCCAAATTATTTTTTCTCTAATTTTTATTGTTATTTTTATATCTAATTTATTACTATTAAACTTTTAAAATTTTAGAACAAGTGAAATTCTGCATCGTTTGTGTCCACTCCCAGTGGGCATCCTTCTTCCCAAGCTTTGTCAACTTTCCTCTGGGTTTGAGATCAGTGAAACGTTCCCAGCCTTGAGTCTTGGAAGACAATTCTAGCAACAAGTACTTTGCTTTTCTAACACCTGGCCATCACTTCGAGCTTGCAGGCTGCTATGTGTGTCCAGGTTAAACGTCTCTTCCTGTTGATCAGGCTTGGAAGTGTGTACAGCCCAGGCCCGACAGGACATGTTTTCTTCAGGAAATGGGACGTAGGGCCCAGTTTGCAACGGGTGCAGGCCCGCGCCTTCCAGAGCGCCAGAAGGTTGGCGGCGCCATTGCAGGGCTCAGGGCGCCGCGCTGTGGGCGAGAGCCGCCATGACAGGGCGGGCGGCGCGCGGCGGGGCCGGAGGGCGGGAAGGGGCGGGCGGGTGTGAGGGGAGGGGCGGTTCGTGCCCAGAGCCGAGCCCGCGCTGTTCCCGGGCGTATTCCCGGCTCGGTGTTGGGAGCGTGCAGCTGCTGCTCAGGCTCTGGGGAGAAGCGTGCGGCCGCAGCGGGGTCCCAGCCCGCAGAGCTGCCTCCTGGCCGAGGCTGCAGTGCCGGAATTGCCGTGCCAGAGCTGCCGTGCGCCGTGGCACTGCCAGAGTCCCTGGCAGAGGCGGGCTGGCACAGGCAGCTCCTGAGAGAAGCCCTGCCATGGCAGAGCCGGGCTGGCAGTGCCGACAGCTGAGGGAAGCCCTGCCATGGCAGAGCCGGGCTGGCAGTGCCGACAGCTGAGGGGAGCCCGGCCATGGCAGCGCAGGGGCCGCTCCTGCCCCGGGGGCCGCCCGAAGGAGCGACCTTTGGGACCGGCCGGCAGACCGGCGCTGCTTGGCCCCCTTCAGTAGATCAACAGAGTTGCACCACAGATAGCAAAATATTAAAACATCTGATTTAAAACATCGGAGGGAAACCATAGAATTGAAAAAAAATGAAGGTGTACCAAAATACTCAGGGCATGAATGGGAAAACTGAAAAGAAACAGAATCTAATTATTTATATAATCTCAACTCTATCAAGAGAAACATGAGGGTGAAAAAACCTTCTAAAAGTTTTCACAATAGAATGGTTCAGCTGTGTAGTTTTGCTAGTACATTAAAGACTTAAAAAGCAGTCAGGTATTCCTTTGTCCAGTGCTATGAATTTATTCACAGGATTTGTTACAGTTGTCCCTCAAATACCCCTCATAAAGAGAGTTGAGTGCTTAGATTCCATGGAAGCCATCAGTTAGTAAATGTAGTGTTGTGGTTTTTAGTAGTTCTGTAGTAAGTAGTTAGTAAAAGAAGTCATCGTTTTGCCAATGGATGCTGATCCCTGATGCATTCGTGCTGGTTCTATGGAAAGGCGAATTTTTAGGAATGGACTGTTGGAAAACTGGTGTTTTCTGCTGGTAGTAGGTACAAACACATTGCTTTTTGTGGTAGAGACTGAAGCAACTTTAGATGCCTGCTCCTTCTTCTCCACCTATGTTTAAAGGAGATCCATGCAGGTTAAAACATGAACCAAACCTCGAGGCTCTGGGCCTGTGCTGCAGCCTCACCTGCCTCTCCCCACAACCAGCAGAGGAACAGCCAGAGAACACTGCAGTGTTCCTCAGTGCAATGATGGGAGCCGAAGGCAGGGAGGAGCAGGGCTCACATAGACAGAGAGGATCAGCACCTCAAAGCGACCACATCATTCAAGGGACAGGGACTCAGGACAGACAGCTGCCCTGTGGCACAGCAAGCAGGAGGGTCCTGGAGCCAAGTAGCCAGGTGAGGGCAAAGCAGCCCTGTGATAGCCTGGCCCAGGGGCTCTTGTATCAGCAGGCAGCGTGGGGATCAGAGTAGAGGCAGGGGGAGGCAGGAGCTGCTCGGCCATGCCGGGGCTGGGAGCCTCCTTCCTGCCCAAGTGGGGCCCAGCTGGGCCAGGGGGCAGCTGCTGGGACAGCCGTGCCCACAATGGCCCCTGCTCTGCAAGGCCTCCAGCCCTGCCCATCAGCCAGGCAGGGACAGAGCAGCCTTGGGGCCGATGCTGCTGCAGGCTTAGAGCCCCACAGAGCTGCTCGTGCCTGGTGCCATTGGCTCTGTCCCTGCAGCCTGCAAGCTGTGTCGCCGTGCAGAGGCTGAGCCCTGTGCCTCCCCAGGCCCTGGCTACTGCTCCTGCACTGCCCAGGGCACCCACGGGCCCTGCCCGGGCCTCACGCAGGCCAGAACCAGCTAGGGCTGTGACAGCTCTGCTGCTCTGGGCCCAGCCCTCAGGCAAAGCACCCGCCTGTCCCTGGGCTGGGGGCAGTGCCCAGGCTGGGCTTGGCAGAGCCCATCCGCTCCTGGAGGGCTGGGAGCACTGCTCTGGCCTGGCCTAGCCTGGCCCTGGGGTCCCTTGGCATTCCTGCTTGCCCTTGCATCCACCAGGGTTCCCGTGGCTCCCCAAGGCACAAGAGCCTCAGCCCCAGCTCCCAAACACGGCCTAACAGGCTTTGCTGACATTGATCCCTGTTAGACCTTTGAAAGCATTTTCAAAGTAACCTTGTTTGGCAACACTTTCAAGGAACAAACGTGACTCGCTTCAAATCAGTAAAAACTTTATTGGTTTGCTTGCACTTCCTATAGGGTATCCTAATGCTTCCTTTGGCGTTCCAGAAAATAATGAAAATCTAACAAATTCTTCAGAGAAGTTCCTGAATCCACTATGAGGAGAAGTCTCTACATTCACTATCCTTACATACAGTTAAGTAGCTGCGCCTGTAACACACAAAGATGTAGTGGTTTACCTGACTGGACCACACAACATGATGTTATACACACCGCTACACTACAAAATTTCTCCTCCCTGTTCATTACAAATTTGAAGCTCTTCTCGAGGTCCTGACTTAATTTTGCATGCACATTCATAGCTGCAATCCCTCCCCATGCTCAGCTTTCACCTAGACTTACCAGGGAACAGATGTTCCATACTCACCTCAAGCAATAATCTACGTCTGTCTTCCTAACCCTCTTTTTCTTCACTGACTTCTACTAATCAACAAAATAAGTGCGGATCCTCTGCACAAAAGAAACATACAGTTAATAGCCTTAAGCACTTGTGATTGTGCTGCTGCTTCTAAAATCTTGACCAACACAGCACTAAAATCAGAAATCAATTCTTCACATCCTTCCTGTTCTCCTGCCCCCACCACACCTTGGCTCCAGCAGAAATGTTCCCTACTGCAGCCTGCTGTGCTAAGAACAATCAAAGGCAGCAGCACTTTTCCTCACCATGCTGCAATCTGAATTGCACTGAAATTGCTGCTGTTGCATTAGAAGCTCAGCACCAGCACGCCACATCTTCCCCCAGAACTGAGGCCTGCTGAGGCCTGAGCTCTCCATTTCAACACACCCTGAAAATCAGGCTGCCTGGAAGATTGCAGGCCGGGAACTGTGTGAACACAGCAGTGCATTTCAGCAGAGTTATGGAATCAATCTCATGGAAGGCACATCCTTTAAGCTTAAGACTCTATTCTACAAACTGTAACCAGCAATTGTTTTCGTGGCCTGTGCAGGTTTTGGGGTTTGTGCATGTTTGCTTTGGATGTTGTTTTCTTTGTTTCTAAATACAAAATTCACTGGATTCAGAAGAGAAAGCCCCAGATTCATTAGGACAAAGAACCACAGGGACATATGTGGCTGACAAGAACACTCCTCATTCCTAACGGCAACACCAGAAAGAGAGAAAAAAGACAAAGATGATTTAAATACCTGAAAGGATCCAAAATGTCTAGGTGACCTGTCAAGTGACTAAGTTTGTGGTAAGCTCTAAAAGTCCAGATTCCTATTCGGTAATTGTCTGAAACAAAAGAAAGCCAGAAGTTTTGGCCTTTGTTTTGCCAGGACTTTCTCACGGGATTCTGCCACAACTTGGATCACAAGTGAGGGTGGCAAATTTTGACTAGAAAACTTTGATAGCTAGGCAGCATTTTTTCCTCCTCACTGAACTACAGGAAGGGTTTAAAAGGAAAAAAATTATAAAAGAGGGTAAAGAAATTCTGACATACCTCTTAGGCGTTCATCATCTTTGGAGAAGAAAAAAAAACTCGAGCACTTTCTGTGCGGGGTAAAGAAAGAAACCTAGAAATGGACAAAGGGATTTGAGCATCCTAAATTGTACTATCAAATTCCATGAACACAAGTTAATCCTGTAGTTCTTCAGAGAAATGGAGTACATTGAAAAGCTTTATTCCCTAGGAACCGAATAGAGCTTTTTATTTTACAAAACCCTCTTTTAAAGAGCAAACTGACTGTGTCTTGGGCTTTTGGACAAACCCAGTTTGGAGTTGGTCAAACCAAAATGACCTAGTTAATTTCTTGTGCTCTACTCTTTCTTTCCATATTCACATTCACATCCAGTGGGCTGCTGGGAGTTTTGACTCTGTGCAGCACAAACGGTTTTCCAAGATGACTTTCATTGCTCAGAGGTGTGCAATGTCAGTTTCCCATTCCCTGAGTGCTGCTATTAATATTCCCACAGCATCCAACTACTACAGCCAAGTAGACAACAAAGAGAAATGCAACTTGCATTTCTTGGTCCTGTTCGATTTCTGTCATCTCAGGCTCATCGTCACCCTCAGAACTGCTGTCCTGGAAACGTGGATCCTCTTGCCATGTGGCTTTTACCGGCTTTATTGTCCCAAGCGTGTAAGGCTCTGCAATGACAGCACCAAGAGAGAAAAAAAGGCAAAACCAGATTATTCCTGTACTGGTCAGGAAAAATTCCTCCTTTCATGTGAAATACTTACAGTGGAGAAGAGAGATTTAGGAAGGACAGAATCTGACCCTGCCAGACTTTCTAAGCTACGTCTCAGCTCCAGTATTTTCCACTTTGTTCCAGGGATCCCTTATGTATTCTTAAACATTTCTCATTGCATTCAGAAGACACTGAATACCTTCTCAGTTCAGCACAAGTGTAGGGGGCTCGCTGCTTTGTGCTGCTGCGTTGGGTTTTTTAATACTTTGGATAACTTCACGGGGTTTCTTTTCTCTCCTACATGACTGGGGACTCGAGTTAATGTTGTTTCATCTTCATTTCAGACAGCCTCATTTTATCTAAGGTTAGGACACCCCAATGATCATGTGTCATTCCATTTCCTTTTTTTAAAGGTCCAAGAGTAGAATTCAGTAACAAACAGAATGTTCATTGAACTTGGGGCCAGCTCTCGGACTTTGCTCCTCCCTCTACATTAACGCACATTTCCTTAAAAGCCTTGTGAGGTCCTATGAAACTTGATATGACTGGTGTGTCACCTTTTTCCCTGTTTGAGGAAGGCAGGGCATGAGAACAAGCTTTTTCACCCCTCAGCAAATACCCCATTGCCTTCTTAAAGCTAGCCTTTCAGAATTCCTGAGATGCAAGCATGAGGCACCTCTCAATAATCTACCTCAGCCCCGGCAAGCAGAACTGAAGATCAAAATGCTTCTGCCTAATTACTGACTTCTGTTGCTGAAAATCCCCTGCATCCTGGCCTTCTTTACACCATATTGCCTCACAGTGCCTGCCAGAAGCTCTTCCTTAGCAATGGCACTGTTAGAAGGGTTCTGCTGTTACCTTCTTTGATGCCCAACTCCTCTGTGCCTCCAAAGAAGGAAAACTTGAAAGAACTCGTCTCCTGAGCTGCGTCGTCCTCAGGCAAAGGTCCCAAATGGTCATCTGGGGCAGAGTCCTGTGCATGCTCTTTGTCCCAGGGTATTTCCTCAGTCTTTTCTGGGTTGTTCTTTAAGGTCTTTCATAGAACAAACCAGAATAGATGGAGGAAATACCATCTATTCTGGCTTGTTCCTTGAAAGACCTCTTTCAAATCCACAGCAATACTGTAGAAGTTGTCTTCAGACACTTGAGACAGTGTCTCACTCTTTCTTCTTTTTTTGGCTTTACTGAAATGAGATTTTTTGAGGTTAGCAACACAGCACATGTCCTTTTCAGACACAGCTTCCCTAAGAGCCACCTTGCTCTCAATGTCTCCCTAAGCATATCCAAGCCCATTAAGGAGTGGTTCATTATCAAGGGTAAGCAGTGGGGAAACATCTGAGGTTGGAGTGTAAAGGCAGGAACAAGAGTCCTTTTTAATTAGCAACATCCTTAAGTGACTTTTCACTGAATACACCGTTACACAGAAATCAAGGCATTTAGCCCAGACTTCTTCCTGCCAGTAGAAACATCAAGAGCTAATAGGGTTTGCTCACAGAGCTGCACATCTCAGGGTCCCTGCACTGACCGTTCTCACCTTCACTTCCGGCAAGGAACACATGGCCTAGAAAGAAAAGATGACAGCGCTACGCGCTGCTGTTGGAGGTCCCAGTTGAGGTCTGACGTCGCTGGTGGGAGTGGCTGCTCCTGCGAGATGTCCCTGACCACGTCCCCCTACGCCTGGGCCTCTCAGCACTCGCTGCTGTCCTCCGGCTCCTGTCCTGGCGACTCCTGGACCGCAGAGTCTGAGTCGAGGCCCGGCGCTGCTGGCGGGAGCGGCTGCGTCTGGGGGGCGTCCCCGATGATGTGTTCCTTCGCCTGGGCCTCTCAGCCCTTGGCCTTGTCCTTCTGCTGCTGCCACGGTGACTCCTGGAGCGGACAGGTGGACTCTGGGCACAGCCTTGCTGGCGGGAGCGCCTGCGTCTGGGGGATGGCCCTGGCCATGTGTCCCTTCGCCTGGGCCTCTCAGTCCTTGGCCCCGTCCCACTGATCCTGTCACAGACACTCCTGGAGTGGACAGGTGGACTCTGGGCCCAGCCTTGCTGGCGGGAGCGCCTGCGTCTGGGGGATGGCCCTGGCCATGTGTCCCTTCGCCTGGGCCTCTCAGTCCTTGGCCCTGTCCCTCTGTTCCTGTCATGGCAACTCCTGGAGTGGACAGGTGGACTCTGGGCCCAGCCTTGCTGGCGGGAGCGCCTGTGTCTGGGGGATGTCCGTGACGGTGTCCCCCTTTGCTTGGGCCTCTCAGCCCTTGGCCCTGTCCCACTGCTGCTGTCACGGCGACTCCTGGACCAGACAGGTGGACTCTGGGCACGACTTTGCCGGCGAGAGCAGCTTCGCCTGCGGCCGGGCCCAGCACGTCTGGAATGGACCCTGGCCTCAGGGTCAGGGGACGTGCTGCGTGTTGCCCTTGATCTGCTGATGCTGCTGGTGTCCAGTGAGGAAGATGGCAGCGCCTGCTGCCATGCTGCGTGGTGGGGCCTGCTGTGGCTGCCCATCTCTGGAGATGGAGACGGGGAAACCAGCACCAATGGCACAGGGCTGTGGGAGCTGGGGCGGATGGCCTCAGATTCTGACCAGCCATGAGTAGATTGTAGTCCTGACTGTCTGGCCAGCCTGGGGCCATTGAGCTCTGTCTCTTCCCTGGTGGCTGTAAGGGCAAGCAGGAATGTCAAAGATCGCCCAGGCCCCAGCCAGGCCAGGCCAGAGCAGTGCCCCCAGCCCTCCAGCAGTGGTTGCTGCGCTCTGCCTAGCCCGGCCTGGGCACTGCCCCCAGTCCAGGGACACCGGGGTCTTTGACTCATACATGTTCCGAGCCCAGCACAGCTGTCACACTCCCATCTCTGTGTGCTGTTCCTCAGGCCAGAGCAGCGCCTGTGGGTGCCCTCAGCAGCACAGGAGGAGCACAGGAGCAATTGCCAGGGCCTGGGGAGGCAAACAAGCGCATAGCACTGAGAACAAAGTGTACCAGCACGTGGCTGTCTGGCCAAGCGCTTCTGGTTCTTCCCGCTTACAGCCCTTGCCGAGATACAGGTTCCCTGCGGAGCCCCAGGTGCAGCTTCCCAACTTACCCCTGTTCCTCTGCCTCCTCCCTGCCTCCAGGGTAAAGGCAATCCCTGGCGTTGCATTGGCTGTGCCTCACTCCTAGATCTGCAAAGGCATCGTTGTCCTCCCATGTTGGGTCTCTGATGGAGAAAGGAAGAGATGATGAATTTCTGCTGCTCTCCCTCACGGAGGTCCAGGGTGTCCCAGCTCCTTCTCCAGCGCTTTTCCAAGTTGGGCGTGAAGCTGAAGCCCAGACTCATGGCACAGGGCAGGGCCAGGGCTCCTGGGGCAGGGCCTGGCACAGCACAGCACTTGCACCCTCCTGTCTGGTGGGCCAGGCAGAAGGACACCAACCTGAAGGGGACTCGGATCCCCAAGATGAACATTTCAACAGGGAATTCCCCACTGTCTCTGCACAGGGGGCACTGGAAATACAAAACACCAGCGCGCAAGGCCTGTCCCTGCAGGGCAAACACAGGCAGGGTGAGCGAGGCCCTGCTGCTGCGGCTGAGCACCTGCTGTGCCCTGGCGCTAAGGGGAGGGCTCCTACCTGGATGCAGTCTCTGTGGAACCAGGCCCTTTGGCACGTTGGGCACACCAGGGTTGTGAAGGTCGTCCTGTCCTCCACAGGCTCCAGGCAGATGAGGCAAACGGTGTCCGGCTCAGGAGTCGCCTCTACCTCCTGCTCTGGACGGTGCTCAGGGCAGAAGGACCTGGAGGAAAATGGATGGGGAAAGTGAGACATGCTGGATCATTCCCCAGGGGTGGCCATAAAGAGAGATGAGGTACCTGAACGGAGTAACGTATACATTGACACAGCCGCCCTCCTTGGCACAGGGCAGGTGGAACCATCTGTCACAGTCTGGCACGCAGCACATGATGGTTGCCCCGCTCTGGCCACAGACGCAGCAGCGCTGGAAAGAGCCAAGCAGCCGCATCAGCAGCAGCAGCAGCCTCGAGGCCTCCCCGGGCAGCCGCAGGGCTCTGGGCAGGGCACAGGACGTGGCCACTGCCGGCTCCCACCCCACACAGAGCTGCCTGCTGGAGCAGGGAGTCTCCTGTGCCAGGGCCTCTGTTCCAGAGCTGCTGGGAGTCAGACTTTGTCCCGGCTGTCGGGCCGGCCTTTCTTTCCTGCTGTCTGGGCTAAGCTCTGGCAAACCTCGCCAGGCACAAATCTCCCTGCTCTTGTCAGGCTCTCACCTTCTGTGCTGCCCGCCAGACCGCAATTTGGAGATCTCGTGGGAGAAATCCCATGAGTCCATTGTGGCGGTTCTCTTGCCAAAAGAGTAGAGTAGCGAAGAGCTGCAGGCAAGGGGAGGAGCTGATGAGGAGAGGGCGGCAGGAGCTGCCCATTGCAATGGTGGAGGGAGCACCCGGAGCCACTCACCATGCAGAACATGTGGGCACAGAGCCCACCCTTGTGCAGTTTGTCACCGCACATGTCCGGGTCAGCCTCGGCACGGCGACACAGCATGCAGGCTGCAGGGGACAGAGCCAATGGCACCGGGCATGAGCAGCTCTGTGGGGCTCTGAGCCTGCAGCAGCATTGGCCCCAAAGCTGCTCTGTCCCTGCCTGGCTGATGGGCAGCGCTGGAGGCCTTGCAGAGCAGGGGCCATTGTGGGCACGGCTGTCCCAGGAGCTGCCCCCTGGCCCAGCTGGGCCCCACTTGGGCAGGAAGGAGGCTCCCAGCCCCGGCATGGCCGAGCAGCTCCTGCCTCCCCCTGCCTCTACTCTGATCCCCACGCTGCCTGCTGCTACAAGAGCACCTGGGCCAGGCTATCACAGGGCTGCTTTGCCCTCACCTGGCTCCTTGGCTCCAGGGCCCTCCTGCTTGCTGTCAGACATGGCGGCTGTCTGTCCTGCGTCTCTGTCCTCGAGGGACGTGGTCACTTCGAGGTGCTGAACTGTCTATGGGAGAAAGAAGAGGGGGGGGGAGTTTGCAGAACAGACCCAGAGCCACGAGGCTCTACTCCCTGCTCAGGCCTGTGTGAGCCCTGCTCCTGTCCACTTTCTCCTCCCGTCGTCGCGTTGAGGAACACCGCAGTGTCCTGGCTGTTCCTCCGCTGATTCTGGGAAGGGAGAGGCAGGTGAGGCTGCAGCACAGGCCTAGAGCCCCGAGGTGTGGGGCCCCTCTGGTCCCTGGGCAACTACGTCCCCGCCCTACCTTCTCCTCCCGTTGTCAGGTCGCACTGACACTCGGCCAGAGCCCAGCATCCCCTTTTGTGGCCTTGGTGGCACAGGTCACAATGGCCACTCTGACATCAGAGCCGTGTACCCAAAATCGGGGCAGCCATGGCCTCAGGTCCCTGGCAACCACTTGTGGTGGCCCCCTCGGGCACCGAGCTTCTGAGATGGGTCCGAGCATTTGCTCAGGGTGGAAGCAGGGCCGGGACTCCTGCAGCAAGGGCAGGGTCAAATGCCAGGCCCTGGGGCAGCCATCCAGGAAGGCACTGTAGGCAGGGAGGTGCTGTTCAGGCACTGCCACGCCAGGGCTCCGGCCCCGGCCAAGGGAAATCTCTGCTCCTGCCCCTGGCAGGCGGTGGCCCAGAGAGCCGGTGCGGAGTCAGCTGCACTGCAGGGATTCAAACCGTGCTCTAGGTGAACTGATGTTTTCCTCAAGACCTGTCTGCAGAAAACTAAGATGAACCTTATTTGATGCTGCTGCATTGGGCATTGGGTACAGGAGATAAACCTGAACACCACCACAGCTGCTTCCAGACCTCAGTTATCTGTCATCCTATGAACTAACAACTTTCACATTTCATATAAATGGAAAAATTAGTACTAGGCTCCTGAGAATCGTCATCTTTTATACTGACTCAGTGCAAAGACACGAAATGCACTGAGAATTTTCTGTGCACATTTGACAGGAGAGCTTGCAATTGTCCTCCACTCAAGTCAAATACAGGAGGATGCTTTTCCTACATTACATGAACTTTGCCAGTTTGGTCCATGCTTTCCTACTAGAAAATACATTGGAAAAAACTCAGGAAGAGAAGCACAAACAATTCTTGTCAATTTTTCTCTTTCGTGTCTTTGCAAACATGCTCCTGGAAATCCAGATCCATGACTTCTAGAACAATCAGTGGCATCTCTGGGAAGCAGGGCAGGGGCTGACAGGCAGGGACACCCTGCACCTGCCTGATGCTGGGGCAGCAGGAGTTTGTCCATTTTCCTGTCTCCATGGGAGAGCCACCTTGGCTGGGAAAGGATCCCTTCACTGCTCTCTGAGGGAGGCACAGCCAGTGCAATGCCAGGGAGTGCCTTTACCCTGGAGGCAGGGAGGAGGCAGAGGGGGAAGTTGGGAAGCTGCACCCGGGGCTCTGCAGGGCTCCCGGCCAGGGCTCCAAGCACAAGGAGCCAGAAGAGCTTGGCCGGACAATCCCGAGCTCTGGACACCTTGTCCTCAGCACCGCGAACCCGTTTGCTTCTCCAGGCCCTGGGCACTGCTCCCGTGCTGCTCATGCAAGTTACACGCAGACACAGAGCTACCTGCTCTGTCTCAACCCTCTTCAGCACTGGACAGGACAACACAGTAACATGTTCTCTTCAGTACATGGTCTAATTATTAATAGTCCTGCAAAGACTCACATTCAAAGCATACACACACAAAACCCCAAACCCTGGTACAGACCTTGCATCAACACAAAATGCTTGTTGCTCTTCAGAAACACAGGGCAACACTTTTGGCCAATGCTTTTTCCTATAAGTTCTTTCAAAGGATTGCAAAAGCAACTTTGTTTGGCAACTTCTTCAAGGAAGAAACAGGAGAGGCTTCTGAGTTTTTAAAGATATATTGGTTTGCTTTCACTTTCCTTTTGGCATCCTTACACTTCACCCTGCATTCCAGAAAATCATGAAAATCCAAAATAATATCAGGGGAAGTTTCTGAATTCTTTCATGTTTCTCTCAGAGACTTCCTTGATGTACATACAAGCGACATACAATGTATAACATACAGAGAAGCAGTGGTTTCCGTCACTGGACATTACAAGACAAGGTTATAGACTCCACTTTACTAAAACACTTCTGTTGCCTGGTAATTACAAAGCCTGAAGCTCTTCTAGAGGCTTTTCCCAGTGCAACTTCATTAGGTTCGTCTCTGCTCAACTCTCGAGCCTGTCCAGGTCTCAATGAAGGGTAGCAGAGTCTTGTGGTGCCTCAGGCCCTGCGCCCAGTTCTGTCCCATCAGCAAACGCTGAGGGAGCGCTCCGTCCCTTCTGCCAGGTCCCTGGGGAATAAGGCAAACAAGGCTGGGCCCAGCACGGCCCCCTGAGCTCACAGCTACCTGAGTTTGGAGCTCCCCTGTCCACTTCTCTGCCCCACTGTCCCTGAGCTGCCTCAGGGGCCTGTTATGGGAGGCAGGGACAAAGCCTTGCTGAAGTCCCAGCTGACAACAGCCACTGCTCTCCCCTCACAAGCCCAGCCAGTCACTGCAGCACAGGTGGCTATGGATTGGTCAAGCATGGTTTCCATTCCTGTTATTCCACAGGTTTAGAGATGGCATCCAAGAGGAGCTGTTCTGTCACCTTTCTGGGGATGGAGCTGAGGCTGATGGGCCTGCAGTTTCCTGGCTCCTTCTTGGTGCCCTTTTGCAAGACTGCAGTGATGTTGGCTTTCCTCCACTGCTCATGCCTCTCTCCGGGGCTGTCTCCTTCCCTGACCGGCTGGCAGAGCGCCCTGTGCCAGAGGCAGGAGCAGAGATTTTCCTTGGCCCCAAAAGGGAACGCTGGGCTCAGGCCGAGTGTCAGTGGGACCTGACAACGGGAGGAGAAGGCGGAAAGGAGCAGATCTCACACAGGGCTGAGCAGGGAGTAGAGCCCTCATGGCTCTGGGTCTGCTCTGCAAGCTCCCGGGCCTCTACTTTCTCCACAGAGAGAGAGAAACAGCACCTCGAAGTGACCAGGAAACCCGGCCATAGAGCGGGGCTGGGGACGTGACACCTCAGGGAAATCGACCATGGAGCGGGGCTGGGGCTGTAACGCCTCAGGGAAACTGGCCATGGAGTGGGGCTGGGGCCGTGACACCTCAGGGAAACCGGCCATGGAGCAGGGCTGGGGCCGTGACACCTCAGGGACACCGGCCATGGAACGGGGCTGGGGCGGTGACACCTCAGGGAACTCACCATGGCAGCCATCTCCCGAGGTTTTGAAGTACTTGTTTCTTGGTTTAATGCCCTTCCAAGATCAATCTAGCATCTTTGCATATGAGCAGGACATACAAGGGTATTTAAAATTGAGTCTGATCCAGTCATCAAAGACAATGGATGTTTCCTCTAAACTTACCTTTTCATGATTTTTAAACAATATGGAACTTTTCTTATGCCTGACTAAAAATATCCATAATGCAAAATTCATTCTCAAGACAGGAAAAAAGAAAACAATGAAAATAGGATATAGGCAGTCTTCAAAAGGTACAGAGAAGAAAATAAAAATTAGAAAACCTTAGAAAAATTAGGTTTTCTTCTTCATCTTCTCAGTATATGCTGTTTGAACATTTGTTGTCTTACTTGTCCCTCTCAAGACAAGGCATGTTACAGCTTTATTGTCTCAGTGCTGCACATCCCCAAACGCTGACTTGCCATTTAGGCTCTGCTTTGTTGGAAATATACAACAAGGGACTCTCTATGGAAGAGAGTTGCACAAGCCTCTGGATTCCTGACCGTTCACCTCTGCCAATGCTCACAGTATTCTCCTAACACACGTGAGCTTCCTGTCTTTCAGAGAGAGAAAGATTCAGCTGAAGTCAAGCAAACAGGGCAGGGCAGATGGAAACCTTCCCTTGAGATGCTTTTGGGAAGGCCTGCAAGGATCCTGCCTTCCCTTGGAACAGAGGTGGTCACCATGCATGGTGTTGCCTGACTTGCCCTAGGTGCCCCTCGATTGCAGAAGGACTTTTGCCCACTTCATCACTTGTCTGTCCCTCCAGTTCCAGGGCCTCAATCCTGCTCTGTAATGCACTAAACCTGTTAGTCAGTTGTGAGTTTTCAGAATAAGGCACTGAGCATGGCTGTAACTAATTTTTATAAGTCAGGTTTACAATATATTTTGAGAAGAAGAAGGAGCAGAGAAGGTGTGAAAAATGCATATTATATGATTGGCTTTTCGCAAATATTAAAATTAATACTATATGTGTTATGTTGGAAAGTTATGTTGTATTAATCCTTTTTTGTAGTGCTATCCTAGGCTTTTAAAGTAGTGTGGTGAATATAGTTTTAGGCTACAGAAACTCTGTGCTGTAAGATACATTTTCTAAATAGCTCAAGGAGAGATAACAGTAACAAGACACCAAAATTCTGAGAAAAGAAATATTGCCTCCTTCTCGGGAAGAACCAGACTTTGAGGGAGCAAGACAATTGATTTACAAGATAAAGGAGGGGTTGACAAGAACAAGAAAACACCCATTGTTTGAAAACAATTTTGGCATCATGTATGAGATATATGAATATGCAACAGGGTATTACTTTTAAGTTAATCCTGTGTTAGCAAAGTGTCTTCTGAGGCAGAGCAGAGCACCCAGACATTTGTAATTCTTTGCTTTTTAAATTGCCCTTTATTGTCCTACCTCTAATTGACCAAATTATTTTTTCTCTAATTTTTATTCTTAGTTTTATAACTAATTTATTACTATTAAACTTTTAAAATTTTAGAACAAGTAAAATTCTGCATCCTTTGTGTCCACTATCATTGGCCATCCTTCTTCCCAAGCTTTGTCAACTTCTGGGTTTGAGATCAGTGAAACGTGCCCAGCCTTGAGTCTTGGAAGACAATTCTAGCAACAAGTACTTTGCTTTTCTAACACCTGGCCATCACTTCGAGCTTGCAGGCTGCTATGTGTGTCCAGGTTAAACGTCTCTTCCTGTTGATCAGGCTTGGAAGTGTGTACAGCCCAGGCCCGACAGGACATGTTTTCTTCAGGAAATGGGACGAAGGGCCCAGTTTGCAACGGGTGCAGGCCCGCGCCTTCCAGAGCGCCAGAAGGTTGGCGGCGCCATTGCAGGGCTCAGGGCGCCGCCTTCTGGGCGAGAGCCGCCATGACAGCGCGGGCGGCACGCGGTGGGGCCGGAGGGCGGGAAGGGGCGGGCGGGTGTGAGGGGCGGGGCGGTTCGTGCCCAGAGCCGGGCCCGCGCTGTTTCTGGGCGCATTCCCGGCTTGGCGTTGGGAGCGTGCAGCTGCTGCTCGGGCTCTGGGAGAAGCGTGCGGCCGCTGCGGGGTCCCAGCCCGCAGAGCTGGCTACTGCCTAAGGCCGCCATGCCAGAGCTGCCATGCCAGAGCTGCTGTTCACCGTGGCACTGCCTGAGTCCCAGGCAGAGCCGGGCTGGTAGTGCCTACAGCTGAGCGAAGCCCTGCCGTGGCAGCACCCCAAGCTCTTGTTTATCCCACAGAAAGCGAGGATCAGCACCTGGAGGAGACTGCGTCATTCCTGCAAAGGGACTCTCTGCTGACATCTGCCATGTCTGGCAGCAAGCAGGAGGGCCCTGGTGCCAGGGAGCCAGGTGAGGGCAAAGCAGCTCTCTGACAGCATGGCCCAGGGGCTCTTGTGGCAGCAGGCAGCGTGGGGATCAGAGCAGAGGCAGGGGGAGGCAGGAGCTGCTCGGCCATGCCGGGGCTGGGAGCCTCCTTCCTGCCCAAGTGGGGCCCAGCTGGGCCAGGGGGCAGCTGCTGGGACAGCCGTGCCCACAATGGCCCCTGCTCTGCAAGGCCTCCAGCCCTGCCCATCAGCCAGGCAGGGACAGAGCAGCCTTGGGGCCGATGCTGCTGCAGGCTCAGAGCCCCACAGAGCTGCTCGTGCCCGGTGCCATTGGCTCTGTCCCCTGCAGCCTGCATGCTGTGTCACCATGCCGAGGCTGAGCCCTGTGCCTCCCCAGGCCCTGGCAACTGCTCCTGTGCTGCTCCTGCACTGCCCAGGGCACCCACGGGCCCTGCTCAGGCCTCACGCAGGCCAGAACCAGCTGGGGCTTTGACAGCTCTGCTGCTCTGGGCCCAGCCCTCGGGCAAAGCACCTGCCTGTCCCTGGGCTGGGGGCAGTTTCCAGGCTGGGCTTGACAGAGCCCATCCGTTCCTGGAGGGCTGGGGGCACTGCTCTGGCCTGGCCTGGCCCGGCCCTGGGGTCCCTTGGCATTCCTGCTTGCCCTTGCATCCACCAGGGATGGGCTGCAGCTCAATGGCCCGACCTGGCCGCACACTCAGGCCTGGAGCCTTCCCGTGGCTCCCCAGGGCACGAGAGCCTCAGCCCCAGCTCCCAAACACGACCTAACAGCCTTTGCTGATATTGATCCCTGTCAGACCTTTGAAAGCATTTTCAAAGTAACCTTGTTTGGCAACACTTTCAAGGAACAAACGTGACTCACTTCTAATCAGTAAAAACTTTATTGGTTTGCTTGCACTTCCTATAGGGTATCCTAATGCTTCCTTTGGCATTCCAGAAAATAATGAAAATCTAACAAATTCTTCAGAGAAGTTCCTGAATCCACTATGAGGAGAAGTCTCTACATTCACTATCCTTACATACAGTTAAGTAGCTGCGCCTGTAACACACAAAGATGTAGTGGTTTACCTGACTGGACCACACAACATGATGTTATACACACCGCTACACTACAAAATTTCTCCTCCCTGCTCATTACAAATTTGAAGCTCTTCTCGAGGTCCTGACTTAATTTTGCATGCACATTCATAGCTGCAATCCCTCCCCATGCTCAGCTTTCACCTAGACTTACCAGGGAACAGATGTTCCATACTCACCTCAAGCAATAATCTACGTCTGTCTTCCTAACCCTCTTTTTCTTCACTGACTTCTACTAATCTACAAAATAACTGTGGATCCTCTGCACAAAAGAAACATCCAATTAATAGCCTTAAACACTTGTGATTGCGCTGCTGCTTCTAACAATCTTCACCACCACAGCACTAAAATCAGAAATCAATTCTTCACATCCTTCCTGTTCTCCTGCCCCCACCACACCTTGGCTCCAGCAGAAATGTTCCCTACTGCAGCCTGCTGTGCTAAGAACAATCAAAGGCAGCAGCACTTTTCCTCACCATGCTGCAATCTGAATTGCACTGAAATTGCTGCTGTTGCATTAGAAGCTCAGCACCAGCACGCCACATCTTCCCCCAGAACTGAGGCCTGCTGAGGCCTGAGCTCTCCATTTCAACACACCCTGAAAATCAGGCTGCCTGGAAGATTGCAGGCCGGGAACTGTGTGAACACAGCAGTGCATTTCAGCAGAGTTATGGAATCAATCTCATGGAAGGCACATCCTTTAAGCTTAAGACTCTATTCTACAAACTGTAACCAGCAATTGTTTTCGTGGCCTGTGCAGGTTTTGGGGACTGTGCATGTTTGCTTTGGATGTTGTTTTCTTTGTTTCTAAATACAAAATTCACTGGATTCAGAAGAGAAAGCCCCAGATTCATTAGGACAAAGAACCACAGGGACATATGTGGCTGACAAGAACACTCCTCATTCCTAATGGTAACTCCAGAAAGAGAGGAAAAAGACAAAGATGATTTAAATACCTGAAAGGATCCAAAATGTCTAGGTGACCTGTCAAGTGACTAAGTTTGTGGTAAGCTCTAAAAGTCCAGATTCCTATTCGGTAATTGTCTGAAAGAAAAGAAAGCCAGAAGTTTTGGCCTTTGTTTTGCCAGGACTTTCTCACGGGATTCTGCCACAACTTGGATCACAAGTGAGGGTGGCAAATTTTGACTAGAAAACTTTGATAACTAGGCAGCATTTTTTCCTCCTCACTGAATTACAGGAAGGGTTTGAAAGGAAAAAAAATATAAAAGAGGGTAAAGAAATTCTGTCATACCTCTTAGGCGTTCATCATCTTTGGAGAAGAAAAAAGCTCTAGCACTTTCTGTGCGGGGTAAAGAAAGAAACCTAGAAAAGGACAAAGGGATTTGAGCATCCTAAATTGTACTATCAAATTCCATGAACACAAGTTAATCCTGTAGTTCTTCAGAGAAATGCCATACATTGAAAAGCTTCATTCCCTAGGAACCGAATAGAGCTTTTTATTTTACAAAACCCTCTTTGAAAGAGAAAACTGACTGTGTCTTGGGCTTTTGGCCAAACTCAGTTTGGAGTTGGTCAAACCAAAATGACCCAGTTAATTTCTTGTGCTCTACTCTTTCTTTCCATATTCACATTCACATCCAATGGTCTGCTGGGAGTTTTGACTCTGTGCAGCACAAACGGTTTTCCAAGATGACTTTCATTGCTCAGAGGTGTGCAATGTCCGTTTCCCATTCCCTGGGTGCTGCTATTAATATTCCCACAGCATCCAACTACTACAGCCAAGTAGACAACAAAGAGAAATGCAACTTGCATTTCTTGGTCCTGTTCGATTCTGACATCTCACGCTCATTGTCACCCTCAGAACTGCTGTCCTGGAAACGTGGATCCTCTTGCCATGTGGCTTTTACCGGCTTTATTGTCCCAAGCGTGTAAGGCTCTGCAATGACAGCACCAAGAGAGAAAAAAAGCCAAAACCAGATTATTCCTCTACTGGTCAGGAAAAATTCCTCCTTTCACGTGAAATACTTACAGTGGAGAAGAGAGATTTAGGAAGGACAGAATATGACCCTGCCAGACTTTCTAAGCTACGTCTCGGCTCCAGTATTTTCCACTTTGTTCCAGGGATCCCTTATGTATTCTTAAACATTTCTCATTGCATTCAGAAGACACTGAATACTTTCTCAGTTCAGCACAAGTCTGGGGGGCTCGTTGCTTTGTGCTGTTGCACTGGGTTTTTAATATTTTGGATAACTTCACGGATTTTCTTTTCTCTCCTACATGACCGGGACTCAAGTTAATGTTGTTTCATCTTCATTTCAGACGGCCTCATTTTATCTAAGGTTAGGACACCCCAATGACCATGTGTCATTCCATTTCCTTTTTCTAAAGGTCCAAGAGTAGAATTCAGTAACAAACAGAATGTTCATGGATCTTGGGGCCAGCTCTCAGACTTTGCTCCTCCCTCTACATTAACGCACATTTCCTTAAAAACCATGTTGGATTCTATGAAACTTGATATGACTGGTGTGTCACGTTTTTCCGTGTTTGAGGAATTCAGGGCATGAGAACAAGCTTTTTCACTACTCAGCAAAAACCCCAACGCCTTCTCAAAGCAAGCCTTTCAGAATTCCTGAGATGCAAGCATGAGGCACCTCTCTTTAATCTACCACAGCCCTGGCAAGGAGAACTAAAGATCAAAATGCTTCTGCCTAATTACTGACTTCTGCTGCTGAAAATCCCCTGCATTCTGACCTTCTTTACACTATATTGCCCTACATTGCCTGCCGGAAGCTCTTCCTTAGCAATGGCACTGTTAGAAGGGTTCTGCTGTTATCTTCTTTGATGCCCAACTCCTCTGTGCCTCCAAAGAAGGAAAACTTGAAAGCACTCGTATCCTGAGCTGCGTCTTTCTCAGGCAAAGGTCCCAAATGGTCATCTGGGGCAGAGTCCTGTGCATCCTCTTTGTGCCAGTGTATTTCCTCAGTCTATTCTGGTTTGTTTTTGAAGGTCTTTCAAAGAAAAAACCAGAATAGATGGAGAAAATACCATCTATTCTGGCTGGTTCTTGAAAGGCCTCTTTCAAATCTGCAGCAATACTGTAGAAGTTGTCTTCAGACACTTAAGGCAGTGTCTCACTCTTTCTTCCTTTTTTGGCTTTACTGAAATGAGGTTGTTCAAGGATAGCAACACAGCACACGTCCTTTTCAGACACAGCTTCCCTAAGAGCCACCTTGCTCTGAATGTCTCCCTAAGCATATTCAAGCCTATTAAGGAGTAGTTCATTATCAAGGGTGAGCAGTGGGGAAACATCTGAGGTTGAAGTCTAAAGGAAGGAACAGGAGTCCTTTTTAATTAACCACATCCTTAAGTGACTTTTCACTGAATACACCGTTACACAGAAATCAAGGTATTTAGCCCAGACTTCTTCCTGCCAGTAGAAACATCAAGAGCTAATAGGGTTTGCTCACAGAGCTGCACATCTCAGGGTCCCTGCACTGACCGTTCTCACCTAAGGGAGTAAAGTGAAAGGGGGGAATCCTGCAGCTCTGTAATATAGGGCCTGGATTCAGTGGTCCATTGTGGGGATGTGATGAAGGCATGATGGGTATTGCTTGTAAGTTTTGTGGGAACAGATGGAAATTTTGCATGAATAATGCATGATGTGTGGTAGTATGTTAATGATATGGGGATAAGGTGTGGAACCACGTTGGGCGCCAATATTTTTTCCTGGTATAGGGCAAATTTGGTAGAGATCCTCCAAAGAAGGGCCCCTCCAGAAAGCAAACCCACATGGCCCCTCCCCCCAACCGGTTCGGGAAAAAATTTCTCAGAGAGAAGTGGAAAGAACGTGTTTATTTAACAGGCACAGCACCCCCAGCACACAAAATGAACAATACCAGATGACACCGCTCTGAGAAAGATGACAAAATCAGAAAGTCTCTTCCGGGGGTACTTGCTCTATTAGTCCCTCCGGGGCTGGGGCAGCTGCTGCAGCCAAATGGTGCAAACCCTCGGTGTTCCCAAGTCTCAGTCCAGAGCAGGTTCCAGATGGTCACAGAAAAAGGAGAGGAGAAACAGTCCAGGAAGGAATTGGGACTCTTTAGCTTGAACTAGCTAATAAGCAGAAGCAGAAAACAAGAGCAGCGAGACAGCAAGCAAAGCAGAAAGCCAAAAGCAAAAAGCCCTATGTACTGCCCATCTCTGTGTCCCTGATAAGAGAATCCCAAACAAAACTTTCACTCTTCAGAGACAGTCTTAAAGGCACAGAACAGATGAATGGGGATACAAGCATCATAACGTCCCCCCAGGACAGTCACAACCAACATACATGAAACCTTTTCCCAGATATTTCCTGGGATTTTTGACAAACTCACATCTTAGTCTTATCAGACAAACTGTGAGCACAGTGGGAATGTCTTAAAGTTGCCATCTTTGTTTGCTTCTGGTGGAACTCCCTCAGTTCTAGAGCAGGGCCTTTTCTCAGCTTCCTGCTGCTCCCCCCCAGGCTCTCCTCCCAGCCTGCTGGGCTTTGTTGGGTGGCACAGCCTGTGCCAAGGGGCGGCAAGGTGCCTGCAGGCCCCAGCTCTGGGGGAAACAGAAAACGTCCTGCCCGCATCCACCGTGCTGCCAGCTCAGCAGTGCAGCTCAGCACGGGCTGACGCTCCCCATTGCTCCTACAGGTGCAGCTGGAACCACAGCACATGTTCCTGATGCCCAGAAGGGCCTTGGAAGGGGTTTCTGTCAGGGAACAGGCTGCTGGCTGGGGTTCCTGGCAGGCCTGCTTGTTTTGGAGCTTATCTTCATCTTATGCTCTGTCCAAATTTGGACTTACTTGAGGAGAAGACAGTGAGCGTTTAGTTTACCTTTTCCTCAAACAGCTTCTTTTGAAAGTCTACTGCAGACAGGAAACATTCCCAGTGAGGCTGCAGCGTAGGTGTGGCCAGTCCATGATTGTCCAAAGAACTCTGCTGAGGGTTCTGCTGCTGCCCAGAGCTTTCATTGGCCTCCTCATTGCTGGGCCTTGTCCTGGGGGGTCCGCTGGGGCTGCAGCCAGTGCTGGCTCCCACTGAGGCTGCCTGGCCAAGAGCAGCCCCAGGGGCACAGGGCAGAGGCAAAGCACGGTGGGGAGGAGAAAGAGCAGGGATGAGATTGCCCTTGAAAGGCAGAGGCACTCTGGGGCCGGCTCCTGGCCAGGGAGCCTTCCCAGAGCCGTGCCCTGCTGGCCGGGGCCTTGAGGGGCAGCTGTGCAGCTGTGCCAAGCTGTGCCAGCAGCTCCAGCCATGCTGGGGAGCCTTGCCAGCTCTGGGCCCTGCTGTGCAGGAGGCTCCCTGTGTGCCACTGGCAGCTGGGGCCTCAGCCACCTCTTCTTTCCACAGTTCCACCTCTGGACAAGAGTTGTAAGACGGTGGCTGCACCTCACACCCAAACAGCAGGAGCAGCTCCTCCAGCAGTAAGAAGGTTCTGGGCATCCCTGTCAAGACTTTTGAGCTGAAGACTCCAGAACACCAATCAACAATGAAATCTTCTATTCGCCTGGAGATCGCACTGCCACCTCCTCTCCCCATGTGTATCCCCAAGCTACTTGCATTTCTTTTTTGATCCTCCTCTGTCCCGTCCCGACTCCTTCTATAGACCCCAGCAGCAGCCCAGCACCCTCCAGCCCCTCCTGAGACCAATATGTCCCTTCCTCTGCCCCTGAGCCCCCTGGGCCTGCCCTCTAAACAGCAATGAAGTTAACCCTGCTCTCTGCCAGGCTAGGTGATGGCCTTTTCTTTTGTTGCACTAAAGGGAAGGAGCCGTCACCCCAGTGTTTGGGTGGCAGCAGCAGCAAAGCCCAGCTGGCAGCAGCACTGGCACAGCTCCATGGCCAGGAGCAGCTGTGGATGCCCACGGTGTGGACAGGCAGGAGCCAGGCAGGGGCTGCTGTGACCAGCGGCGGGGTCCCGAGGGCTGGGATAGCCCAGGAGGCAGGCAGCAGCATGGGGCTCCTGAGAAAAAGCAACCCCATTTGCTTAGTTTTTCAGTTTTAGAAATTATAAATCTGTACAAATATTTCAAAATCGTTTTTCTGTAGAGAGACACCCCCAAATATATCTTCCCAATTCCTATAGTAGTTTAAGATTTTTCTAAGTAGTTTTAGAATCCAGGAAAAGTGACCTTATTTTGTCTTCACTTTTCATTTTTAGAAATATTTAGAAATATCTCTTGTAGAGAGAAATCCCCATATGTTTCATTCCTTTTTCCACAACACATCTGTATTTTTGAAACTGGTTTTAGAGGTCTGGAAAATATTTTCTCCTCATACAATAAAAAATAAAATTGCATTTGAGTGGTAATCTTTATTCTAGGAAGAAGTAAGACCCCTTCAGCCAGCCAGCCTGCTGCAGAGGCTCTTTTCCTGCAGGAGCTTTGTACCTAGTCACAACCAACATACATAAAACCTTTTCCCAGGTATTTCCTGGGATTTTTGACAAGCTCCCCTCTTAGTCTTATCAGACAAACTTTGAGCACAGTGGGAATGTCTTAAAGTTACCATCTTTGTTTGCTTCTGGCGGAAGTCCCTCAGTTCTAGAGCAGGGCCTTCTCTCAGCTTCCTGCTCGCCCCTGGGCTCTCCTCCCAGCCTGCTGGGCTTCGTGGGGTGGCACAGCCTGTGCCAAGGGGCGGCAAGGTGCCTGCAGGCCCCAGCTCTGGGGGAAACGGAGAACGTCCTGCCCGCATCCACCGTGCCGCCAGCTCAGCAGTGCAGCTCAGCACGGGCTGATGCTCCCCATTGCTCCCACAAGTGCAGCTGGAACCACTGCCCATGTTCCTGATTCCCAGAAGGGCCTTGGAAGGGGTTTCTGTCAGGGAACAGGCTGCTGGCTGGGGTTCCTGGCAGGCCTGCTTGTCTTGGAGCTGATCTTCATCTTATGCTCTGTCCGAATTTGGACTTACTTGAGGAGAAGACAGTGAGCGTTTAGTTCTCCTTTCCTCAAACAGCTTCTTTTGAAAGTCTGCTGTACATGGGAAACATTCCCAGTGAGGCTGCAGTGTAGGTGTGGCCAGTCCATGATTGTCCAAAGAACTCTGCTGAGGGTTCTGCTGCTGCCCAGAGCTTTCATTGGCCTCCTAATTGCTGGGCCTTGTCCTGGGGGGCTCGCTGAGGCTGCAGCCAGTGCTGGCTCCCACTGAGGCTGCCTGGCCAAGAGCAGCCCCAGGGGCACAGGGCAGAGGCAAAGCACAGTGGGGAGGAGAAAGAGCAGGGACGAGATTGCCCTTGAAAGGCGGGGGACAGGAGAATGTCACTTATCCGAGAGAGCCCCAAAGAGCGGCTGGAAGGGGTGCCGGCTGCTCAAGGATCCCCGAGGAGCGGAGGGAGGGCGTATCGGCTGATGGGGTGTCCCGAGGAGCAGCTGGGGAGAGTGGGGGTGTCCGTTGGCGGGGAGGAGCGGCCGGAGGGCTTGCACGGTCCGGTGGTGGGGAGGCTGGCAGGGCCTGTCGGAGTAGGCTCAGCCCAGCTGGAGGGTACGGCTAACGCCGCCTGCCCGCCCGCAGGACCATGGCGCAGTTCCTGTTCAAGGACGACCTGCACGGGCTGCTGAAGCTGGACACACTGGTCCCAAACGCGCTGCCTGCACGATGGCAGCGCAAGGCCAAGGAGAGTGGCCCCGGGCCCAGCCCCGTCGGCATGTCGCCCGTGAAGCTGGCCAATCGTTCCCACAGCTCCAGCAAGAGAGACAGAGAGACAGATGCCGTCCAAGATACCCGGTGAGCGCCGGCCACCAACAGCAGAGGTTTAGTGCGGGAGCCTGGCCCAGGCTGCTTGTCTGTAGCCATGGGGCTCTGGGCTCCCTGCCACGCTGCCCTACCGGCTGCTGCTCAGGCAGGAGGAGGTGGGCTGTGCTCCTGACAGCCACCCACCTCCTTGCCAGCATGAGGGGCAGAGCTCTGAGCACTGGGGCTGGTGAGCTGCTGTTCGCCCAGCTGAGCCTTGCTGGCACAGCTGTATGCTAGGACGAGTGTGGGCGGGCCTGTCAGCTGACAGCTTTACATCCTGTGAGCGTTTTTGTATCTTCCCCTTATCTCTGGACTCTGGAATTGTTGCACTAGACCCAAGTGCACACAGTCCCTAACCAACTTGGTGGCAGGGAGGAAAATATAAGTTAGTTGTGACTGGGTGGCATGAGACCTCAGAGTCCTATTTGTCTGGGGGGTGTGATGTGGAAGAGTGTTGGGTTTACTCCCGTGAAAGCTCTAATACAGGCTGTTAAATAGCTGTAAGACAATATTTTCATATGTGAATGCAGGTAAATCTGGATCCAAAATTCAAAGCACCCCCACAAAGGCTGGGGGGGATCGCTACCTTCCCAACCACAGCACTATGCAGGTGGAGATGGCAAATTTCCTCCTAACCAAAGAGAATGACCCTGCTGAGGATTCCCCTACCAAGAAGGTGATTATGTTGCCAAGTTACAATTACTTCAACAACCGCTACTCCTTCCCGCCCCTTTACAGAGCAGTAAACTATAGGTTCTATCAAGTGGGCACGCCGGACTGACAAGTCCCAGCCATCACTACTTGCAGCTCTGGGCTTCAGGTGCCAAGCATGAGATTGAAGCTGTAGAGACTGCCATGCAGTCTAAGCCTATGCTGCTTCTGGTAGCAAAATTTAGCTTTTGACTAATGAGGCTTTAAAATGTAGCAGGCAACAAAAACACAAAGCTGTAAGCCTATGCAAAGTGAAACTGCTGGTGGTAGCTATTCTAGGACAATGTCTCCACAGGGAACACTTCTGGAATATTTTACACTGTGTTCTGAAATCTGTTTATGAAGCATTTGGTTGCTTTGTGGCTGTGGCTTTTCCCACTGGCAATGACACTGAATTTGCCATTGTGTGAAAATGTGAGCAGGACGATGTATGAAGGTCTGAGGAAAAACTGCTTTGACCTGCCTCTGTGTGACTGACCCTTGCAGCACAGTCAAACATCTGCAGATTCTGAGAGAAGGGGACTTAGGTGTCTGTTTAAATTGCAGTGTGGGAATTGTTGTAAATGCATTGCACTGAGGGTGATTTGTCTCTGTAGGAGCAACAGAAAGCCTGGGCAGTGAATCTGAATGGTTTTGATGTAGAAGAGGCAAAGATCCTCCACCTCAAAGATCCTCATCCTCCACCTGGAAAACCAGAGAATGCTCCAGAAGGTATGTCTGTGTGAGCGGAATCAGCAGGAGAGATCAGGTCAGGGGAACAGCAACACAGAGGCTCTGTGTGTGGTCACAAGAGAAATCAGCTGGTTTCTGAGAGCTGTACAAGCTGGAGTCTCCTTTCTTAAGGTTCCTGAGGTCGAGGGAGGGCATAACAGTTACAGTGAATTTATTTAGGAGAGGTGCTATGAGTGCCAGTTGGTCACCTGTTACAGGGCTTGCAAGGGTCTTCAGGGTGAAGACAGAGGCGAGAATCTTGACCTCATGTTCAGAAGGCTTGATTTATTCTTTTATGAATATATTACATTATTACTATACTAAAAGAAATAGAAGGAAAGCTCTCAGAAGCTAGCTAAGCTAAGAATAGAAAAAGAACGAATAAACAAAGGGCTGTGTCTCAGCAGAGAGCGAGACCCAGCTCTGCCGTGAGTGGTCAGTAAGTCCAAACATTCACCCAAGACCAATCATGCATCCATCTGTTGCATTCCACCGCAGAAGATAACCATTGTTTACATTTTGTTGCTGAGGCCACAGCTTCTCAGAAGGGAGAAAAATCCTAAAGAAAGGAGTTTTATGAAAAGATGTTGGTGACAGTCACCTGTACTGCAGGTTCCAAACCTTCATGAAGTCTGTAAGAGCATCAAACTCTCTGCTCTGAACTTTCTAGCTTAAACTGTGTTGTAGTGTGTTGTTAAGTTTCTTGTGTTATTCCCCCAATTTATGTATTGTTCTCCCCTATTATGTGTAAAATGGTTTCGTTCCCCCAGTTTTTCCCGCCAGTGCTAGCCTGTCAGCTAAGTTGCTATAGTAACCGCTATTCATAGTTGCTGATATGTAATTGCTCCTCCCCTGGTTTCCCTTATAAGTGAAAGTTGTTTCCTCCCTGGGTCCAGTCAATCACTCCCTTTCTCCTCCCAGGTTTCGAGAACCTTCTCCTCTCTGGAGATGGTGGTTGGCTGGGGTCCCAGGACACCTCCTTTACCTTTTGATTATTGGTCTCCATGGAGTGTCAGTTCTGTGAAGTTCATCCCCTCACCTTTCCCAATTGGTTCCGCCTGTACCCACCCCCCTCCTTTATAATCCTGTTTCACCCCCTATGAAAAAACTTTTTCCCGGTTGGTTTCCCCGCGTTTGGATCCCGCAACACCTTCAATAAACCGATGTTTAACCCCCGGGAAATGGTCAGCTCCGTTCCTCTCCAATACCAGCGGTGTAAGCCAGTCCGCAGCCAGCACAGCCCGAGGCCATCAGACGCCAAAGGGTACTGACCAGAAATTGCAGAGGGGCGTCGGCCTTTCGCCCTCAGCTAGTCGGACTCCAAACTTCGGGCCACATATGCCCTTCTCTGCAAAACTGCAACTAAATATAATGGGATTCAAAACCCCAAGTGTTTGTTAAATTTGTTTCCATGAATGAGGAAATTGTAGCTCAGCCCTGTTCAGCAGTTCATTCTGCCAGTGATTTTAGTGCACTGCAGGCTTGTGAGTGTTTCTCTTAGGACTTTATTTTCACTCCAAGGGATTCCTAGTTGGGTGAGCAGCACTCAGCTGGGAGGAAACTAACTCAGGTTAACAAACCTGTTCCCCTGCACACAGGCTATCAGAATAACCTAAAAGTGCTCTACAGTCAGAAAATGGCACCTGGGTTCAGCAGGAAGAATAGCAGATATATTCCCTCAAAGCCAGACCAGGTCTTGGATGCACCAGAGATTCGCAACCACTACTGTAAGTTGTTGTATTCATATTGTTGCATATCATATTTCTAGGGTCTCATATCTTCTGGGTGGTTTTCTCACAGCAGCTCTTCACAGCAGCATTGTTGTTGCTTCTCAGTCAGGACTCCTCTCTAGCTCTCCCTGAAGGCCTCGCCCCTTTTTATCCCAGCTACCTCCACGGGCTACAGCTGCTGCCCAATTAAGGACATCACAGCTGCAGCCCATTTACAATACCTAGAATCAGGGCAGGGTCACTTATACAATACAGAGATCTTTTACTGCAATACATATCTTTACTCAGGCCCCTATAGTAAGTAGGCTGCAGGGTTGAGTGCTGGGCATCCAGAACATTCTGCACTGGATTGCTGTTCCTAGGACAGTGTAACTGGGCTGTCTGTATTATTTTGTGTACCCAGGCTAGCGCAGACCACTTCTGAAGTGTCCCTGTGTAGCCTTACAGGGACAGTGGTCTAGGGCACTGTGTAGATACCTTGGAGCAGGGTACCTGGCCCCAGCAGCTGGGCATAGTGACACTCAGAAGGCTGCCCCTCACCTGTACGTGTGTGTGTGCATATGTGCACCCGCACCTGCTGCATCAGCACGGGTGAAGGGCATGCTCTCTAGCCAAGCATGGTGTGACCTGCATTGCTCTTTCAAATTGTAGATCTGAATCTCAGACTGGAGCTCCCAGAACTTCTTGGCAGTGACTCTGGACAACACTGTTGTTTATCTGTGGAATTACGGTACTAGGGAGATTATCCCCCTGCTGCAGACGGAGCATCCAGGTATTTACATTTCCTCTGTGTCATGGATGGAGACTACCTTGCTGTTGGCACAAGTAGTGCTGAGGTTCAGTTGAATGCAGGAGTAAAACTAGAGGTGTTTTCTAGGGATTGACAGAACTGTGGGGCCTGGGGACAAAACCTTGGCTGGCAGAGGAAGGATGCCATGCACCTGACTTGTCTTCCCTCGTGTGGGGTGGAACTGCCCAGTGTGCAAGGCAGGGTTTGGTTTGGGGGTTTTCTGATAAGCAGCGTAACCTTCTGTGCTATAGTCAAGAGATACACATTTTCTCTGTTCCCTTACTGAGAAAGCTGAATGCCAGAGCCTGTGCAGTGAGGTTCCTAGGGCACAGAAACAGGATTGGGTTTCTTCTGAAGAACTTTTTGCTTTGCCTCTCCAGCTATGGGACATTGAGCAGCTGAAACGTCCCCGAACCATGACCAGCCATTGTGGCCATGTGGGAACCCTCAGCTAGAACAGCTGCATTCTCTCCAGGTAAAGCAGTGGGTCAAGGGCAGTTTCCAGTTGTTGCAAACTCCTATCCCTCAATCTATGTGTGGCATGGGTTAGGGATGGCAGAGAGAAGTTTGTCCTGGCTTGGGATCCTTACTCAGCCTTATCTGTTGGGGCTGTGAGGAGAAGGCCTCTTTCCTGTATTGCAATTTGTGCTGAAGCTTTAAAGAGCTTGTGTGGGTGTTTCACTCACACCAACAGACCTGTGTTGCTGGTAACACTGGTTGAAACCCAGTGGCAGGTATAGCAGTCTTGCAACAACAAAAATGGATTTGGGTGAAAATGTGCAGCCTGACCCTGCAAGCCTTCTCTCTGCAGTGGTGCACGGACTGGGCACATCCATCACCACGATGTCCAAGTGGCTGAGCATCACGTGGCCACCCTTGCTGGCCACACACACGAGGTGTGCGGACTCAAATGGTCTCTGGATGGCCGCTACCTGGCCAGTGGTGGCAATGACAGTCTGGCGAACATCTGGCCATGCACCCAAGGTGGGGGTGGCAACTTTGCTCCTGTACAGACCTTCACTCAGCACCAGGGTGCTGTCAAGGTGAGCACAGAGCTGCCATGGGCGGGTATGTGTGTGCAAGGCAGGCATGCAGCACTGGCTGGGTGCAGGTTGCCTCTTGTATGTTTTAAAATGAACTCTCCTCTCTCAGGCTGTGGCGTGGTGCCCATGGCAGATGAATGTTCCAGCCACTGGAGGTGGCACTAATGACAGACATATCCACATCTGGAATGTGTGTTCTGGCGCCTGCCTCAGTGCTGTTGATACCCGCTCCCAGGTGAGAGATGAACATCAGCTTGGAGACAAACACCTTCTGGCAGCACACCTCCACAGAGCTGCTGGCTCCTCTGGCCCAGAGGCACGGGGAAGGAGGGGGACCATGCTCGCCTCCGAGTGGTGAGCATCAGCACATGCACCTTGTCTCGCCTGTGTTACTGCCTCGTTGCAGGTGACTTCTATCCTATGGTCCACAAACTACAAGGAGCTCATTTCAGGCCATGGCTTTGCACAGAATCAGCTGGTTATATGGAAGTATCCAACAATGACCAAGGTTGCAGAGCTGCAAGGTAGGTGCATGTTGTTATCTTGTTGTTGCATTTCTAAAGTCCCATACTGTTGCAATCATATTTCTAAAGTCTCGTACCTTCTCGGTGATACTTCCTGGGGGCAGTTCTTCACAGCTCTGACTTCTTCTCCTGCTTGTTGCTCATTCTTCCTCAGGGCTCCTTGTCAGCTCAGCTTGACTGGCCAAGCCCAGCCCCTTTTATCCCAGTTATCTTCACTAGCTACAGCTGCAGCCCAATTAAGGACATTGCAGCTGCAGCCCATCAAAAACAACCAGGGCTTATCAGGACAAGGCCTATATACAGATATTCAATATACAATACAGATATTTTACTACGACTCCTACTATATTTCCCCCTTTTTGTTTACTTACAGATACTAAGACTCCTACTATAGGTGGACAGGGCCTGGGTGTGGGGGGTGCGTTAGAGGTTGAAGATAGCTGCACTCCTTGGTTGGAGCCTGCAGCATCACTGATACAGGACAGTATCCGGGGCCATGCTGCTAGGAGTAAAGCATGCCCACGGGGCTGTGGAAGAGATACCATTGATCCAAGTGTATGCTTGGGGTCTGAAATCATGCTGCCACAACCACTGGGGGGACAGCTGTGCAAGCTGGCAGGGCTCATGGGAGCATACAGGAGTAAATGTGCATGTGCTGATCAGCTCAGCCCTGATTGCACATTTCTTCTCCCCCTCAGCTCATACTGATAGAATCTTGGACCTGACCATGAGCCCTGATGGTACATCAGTGGCCTCAGCAGCTGCTGATGAAACACTGCAGATCTGGCGCTGTCTTGAGATGGACCCCATAAAGAAGAAGAAGAAGAAAGAGAAGGCAAACAGTGCCAAAAGCAGTATTCTTCACCAGAGCATCTGCTGAGAGCACGGGATTGTTGTGGAGAGGGGAATATTTGGTTTACACACTGTACAGTATTTTAAATGTTAATGAACTGCTTAACTTGACTTTTTCTTAATGGAGTCTGATGGAAGAAAAAGCCATGGCTCCTAAACCCAAGTCCTCCCTGAGGCTGGGGATCTGGGAAAGGAGTGGAGACCTAGGTCTTTAGGGCCAGTTTAGAGGCCCCTGAGCTTAGCACAGCCTAGCAGAAGGATGCTGTGCAAGGGCTGTACTTCTGTTTCTGTCCCAGCTAAGATAGATATGTCACCTGCCCCATCTAGATGCTGAATACAAGCACAGCAGCTCCACCTCAGGCTCAACTGAAAGCACAGCATGGCTGTGGCCTCAGTTTGTGTTGTCCTGGCCTGTCTCACAAGCCCAGGGACACCTTCCTATGGCTCTGCAGGCAGATCTCAGTTTGTATTGTTAGCTACAGGCAGCCATCACTGCCTGCCTATGGTACTGGAGTAGAATAGCTGTTGGGAAAAAAGGAGGGAGGGAAATACAGAGCAACAGCTGTAATCACCCCAAAGGCTGGAAAGGGGCTGGCTCTGGCATAAAGCCTGATGCAAAACAAAAAGTTAGCTTACACTGCCACAGCCAGCCTAGATGTCATGCAAGAGCCACGCAAAGCACCACAAACCCTGTGCTCAGCCTTCAGTCACGTATTCTTCCAACAACTGTGATCTCCCTTCCCCTCCTGCTGACAGGAGGCCCTGGTGCCTCACTGAGGATTCATGCAAGGGAGCAAGCACCAGGGCTCAGTTGACATTTATTGGAGCTTGACTCCCCTACACTTGGAAAAATGCCTTTTTTCCAGGCTGAACTGTGCTGGAGCAAGTGGCAGGAAATATATTTGAGCCCTTACCTGACCAACAACCAGCTCAGCCATGCTGCTGTGCACAGTGGAGCCGCAGTGTCTGAGGCTGTGGGGCTGCACCAGACCCATCAAGCCTGTCCTTCAGCTGCACCAGCATTGCCAGGGGCTGCTGGGGACACTGCACAGCTGATAAGCACCTTGGCCTGTACAAAGCAGCTCCACCAAGCCTGTGCCTCCCATCAGCCCTCAGTGATTAGCTGAGGGTGGATTATTAACTGTTTTCACCTTTCCCTCAGCACAGTAACACACTGTGCCCAGCACCAGCTCTGCCTCCTGAGCCTTACAGCAGCTGGAACCTTCAAAGGTTCCGACTTGTGCTCTGCCAAGGCCAGTGAGTGTGTAACCACACCCACTAGAGCACCCCCACACACACACATAAAGCTGATATGGGGGGCACAGTCTCAAAAAACAGCCAATGAGCCAGCACCTTCCCAGCAGAGCTGCTGGTGCATCCCCATTTGGCCACTTGGGAAAGATCAGGAGGCACAAGGATGGAGCTCTCCGTCAGACACAAATCCTCAGGCCACAGCTGTCTCTAAAGGGGAAGCAGGCAGGAACCCAGATGCAAGGCTGGGCTCTTCCACAGAGCTGTGCTGTTGTTGTAGGAGCCCTGTCCCACAGCCCTGCACTTGGTGCTGGGAGTTAGCACAGACTTGCCCTGTAGGGCCACAGCTGATTAGGCTTTCCCTGGTCCCTGACCTGCAAGGAAAGCTTTATATGCCAAAAAGTTCCTGTCATTTTTGCAGTCCCATGTAAGAGCAGCTCAGCTTTCTCACAGACTCTTTCTTTCTCCTTAGCACATGCCCCACACCCAGATGCTGTGCATTACATAGCCCTTAGAGGACCTCTGAGCATTACCAGAGGGTAATGATACTGCAGGGTCTTTGACCCCATGCTGATCTCTTACAGTCCTGGAGTGAGGAGGAGCAGAGGAAGGAAGTGGGCACTGATCCAGCAGGCCCAGTGAACACAGCCCTGTAAGGTGTGAATTCAGTTCACAGCATGACAGCATATTTATTACCAAGTGCCATGGCCAGCCCATAGAAGAGCGCAGCTAACAGTGTTATGAATAAGAAGCTTGACTAGGCCAATATTCAAGCAGCAATCAATTTATTATTTAATATGGTAAGGTATGAGCAATACAGCACTGAGTACAGTGGGGGAAGTTTTCCCTCCAACTGCACACCAATAATTGAGGGTTACAGGTATTTATAGGGGTACTCATCAGCTTTCTCAGCAGTTTCTATTTCCAATTTTTTTACCCATCAGCAATTTTTATTCCAACTTATTACATCACAATTCTATACACTATTGTGATTTTAGTTTTTCTCAGGATGTATCTCAAAGGAGTATCCCCAGATGGTGACGGTCCAGTTTCTGAAAATAGAAAGACAAATCCCGTCTGGTGGGGTCCAGCTCCCCAGATGTGTGTCCACCTTTTAATTGCAGAGACTATAAATCTCATAACAGTGATGTCCAGCTTCCCTTTGGTCGAAGCCATAAACCCTTGTGATGTTCATCTTCCTTTCTCAAGCTGTTTTTCTCTGCTTCAATAAGGCGTGAGATAAGCATATTTCTTTTATATATATTCCAAAGCTATAATTTCAAGGATACAAGTAATATTCTAAAATTATACTTCAAAATGTTATTATGGCAGAGCTTTTTTATGGATTAAATGCAAGAAAAAAGCAACATTCTTAACACCTTAATTCCAATGCTCCTAAATCAACCAGGGTTAATTGTGTGGTAAATAGGTATGATTCATGCTGATAAAAATTGAAACAGTAATCAATATTGATACAGTAATTAATATCTGGAAATAATAAAATAAGTTAAAAATAGTAATGCCAAAGAGGAGAGGGAGAGGAGGGGCTCCACTTCCCCCCCCCCCGCCTTTCCCAGCAGATGTTTTTTCAAGGACCACAGGAAAGAAGCTGAAGATAGAGTTGCTAAAAATGACCAAGAACCTGCTTTGATCCCAGAAAATGCTAATTATAAGGGACTTATTGCCTTGATATGTAGATGCAGTGATACGTTAGTCTTGGCTTACATTGTACTGGCTTGGTGCGCATGTGTAACCCAAAGGTGAATTAAAGGACAACGAAGAAGACTACAGGGCCTTCATCAGTGACGACCCCCAAAGACTTGTGCGACCACCAAACCGAGTGGTGGCGCATGCTTGATAAGGGTGGTAATGAAGGCGGAGACAGAAAAGTGACGAACCGAAAATAGGAGGAGACGGCATTGACACATGGCACATAAGGGGTGATTTTCACTTGGCAAGTTTGCAGGTGAAGTGGCAAGGGTCATTGAACCCTGTCCTCCGTACCCCGCGGTATCTCTTGCTTATGCGCTAGTATTGGAACCAAATTATCCCTTATTTTAATCGAATTATATTGTATCCAATTTTATATTTTTATTTTAACTATTCAATTAAAATTGTTACTACTTTTAATATTGTTTTTATGATGGGATAATTGGGCAAACATAACAATTGCAAACAAAACATAGGTTCAAAGGCCTTTTTCCATGCTTTATTTTTCTTAGTTACTTATTAGAATTCATAGCTCTCCCATTGTCGGGGTCCAAACATTTCACATTCAACAGTACACACGTCGCCTGTTTGTACCTGACATGAAACACAGCTTTGCATCTCACAGAGGCCACTTTGGGGTCCCTTAAAACATTTCTGGGGCACATTTGGGGCAGTTTTGGATCTGAGGAGGGAATTCAGACAGAACTTGAGGGTTTGGAGGACACTTGGGGAAGCCGGGTGGGCACTTCGAAAGGCACTCAGAGACTCTGAGGAACCGTTCGGGGTCCCAGGCAGCACGTGGGGGTCCAGGGGAGCGCTTGGAGGTCAGGAAGGGGAATTTGGGGCCCTTCGGGGTCCGGGCGGGCCCCTGGGAGGCTCGAATGGGGTTCTCTGGGGCGCGGGGGGTGAGGGGAGTTGTAAGCACGGGTATCGTACGGTTCAATGGGGCCGCGGAGCACCACGGGAGTTCGAGCCGCAGCTGCAATGGCTCTCGGTGGGGCGAGTGGACTAGAGCTGGCGGTGCGCTGCGGAGGATGATGGGAGCTGTAGTCGCGGAAGTGGGTCGAACGCGGCATTTGGGGGTCCGGGAGGGCACTTATGGGACACTTCTGCGTCCGACCTGCGACTTGAGATCCTCGGGGGGGGACGTAAATGGTTCGAGAGCACTCGGGGGGAGCTCGGGGAGCTCTAACCGGGCTATTTAGGGCGCGGGGCACGGCAGGAGTTTCAGGCGCGGGACTGTGTTCTGAGGGGCTCTGGGGCCGCGGGGGATGAGAGAAGACGAATTCCCAGAAGTAGCTGTACCGAGCATCTGTGGGGTTGGGAGCACTCAGGGGGTCTGGGGACGCTTTGGGGGGTCCCGAATGGGCGCTGAGGGGGCACTGAGGGATCCTGGAGGGTCTGGGGGGCATTTATGGGACAGACGGGGGCGGATCCCGCGGGGGGGGGGGGGAGGAAAGGGTGTCTGTGGAGCGCGGGGCATGACGGGCGTTGTAGTTCTGGCTCTAACGGGGTTGTAACCGGCCGCGGGGCATGATGAGAGTTGTAGGCAAACAGGAAAGATGGCGCCAACCTTAGGCACCGCCCCCAAGCCTGGATACCTGGCGCTGATTGGCTGCAGGCAGTGATTGGCGGGAGCCTCGGCAAATGGGATGCGGTGGAGGTGGGAACAGCCCATTCACCCTCCTCCAGTCCCTCCCAGTGCAGACCAGTTCATCCTCAGTACAGCCCAGTTCAAACCCAGTGCCCCTCCAATCCCTCCCAGTACAGCCCCGTCCCTCCCAATACACGTCAGTTTATTCCCAGTCCCTTCCAGTTCACCCCAGTTTCATCCAGAGGATGCCCCAGTGTCCGCAGTTTGCCCCAGTATCACTCCCAGTATGTCCCAGTGTACCCCCACAGTCCATCCCAGTCCACCCAGATTCCCCCTCAGCATTCCTCGTGTTCCCAGGTCGTCCCACTCTTCCCCAGTGTCACTCCCAGTATATCCCAGTGTCTCCCACAGCATTCCCAGTGTACCCCAGTATGTCCCAGTCTTCCCCAGTTTTTCCAAGGACAGTTTAGTTTCTCACGGCAGACGTGGCAGCCAAACCCAGCAGTGGGGTCAGTGCAGTGCCCATGGCCACAGCCCCTTGCAGTGCCCAGTGCAGCTTGGGCTGATGATCCACCCTCACAGCTGGCCCGGGGCAGCTCTGCAGTGCCTTTGGTGGCACCTGGGGCTGGCACACACCTGAGCAGTGTGTCTGTTTGCACTGGGGAAACTCAGGAGGTTCAGATTGCTTCAAAAACCCCAAAAAGTGAAAATCCCTCTTAGGTGAGTGCAGCCAGCTCTCCAAGCACAGCAGGGCCCAGGGCAGTGAGGACAGACATGATGGGGCTGGGCAATGTGGAGCAAGGTTGTCCACACTGGGTCAGAGCTCCAGGCACAGCTTCTGTGAGCAGGCCAGAGCTGCTGAGGAGAGACCCTGAGTCAATATCAATCACAGATTGCTGAAATAATCTCTGCTCTAAAGGGAGATAATATAAAATACTTCATTTAAAATAAGAATGTGTATTTCTTACAAGTTCTTTGAAATCTTTTTCCATCACTTGACTAGGAAAACTTTAATGATTCTCACAGGGTTTTGGTGTTGTTTACATCAAGCTCAGTCCCTGAGAGTGTCTTCAAAAAACTTTTCAAGAACTCAAAATTAAATTGAAACGCTGAAGTTTTTTGAAGTTTTAATGTGTTCCACTGAGGGATATGACTGGGAAAGTGTCCCCAGGTTCCAGTTAGAGCAGAACACTGGAGGCAGGGATGACAGCTGGGGACAAACAAGGCAAAGGTGTCTCTGGTGCTGAGCAAACCTGGATGTGTTTGAGGAATGCAAAGGGCCAAGGCCTGAGCCCCAGCCCCTGGCCAGGCAGATCCTGTCCCTCCCTCCTTGCCCAGGGCTCTTCCTGGGATGGGCACTGGCATGTGGGGATGTGCAATGCCAGGGGCAGGAGCATGAGGCGGCCCTTGCCAGGCTGCTGAGCAGGGACAAGGAGGCAATGAGGCACAACCCTGCAAGGGTCACTTGTCCCCTCGTGGCCTCAGGCCCAGGGCCAGTAGCCATGGCCAAAGTGCTGCCCAAGGTGGCTCTGGCAGGGCTGTCTTGCAGCTGCTGCCCATCCCTGTGCCCTGTGCAGCCCAGGCTGTCCCACGGTGTCCCTGCCCTGCGCCTCTGTCCCTGCAGGCTGTCGGCATCCCCCGGCTGCCCCACCTGGCTGGCCCCTTCCTTTGCTGACAGCTCTGCCTCCTGCCTGCCCCTGCCTGCCCACACAAAGCCTGGGGCTGATACCAAAAGGGTTCATTCCATTTTTACCCTGCCTGTGAACTTTCAGCACAGGAACAAGGCACGCACGGGCTGCTTTCCCAGCAAGGATGGGTAGAAGAGAAGAAGAAGACATCTGGCTCAAGGGTGCAGGAATGGAGAAAACAAGGAGTGAATCTGGGAACTTGGGGTGGATTTTATGGAAATGGGTAAATTGTAATTCACATTCAGTGACTGTATATAAGCAACACACTGGTAGAATCACATGTCCATATAAGGTTAGGAGTTATCCCATGTTGGACCTCAGGCCTGAATAAATTATTCCCTCTGAAATAGCAAATGAGTGTTAAGGAGCCTTATTCTGATATTTCAGAGATCTGGTGACAGTGGGACCTCACAGAACCAAGGAGTCAGCTGTGACACTGTGCAAACTCATGGAACAAAGGGTTCATTGTGACACAGCAGAACCCCATGGAACCAAAATCCATTTGGGCACACTGGGGCCACGTTGAACCAATGGACCATTGTGACCCTGAGAAACCTCTTGGAACCAGGGGGCCATTGTGACACAGCAAGGCCTGGTGGAACCATGGATCCATTGTGACACTGCAGAACCTCACGGAACCAAGGTGACCGTGTTCTACTGCGGGACCTCATGAAACAAAGGGACCATGGTGACACTTCAGAACTAAGGAGACTGCTGCTGGCAGTGTAAGAGCTCATGGAACCAGAAGTCCCTTGTGACACAGCAAGGCCTGATGGAACCAAGGATTCCTTGTTAAGCTGCATGGCCTCATGGAACCATGAGCCATTGTGACACAGCCTGGCCACATGGAGCCAAAGGGCCACTGTGACACTGCGGATCCAAGGAGACCATTGTGACTGAGGAACCTCATGGAACCAAGAGTCCATTGTTCTACTGTAGCGCCCTGTGGAACCAAGGGGAGCACAGTGACATTGTGGGGCCTCAGGGAACAATGGAGACTGTTCTGACACTTTGGGACCCACTGGAACCAAGGGGCCATTAGAGCATGGCAGGGCCTGGTGGAATCAAGGGGACTGCAGTGAACACTGTGGGTGTCCATGTGATGAAGGGTCCATTCTGACACCGTGGAACCAAGGATTCCATTGTGACACTCTGGGGCATCATGGAACCAAAGGGCCATTGTGGCAGTTCAGAGCCTTGTGGAGCCAAAGAGACCATAGTGACTCTGTAGGGCTCCATGAAACCATTGGTCTGTTGTGACACTGAAAGTCCTTATGGGATCATGGAGACCATTGTGACACTGCAAGGCCTCATGGAAACAAGGAACCACTGTGACACTCTGGAGTCTTGGCAGGCCAAGGGGCAGTTGTCACACTGTGGGGCACCATGGAACCAAGGAGTCCATTGTGACACTCCAGGGCCCCATGGAACTAAGGATCCATGGATCAGTGCAGGACCCCATGGAACCAAAGGTCCATGGTGACATTGTGGGGCCTCATGGAATCCTGGAGGCCACTGTGACACTTGGAGGCCTCTTTGAATCAAGGGGCTCTGCAGGGCCTCAGGGAATCAAGGAGACCCTTCTGACATTGTGAATCCCCATGGAACCAAGGGTCCATTGTGACACTGCACCACCATGGAGACCCCTTTGACACTGCCAGGCCTCATGGAAGCCAGGGACCATTGTGACACTCTGGAGCCCTGTGGAAACAAGAGGCCAGTGTGAGACGTCTAGGCCTGATGGAACCAAGGATCCAATATGACACCACCCCTGTGACACTGCAGAGCCCCATGGATCACAGGGAACAGGCCTGCTTGGCTTGGCCTGACTGCTCCAACTGCCCTTGGCATGTCGAGTGTCTCTTCTCATGTACCCCTGAAACCCTGGGGTCTGGGCTTTCCTTCAATTGGAAAAGAGCTGCCCTTCTCATTCAAGCATCCATGGCCAAAATGGGATTCCCCCTCCAAAATTCCCAATATCCAGGGATTTCTCCCACATATAAAAGCTGCCATTACCAACACGTCTGGCTGACCTTGTCTTCCTGAGGGCTGGCTCTCACCTTCCTTCAAACAGTGAGGCTCTGTGCTTTCCTTCCTATGGAAAAGAACTGGCCCTCCTGCACAGGCACCCATGGCCAAAACTGGTACTTGTCCTCCAAAATTCCTACATTCAAGGGTTTTTTCTCCCGGACAAGATCTCCCAGTACAGACAGGTCGTGCTGGCCTTGGCTTCTGGTGGTTGCCTGAATGCTGCCCTGAAACACTGGGGCTCTGCCCTTTCCATCCTAAGGGAAAAGAACCATCCTTCTTCTCCAGGTGCCCATGGTTAAAATTGGGATTCCACCACCAAAAGTCCTATATCCAATGATTGCTCCTACACAAAAGTTGCCATTACAGAAAGGTCTGGCTGGCCTTGGTCTCTGGTGCCTGCAGTTCATCAGCCCCTGAAGCACTGGGGTTCTGTGCTTTCCTTCCTATGGAAAAGAATATTCTTATTCCTCCATGGCCTACTCCTCCTAAAATATTCACTATATGAAGGGTTTCTCCCAGACAAAACCTGCCTGCTCTCACAGGTGTTGTGGGCTCTGATGGCCACCTGTCATCTACCCCTGAAACACTGGGGCTCTCTGCCTTCCTTGTGATGGAAATAGAACAGTCTCCTCATCCAGGGGCCATGGCCAAATTGAGATTTGGCCCCATATAAATATAAATATAAATATAAATATAAATATAAATATAAATATAAATATAAATATAAATATAAATATAAATATAAATATAAATATAAATATAAATTTCATATATCCAAGGATAACTCCCAAGCAAAAGCTGCCAGGAGAGACAAGTTTGGCTGACTTGGCCTCCCAGGGGATGCTTCTCATCTACCATCAAACCCTGGGGCTCTCTGCTTTCCTTCATATGGAAAAGAAATGCCTTTTCATCAAGGGACCAGTGGCCAAAACTTGTATTCTACCTCCCAAATTATGTGTATCCAAGGATTTCTCTCAGGCACAAGCTGCAATTCCAGAAAGGTCTGGCTCACTTTGGCCCTTGGTGGCTGCTGCTCATCTGCCCCTGAAACACTGGGCCTCAGCTTTCCTTCCAATGGAAGAGAATCGTTGTTCACATCAAAGTGCCCATGGCCAAAACTGAAATTCAGCCTAAAAAATTCCATCTATCCAAGGATTGCTCCAAGGCAAAAGTAGCCAGGACACACAGGTCTGACTGGTGTTGTTCTGAGGTGATTTTCTTAGACTATGAGCAGAATGTTTACATTTGCCAATACCTTGGAGAGGGGCCAGATATCTCCCAAGGTGGGGTTTGGAGGCCTCAAGCACATGAGCACTGTACAGGGACAGAGGAGCTCTGTGCTCAGTCGAGTGGGGACTGAGGACAACAGAGGAGAGCCCTGGAAGGGACTGAACGGTGGTTTCAGAGGTGGTGGATCCTTTTGACATAGTAGAGAACAGACAGAGAAAGAAAGAATTAATGCAAAGGACAGATAGGGAGGGCCAGACAGGACCCAAAGAGAAAGGAATTTCCCTCTCAGAGCAGGGCTGTGGTGCAACATGGCCCCCAGAAAAAGTCTGGGTCATCCCTAGGCTTTGTGTGGGCAGGCAGGGGCAGGCAGGAGGCAGAGCTGTCAGCAAAGGAAGGGGCCAGCCAGGTGGGGCAGCCGGGGGATGCCGACAGCCTGCAGGGACAGAGGCGCAGGGCAGGGACACCGTGGGACAGCCTGGGCTGCACAGGGCACAGGGATGGGCAGCAGCTGCAGGACAGCCCTGCCAGAGCCACCTTGGGCAGCACTTTGGCCATGGCTGCTGGGCCTGGGCCTGAGGCCACGAGGGGACAAGTGACCCTTGCAGGGCTGGGGCCTCATTGCCTCCTTGTCCCTGCTCAGCAGCCTGACAGGGGCCACCCCATGCTCCTGCCCTTGGCATTGCACATCCTCACATGCCAGTGCCCATCCTGGGATGAGCCCTGAGCAAGGAGGGAGGGACAGGTTTTGCCTGGCCAGGGGCTGGGGCTCAGGCCTTGGCCCTTTGCATTCCTCAAACACATCCAGGTTTGCTCAGCACCAGAGACACCTTTGCCTTCTTTGTCTCCAGCTGTCATCACTGCCTCCAGTGTTCTGCTCTAACTGGAACTGGGGACACTTTTTGAGTTATGTTCCTCAGTGGGACCCATAACAACTTCAAGGAACTTCAGACTTTCAATTTAAGTTTGAGTTCTTGAGAAGTTTTTTGAACACTCTCTAAGGGACTGAGCTTGATGTAAACAACACCAAAGCCCTAGAGGCTCATTAAAGTCCTTGTGCTGTGTCTGTGCTGCTGAGCTGGGCGGGGCTCCTGGCACAGAGGCAGCTCCTGGTAACCAAGAAGAGCTTCATAAGCACATTTCTCTTGATGAGCAGCTCTTCTGCTGCCCCAGGGCAGTGGCCTGCAGCCACCCTGGGCACAGCACAGAGGCACAGAGAGCTTCAATCAGTCAGGGCTGGGAAGGTGCTGAGAAGTGCCTGGGGCAGAATCAAAGCCAGCCCTTGGCACAGGAACCTCTGGCTGCAGGACAATGCAGCTGCAGCTCCTGGAGTGGTCTCCTAAAGCTTGAACATCCCAATGCCTACAGACTCTGTGAGTACAACTCTGGGTATTTCTGGTGCAAGGGAGGTGAAATGCTCATGAAGTTCTGATGTACTGAGGGGTTCTGATCAGTCACAGAATATTTCCAAGACAAGGATTTTGATAAAAATGAGGAAATTTCCTAAGAGTGTATTCAGTTTCCTACTATTGGAGAATGGCGGGGAGGGGTTATAAATATGAAAGGATGATTATGAATTTTGACAAGTACCTGAGACATCTGAACTGTTACTTTTAGTGATCAGTAGGTTCACAGGAGGTCCCTAATGTGCTTTCAGCCACTCCTCTGCCTGTGGACAGCAACGACATTACTTTTGCTGGAGCCATGAGGCTCAGTCTGAGCTGTCCTTTCTCCAAGCTGCAAACAGAACCTGCCCCCAGCCAGTGCCCTGCAAACAGGCAGGGTTCTGTAGGGCCAAGGAGAGTGCACAGAGATTTGGGGTTTGTGAGTGCTGGAAGGGAGAGATCAGACACAGGGAAACACCTGCAGGAGGGAAAATCTCCAGGAAGCAGAGAGATAATCAGGCAATAAGAGAAAACAAAGCCCAGCAATGTTGTGGCAGGGAGAGTTTAGAGATGTCCCCAGGAACCCCTCCAGTGCAGCCCCTCCCTCTGAACAAGCCTCCTCCCTCCTGTGCCCCCAGCCCAGCCTCTGCCCTCAGGGCTGGGGCTCCAAGGCGTGCAGACCCTCCTGTGCAGGCAGAGCTGCAGCAGAGCCGTGGGGCAGCTCTGCAGCCCCGGGCCCAGTTCCCTCTGCAGAGCACAGGGCTGGGAGCAGCTGCCTGGCACTGGGGGCTCTGGCAGGGGGCACAGCTGGCTCAGGGTGACGCTGTCCCCAGTGCCTGGCTCTGGGCAATGCTGTCAGTGCAGGCAGGGAAGGAGCTGCATCTCCCTCAATCCAATGCCATCATAAGGACACTTTGAAATCTCCTTGAGATTTCAGTCCAGGCTAGGAGCTCCAGTCCAGGGTGCAAACCTGTCCTAGAGCATCTCTGAGTTATAGGATTGCTGAGGGAAGGCAGAGGTGTTCTGACACTGAAAATGCTGCTGGGTTGGTGAAATGAGCAACGTGAGACCTTGGCTATAAATGTGGAGCTGGGCTCTCCATTTGATAAAATTGAAAGCCCAAAGAAACTCCAAACACAATCAAGTGAGACCTTCTCCCTCCAGTCTCCACTCATTATCTTGCCACAGGGAACTCACTCTGTTATACCAAGGGCAGCAGAAATGCCGAGGGTTTCTGATATCCTGGAAGAGCAGGAGAAACATGGGGAGAGCTTAAAAAGAAAACGTCAGAACTCTTAAACAGACAAGTGTGTCCATGTGTTTTAAGAAGAGGGTGTATGGGAAATGGCTTTGATTTTGGTTATAGACATCTCCTCAAACTCTTCACTGTCCTTTCCTCATGAACAGGTTCCCATGTGCAGCCCCAGCAAATGTCCAACAGCAGCTCCATCAGGCACTTCCTCCTGCTGGCATTGGCAGACACGCAGCAGCTGCAGCTCCTGCACTTCTGCCTCTTGCTGGGCATCTCCCTGGCTGCCCTCCTGGGCAACGGCCTCATCATCAGCGCCATAGCCTGCGGCCACCACCTGCACACGCCCATGTTCTTCTTCCTGCTCAACCTGGCCCTCAGCGACCTGGGCTGCATCTGCACCACTGTCCCCAAAGCCATGCACAATTCCCTCTGGGACACCAGGAACATCTCCTACACAGGATGTGCCACACAGCTCTTCTTCTTTCTGTTCTTCATTGCAGCTGCGTTCTATCTTCTAACCATCATGTGCTACGACCGCTACGTGTCCATCTGCAAACCCCTGCACTACGGGACCCTCCTGGGCAGCAGAGCTTGTGCCCACATGGCAGCAGCTGCCTGGGCCAGTGCCTTTCTCAATGCTCTCCTTCAAACGGCCAATACATTTTCCCTGCCCCTGTGCTATGGCAATGCCCTGGGCCAGTTCTTCTGTGAAATCCCCCAGATCCTCAAGCTTTCCTGCACACACTCAAACCTCAGGGAATTGGGGCTTCTTGCTGTTAGTGCCTGTTTAGCATTTGGTTGTTTTGTGTTCATGATTTTCTCCTATGTGCAAATCTTCAGGGCTGTGCTGAGAATGCCCTCTGAGCAGGGACGGCACAAAGCCTTTTCCACCTGCCTCCCTCACCTAGCAATGGTCTCCCTTTTCATTAGCACCTCATTTTTTACCTACCTGAAGCCCCCCTCCATCTCCACCCTATCCCTGGATCTGGCCCTGTCAGTTCTGTACTCAGTGGTGCCTCCAGCCTTGAACCCCCTCATCTACAGCCTGAGGAACCAGGAGCTCAAGGCTGCAGTGAAGAGACTGATGACTGGATGGTTTCAGGACCATTAAACTGATGGTCAATTTCTGCAAATCACTTGTAATAAAAGTCATCTTTGATTCTTCTTTTTGGTTTCATATTGGTGGTCCTTTTTCTTAGTTTTACTTCTTAATGTTGTCCACAAAGTAATGCTATTGTTTGTGACATAGCTCATTTTGTTTCTCTCCACCTTCCCTGTGACCACAGACTGTGTCAATGAAGGGCTGTTCTCTTGGTGGCTTTAAAGGAACTAAAGGATCTCCCAGCAAAGTTTTCTGCAGAGATGCCCTTTCGTTGCCCTCTCTGGAGCTGCAGCAGCAATGTGTGTGTGCAGAGCTGGGGGCAGATCAGTTGCTGGCCCAGCAGCTGTGCCCAGCAGCAGCAGCACTTGGTGTTGCCAGTGCTGCTGCCGTGGCCCTGCCCCGCTCCCCTGGTGTCCCTGGTGTTGCTGCAGGGCCTGAGTGCTCTTGGGGCCGGGCACAGCCCTGGGGGTGGCAGTGCCGGGGCTGCAGCAGGGACAGGCCATGGGCACTGCTGGGGCAGCGCTGACGCCTCAGCCCAGGGCCTGGGGCTCCAGGCTCCTTGCCCAGGCTCTCTCAAGAACACGACCAGGCCAATGCTCAGCACAGAAAAGCCCCGTGAGCAGCCCCAGGCTGGCCGTGGGCAGGCTGGGGGCAAACAGCATGGCTGGGGCTCTGCAAGGGCCGTGGGGCACACGGGAAGGAGCAGCAGAGCAGGGGCTGATCCATCCCCAGTGCGCTGGATGGCCCAGGGCAGCGTCCCAGAGCGTCCTCATGGAGCTGCCAACAACATCCCTCCTCTGCAGCCCTGGCCTCTCCCCCAGCTCACACAGGTGCCCCATCCTTGCAGGCACAGACACGGCAGCACTGGCTCAGCAGCCCCTGTTTGCATTGCACACAGCAGGGGGAGCACCCCTATGCTGTTGGTGTGGGGACATGAACCTGAGGGAGCACAAATGCCATCAGCCCCTGGGGCCAGCAAGAGCTTGGGAACTTGAACACCTTCACCCATTTCTGGGACTGAGTCCTGTGGCAGCTGCAGCTGTGCCCTTGCCAGGGGCTGAGGCTGTAGGCAGTGCCCAGAGCAGCCTGGCCTGAGCAGAGCTGTGGGGCCAGAGCCGGCTGGGCTGGGCTGGGGAGAGGCCCTTGGTGCTGCCCAGAGCTCAGGGCAGCTGGCAGAGCTTGCAGGGAGCTGGGCTGGGCTCAGAGAGCCTGGCCCAGAAACCATCAGTGTCCATCTCAGCCTGGCTGAGCGTGCAGGGGCAGGACTCAGGCCAGGCCTTGTGGGGCAGGGCCAGCGCCTGTGCAAGGCATTGAAAACAGGCAAGTGGCCCAGAGAGGAGGCTGCTCTGGGCCCTTGGTGGCAGGGACAGATCAGGGCAGGGGCTCAGGACATGTCACCACCTGCCTTTGTTCCTGCTGGCTGATGCGCTCTTGTCAGACTTTGACAGAGAGATCCTGTCCCTCCCTCAGTGCTCAGAGCTCTTCCTGGCCATGGGCACTCGCATGTGGGGATGTGCAATGCCAAGGGCAGGAGCATGGGGCGGCCCCTGCAAGACTACTGAGCCGGGACAAGGAGGCAATGAGGCCCCAACCCTGCAAGGGTCACTTGTCCCCTCGTGGCCTCAGGCCCAGGGCCAGTAGCCATGGCCAAAGTGCTGCCCAAGGTGGCTCTGGCAGGGCTGTCTTGCAGCTGCTGCCCATCCCTGTGCCCTGTGCAGCCCAGGCTGTCCCACGGTGTCTCTGCCCTGCGCCTCTGTCCCTGCAGGCTGTCGGCATCCCCCGGCTGCCCCACCTGGCTGGGCCCTTCCTTTGCTGACAGCTCTGCCTCCTGCATGCCTCTGCCTGCCCTGGGGCTGATACCAAAAGGGTTCATTCCATTTTTACCCTGCCTGTGAACTTTCAGCACAGGAACAAGGCATGCAGGGGCTGCTTTCCCAGCAAGGATGGGTGGAAGAGAAGAAGAAGACATCTGGCTCAAGGGTGCAGGGATAGAAAAAACAAGGAGTGAATCTGGGAACTTTGAGTGGGTTTTATGGAAATGGGTAAATTGTAATTCACATTTAGGGACTGTATATAAGCAAGACACTGGTAGAATTACATGTCCATGTAAGCTTAGGAGTTTTCCCATCTTGGACCTCAGGCCTGAAGAAATGATAGCCTTATAAACACCAAATGAGTATTCAGGAGACTTTTTCTGATATTTTGGACATTTGGTGGCAGTAGAGGCTCACAGAACCAAGGACTCAGCTGTGACACTGTGGAACCCCATGGAACAAAGGGTCCATTGTGATGCAGTGGAACCCCATGGAACAAAAAGTCCATTGTATCATAGCGAGGCCTCGTGGAACCAAGGAGAGCATTGCTGACAGTGTGAAAGCTCCTGGAGCCATGGGGTCATTGTGACAGTGTGGGGCTGCATGGAACCAGTGGTCCATTGGGACACTGCAGAACCTTCTGGAATCAAGGGGATCATGTTATGCGATGGAACCTCATGGAACAAAGGATCCATGGTGACACTGTTGTGCTCAGATGATTGTTGACAGTGTGAAAGCTCCTGGAACCAAAACTCCATTGTGACCCAGCAAAGGCTCCTGTAACAAAAGGTCCATTGTGGCTCTGTGGGGCTTTCCAGAACCAAGGAGATAATTTTGACACTGTAGGGCCTCATGGAACCACCTGGCACTGTGACACAGCGGGGCCACATGGAGCCATGGGGCCACTGAGACACTGAGGAACCTCATGGAACCAAAGGTCCATTGTTACACTGAGGGGCCCTGTGGAACCACTGGGACCATGGTGACACTGTGGTGCTCCATGGAACCAAGGGGCCATTCTGATTCTGCTTTGCCTCATGGAGCCAAGGGGCCACCATGACACTGCAGGACTCGTTGAGCAAAGGCAGCCTTGTGACACTGCAGGGCCCTTGGAACCAAGGGTCCATTGGGATATTGCAGGGTCTCATGGAAACACTGAGACCATTATGACAGAAGGAGCCTCAAGGAACCAAGGGAGCATTGTGACACAGCAAAGTCTCATCGAATCAAGGGCACAATAGTGACACTGTGGGGCTCCGAGGGTTCAAGAGGGCATTCTTAAAGTGCAGAATCAACAAGACCACTGTGACAGGAAAGCATATCATGGAACTACAGGTCCACTGTGACACAGCATGGCCTCATGAAACCATGAAGGCCATTTTCACACTTTGAGGCCTTGTGAAACCAAAGGGCCATTGTCGCACTTTGTGTCTTTATGGAACCAAGGAGTCCATTGTGACACTATGAGGCCCTGTTGGGCCTAAGGGCCCTTGTGGCATTGTGTGGCACCATGGAACCAAGGGACCATTGTGACACTGAAGAACTTCATAAACCAAGGGACTGTGGTGACACAGCAGGGCCACATGGAACTTAGGAGACCAGTGACATTTAGGGACCTCATGGAACCAGAGTCCATTGTGACACTGCAGAAACAAGGAGACCATTGTTGATGCTATGGAAGCTCATGGAACCAAGCAGTCATTGTGACACTCCAGGGCCTTGTTGAACCAGGCAGAATGGTCACCACAGAACCTCATGGCACTGAGGGTTTATTGTGACACTGCAGGGCCCATGGAGCCAATTGTCCTTTGTGACAATGTGGATCTGAGGAGACCATGGTGACACCATGGAAGCTCATGAAGCCATGGGTCCATTGTGACAAAACAAAGCCTTGTGGAACCAATGAGACCATTGTGACATCATGGAACCTTGTGGAACCAAGGGTCCATTGTGACATCATGGAACCTTGTGGAACCAAGGGTCCATTGTTACAGTCCAGAGCCAAGGGGACCATGGTGACAGTACAGAACCTCAGAGGACCAAGATTCCATCGTTATGCAGTGGGGCTTCATGGAACCAAGGAACTACTGTGACACAGCAGGGCCACATGGAACCAGTGGTCCATGGAGATACTGCGGATCCAAGGAGACCATGGTGATGCTGTGGAACCTCGTGGAACCAAGGGGCTGTTGTGACACTGTGGGGCCCTGTGGAGCCAAATATTCATGGTGACACAGTGGGGCTGCTTGTGACCAATTGTCCATTGTGACACTGCAGATCCAAGAGACCAGGGTGACACTCTGGCAGTTGATGGAACCAAGGGGCTGTTGTGACACACCAAGGCCTCGTGGAACCAAGGAGAGCATTGTGGCAGTGCACAACCAAGGAGGCCATTTTGACAGTATGGAACCCAATGGAAACAAGGGTCCATTGTTATAGAGCAGGGCCTCATGGAACCAAGGGGCCATTGTGAAACTGTGGGGCATAATGGAGTCAAGGACACCACTGATACTGAAACCCACTGGATAGAAACTTCTGGACAGAGTTTTGAGTCTTTGAAAGCAGGTATTCTTTATTATAGTATGGTGGTCACTTGGGCCATCCTCCCTCCACTGGACTGCATTAAGCATTGAATAAACAGAGTTCTTATCACACACACTGATTATGTATCCATTAGCTATCCCCACTTCCTTTGAGTTTATTTGACATAGTTGCACCCCTTACCACAAATCCTTTTATGATTCTTTGGGGTCTGTCTTCAACATCCAGTGTCCTTTTCAGTTGACTGTTCCTTGACCCCTCCTTTTGAGTAGGAGCAACATTATTGTTTTGCATAACTTCTGCTTTGTCAGCCTTGCAGAGCTGAGCTGGCATCCTGCTTGCATTTTATGTGACTTCTGTTTGCCAGAGGCACATCCTCAATGAGTTTCTCCAAGGCTGTGCTGTTCTGCTCTACTGTCCTTGACAAGAGTAAATGTTGTTCTGTTCTCCTGTCCTTGTCTCAGTGCTTGCCCTGCATGAGGCATCTGCAACCCCCCCAACCTATGGGCCTGGGGTGGGCAAGTGTTCCTGGGGACAGGGATGGGACAGCTGGGCTGGACTGAGCCAAGGGATGTTCCATTCCATGTCACACCATGATCAGCAATCATCTGAGACAAGTGGGGGGACAAGGAGGGTAGGAGATTAATTTCTTTTTTCAGACATTTTTCTTTCAAAACAGCACCAACACATACAGAATCCTCTTCTGCCACAAGGCGGTCAAACATTTGCTGCTGTTAAGACATTTCCTGTGGATTTGCTTTTTTTCTGTTTGTGACCTTTTCTTCTTGTGATTGGTTTGTTTATAGGGTTTTTGTGTTGTTGTGGGTGGGTCTTGCTTTGGGTTTTTTGATTGGGTTTGGGCATTTGGTTTTTTGGTTGGGTTTGGGTTTTTCCCCATTGAACTGCTTTTATTCTGATGCATAAGTTTTTTCTGCCCTTTCTTGGGTTTGCTTGGCATGTGACAGCAAGACAAATTTACCCAACTCAGTCATCTTGCCCAATTACATTTTGCAGTCACCATTAACTAGATCAGTTCAGTCACAGTCACACATCAGTTCAGTCCCTGAAATTTGGCAGCATCCACAAAGGAATTGAAAGTACATTTCATGTGGGTTTAGACACAATAGAAATATTCCACAGTGGTGGCCAAGGGCTGGTCACTGAGGGGTGTCACCAGGCCATGGCTGCCAAGAGGACTCTGTACCATGGATGACATCTGACCCTCATTGTTCAGCCAAATTCCCACCCAGCCCATGTTCCACTCCTTCAGCCCAGCTCTCTCCAGTCTGGCTCTGAGGAGACCACAGCAGACCCTGTCCCAGGTCTGGCAGAACTCTGGGCACGCAACATCCCCTTCTTTTCCCTCCCACATGGGTTCTGCAGTCCCTGCCCTGTCCTGCCAGTGCCTGGAATGGCTGCAGGAGGATTTCCCACATCCCCTTCCCTGCTGAGCCTGACCAGACTGTGACTCTCCCAGTCCCCCTCCCTGCCTTGTTTGCAGACTGGTTCCATGTCTGCCCTTCCCAAGTGCCCAGGACCCTCTGGGATGGCTCTGGCCTTTCCAAGGGGTTTGAGAGAGGTCCCACAGTGACACTGCCCAGCCTTCTCAACAGACCTGACACCAAAGGCCTTTTCCACCTCCCTCAGTTCCAGGTCAGTGCCCAGAACACAGCATAGCCCTGTTCAGGTCCTCGGGGTGGTTCAGAAGGGAGGCAGCTCTGATTTCTCCCCACAGACCCTCACTGTATCCAATGTCTCTCTGTGCAGTCCATGGCTGCCCTGAGCATTTTTCCCTGTAGCCTCCCTGCCTGGGATATTTCTCTCTGTGCAGTCCTAACCACAACCCAGCAAACAATCCAGGTGTTTTCCCAGAGGACGTTACTCTCAGAGTGAAGTGGCCTCAAGGCCCTGTTTTGTGCCACTGGAATTGTGCCACCCCTGGGTGCTGCTGATGGTGTTTGTGCTCACTGGGGTTCATCTCCCCACACACACACAATGCACTGCTGAGATCTCCTCAGTGCAGAGCAAACATGGCTTGCTGGCCTGGCCACTTGGTGTCCCTCCGTGCAGGGACAAACAACCTCCTGCAGGTGGGGAGAGGCCAGTGCTGGCAATGGTGGTTGCAGGGGCTGGTGTGGGACAATTGCCCTGGGCCACCTTCCCAGGCTGCCCCAGAACAAAGACACAGCCCAGGCCTTGCTCTGCTGCTGCCTCAGGTCCATTCCAGGAGCTCTGGCTGTGCCAGGACACTGCTGTGAGCCTCCCCTGCACACTCCACCCCGCCCCAGGCACTGGGCTCTGCTGTGCCAGGGCATTCCTGGAGCACATTGCTGACAGGAGCTCTGGAGGGGAGCAAAGCCTCCCTGCCCTGCCCTCAGGAGATGCCCTTTGCTGCTGGAGCTGCTGTGCTGGAGCCCAGCTGTGTCCCAGCAGTGCCCATGGCCTGGCCCTGCCTGTGGCCACAGCAGGGACACGCAGCAGGGCAGTGACCAAGTTGCCAGAGCACTCCGGCCTTACAGCCACAGCAGGGCTGGGAAGGACAGGCTGGAGTTGGGCAGAGCAGATGTGGGAAGAGCCAGGGCTAATGTCCCTGGCTGTGCTGCTGTGCCGGAAGTATCTTCCCTCCACTCTGCTCACAGGCACTGCCCCTGCAGGGACAGAGAAGGGCTGCCAAAAATCCTGGAAGCAGAGATCAACAAAATAATTTATTTTTATTTAAATGCTTTTTATTTAAGTCTTTTAATTTCACAACAAAAGTAGACATTAATGTACAAATGCAAAGAGTAATAGTAAAGCATTTTGTAAAAACCACAACATGACAATGGAAAAGTTAGCAAAGAAGAAATAAACAAATAGGGAAAAAAAGTCTGAGATTGTAAAGAGTTACATTCTGAAGGCTCTGCAGCAGAAAATTGTTCTGAAATGCTTCTGAAAATACAGTCTCATCAATTTTCTCAGGGCATCCTTGAGCTCCTGGTTCCTCAGGCTGTAGATGAGGGGGTGGGCCAGATCCAGAGATGGGGAGGACAGGAGGGGGGCTTCAAATAGGCAAATACTGCAGTAATTAGGAACAGGGAGACCACAGCCAGGTGAGGGAGGCAGGTGGAAAAGGCTTTGTGCCGTCCCTGCTCAGAGGGGATCCTCAGCACGGCCCTGAAGATCTGCACATAGGAGAAAACCATGAACACAAAACAACCAAAAGATAAACATGTAGCAAACAATGAAATCCAAATTTTTCTGAAAGTGGAGTGTGAGCAGGAGAGCTTGAGGATGTGGGGCACCTCACAGAAGAACTGGCTCAGGACATTGCCATGGCAGGGGCAGGGAAAATGTACTGGCCGTGGGCATGAGAGCATTGAGAAAGGCACTGGCCCAGGCAGCTGCTGCCATGTGGGCACAAGCTCTGCTGCCCAGGAGGGTGCTGTAGTGCAGGGGTTTGCAGATGGACACGTAGCGGTCGTAGCACATGACGGCCAGGAGGGAAAATTCTGCTGCGATAAAGAAAAGAAAGGAGAAAACCTGAGCAGCACATCCTCTGTAGGAGATGTTCCTGGTGTCCCAGAGGGAATTGTGCATGGCTTTGGGGACAGTGGTGCAGATGGAGCCCAGGTCGCTGAGGGCCAGGTTGAGCAGGAAGAAGAACATGGGTGTGTGCAGGTGGTGGCCGCAGGCTACGGCGCTGATGATGAGGCCGTTGCCCAGGAGGGCAGCCAGGGAGATGCCCAGCAAGAGGCAGAAGTGCAGGAACTGCAGCTGCCGCGTGTCTGCCAGTGCCAGCAGGAGGAAGTGCCTGATGGAGCTGCTGTTGGACATTTTTTCACTCTGCCCATGTAGTCCTAGTCAAGCAGAGGACAATGACAAGTCAGAGCAGACTTTGCTGAGCAATGTCCAAGCCCTCTCTCCCATTTCTGCCCCTCCTGCTCTGTATCACCCAATTTTCCTTTCATTAGAGTCCTTCCTTCAGCCCCGTGCCTGGAGCTCTGCTGGGATCTGGCCCCCTTGCTGTGACGAGCAGGGGCTGTGCCTGTGGACACCAAGGGATCAGCTCTGCTCTTCAGCAGTGAGGTCATGGGAACGGGGACAGGGGCCAGTCCTTGGCTTGGATTTCATCAGCCCAAACTGCTCCTGAGGCAGAGGAGCTTGGCAGCATCTCCTCTCCCAGGGCTAAGGAATGGTGATGGCCAAAGGCAGTTTGGGAGGGTTTCCTGCTGTGCCCAGGGAGATTAGAGAGAACTGTGCAATGCAAGAGCAGTGGCTGTAACTCAGTGAAGGGTGAGGGGAGCTGCTCTCTCAATCCATCTTTTCCCAGTTGCCTTTTCTGCGATCCAGGGCATTCTCTGTGTTCCCCTAGAAATCAGCCTGACACAGCTGAGAGCAGTGGGACCCACAGCAGAGCAAACTGTCTCAGCCTGTCTCAGTCTCAGCCCCCTCTAGCCAAGGACACTCCTGTGCCTCAGTGTCCCCTGGAGGCAGCTGACAGCTTGGGTGGCATCCCCAGGACACACCAAGGGTCCTGTCCATGGCACTGCTTGAGGAGAGTGGGCTCATTTCCAGCCTCCCAGGCTGCCCTGCCCAGAGCTGCCTGGGCACAGGGAGCTGGGACACCCCATTGCTGTGCTCAGCCTGCACAGGAGGAGCCCAAGGGCTGGGCCTGGCCCTGCAGCTGGAACTGCCATTGCAGAGAGCCCCCTCAGCAATGCCAGCAGCACCTGGGCAAGGCAAGGAGAGAGAGAGAGCCGGGCCTGAGGAAAAGCCTTTCCCTGGCCAGCCCTGGCCAGCCCCTGCCAGGCAGCAGCAGGGCAGGACAGTGGCCCTCAGGCCCTGGTCAGCAGGGAATGGGCACATGGCCGCAGAGATGCCCTTCATCTCTGGGGCTGCTCTGCCGGCCCAGGAGGCACTGAGGGCCCCGAGCCCCCGGGCTGAGGGCGGTGCTGGCTGCGAGGGGACACAAGAGCTGTGCTGCTCACGACAGTGTGTGCCCTGCAGGGCAGGCCCGGCAGGTGCCACATCTGCCCTGCAGCAGGGCTTCCCTCAGCACTGCCTCCCTCCCTCCCTGCCCACGGCTCTGCTGCTGGAGCTGTCCCAGCCCGAGCTGCTCCTGTTGCCCCGGGCTCCTTCCCTGCCAGAGCTGCCAGAGCCCAGCCCAGCCCCTGGGCCAGCCCTGCCCTGCAGCTGCTCGGCCCTGCAGGGAATAAAGAACAGCTCCCCCAGCCTGGGCATCATGGAAAGGTGATGCTGCATGGATCTGGATGCTGGGCAGGTGCAGGCACTTGCTGAGGTTCACAGGAAAACTCAGTGTGATGGTTTAAGAGCCTCAGCCCCTGCTCTGCCCTGCACAGCTGAGTTTCCATTGCCACCAAGCTGAGGCAGGGAAAAGTGGGAGCACAGATTCAGGAAAGCAGAGACACAAGCAGGAAACCTGAGCCCTGAATGAGCTCATGAAAAGTCCCCTCAGAAATGAGCTGGGCATGAGCTGGAGCTCTGAGCAGCCCTGGCCCATACATCACCCTCTCCAAAGCAGCAGGAGCTGCCCTTGTAGGAGTCACTCCTTGCACCCACAGCTCCCCTGCAGCATTCATGGGGAGGTGCCAGGCAGGCTGAGAGCTGCCCCTGGCAGGTGGCACATGCCCTGGGCTGGCCAAGAGCCCTGAGGGCTGCAGGAGCTGCTCTGCAGGACAGCCCTGTGCAGCTCTGGCTGCAGCCCCAGCTTCACCCCCTGCAGCCGTCCCTGGCAGCAGGAGCCGTCCTGCCCTGTCCCTCTGACGGTGCCCAGGGCAGCCCCGCTCTGCAGCACATCCTCCCCCAAAGCAGAAACAGCAGCAGAGCCATCCTTACAGTCATGCCAGTCCTGCCATCTCCAGCTTTAGGAGATCCCTGCATCCAGAGATTGACTGTGTCAAAAGCTGTGAAGATTTCTCCATGAATGAGTGCAGAATTGTCCTTACAGCTGCATTGAGCTTCCTTCTGCTTCACTGCTCTCAGACACCTGCAGGCAGTGCCCTCAGCCCTGCTGGGCTGGGAGAAGTGCTGCTCATCAGGAGAAATGTCTTTTTGAGTTCTTCTTGGTTTCCAAGGGCTCCTTCTGTGCCAGGAGCCCAGCCCAGCACAGGAGCACAGACACAGCACAAGGACTTTAATGAACCTCTGGGGCTGTTTACATCAGACTCAGTCCCAGAGAGCATTCAAAAAACTTCTCAAGAACACTAAGTTAAATTTAAACGCCAAATTTTCTTGAAGTTTTAATGGGTCTCACTGAGGGACACAACTGAGAAAGTTTCCTCCAGGTAGAGCAGAACACTGGAGGCAGGGATGACAGGTGGGGACACGCAAGACAAAGGCGTCTCTGGTGCTGAGCAAAAACCTGGATGTGTTTGAGGAATGCCAAGGGCCAAGGCCTGAGCCCCAGCCCCTGGCCAGGCAGATGCTGTTCCTCCCTCAGTGCTCAGGGCTCTTCCTGAGATGGTCACTGGCATGTGGGGATGTGCAATGCCAAGGGCAGGAGCATGGGGCAGCCTCTGCCGGGCTGCTGAGCAGGGACAAGGAGGCAATGAGGCCCCAACCCTGCAAGGGTCACTTGTCCCCTCGTGGCCTCAGGCCCAGGCCCAGCAGCCATGGCCAAAGTGCTGCCCAAGGTGGCTCTGGCAGGGCTGTCTTGCAGCTGCTGCCCATCCCTGTGCCCTGTGCAGCCCAGGCTGTCCCACGGTGTCCCTGCCCTGCGCCTCTGTCCCTGCAGGCTGTCGGCATCCCCCGGCTGCCCCACCTGGCTGGGCCCTTCCTTTGCTGACAGTTCTGCCTCCTGCCTGCCCCTGCCTGCCCACACAAAGCCTTGGGCTGCTCCAGGCTCCTGCTGGGGACGTGCTGCACCACAGCCCTGCCCTGCCAGGGAAATTCCTTTCTGCTGCTGCCCACTCTGGGCCTCCCCAGCTGCCCTTGGTGCCATTATTTCCTTCTCATGCTTATATCCTCTAGGAAGAAAAGCTCCAGCCTCTCTGAAACCACCCTTCAGCCCCTGCCAGGCTACTCCTGTTCTGTCCTCAGTCTCCACCCCACTGAGCCCTGAACCTGCAGCCTTTACCAGCTGGTTATGTGATGAGGCCTCCAAACCCCATCTTGGGGGATTTTTGGGTCCTCTCCAAGGTCTCTGAAAATGGGAAAACAGTGGTCAAATGCATTTTCTCCCAAATCTGCAGTGGCAGAACAAGGGTCCATATGTCTAAAGTGAATGAGGCTGGATTTACATTTTTTAGAAGGAGGAAATAATTTACAATTATGAGAGTGGAACAAAACTGCAACTGTTTTTTTTCCAGAGAAGGGGATGTGCCATGCCAGGAATTGTCCAGGAGCAGAAGCTTTGTGCAACCTGACATAGGGAAAGCCCTTTCCTTCCCCAAGGATGGAATTCCTGTTGTGTGGGTTCTCTTATGTGTTCACAAGGCTTCTGGCCAGAATGTCAGCTGAAGACAGCCAGGCTGCTCCAGCAATTCAGAGGCATCTCCCTAATGATTTTAATAAACAGATGATAACCACCCACTGAAACTTGAACAGAATTTGTTCACCTTTAAACAGCTTAGGCAATCACTATAGGGAAAAAATGAATAGACTAGTACATTTAGAAAATCTTGCATTTCTTCTGTGCAAAATAACGCACAATCAGTAGAGCATATATTGTTCATCCACTCAGCTGGGCACACCACTGAACTGCTGCATCAGAAGACAGGCAATATCCCATCCTGTATTTCCCTTTGGCATTCTCTCTTAGAGTGCAGATGAGACAAAACCAAAAAGTTCAACTTGAGTCAATCTTTACCTTCAAAGGAAATTTGGGAACCTTGCTCTGTACGTTGATGAACTCTTTGCACAGGCCAATGCTCAGCACGTTGATGAACTCTTCACAGAGGCCAATGCTCTGCAGGTGTAGGAATCTTGCAGAGGCCAATGCTCTGCAGGTGTAGGAATTCTCTGCGCAGGCCAATGCCTCGCGAACAATTCCCTTTGCGAATGGCTCAGTGCAGCCGCCTGCAGGAGCCCAGGCTGCGCACACCCAGCCAGGGCCGCGTTCTCGGGCAGCTGGGGCCGCGCCGCTGTCACAGACGCCGCCGCCGCGTTCGCGGTTCCCAGGCACCCGCGGCCCCCGGCAGCCGCCGCCGTTTCCCGGATCCTGCCCCTCCCGGCCCCGCACGCCCCCCCAGGATGCTGCCGGGGCTCGGGGACTTCGTCTGCCCGGGCTGGGGCTCGGCCTCCCCTGCGGGACAAGGTGAGGGGGGGTCCCCGGGGGTCGTGTCCCCCCGGGGGCGTGTGTGAGTCTCCCATGTCCCCCCAATCCGGGGTCACCCCCTTTTCTCTGCCCAGAGCTCCTGAGCCAGCTCCTGCTGCCTCTCGGGACGGGCTTTGGGGAGCCCCCCGGGGACCCCCTTGAATGCCCATTCCTGGGCACTGAGACCCCCCGCATCTCCTTCCCCAGCTGCAGGACCCCCTGCACCCCCTTATCCTGCCCCGACACCCCCTGCAGCCCCTTTCCCGGGTATCCTCCTCTGGCAGACCCTGGATCGCCCGTTTCCATGAGCCCGGGGACCCCCGGACCCCATTCCCGGCCAGCCCGGGGCCCCTCACCCCCAGGCCTCCCTTTACCCTGCGATCGGTGACGTCACTGCAGACTGCAGTGACTGGTGACGTCACTGCAGACTCGGGGCGCCATTGGCGGACAGCAAAGAGCGGCCCCAATGGCGGGGCCGGAGGCGGCTCAGGGGGCGGGGCCGCAGCAGAGCAGCGCGATGGCTCCAGCGCTGGGGCTGGGGATGCTCCTGGGACGCGGGGGGCGGCGAGAGCTGAGGGGGACCCCCGGCACCGGGACTCTGTGATCGCCCGTTCCGAGCACCGAGGGGCCCCTGAACCCCCATTCCTTGGCGCCGCCATTCCCCCGCACCCCCATTCCCGGGCATGGTTCCACCCTGCCCCCCCCTTATCCGGCACCAACAACCCCCACACTCCCTTCCCGTCCATCCCCCCTCTCCCAGCCCCCAGAGCCCCCTTTTCCTTCACCCAGACACCCCCTGGACCCCTATTCCTCCCTTTGGGAATGGGGAGCAGCGGGATGGGGGTTCCCCTCCCCGCCTCACCCGCCGTGCTTCCCAGAGCTGGAATCCAGCGGGAATCCCACCCTGGTGCTCCCTGTGTCTGTCCGCGCTGCCATTGGCGTTGTTCTCCTCATCGGATTCGGTGTCTGAAGGCTCCAATCCGGTTCCCCCCAAACCCATCCTGGGGGTCACCCTGTTCTTCCCCCCTCCCCAGACTCCTGGGGGTCCCCCATGTCCCACCCAGCCCCACTAAACTCCTCCTGGGTCCCCCATAAGCCGCACATGGGATTCCTGGGAGTTCCCCTGTGTTCCCCCATTCCCAGGACTTTGGGGGTCCCCCCCGACCTGTTCGTGCCCCCCCAGATTTCTTCCACAGCCCCCCTGTGATGGTGGGGCTGGGGGCTGAGTGCTGGTGCCCCCCAGCCTGCGGCAGATCCAGCGCTGAGGGCAGTTTGGGGGTCCCTCAGCATTTGGGGTCCCCTGGGAGTTGGGGTGACCCCCTGGGCCCCCAGGATCTCCCTGAACACGCTGACGCTGCCTGTGCTCAGTGAGGGGGCTCATTCCCAGCACGGGGTCCCAGCTTTCTCACCGGCATTGCCAAAGTACCCCCAAAACCTGCCGGGAACCCCAAACCCCCTGGAACACCCCAAAATCATCCCTGGGCTCTCCAAAAGCTCCCCAAGACCGCAAAAGCTCATACAGACTCCTCCAAACCCTCCCAGCACATAAAAATTCCCACAGGATATCCCAACATCCCTCAAGATCCCCCTGAGAAGGCTCACACCTGGCACGGGATCCCCATCTCTGTTGCCAGCACGTACCCCAAAACAGCCTTGGGTTCTCTCTGGCATCGCCTTATCCCTCGCTTTGGGACCCCTGAAAACCCCCCTTGGGAACCCCCAAAAATCCATCATGACCCGACAAAACCACCGGTATACACAAAACCCTCCCGGGAACCCCTCACAACAGTTTATACCCAGCACTGAGTCCCCATCACCATCACCCAGGTTCCCCCAAAGCTTCCTAGGACCCCCAAACCCCCCTGGGACCCCCAACTCCCCCTCCCGGGCTCCAGTGTCTGGAATCAAAGGGAGTGGTGTTACCCTTTTAAGGGGACTTATAGTGGGACCCGACCATAGTGGGGGCCCTTAAAGCAGCGATGGTAGAGAGAACTCCAAAAATCACCCGGGGAGGCAAAACATCCCCTACAGGGGCTTGGAGTGGGGGCCCCATAAAAATGTAACTTAAAGCCATCATGATCCCCCCTTGAAAGGGGCTTGTGTGGCTGCGGCCCCACAAACACCCTAAAATGGGAAGGAAAAAACACCCTTGGAGTGGGGGGATTCCCCCCAAAAACCCCAAAGAGAAAACCTCCACTTCAAAGAGACCGGAAGACCCTTAAAGGGTCTCGAGGAGAGACAAGATCCCCTCCTCTGCTGGGGCCTCTCCCAGCAGGGAACTCTCCTGTTCACTGCCCTCAGGGCAGCCCCCGAGTCTGTCCAAACACAGGAACTTCGCTGTGTTGAGCCCAGATCCAGAGACCTGACTCCTGCACAGGGCACAGCAAATCCCTCGCTCGCTGCTGTGCATTGTCCCTGCTGAGGCTCAGACACTGGCAGGGCACATTCCCTGCCTGCAGGATTCGTGCCTGACCCAAGCACTGCACTGATGGCTCCAGCATTGCTTTCCAACAAAAACAGGGCAAGGCAAACTGTGTGTAGCTCATGGTATTTTACACTGACTAAAACTCGCTAAGTCACCAGTCTTAGAGGTGAGATGCATTTGGAATTCATGGCATGGAGAAGCAGTGCAACATGGAAAATGGGAGCATAGAAATAAATACAGGAAAACATCTCAGATTGTTCCTTTCCATTTTTATTTCACTTCTGGAAAGCTGTTTCACTTCTCCTCAGTCCTGTCTGCCCTTTTCAATAACCTTTCCTGGAGAATGAGGTGCAGCTTCTGTCACAAGATGTGCCCCCAACTGCAGCTTCTCTTGACTTTCCACACCGTGAGTGCAGTACAACTTCTGCAGCAAAGCAAGACAAATGTTTGGATTCCTTGACAACTTGTCTTTTCTTTTTCTTGTGCCATTGCTGAGTTTTTCATTGTGCCTGTTCTAACCCAAGAAAACAGGAGGTTTTGTTGGGGACTTGCTGGGGAATGCAAGCCTGACCGAATGCAGAGAAAGAATCTCCAGGACACTCTGGGAGCTCCCTGGGCTGGGCTCAGGCTCCCGCTGGGACTCTGCAGAGGGCTGGGCTCCAAGTGGGATCAGCAGCAGTGCAAAATACCTCTGGGCATCTCCATTTTCTGCTGCTCCGAGGAAGCAATGAAGCCAGTCAAGTTCTGTTTTTTCGTTGTCCTGGTGGATTTTTTCATTTGATTTGCCACTCCAGAGGCAATTTCTGTGATGGTCTCTGTAGGTTGATTCTATTTCAATAGCACCAGCAGCAGGGTGGTGTTTGAGTGCTGCAAAAGTGGTCTGTGAGGCTTTCATTCCCCTTGACTTACTGCTCAAGGACTTGTGAGCATTTCAGTCTCTGCTAATCATGATGCCTGTGACAAAAACCCTGAGTTCACCATCACAAAAGCACAGTGGGCAGCAGTGATTGAAAGAGGCAAGTGCAGTTGTATTGATAAAATTCAGGTTGCAAGTAGAAGACGGCCAAGAGCAGCCATGATCTATTACCGCGACCTTAGACGGTCACTGTGGTGAGAGAAGGACGAGAATCTTGTTTCTTGATCAGAAGGCTGATTTATTGATATAGGATATATAATACATTATAACTATACTAAAAGGAAGAAAAAGAGAGGTTGCAGAGAGCAGCTATCCTAAGAATAGAATAGAAAGAATGCATAACAAAGTTCTTTGCCCAGGGAATCTGTCCCTGAGCTGCTCCTGTGATTGGCCTTTAATGGTACACAAGGAAGATGAGCCAATCACAGGGACACCTGCTACATTTCACAACAGCTGATAACAATTGTTTACATTCTTCTTCTGGGGCCCTTTGCTTCCCAGAAGAAGGAGAAATCCCAAAGAAAGGATTTCTATGAAGAAATGTCTGCGACAATGATCTGCAATTCCCAAGGCAGAGGCACCAGCAGCCTCCTGCTGTCAGCTCAGAGTGAGTAAAAGAGCCTTGAAAACAGCGCTGGAACCCGATCCTTTCTTCCTCTGAGGGCTGGCTCAGGGCAGCACAGGCGGGCCCTGAGCAGTCAGGGCTGTGTGTGGGTGCTGGTTGCTGTGCTCCAGAATTGAGCTGGAAGAAGCCCTTGGGAGCCGAGGCAGGAGCAGGCAGGAAGGGGCAGGCGCTGCTGCTGCTCCTGGCCGGGAGCCCCGTCTGGGCCGGGCCGGCGCCCCCTGCGCTGCGGCTGCTGCTGCTGCCAGAGCCGGGCGGGACTCGGGGACAGGGAACGGACACGGGGGGACAGCAAAGGCCTGGTGGCTGCAGGGATGGTGGCGCTGGGGCCAGGGCCAGCACAGAGCTTCAGCCCGCAGTTAACCTTGAGGGAAACATTGGGTAAAGGCTCCATTTCAGCCTTTCTGCACTCGTGGCTCTGAAAGGACTGAAATGAAAGGAGAACAAGGGCCTGACCCTTTCTCCTTTGAGAGGAGCCCCAGGCCTGGGGCTGTGAGGGGCCATGAGGGGCTGTGAGAGGCTGTGAGGGACCATGAGAGGCTGTGAGGAGCCATGAGAGTCTGTGAGGGGCTGTGAGGGGCTGTGAGGGACCATGAGGGGCTGTGAGGGACCATGAGGGGCTGTGAGGGGTCATGAGGTGCCATGAGCGGGATGTGAGAGGCTGTGAGGGACCATGAGGGGCTATGAGGGACCGTGAGGGGCTTTGAGGGACCATCAATCATGAGGGGCCATGAAATGCTTTGAGGGGCCATGAAGGGCTTTGAGGGGCCATGAAGGGCCATGGGGAACTCAGAGAGGCCATAGTGGTCTGTGAAGGGCTGTGGGAGCCCAGGCCTCTCATGGAAACAAGGGTCCATTGTGACACTGCAGAACCAAGGAGATAATTTTTGACAGTGCAGAACCTCATGGAACCAAGGGGCCATTGTGGCCCAGCAAGGCCTTGTGGAAACAAAGAATCCATGGTGACAATATGGAACCTCATGGTACCACAGGTCCATTGTTACACAGCAGCCACAGCAGGGCCGCAGAACCAAGGAGATCACTGTGACACTGCAGAACCTCATGGAATCAAGGTGTCCATGTTACGCTACTGAACCTCATGGAGCAAAGGGTCCATTGTGACACTGTGGAACCAAGGAAGACTGTTGTTGGCGGTACGAAAGCTCATGGAACCAGAAGTCCATTGTGACATTGTGGGGCCTCATGGAACCACGGAGACCATTAGGACACTTCAGGACCCACTGGAACGAAGGGGCCATTGTGACACTGCAGGGCCTTGTATAACCAAGGGGCCATTGTAGCATGGCAGGGCTTCATGGAATCAAGGGGATCAAAGTGACACTGTGGGACTGCATAAGGGGCTGTGGGACTCCATGAGACCTCAGGGCCATCCTGACTGTGGAACCAAGGACATCATTGTTACACTACAGGGCATCATGGAACAAATGAGGCCATTGTGAACCAGTGGGGGAACCTGCTGAGACTATTGTGACACTTCAAGGGCCGTTGTGGAACTGCAGAGCCTCAAGGAACCAGTGAGACCATTGTGACATGGCACGGCCTCATGGGAGCAAGGGGCTGTTGTGACACTGTGGGGCCTTGTAGAGCTGAGGGGCCCTTGTGACCCTGTGTGGCACCATGGAACCAAGGAGAGCACTGTGACACTGCAGTGCTCTGTGGAACTGAGAACTTGTGTGACAGTGAGGAGCCCAATGGAACCAAGGGGCCATTCCCTACTTCAGGGTTTCATGGAACCAAGGTGCCATTGTGATACTGCAGGACCAAAAGAGACCATTGTGACACTGAGGGGCTTCATGGAACCAATGAGACCATTCTGACACTCTGACTCCCCATGGAACCAAGGGGCCATTGTGACACCACAGGGACTCACAGAACTAAGGCAACCACTGTGACACTGCAAGATCTCATGGAAGCAAGGGGCCATTGTGACACTGTGGGTCCCCATGGAAGCCAGAAGCCAGTGTGACACATCCAGGCCTGGTGGAACCAAGGGGCCATTGTGAACCTGGGGAACCCAATAGAACCAAGGGGCCATTTTGAGACTGTGACCTCATGGAACCAATGGGCCATTGTGGCATTGCATAGTCCCATGGAAACAAGGAAACCATTTGGAGACTGCAAGGTCTCATGGAAGCAATGGGCCATTGTGCCACTGTGAAGCCAAGGAGACCGTTGTTATATCACTGGGCCTCATGGAACCAAGGGGCAATTGTGATGCTGCAGGGCCCCAAGGATCCAAGAAAATGGAACAGGTCTGGCTGGCTGGGCCTCCTGGGGGCTGCCTGACTGGCCCAGCTGACCTTGGCAAGTTGACGGTCACTTCTCATCAGCCCCTGAAACCCAGGAGTTCTGTGCTCTCTTTCCTGTGGGAAAGAACTGTCCTTCTCCAGGGGTTCATGGCCGAAATGGGGATTTCTCCTCCAGATTTGATTACATCCAAGGATTATTCCCATATGAAACTTGCCAGGACAGACAACTCTGGCTGGCCTTGTCTTCAATACACTGGGGGCCTATGCTTTTCTTCCCATTGAGAAAGACATCTTTCAAGTCCAGGCATCCATGGCCAAAACTGAGAATCCACCTTCAAAATTCCTTATATCCAAGGATAGCTCCCAGACAAAAGCTGCCAGGACTGTCCAGGTTCCCTTGGTTTCCTGAGGGCCAGCTCTCATCTGCCTTTGAAACACTGGGGTTCTGTACTTTCCTTCCTATGGAAAAAGAACTGTCCCTCTTGTCCAGTTGCCCATTGACAAAAGTGGGGTTTGGCCTGCCAAATTCTGTCCAAGGATTCTTCCCTGACAACATGTCTGGCTGGCCTTGGCCTCCTTGGGGTTGCCTCTAATCAGCCTTTGAAACACTGGGGCTCCACCCTTTCCTTCCTATGGAGAACTGTCATTCCAGTCCAGGAACCCATGTCTGAAATGGAATTCCACCCCCAAAACTCCCTGAATATCTAAGGATTACTGTAAGACAAAAACTGCAAGGACAGACAAGACTGGTTGGCCTTGGCTTCTGGTGACTGCTTCTCATCTGCCTTCAAACCCTGGGATTCTGTGGTTTCCTTCCTATAGAAAAGAACTGTCCCTCTTGTTCAGTTGCTCCTGGCCTCAAGCACTTGACAACTCTATAGGGACACAGGAGCTCTGTGTTCAGTGGGATGGAGACTGAGGACAGCAGAGGAGAGCCCTGGGAGGGACTGAAGGGTGGTTTCAGAGATGGTGGATCCTTTTCGCATAGTAGAAAACAGCCTGAGAAAGAAAATATTAATGCCAAGGGCACCTGGGGAGGCCCAGACTGGACAGCAGGAGAAAGGAATTTCCCTGCCAGGACAGGGCTGTGGTGCAGCATGTCCCCCAGAAGGAGCCTGAAGCAGCCCCAGGCTCTGTGTGGGCAGGCAGAGTCAGGCAGGAGGCAGAGCTGTCAGCAAAGGAAGGGGCCAGCCAGGTGGGGCAGCCGGGGGATGCCGACAGCCTTCAGGGACAGAGGCACAGCTTTGCTTAGCATCAGAGACACCTTTCCCTTGCTTGTCCCCACCTGTCATCACTGCCACCAGTTCTCTCCTCTACCTTGAACCTGGTGATACTTTGTCAGTCTTGTGCCTCACAGGAATGTACTGAAAGTACAAGAAATTTCAGTGTTTCGATCTTACATTGAATTCTTGAGAAGTTCTTTGAGCCCTCTCTGAGGGACTGGGTCTGATGCAAAGAGCACCAAAGCCCCAGAGGGTCATTAAAGTCCCTGTGCTGTGTCTGTGCTGTTGAGCTGAGCCGGGCTCCTGGCCCAGAGGCAGCTCCTGGCAAGGGCAGTGCTGCAGAGAGACAGCTCTGGCCAGGAGCAGCTCCTGTGCACAGCCCAGCAGGGCTGGGGCACTGCCAGGGCCCCTCAGGGACACCAGCAGGGCACAGACAGAGCTCACAGGGGCTCAGCACTGGCAGGGGCTGTGGGATGTCCCAGAGGGGGCTGTGTCACAGCAGCACCTCTGTGGCTGTGTCATAGAGGCACAGAGCAGCTGTGATGTCAGCAAGGGGCTGTGTGGCCGCCCAGAGTGGGCTGTGTGAGATCACAAATTGGGCTATGACATCACAGGGTTTGGATTGTGAGGTCATTGAGCAGCTACCGGATCATAGAGGAGATTCTGTGACATCACAGAGCCGGCTGTGGCTTAATGTCATGGCTGTATGACATAGAGCTGCCTGTGAGGTCAAAGTGTGTGCTGTGACATTACAAAGTGTCAGTATGACATTACAGACAGGATTTTGTGACATCACAGAGCTGGCTGTGACACCACAGAACAGACACTGACATCACTTAGTGACCTTTTGACATCACAGAGTCTTCTGTGACATCACAGCATAGCTGTAGGACATCAGAGAGTGATATCCCAGTGCTGGCTCTGAGACATCACAAGGATGTGGTGTGACATCCCAGAGTGGGCTGTGGTATCACAGTGTTTGTGTGAAATTACAGGAGGCAATGTGACATCACAGATAGCTGTGTGACATCACAGGATGCTGTGTGACATCACAGGGCTGTGTGAGGTCACTGGGGAGGTCACTCTGCCCCAGCCCCCCTCACAGCTCCCCCCAGAGCAGTCCAACCCTGCTCGTGCACGGCGGGGTCCCCTGTCCCCCTGGGCCCCCTGTCTCCCCGGATCCCACAGCCTCCCCCAGAGGATGTTCCACGAGATCGATCCCAGAGCCTGACACGGGGATGGGGGGCCGCGGCCCTGGGGGGAAAAAGGGGGACAGGGACCCCCCGGCAGCGTCCCCGTGTTCCCCAGGGCCAGAGCCTGGGCCAGGGCTCCTTCACCCTGTTACAAACGAGGGGCTGAGAGCGCTGAAAAAATCCCCAGCAAGGTATCAGCAAAAACCAGATTTAACATTAAGGGACAGCAGCACAAAGTTCCTTGGCAAGAGTCACTCTGCTCCTGACTGGACACTTCAGGCACACCAAGGAAACAAAGCAAAAACAAAACCAAACAATATCCAAGCAATCAAACCAGAAATGAACTGAGAACTGTCCCTGTGTGTGTGTGAGACACAAGGCCAGCTAGGGCAAGGATAAAATGAATACGGCCTAAAGTTGAACAGAGTTCAAATGTACAGGACTGAACTTATATCTTAACTTATCCCTTAAACATCATTGTTTAGCAAAAGAACAGCACTTAACAGTATTTAACCTAACTTAAAACCTATGACATAGCAATTTTTAAGAGGCATAACACTTAACAATACTTAACACAGCTAATAATTTATATTAAACTTACAACTTAGCAAAAGAAAAACTATTGGCAGAATTTAACTTCCCTTAGACCTTGTGATTTACCCTCACTTACAGGCCTGACTGACTCAGCTATCCAAGGCACTCAAGCCCCACAGAGAACAGAATTTTTGCCACATTTCCCCAGCACAGGCATTCCTTTGTGTGCACAGACACAGAGTCAGTGCAAGGCACCTGTGAGCAATTCCCCTGAGGGCAGGGAATGCTCCCTGTGGATCCTTTGGCATCTCCCCAGCGCGTGAAGGGTTGAGCCTGGAGGAGTGGGGGGATCGGCCCAGGCTCCGTCATTGTTCAGGGATACCCGAGTACAGCAAACAGGAGAGTTCCCAGCTGGGAGAGGCCCCACTCAGAGGGAGTCGCTGGCCCAGGAGAGCTCCAAGGGCTCCTTTTGGAGCGCTGTTTGCAGGGCCCCAAGAGAGGGCCTTCAGTCCCAGCAATGGCTCATCCTGGCCACACTTGGCACCAACAGCTTTCTTTGGCAGTGTGAGAACAGGGATGTTGTGCCACTGAGGGAACAAAAAGAGTTCCCAGGGCTGCTGCTAAAGGAACCAGGAGCTGGTTGGGCAGCAGCAGTGCCTGGAGCAGACAGTGTTTGTGATGAGCTGCAGAGGAGCTGAGCCCAGGGGCAGTTGGCCAAGGCTGAGGCCCAAGGAGCATTTCTCAGCTGGCAGGGCGGCCTGAGAAGGGGAGGGGGGAATGCAGCAGCACAGGGCCCATGGAACCAAGGGACCATTGTGACACTGTGGGGCCCTGTGAGACCAAGGGACCATTGTGACACTGCGGGGCCTCATGGAATCATGGAGAGCACTTTGACATTGCTGGGCCTCATGGAACCAAGGGGACTGTACTCATGCTGTGTGGCTCCATGGAATGTAGAGATCATTGTGACACTGAGAGGCCCCATCAAACCAAGAGTCCATTGTGACACCGCGGGGCCACATGGAATTGTGGAGACCATTATGACACTTTGTGGTGTTATGGAACCAAGCGGCCATTGTGACACTGTGGGACTCCATGGAACCAAAGGTTCATTGTGACATTGCATGGCCTCGTGGAACCATGCAAAGACAATTAAGACATTTTACAGCCTCATGGAACCAAGGGGCCACTGTGACACTGAGGGTCACCATGGAATCACAGAGACCATTGTGACAGGGCACTCATGGAGACCATTGTGACACTATGACGCCCCATGGAGTAAGTCAAGCGTTGTGATACTGTGAGGCCTCAAGGAACCAGTGAGATCATTGTGACCCTGGGAGGACCACTGTGGTATTGTGGGGCCTCGTGAAACCAAGAGGCCTTTGTGACACTGCAGGGCTGCATGGAACCAAAGGTCCATTGTGACACAGCAGGGCCTCATGTCATCAGTGGTCCATTGTGACACTGGGCAACCAAAGGAGACCATTGTGACACTGCAGGGCTGCATGGAACCAAAGCTCCAGGGCGACACAGAGGGGCCTCCTGTCATCAATGGTCCATTGTGGCACTGTGGAGCCAAAGGAGACCATTGTGACACAGCAAAGCCCCAGGGTCCAAAGGTCCATTGTGACATTGCAGACCTCATGGAACAGAGAAGTCCTGTGACATTGTGGGGCCTGGGAAGCCACAGGGACCATTGTGACACTGCAAGGGCTCATGGAATCCTTGGGACCATTGTGACACTGTAGGACCATCTGACACCTGGGGGCACTGTGACACTGTGGGACCCCATGGATCCAACGCACCAGTGTGACACTATGGAGCCCCATAAAACCAAGGGAACACAGAACAGCTCTGACTGGTTTGGCTTCCCATGGACTGCCTGACTGGTCCAGGTGACCTTTGCACCTTGAGGTTCACTTCTCATGTGCTGCTGAAACACTGGGGCTCTGTGCTTTCCTTCCCAATGGAAAAGCAATGTCCTTCTGCTCCAGGCACCTATGGCCAGAATTGGGATTTCACCTCCAAAGTTCCTTATATCCAGGAATTCTTCCCATCGGAATATTGCCAGGACAACTCTGGCTGGCAGTAGTTTCACAAGGGTCACCTCTCATCTGTCCCCAAAACACTGGGTGAGGCTCCATACTCTCCTTCTCATGGGAAAGAACTGTCCTGCTTCTCCAGGTGCCCATGGCCGAGATTGCGTTTCCACCTCCAAAATTCCCTAAATCCAAAATCTGCTATTACTGACATGTCTAGCTGACCTTGGCCTAGTGAGGCTCTCACCTACCTGCCTTCCAAACCTTGATGCTCTGTGCTTTCCTTCCCATGGAAAAGAACTGTCCTTCTCAGCCAGGTGCCAATGGCCACAATTGGGATTTCACCTCCAGCATTGCCTGTTGTGACAGACCAGATGAGATTGTTGGCTCTAAACATTTTGTGTGTGGGGGAGGAAGGGGCAGGTCCAGCCTTGCCCTGCCCTGTAAGCCCAGCCCTGCCCTGCCCTGTGACCCCAATCCCCCCAGGGGCCTCCAGTGGGTTTAAGGTTTCTACCTGACCCGCGGCACGCTGAACCCCCAGCACCGCCGTCCCACCCTGGGCACTGAGGCCCTCTTGGGTGTACTCAGTGCTGCTGCTGGACTTGGGGCACCCTAAACCCCGCTAGGGACCCGTGTCCCCCCACTGCAGGGATTGTGCGCGACTCACACCGCCCCGATTCTCCATGCACCCGGAGCTCCGTTCGGGGTTTGTGTGCCAACTCACCAATTCATCTACCACCTTTACTTGAGTTTGGTGCACAGGAGAAACACCAGGCAGATATTCGTAAGAGGTCAAAATGACACAAAATTCTACTGGCAAAGTGCAAAAAATCAAGAACTTTGGAAGAGTATTTAATGCAATATCAAATTACACATAAAACACTTATCATAGCAGTAACTTCATTAACTTAGCCCATTTATCCTGGAAACGTGAAAACACGTAAGCTGTTAGGGTATCCAAAAATGTTCCATACAAAGAGCATTAGAAGGAGAAGAAAGAGAGAGACAGAAAGACAGAAGCTCTATAGAAAGACACACATATGACTAACAGCTCCTAGGGTTCCAGTGTGGGTGGGACACAAACCCCAGGAGAAGGCAGAGTCCATACCAGGGGCTCACCTTGTGCTCTGTGTTTTTAAGCCCCCGGGCCCTTGTGAGACTCCCCCAGGTGGGATTTCTGATCGCACAGGCAATCAGGGCTGGGTTAGTGCTGTCCCCACTGTGTGACTGAGTGACAGCTCATCCCACGGTGTTTCAGGACATTGATCTCATCCAGCCTCTGACAGTGACCATGGTGACACAGGGGAACCTCATGGAACCTTGGGTCAGTTGTGACAATGTGGGTCCAAGGACACCACGGTGACACTGGGGAACCTCATGGAACCATGGGTCAGTTGTGACAATTTGGGTCCAAGGACACCACGGGAGATGTCATAGACAGGTAGAATAATGATAAAAGAAAGGCCTTTTGACATGAAGCCTTGTTCGGCCATATCAATAGCTGGCCTATCATCTCTTCTGAGTGCAACTAAGCAGTTACAAGTTCCCATGTGAAGCTATTTTGAGAATGAGACTTTGTGACCATTCTATTCTGAGGGTGAAAAACAAACGCACCTGGAATAACAAGGGATTTGTCCCATGAGAATCAGTGAAGACGTAAACAATACAATAGAGAGATTAGATGCACAAGTAAAATCTATTTTATTAACCAATAGTAAGAAATCTATGAACGAACTAAAGGTGCACACAAGGTCTGTTAAACTGTGTAAAATGAGTTGTATGAACAAAGAGTTCTTCTCCATCTTAGCTTAGTCCTTTGGGATTTCAGTTCCCCCCTTCTTGACGGCTTCGGGTTCCCCCTTCTTTGGGTCTTTGGCTTCCTTCTACTCTGAGATTTTGGCTTCCTTCTTCTCTGGGATTTTGCTTTCCTTCCTCTCTGATGCTTTGGTGTCCTTCTTCTCTGATGCTTTCATTTTCTTCCCTTCTGATGCTTTGCTTTCCTTCTTCTCTGGGATTTTGATTTCCTTCCTCTCTGGGATTTTGGTTTTCTTTTTTGGGATTTCGGTTTCCATATTCTCTCGGGTCTTGGTTTTCCCCTTTGCTGGTATTGGAGGTTGCTTCCCAACAGAGACACTCTTCTTTCCCTTCTTCAGCATCTCTTCCTCCTTCCTCCTGTCTTCCTCCTCTAGGGCTTTTGCCTCCTCCTTGACCTTTTGAGTTGGCTCCTTCAGCTCCCTTCTGCAGACAAAATAGGAAACATGGCTGAGAGTCCCAGCAGAACCTTGGGCTCCCTAGTCCTGGCTGGCCCTGCACTTCATTCCCTGACCCTGAGGCCATTTCCGTGAATTCTCCTCAACCCACAGAGGCTGGGAACATCCCAAGTGAGGGCATTGGTGGAAGGGGACCTCCAGGACCAGCCAAACCTGAGCTTTGCCATCATAAGGTGTTGGCTGTGCAAGCTCCCTCTGAAGGCACAGCCAGACCCCTCCAGCCCCTGCCAAAGGCTGATCCAGCAGCTCTCTGTGCTGGTGCCTGGAAACGCCCTTTGTCTCTTGGCTTCCCACTTTAAAGCAGAGCACAGACTGCTGACATCTGCTTAGCTCTCTTACAGTTCTTACTCAGCTCATTCAGCCCCCTTCTCCCTGGGCATAGCTGAGGCATGATTTTAAAGAGTTCAGATTTCAGCTGAGGGTTAGAAGCAATTCCCATTGATCAGGATGTAGGTTAGACAGGCAGACCATAGGTTAATGACTATGAGATGCTTAAGCTGGAGCTGATTGTTCTATTGTTTACCATTAGGAGCATCTTTCTAGAGGGAAGTGGAGGAAGTGAACTGGTATAAGAACATCTTGAAACGAGTAGAACAATGGTTAGCACCTGGGCTTGATGTCAATCAATCACTAAGTTGGGGACCTTGGATGGTGCCAGAGGGTCACAGAGACCTGATAAAGACCACTGACCCACTTCGAGACCATTGACCCAGTTCAAGGGAAGAATTGCACAGGAGTGAAGGACCAATGACATCATTTGAATACAGAGCAGGGATGGGAGGTGCTGGGGTTGTGCAGATGTATTGTATGTAAGATCTTGGGAAATAAAGAGAGGGCAAAGAACCTTGGACAGTGCGGTCACGCCTTTTAGGGACGGCTCTGGTGCCACCCGCCGGTGTTAATAAACATGCCACAATCTAACTTTAATTAGTTAGAGTCTCTGTCCATGATCTTCAGTTTTAACGACTCCTAGCCTGCTCCTTCATGAGAACAATCCTATCATTCAGAAAGCAAAGGCTGCAGGAACTCCTCTCCTGCAAGACAGGCTCTTGTCAGCCAGATTTTCTGCTGGTACCCAGCTGGGACCAAACAAACCAGTGCTGGCTGCCATGGAAACCATTGGAAGCAGCCTCATCCACCTCCTCCCCATGAAACCAACTTCAGCCTGGCCTGAAGAAGTCCTGCTGCACAGGCTTGCTTTAAGCAGCCTCCACTCCCAGCTCCACACTTGGCCTGTGTGTCCTGAGCTGGCTGCCTTGCTGGAGCTGAGCTTCTCCTGTGCTTGCCTACGGCTGCAGCTGCAGGGGAGCCTAAAGGACAGGAGCCTTTCTGGCTGCTGTCCCACCATAAGGAGAACCCTGGCAGATCAGCAGTGCAAGGACTTCATCTGTGGCAGGAGCAGGACCCAAAGCAAGGTTTGCTCTGTGCCCCACGCCTGCCCATACCACAATCCCACTGTTCTGGTGAAGAAGGCAGATGATGAAGAAGATGCCACTCAACACCATGGACTTTAAGACACCTCTAGAAGCGGTGCCAAGGCAAGCCCAGAGCCCAGCTCCCTGCAGACAGCAGCTAAGCCAGCAGGGCTCAGCACTCAAATAGAGAAGAAGAGGTTCTGTCTCAACAGAAGAAGGTCCTTCCTCTCTTGGCAGCCAGGGAGCTGAGTGGCCAACCCTGTGTTGCTGCTGGCCTTTGCTGTGCAGCTCCTCTGAGCTCAGAGGCCTTGGAGCAGGGAAGCCCTGCAGGGACAATAACCCATGGCAGAGCAGGAACCCATGGAAGGCTGACTCACCTGTCCCTGAGAGGGGCCTGTGAGCCACAGTTGATCTCCTGGGGGCTCAGGGAGGAGCTGACATGTGAGGCCGCCCTGGGCACCAGCACGTCGAAGGTGGAGCCTCCCTCCATGTGGCACAGCTCCGGGACATTGCAGGTGGTGGTGAGCTGGCCAGAGAAGGTGGAGGAGACCTGCTGGCTCTCTCCTGGCTGCAGCACACCTGGCAGTGGCAGGTTACTGAAAGCCTGGACGGAAGACAGGAGAGATTGAGGTGTTGAGCATGGAAATGGAGGCAGAAGAGCATCTTGGAGCAAAGGGCCGCTGTAGCCAGAGGGGCCTATTCCCCAAACACTGCCAGAATCACCCTCACCTCATCCTGCATCCATGCCATTGACCAGTGCAGGGACCATGGGGAAAATCTTCTCCCATACTCACGGGTCAATGCATTAATTAGTACATGACATGAAAGTGAACTGGGATGGCTCCTGGCAGTAGAAATTCTCTCTGATGCCCAAGTTGCCTTTAAAAAGTTTCAAAACTTCCTGCTTTTAGAAAAGGAGGAGACTCAGAGTGAGAGCTCTTGGAGCTGAGGGAAGGAGTCCAGCCCAGCTCATCTGACTCCTGAGGCTCTTCGCCTCCCTCTGATTTAAATGCTTCTTTCTCAAGGTGCTACAGCAAAAGCTCCTGCAAAAATTTCCTGTGGAGCACCTGAAGAGTTCCAGGGGGAGCAGTGCCCTCCACAGGTGCCGCACAGCGTCCTTGGGCAGCCCCACAACGTGTCCTGCACGGCCTCTCCAACAAGCAGCTGCTCCAGCAGCACTTTGTGATGGCCTGCAGGGATGGGAGGCCCCTCTGTGGCCAATGCTGAGGGCCCCCAGTGGCACTGGCAGCTCCAGCCCTGCTTGCCACACTGACAATGGGCAAGGGAGACAGATTCCCTCTCTCCTTCTCCGCTCCCAGGGGAGTGTGAGCCACGTCCAGAGAGCATCTGAATCCCTCCAAGCCTCGAGGGAGGTGAGGGTGCTCAGGAGTTGGTGCTGGCACCCAAAAAACAAGCCATTTTCTATGCTGGGAGGAAGAGACAGCCCCCTGCAAAGTCTCCCTTTGTCAGACAGCTCCAGGGCCAGCAGTGCAATAGCAGCTCTGGGTGAAAGCAGAGCCCTGCAAACAGGGAGTCTGGCTGCCTTGGGAAGAGGCTCCATGGAGATCAGGATCATCCCAGCTTGCTCTGGGAAGGAAGCTGGGGTGTTACCATTATGATGCAGAGAAAAGCCTCATCTTACATGGGGAAGGAAACAAGGCAAAAAATCCCACACTCAGCACAGGCCTGTAGGATCTGAGTCAGCTTCTTCCAGGAAAACTCTCCTATTTCTCCCTCCCCCTCAGGCCATGTCCAGCCACTGGCCCTGCTGCACTGTCAGGGCACAGCACAGCAGGGCAGCAAAAAGGGAGCTCAGCATGAGCAGGACTTGGTGCTGGCAGGCTGGGGAGGCAAAGCAAGCAGTAGGTGTACAAGAAAATCTATCTCTGCTCCTGAAGAGTGGGTAAAATCCTGCACTTCTTTCAGGGCTCTGGCTGCCTCCACCTTTCCAGTCCTGAAGTGCCTCCATCGAGTTCCCGGGGATTCCAGACTGGTTCTCCTCTCCTTTGGTGGCTGGGGTTTGAATTTAGGTGGGTGGAGCTCATCTCTGGAAAATAAATAACTATGAACAGGGACCTGCAGTGGGAGGGAGGGAGGGACACCTGCACAAGCAGCTCCTGGCCAGGATGCAGCCCCTGGCTGAGTGCTGACACCTTGAACTGAGAAATGGTTTGATCCAGCCCTTCCCAATCCAGGCTGGGGCAGGTCTGTTCTAAAGGCAGCCCAGGGATGACACTGAGGTGCTGCAGCAGCTGCAACTGCTTGCATTGAGCAACTACAGAGGACAGGCATTAACACCCAGTGGGGGTGCAAAAAGCACAGTGGGAGAGGAAAAGACTGAGAAGGCAGCAAAAAGGTGAGATTTGAGACACCGAGGGGCAGACCCAGCCAGTGCTCAGCCAGCACAGCCCACCCAGTGCCCAAGGCCAGAAACTCTGCAGCTCCACCAGGGATTTATCAGGAATGTTCCCCTGACACCGCTGGGGGGTTGGTTGACATTTTCCAACACTCCCAGGTGACTCAGGTCGCATTCCCCATCCATCCATCCTTCCATCCATACATACACAGGCTGTGGTGCTGGGATCCTGCCAAGCTCTGCCAGCCTTGGGCTTGGGGAGATTTCTGCCAGCCGTCCTGAGCTCCGTAATTGTGCTCTCTGTTCCAGGAAGCAAGCAAGAAAGATTTTAAAATCCCCAAAACAAACCACAGCAGACAAACCTAAAAAACCTTCAACAGCTCAACCCTGCTCAAGTTATTTCTTTAGGGACAGCTACCACTCTCCAGCTGAAATGCTGGGCTTTTGGGGAAAAAGAAAATTACATGTTCACCTCCAAATCGAAAAGGATTAAGGTAAGAGAACCTTTCAAACTAAAAATTATTGTCCAAAAGCTTTTATCTTTGCAAGAAATCTCTAGGTAAGACCAGCCTGACAGTTAAACAACTGGTTCTTCTGGTGGGGAGAAACCCTCCTCTTTAAGAGAAGCAGCCTGATAGTTAAAAGCAACTGTTTGGTCAAACTTCAGGCTCCCTGGCACAGCCTGCATTGCCTTTCCTTCCTGTTCACTGATTTACAGGCAGTGCCACAATGGCTTGGGTTCAGATGGTTGGTGCCATCCAAGGAATTTGGCATTGCCATTTCCATATGTTTTAATTGAAGTTTCAGTCCTTGCAAACACTCTTCAAATGCCAGCTTTCCTTTCTTTTACAGAAAGCTCAAGGTTCCTAGAAGACTTCTGACATCCTCTTTTGTGCTCAGAGAGATGACATTTTCAAACAGATGTTTCCAAAGTTAACAGCATTTGAAAGAATAATGAACTCAAATGCCCCTGGATTCCAGCTTAGCCCAACTCCATTCTGTGTCAGACACTGAGATTCCCACCTCTAAGGCAGGAGCTGTTTGTGCCCCCATCCCTCCTGTCCTTCTCCCCAGCAGCCTGTGCCTGTTGTCCCCGGCAGAATCCCTGTCCCTGTGCACCCTGCCAGGAGCAGCTGCACACAGGCTCACATCTCCCCTTGCCCTCACCAGGGGGTTTCTCTCATCCCCGAACACGCCGATGAGAACGTCGGTGCGATGAGTGCCCAGGGCCTGCACTGCCACCACAACTGGGATCTCTGCTGTGCTCTGGGGCTGCACAATCCCACAGGGCTTGGGGCTGGAGTAGAGCACAGCAGAGTCCTCCGTGCGTTTCTGGAAGGGACACAATGAAATGCAGATTCAGAGGGACCTCTCAAGAAACTTTAGGCTCCTTAACATCCACCACAACAGCAACTTACACACACCTTTAAAACTCCCCAGGACAAAGGTCAAAGGCACAAACAAGATGCAAGAATTGTAGGTTTAGCACTCCCAGGGGATCCTGCAAGGAGGCTGCCAGCACAGGCACTGCTGTCTATGGGTGCAGCAGCTTTTCACAACCCTCTAAGATCTCCCACAGGAAAACACCCTGAGGACTAGAACATCAGCTGTTTCCTCAGGAGCTTAACTGCCTCCTAAAGTTTACAGTTGGGTAGGATCCTGTTCTCAGCAGATCTTTAAGACTAAATAGAAACCAGCAAGGTCTTATCCAAACCCTTTTTTCCCCTAATAATCTCTTCAGGAATATTTGACAGGAGGAGGTGGATGTGATGCCAAACCTGGGGAATAAGCCCGTAGCAGCCAGGAAGGTGGCTGGGATTCCTAATGAGGATCTTCGTCTCATAAGGCACCTTCAGGTGGCACTCATCACACAGCAGCACCGGGGAGGACACTTGGAGCTCAGGAACGAGACATCTGGGCAAAGAGATGACCCCAGAACAATCAGAGATACTGAGAGAATGGAGAATGCCTACCCCCAAAGACTGTGAAATGGAGCAGAACACATTGGTCACTGTCAAATTCACATTGAAGTGCCCTACAGGGATAAATTGCCTTCTACCTCTTCCCACTCCAACATGTCTTGTCAAGGAGGGGCAAACCCTGAGAGGCAGCACCCAGAGGCTGCCAAGGGCCCCAGGCAGAGCACTTTGCCCCACAGCTGCCTCAGCCCCTCCTTTGCCCAAGAAGGCTTGCAAGGACTTCTGGAACAGTCCCAGTGACCCATGAGCTCTGGGGGAGCCTTCCCAACAAGGATCAGTGCTCGCTAAGGCTCAAGGAACACACAGCTCCAGCGTCTCAGTAAAAATGACTCAACAAGGATCAGTGCTCGCTAAGGCTCAAGGAACACACAGCTCCAGCGTCTCAGTAAAAATGACTCAACAAGGATCAGTTCTCCCTAAGGCTCAAGGGACACACAGCTCCAGGGTCTCAGTAAAAATGACTCCCCTCTCTGCCATGGTGCTGTTGCCCTGCCTGGGAACTCAGCTCTTTGCCCCAGCCCTGGAGGGCACAAGACAGCAGCTGCCCCACAAGAGGGGCTGATCAGCCCCTGCCAGGCCCTGCAGCTCCCTGGCTCCTTCAATGCACAGCTCCAGGCACTGCCTGGCCCCAGCTCCACCTGCTGTACACAATGGCAGCCCAGGCACTGCCTGGATGGCTCTGCCTGCCACAGGGAACAGCATCAGGGAGCTGCATCCCTCTGGGCATCACACTGACACCCACAGCAGCACAGCACCATGGAATTCTGCTGCAGCAACAACCACTTTTGCTCTCAACTCTGACAACATTAAAGCTCAAAATGGGATGCACAGGGAAGGACAAAAACTGGAGCTGACCTGCCACATCAAAGGCTGCTTTCCCCTTGTCAGACCTTGCCCTCCCCACTCTTGCTGGGAGCCACTTCCCCCCTGCCATGTGCCCTCATGGACAGAGCCAGAGCCTGACTCTCAGCAGCTGCTTGGTGTGGCCCAAACCAGTGCACGGTGCTCACAACCAGCACAACTCCACCTCTTGCAGCCAGAAGGAGAGGAGGCCCTCGGGAAATTTGTTCCACCTCAAGCACCAAAAACAAGGCCAATCAATGATATCTTTCCTGGTGCCTTTAGAAGAGGGCCCAGGACCGTGCTGGGCTGTGAGCAAACGTGCTTTTCACCACGGGCTGCTGCCCAAGCACTGCTGTTCTCATGTCCAGCTAGCACAACATGAGGGCATTCAGCAGCCCTTCTCCTTGGCAGCTGCAGCCAGCACAGCCTGGGCAAGGCAGTGCCTGGGGGAGGCCAGGCAAGGGCTGCTACCTGGCTGTGATGATCAGGGCTGCCACTCCCTTGCCAATACCCTCCAGGTCCACCAGCAATCTCCGGTAGAAATCCATCACCGTGTTGGAGCACAGGGTCACCTGGTGGAAGAGAAGAACAGTCAATTCTTCCTTCCAAAAGCTCATTACCCACGGGTGATATCCTCCAGTTCCTGAGGGAGGATTTGCCCTTAATTCTTCTACTGCTCCATGTGTAGAGCACAGTCTCAGTGTAACAAAAGCCTTCTGCCAATACCAGATTTGTTAAACACACCTTGCTATCAGGGCACAGGTCAGCTACATTAAAACATTAGACTACAGCTCCATGCACCACTGCATTCAAATTAAGGGGCCAATTTCTCATCTGACTACAAAGACATCCATGCAGAGGAAATCTGACTTGACCACAATGAGTTCAGCTTTACAGCAGGAGGCTGACGGCAAAGTGTGGCCCAGCAGGTGCTGGGCAGTTCATGGCTGCCCTGGGACACCGAGCCCGGGCTGGCTCTGAGAACTCCAGCCCCACATCAGGAGTGGGGAACTGCCCCAGGGTGGGCATTGACCACAGGCAGAACCCTCAGAACTGCCCCAGGGTGGGCATTGACCACAGGCAGAACCCTCAGAGCCTCTTGCTCTACACCACAAGAGACAAGCCACCACAGGGACCAGGCAGAGGAGAAAGGAGAAGGATCTCTGTCTTGAAGTTCCACAGGAAAGGGTTTATTCCAAGCAAAAGGATCAGAGCCAAAAGAGCCCTGCACACTCCTGTGTAAGGAATTTTGTACAGACACAAAGCAGGGGGTAGATACAAACAGCAAACCGAAAGGGAATCCTCAGGGGAGCACTGAGGGGATTACATCAAGTGTCTGGAGCCACTTTGGGTAAGAAGGTGGGGAGGATGGCTCACATGGGCCAATGGGGCCTCCAGGAATAGGGGAATTCCAAAGGGGTGTTCAGACAGGGATTGGCTCCAGGTTAAATTGGCAAAGAAGGTTGGGGAACAAAAGGGGCTGGGTTTGACAGCAGGGAAAGAGCTGGAACAAGGGGCAGGGAATGGCATGAGGGACAGCTTTGAGGGAGGGTAAAACCCAGGGGTAAACCCACTCGGGGAGAACACGGGGTACCAGAGAACAAACCACTTAAAAAGGAATCAATACAATAAATTTGAACCGCTACACATGGCTGTAGATGTTTTGTCTCCACTGGAGCTTCCTGCAGTGAACACAAATCATTCTGCTCCCCAGGAGGGGGAAATGAGACCAAGAAGAAAAGCTCACTGCTTGATACAATGACATCTCTCTAACAGCCACCTTCTGCCCTCATCCTTGCTCTGCCCCATTGCAATCAAATCAGTCGCTCTCAAAAACACAAGAATGGCTTCAGGCCTTGACCATAAGGTCTGTGAGCTCAGCATATGATTTTGGAAAGCAAACAGTGCTCCTTGAGGAACATCTCGAGTAAGCCAGCTAGCAGAGGCCTCCCAGCAGTGCAGATCTCTCAGTGCCAGGATGCTCCAAGCTGGCACCAGAGCTAAAGCCCTCCCACCCTGCAGTGCAGCTCCAGCCCTGGTGCTGCAGCGGCTGTGGCCGGGCTCTTGCTGTACCTCGATGTCCTGGTGTCCCTGGGGGAGGATGGTGCCTTGGCTGGGATTGATGGTGAACTCCCTGGGCTCCACATGGAAATGGATTCCCTTGCTCCAGGCTGGGTCGGTGTCCCTGCGGATCTGATCCACGCTGTCCACAGCCGGCTGCGTGCCATCGTCCGACATGCGGAGCTGGAACGTCAGGGGCACCGCGGAGCTGTTGGTGAGGCGGCAGCGCTGCGTGTAGGGAAAGCCTGGGCAAGGACACAAACATCCATTCAGGCACCCAGCAGGGCACGATCCTGGGGGAAAGATCCTGGCAGGATCAAAGTGGGATTGGAGTTGAGCTCTTTATTATATGAACTACAGCTCACCCAGAAGCTGCGTGAGGAATTATTCATCACTTAGTTCCCTTTGACACAGATTGACTGCAGCCCTGAAAATGCCCACTCCTAACCCTGCTGAATGCTGCTAGATTCTCTATTCGTGATGGGGACGAGCTCCCTCACCTGCCCCAAACCAGCACCAGGTCTCTCTGAGTGATGAGTGTGCACCCAGACTCAGCATTTACTCTGAGAATTCAAGCTGTCCAATTCCCTGCTCAGCCTGCCAACACTCCCACCTTTTTCAAGACATATAAAGAGTGAGTTGTCAGTGAGAAGAAACTACAGCAAAAGAAAGTGAGGATGGAATCAGGAACTAGAACGTGAGGCAAAGCACCCTAATGCAGCTTCTCTCTGCAGGATCCTTAAGGCATCTCTTGCTTTGGGCCAAACAGACTGAGCACATGACAGCTCAGAGCCCACTCAACTGGGGCACAGCCAAGCCTTGCTTTGAGATTAGCAATTAGGAACCAGGTCCCACCTCACCCAACAAACAGGGACATCACAGCCATGCTGCTCACTGAGAGTGCTGCCTGCAAGGGTTTACCCCACTTTGGCTCTGAGATTTGCTTTCCATCCTGCAAAGCCAGAGATACAGCCACTCATGGTGGGGATGTCCTGCAGAGCGCACAGAGCAGCCACAGCCTGCTCTGCACTGCACATCTGGCTGGGCTTGCCAGCTCTGTGGGGAGGAGACTTCTCCCCAGGCCTGCTCACCAAGAGCATCTGGGACACAGATGGGGAGAAAAAACAACTGCAGCTGCAGCCCAGAGCTCCTCTGTGCCCATCCAAGTGACCACTGCCAGCTCCAGCAGGGACTCCAGCAGGGAGGCAAGAGAGGCACAAAAAGGACAAACCCAGATGTCAAAACCTCCAACGAGACTGAGGCCAGCACATGCAGAAAACAGTCAACAGGTACAAAGAAGCAAAGATACAACAGCTGCCTTCAGCCTAAGAGCCCTTAGGAATGAAATTGGATTCAGCTAGATCTATCTCCTGCTTCAGAACCATATTTCCATCTCTTGCCTATCGTGTTTCATTCCTTCCAAAGGCAACTTGACAAGCGCCTCCGTGGTGATGCAGGCTGGGGAAGAAGCAGCTCAAAAAGGCAATGACTTTCCTTCAGAAGTTCATGAACTTCATTGCTCTGGCCTTAGGCTTGGCCGTGAGTGTTGCCCTTGGTCTGGGAAGGGGGATAGGGGTTCTGGGGGGTTTTGGCCCTGGGCTGGGCTTTTCCCTTGGGGGTTTTTGGGAGTTGTGGCGTGATGCCGTGGGCGGCTGTGCAGTGGGAGCTGAGGCTGGGCAGGGAGCGGAGCTTCCCTTCCTCCCGCTCGGGGATCGCAGCTCGGCCGCTGCTGCTGCGGGAGGTTTGTGCTCGGCCGGGGCTGCCCTGGCTGCAGCTCAGCGCTGGCACCGACCCTTCCTGCCCCGCTGCTGCTGCTGCTGCTGGGCACTGCCCACATCCCCTGCCCTCTGGGGCTCTGCAAAAGGAGCATTTCCTCCTTCCCTTCCCTTCCCGCACCGGCTGGGGGAGATCCCTGCCCTGCCAGAGCCCACAGCTCCTCCTGCTGTGACCAGAACTCCACCAAAGGGGAAAAACAGGACTTGGCATTTGGGAAATGTCTGTTCTTGCCTTCTTGTCTGTGCTGTCCTGAGATAGTCTAGCAAAGAACTGTTATTTCTTTTCCCACAGTTTTGCCTGGGACCCCTGTCACTTTAAAGGGATAAGCATTTGGAGGGAGGGGCTCATCTTTCCATTGCAGGAAGATTCCCACCTTCCTTGGCAGACATCTGTCTTTTAAAACAGCACAGAGACACCAGAAAATACTGCCTTTCTATTCCTTGCTTCCATGGGATCTCACAATAGCAAAATGCCCCCTGAGGCAGCAGCAGCCCTGCAGTTCACAGCCTGAAGAGGCTGCTGGGGCAGAGCAGGAGCGAGGGATGCTTTTCTGTTGGAAGGCACAGATCCCTGAGGCTGTGTCCCAGCCCAGGGAACACTCACCAAAGGAGATGTCCCCGAAGTCGAGCTCAGCGAGGTCGAAGTGTAAACTCGGTGCAGTGACGCTGCCCCTGCAGGCCGAGGACAGAGCAGGCAATGGCTCAGTTAAAGGCATTGCAAAGGTCCAGCTGTCATGGCTCGGGGGCACAAAACCCGGGCTCAGGGCACCCCGGGTTTCCAACCAACCCAGCCCCGTGTGCTCAGCACAGGGCCCTGGGCACAGGAGGCAGCTCAAGCCAAGGGGCAGCAGCCAACAGCCCCTGATGGGCTCTCGGCACAGGGCAGGCAGGAGAAGCCCCTGGGTTGCTGGGGGTGCCATGAAGGACCCTGAACACACACCCAGACATGGCTCCGTGCCTCAATTTCCCCATCTGCAATGGCATGGACATAAGGTGTCCCCACAAGCTTCTGTAAGCAGCCCTTCCAGCCACAGTTTCCCTGCTTTGCTCCCTCTGAGCAGCAACTGCTGTTCCCATGGGGGAGCTTTCTCAAGACAGTTTGACCCACACAATCATTACAGACACTTTTCTGAGACACGAATGCAGGGCATTCCCAAACATCCTCTGAAAAGAGCAGCAACAATTCTACCCAGGGCACAGATGAATCCTAAAGGAAAGGACCAGCTTGTCAGCAGTGCACCAGCTGGCACAGCCAAGAGCAAGAGCTTCAACAACCAAACTTGGCTGTCCTGAATCAAGCACAGCACCTCACCTGTCCTTGAACTCAGCAGACACACTCCAAAAGCCACCAACATCCACTGAAATCAGCACTTGAAGCTGCACAACACTCACCAGTTGATTTCATGGTTGATGCCAATCAGTGCCCACTCTGCCTTTTGGTTCAAAATCAAGAACCAGTGACCTGTGTCCTCTATTGTATTCACAGGACTGCCCCTGGCCCTGCTCTGCACATCTCAACAAGAGACACCTGCCCCTGCTCAAGGAGAAAGCTGCTGATGCAGAAACAGCCCATGGCCACTTTGGGGGAGGGACAGAGGAGAATCAATTATTTGATGGTGAAAGGTTCCCTCTTGATTTCCAAATGAAAAAAGCACACTTTTTCTCCAAAAACAAAGGCAGCGTCATTGTTTCTCCACTATGGGCGCACCTGCACACCACTTTTCTCTTGCTAAGGAATCGCTTCCTTGTTCTTCTTTACCCATCTCCCTTATCTCATTGGCATCATCCAGTGCAGATTGCTTTCATTTCTTCACTGCCTTGAGCCAGTGCCTCCCAAGAGCAGCAGCCCAGCTCCAAAGCTGCAGAGCAGGCAGCACCAGCTCTCCAGCTTCCACTGCATTATCCTGGCAGCACATGGCTCAGGCTGGCAGGGACAAGGCCTCACGCTGCTGTGGTGCTGAGCACTGAGCTCTACCTCCCCTATGATCAGCCCTTCTCCCTTTGGCTGGGCCAGGATTGTCTCTTGCCATGGCACCAGCCCACGGGATGGTGCCCCAGTCCTTGGCACAGCTCCTGCTGCACAGTTCCTGACTCCCACATCAGCCCTTTGCTGGCTGTGCAAAGGAGGCACCAGAGCCCTCTGTGCACAGGAGCTGGGGGCACAGCTTGTGCCCCACAGCATGGCCATGAGAGGTGAGCTGAGGCTGCTGCTGCCCATCTGGCATGGATTATTCACACAAGGTTTTACAAACACTGCTAGTACTGCAGAATCAGCCAGGCTGGCCCATCTGCAAAGCCCTGGGGGCCTTGCTGGGTGTTCAGGTGGGATTGAGATCCATCCTCTCAATGAATCACTACTGCACCTGACAGGCAGAAAAGTTAAGGTATGGAGGGGGTTTTAAAAGGTTGTTTTCTTCTGCTTTTATAACTAGGTCCATTGACATGTTTGTTTTCTTGTATGGCATCTAAAGACAGGTCCATGTCTCCCAATGGCACCTTGCAATCCCCAGACACTGCTCTTGCTTTGAGCAGTGTGTTTGCTCAGATGATTTCCACAGGCCCCCTCAAGGACCACTGCAAAGCCACGTGCCTGTGGCCTCCCAGAGAATGGCTCTGCTTGGCTGACAGTGCTGAGGAAGCATTTCAGAAGCTGCTTGTGCTCAGCAGGGTGCAAGCCAGCTCCCAACATGTTCCAGCAGCCTCCAGGAAATCTGGGACAGAGAAAGCTGCAAGGCCACTGAAAGCAAGAGCAGATGCCTTCCATCCTGCTCACTCCCAGCCAGGCTGCCGGGCAGCAGATCCGATGCTTGGTTCCTTCTGTAGCTTTTTCCCAACTCCGCTCTCACCCAAAGGTGTTTGCACAGGGACAGATGAGCTGCCTCACCTCTGGGTGCTCAGCTGGTACCGAGCTGCCCGGGCACCGACATTGCGCACCAGCAGAGTCTGCTGGGTGCTGACCTTGACTGGACACTTGGCGAAGTCCAGCTGGGCAGGGAAGTCCAGCACAGCTCGGGCACCAATGGCCCGAATTGGCACAACGATCCTTTCCCTGGCAGTCAGGCACACCAGCTCGTGGCAATAATCCTGCAGGAAAAGAAACTGGCTCAGCACAGCACATTTAGTGCTGTCCCCATGGCACAAGAAAAACCATTTCCTATACCCCTTCAAGGGCATCAATTTACCTATTGCACCCTCAAATGAACACTAAGTTCTACTACTATGTCACATTTTAAAGGCACCAGTGCACTTTGCAAAATCTGTCTCAGTGGCATTAAGCTCTTGTGTCACTTGGGTCATACAGATAACAGCCCTAGGCCACCATCATTTTTACTCTAAACTTTATTGATGTTAAAGAATTCCTAAGCCTCTTCTAAGCAACATGGAGCTGGGGAACGCAGGACATTGCTCTTTAGGCTTCTATATTCCCACTGTCTGACAATAGGACAAAGTGTTCCACTGACTCTAAGCAGCAAAAGGAAGAGGAGAAAACAGCTGCACCCAAAGACATCCTGCACCTCTGGCCTGGTGCAGAAACATCAGTTGGCTCACAACTCCCCTCTAACTTTGCCTGTCCAACCAAGTCAGGAGAAGAACAGTGCTAAGAGGTAGCAGGATGCTGTTGGAAAGGGCCTCTCTTTGTTTCCCTGCAAGGCTTCCTTCCTTCCATGCCATGCCCTCAACCCTTCTGTATGAACAAGCCTCCAGATCAGAACATGAACCCTCCAGATCCCAGCACTGAGATCAGACTTGCCAGGGCCTCAGCACTGCTGTGCAAACCTCCCCACAAAAGCACCTTTGGCACGGAATGGGTGCCAGCTGACAGAGCAAGCACAGGGACAGGCATGAATACAGAGCCCCAGCAGTGTCACTGCCATGGGCTCTGGGCTCACAGCTCTGCCTGCAGCTTGTACCTGCCCTGCACCAGCTCCTGCAGGCAGGTGTCCAAGTGCCCTGCAGCTCAGCAACCTCCTGCTGACCAAGGGCACCCAGAGCCCAGTGTGACTGTGCCAGGTCAGGCTCACGGGCACAGCATATCGTCTGCCCTGGCCCTGCAGCTGTGCCATGCTCACTTGTGCTCTGGGACAGCACAGCTGCAAGGCTGCACAACCGAGGGGGTGAAAAAGCACCGGCTTTGCTCCAGCCCAGGGGCAGGCAGGGAAGCTGTTGGCAGTCCAGGAAGGAGGAAAGCTCTCTGACCTCTTTGTTCCTCTGGTGTTTTCCATCAGAATGAAACCCCTTCCACTGGACCTAGAGATGGCCCAACATCTATCAACACCCCTCTGTCATTTTCATCCTGTTTCCTGTGCATCTTCCTTTGGCAATGTTCAGCAATGTGCAGGGAGGGGAAGCAGAGCCTGTCAGGCCTGCCTGCAGTGCCTGCCAGCAGTACCAAGGTGTGACTGGCTGCAGGCTGCCTGCCCACCCCTGGAGCCCAGCTCACAGCATGCAATGGGCTGGAGCCAGAGTGCAGGGCAAACAGTGGCTGTGGAGATCCTTGTGTGCTTTGGCCCCTCCAGCCTCACCTTGTTCTTGCTGGGGGTGAAGCGGATGCGCACAGGGGCAGAGGCGCCTGGCGGCACGGCACGGTACGCATCGCTGGAGCTCACCAGCTGGAAGTAAGGTGAGCTCTCCATGGAGACCTTCACCACGTGAAGAATCTGCAGCAAAGACATGAAATTATGATTTTGCCACTTGTGGAAACAGGACGAGAGGAGACCTGTCCATGCCCTGCTAACATCCCTCCCTTGCCCCTTTTCCAAAGCACATTCAGCTGAGCAGGCACAGGCACATCATTCACAAGGCTGAACTTGAATCCCTTCTCTCTGGCTCCAGCATTTTGGCCAGGGGCAGTAGGGCAGCGCCTGCTGGGAAGGAAGGGCCGAGCAGGTCAGCACCAGCAGGATGGAGACAGAGCACCTGAACCGAGTCACCTGCATATTCAACAAGGCCAAAAAACCTGCTGGCTTCTGCCTGCACACAGCCATGAAGTTGTCATGTTCCAGAGGGGGAATGTGCTACCTAAAAGCAAACCAGCCCATTACTGTGGGGGAAGGAAGAAATTCCCTTCTAGCAGATCAGGTTTGGGTAGGGACCTTCTGGGGATACAGTCAGGCAGGCAGAGCAGCAAGACAGGAGACCAAACACTGTGGTCTTACTGGGAATAAAAGCAAACCTGAAAAGCAAAAGAAGGAATGAACACAGCAAGACAATCCCTAAAACAAGGAGATGGCAAAGAGAATTTAAATGGGCAGTAAAGCAGCAAGGAAGAATCATAAGACCATGAGAGCAACCAGCTTGCCAAAAGTAACAGAAACACAGACAGGCCGTGTCTATTGACCATGGGGCTTCAGAGGCATTTTCTGCCTGGAGAAACACGACCAGCACTGACTGACAGTGTGGTTCCAGTATGCAAAGCCAATCTTGGCTCTCCAGGGCTTCCTGCTGCCTGAACAGGCAAGCTGGGCTGCCGGGCATTCCTGCATGCAGCCAGCAGGCCAGGTTCTGCCCTCTGCGGTACTCATGCACAGCACACACGTATTTTCTAGCACACTGATATCATCAACCCCTGAGCACCAAAATGCTCTCCAAAAGTCTAAACCAGATGATTTGGACTCCCTCCTGTCTCCTTCCACCAGCCCACTCTTGGCACAAGCCTCACTTGAGAAAATGTTTCCCTGACTGAAATTCAAATGGTCTCAAGTTTTCCTCTTTACAGTGGAACACAACTGACATTTTTCAACTTTTTCCCTCTCAGCTCTCTTGGGAAACTGCAAAACAATCCCAATTTCTTCAGGTGAAGGTGGAAACCTTCAGGAGCACATGGCTTTGGATGTGCTGTCCTTCGGCAAAGGGAAAGCAGAGCACCGTGTTGCTTTTGGAAAAGCTGAGCAGAGCTGGATGAAGCTGAGCAGGAGCCTCAAGTGGCACCTAAAGGCCTCTCACTGCTTCTGCTCCATCACTCTGATTGCAGGGCTCTTGCAGAACACAGTTCCTGCAGGGCCAATGCCATTAATGAGAAGTGATTCCAGCATAAAGTGCAGAAGGCTCAACTCCTGAGCTTTGCCTGTGAGCTGCACAAAGGGAGCCAAACTGGCTGAGAGAGGCAGAGATTCCTACCAGGAGCCAAGATTAACCAAGGACATACAGGGTTTGGTATAGACCCAAGGCAAAGACTGAGAGCAGGTAAGAACTGTACAGCCCTCAACATTCCTGTCAATCCAGAGCTTTCAAGAGAAGGAAACTCCTTTGGAATAGACACCATCAACACCTGGCCAAAACCAGGGGACAATTCCCAGCACAGGAAGATTTCCACCATCTTGCAGAAGAAGGTGCTGAGACATTTTCTTCTGCATGTGCTGCAGCAGATAACTTGCTTTGCTGTACACTGAGGGAATGACAGCACTCTCCTCTTCCAGCACAGTTTTAAAGCTCTGGGTGCCAGCACTTACCTTGTCCTTATTCATGAGAGACAGCACCATTTCAGACACCTCCCGAGCGACGAAGTTCTGAAATACCAGCTCTGGTGGGGAAACCCCAAACCAGCTCTGTTTCGGGGCAGCTGACAGCAGCTGGAGAGGAGAGAGAGCAGGGAGAGCTTCAGCTGCTGGGAGGAAGGTTCATGCAGGAGAATCTTCCATTGATCCCCAGTGAAGTACAGACTCTTGGGGAGCACGTCTGCCCAGCCCACACTGGGCAAACAGTGGCTCCTCCACCTCTGCTCTGAGCTGATCCACAGCTGCTGGGCCACACAGAGCAGGCTCAAGCCAAGCTGCTCTTTTGGCATGGATTTCTCCAGGTTTCTTTCTCCAGAATGCCAGGCAGCACTTTCCTAAAACACAGCCCTGTGCCCATGTGGTCACAGAGCTCTGGGGCACTGACTGAGCACTCATGGAGTAAGTAAAACCCATGAATTTACAAGAGACTCCATGGGAAAGGATTTGGGATGTCTTTTACTCTGAGACAGGGAAACCGAGGCCCACACAACTGCAAATATTTTTTTTGCTCTAGAACTTAGACATCAGGAAGAACAGCACAGGACCAGAGGAGATGTGAGAGATGAGGTGACATTTGGCTGAAGCCAAAAGGTTAAGAAGCAAAAGAATGGAATTTGTTGGTTCTCTGTGTTGTTTGTGGTTTGGATTTGTTCAGGCTAGTTTGTTGAGTGTCACAGTGAGAGGGACAGGGTTGAAGACCTGACCAAAAGGAAGGAGGATGAGAAGGTAGGGCACAGAAAAGTTGGTGCTCAGTAGAGAATGGAAGCTCCTGAGTACCCATTCAACGGCAAAGGGCACAGGGACCGCCCCAGCCGGGTACAAAGGGGACACAAAGATTGCCATTTTCTCAGAGGGTGCGTGTGTGTGCTTGGCTCTCAGGGAGGGAGACATCCCCAGCTCAGCTGAATCCTTACTAAGAAACACTTTTCTTTTGCTTTGATGATTTTGTTCCTTTTCATTGTACTTAAAAGTTAGTGTGTTCCAAAGAGAGGAAAAGGCAAAAATAAAAAGACAAATGAGCTGAAAATAAAAAGACAAGTGAGGTGAATGCTGAATGAGGATAAGTTTCAGTTATTTTCTCAGCAACTTGGGTAAAAGTGTCATTACAGCGATCTTATTTCATGCCATTGTAGAGGCATGTCTGGAATGACACGACAGCAAATGCTTCTGGAGCAGAGACATTGCTTGGAGAAAATTCGGCCCTGCTTTGTCTGCCTTCTCCAGCCACACTGCTGTCACTGCAGAGACGCAAGCAGGTCTCCTCTGTGACTTCACAGCAGACACATTCTGCTGAAGGGAGTGGCTGCAGCACACTGGCCCTTAGCTGTGCCCTTCCCTGAGGCGTTCCCAAGGCTCCTCTCCAGGACAATCCTTTACCTGGATTGTGTTCCGTGTCTCTTGCTTCCAATTTCCTGCTCAACAGCCCACCTCAGTAACCTACCCCTTTGGACTGTGCTTTATACCGAGCTACTCCTGCCAGAAACACCGCTTTAAACACACCACTGAGTAGGCACCGATCCAGATAAAGCACATCCATTCCCCTCTGCCCAGAGCCAGTCCCCTGGACATCTGGCAGCCTGCAAAATCCAGCACCCCCTCGGGGTCCAACACATTGTTTCAGCCCAAAGCAGTAATGCAATTTGTATTGTTCAATCTGAAGGAATTCCTGCAGACCCTTGGCCTTCAAAGGCCAACGCTGCCACTCTGGAGGGAATCCTGTGGCCCCGAGCATTTGATGGTGACCACACCAAAGCAAGAGGTGGCTCCTTCAGCAGGAGAATGGCAAAGGGCAATTTTGGGCCTCTGTGTCCCCAGCCTTCCTCCCATTGTTTTAGCAATGGCAGCTGCACTCCAGCACACCCAGAAGCTTCAGCAAAGGGTATTTGTGTTGGCTTAGTGCACATCAGGACTCCCAGTCCACCACTCCCAGCACCTTGCAATGACAGCACGACCTGGACACTGAGGTATTTTGCGGGAGGCAAGCCTGTCACAAACACACACCCTCTTCAAACTTCATGTGAAACAGAAAGGAAAAGAGCAGGAAAAGGCTACCTTTGGGCGAGTCTCACTCCTGTCTAGAAATGGGCCAATTCTGGGCAGAAGACTCCCCCCAGTGCTGGCCTCCTTCTTCCTGCTGAGAAACTTCTCCCTCTGGAACTTAGAGGGAAGCAGCTGAAAGGCAAAAGTAAACCAGCTACAGCCTCAGAGTTGTGCTTGTTCAGAAAGGCTTTTCTTGAACAAGTGGCACTGGTGAATAACTTGTGATCACAGCCACTAGGACAGTCCTGGAAGGCCTGGGAATTTCCTGCTGAAATACTTAGCATCAGTGAATTAATAATACAGAGTGGAACACACATACTCCAGCCATATGGCTCTGTCCCATTGGCTTCTCCATGATTGGATGGGACATGGTTGGGGATTTCTGCTCTTTGGGCATTTGTTTCCTCTCACGTTTCATTGGATTGAGGCAGTGACCTTTCCAGAGAATGGGGAGGAGCTCTCTGAAGTGCCTGAACTCCATCCCTGCACAACACTCAGAACTCACAGCAAGGAGATATCGCTGCTGGATGAGTCCAAGAGATGCAAGAAAGGAACACTTTACCAAGAGTGAGGTGCACAGGAATGTGTCCAGGTTGTAGTTCTCCCTGTTAATTGTTTTCTCTGTCTGGGCTGACAGAGCCCTCCACAGAAGAAATCAGAGGCATCTCCTTGACAGAGCCTCAGCAGTGGGGCATCTTCAGCCAAGTGAGCTGCAGACAGCAAGGGACCTTTGTGGCCCTGGCTCCAGCGCTGCCTGCAGGGCTGCATCTGTGCCCACACAGGAGCTGGGAGAGAACAGCTGCTTTGGGAGCTCTTCCAGCTGGGACCAGCCGTGGCTCTCAAGGCTTTGGGCAGAGTTTGAGCTTCCCCGCCCACATGCCCAGGTGCCCAAGGGCAGGATGGTCAGAGCAGCACAGGTGAGTGCCCAGCCTGACAGAAGGAATTCCTGTGGCAAAGGGAAAGGGACAGAACACATGCTCAGGGCTTCAGCTGTACATTGGTTTCACTCGGCTCTGCTGGCACAGCCAGGCAAGACACAGCTGAAGCATCCCACAGTGTTCCCTATTGCACCAGGACAGCCCCAGCAACAGCAGCACGGCACAAAGGGCTGGGGAGGGGCTCTGCAGCTTCACAGCACTGCTGGACAGCAGGGGCAGGGAGAGCAGGGACACCAGGGCAGTGCCAGCCCTAACACAGCCCCGTGGGTACTCACAGCATTAGGCTTCAGCCCTTCCCTGGACAAAAGACGAGGTGTTGGTGTCTTCTTTGGCAATCCAGACGCCATTTCCAAGGGACAATGTCGCAGGTGAGCGACAATGCCTCAAAAAAACTGGAAGGAGCAACAATGGAACTCTGAAAATCCACAACCCAATTCATGGCAGATTCAAGGCATATTCTGGTGCTAAAAATGTTACATTACTTGAAAGTAGCTAAGTGCTTGTTTGGTGTAAGTAGCTAGTATAGTTAGGCCTCTAGTTGGACTTTATTTGAACTATAGGGCTACCTTGTGCAATTCAAAGTTAGATCATACTGAAACCTGGAGCTAAAAATCTGAATATTAATAACAGTTTGAACACACAAAGCTGTAGCTTAAATATTACTCAAAACTAGCTAGATTGGGCCTCCTCTTCTTTAGGCTAAAGCACCCTTGCTCTCTCAGCTGCTCCTCACAGCTGAGAAACTCATGAGAGACTGGAATGTTATGGCTAATGGCTTAAATATCATTCTAAAGGACTTTCTGCCCATTGTGACAAAACTGTATAAAGAAGCTGCGACCACCCAAGCCCACCCTTCCCTGAAAATGCCTCCTGACTGGAACTTGGCACTGTGAGTTAAGCTGCCTAAGGGAACTTGAGACAAGATCAAGGTGACACTATTGTCCCATTAGCTCAGGTCTGGGGAGAAGTAAACAAGGCTGAGGAGAAAAACCTATCCACAACAAAGCCAAACCCAGCAGCTCTCCTGAAAATCAGCTCTGTCTCCGTTCAGGCTGGGGAAGTCATAGCCACAGACTCTTCTGCCGAGGCCAGGTTTGCACACAAACCTCCCAGCAAAGACCTCCACAGTGCCTCCAGACCCATTCCTGAGGCCTCGCACCAGACGACTGCAGGGCATGCAAAGTAACACAACAAATCTGAAAATCCAGAACCCAACTCATGGCAGACTCAAAGGATATACGGGTGCTAAAGATTTTATATTGTTTGAAAGTAGCAAGAGACAGAGTCCAACTTGCCCCTCTCCTGGGAGGTACCTGGGCAAGATATAACCTTGCCCAAATCTGCATTAATCCATTGGAATCTTACATTTTGCCAGACCTCACCACAGAAAAGATCAGAAGAGGATTTAATTGTAGACCAATGGGATCCATGGAAGGGTGATATTTTCTACTAAATCTCTCTCTGTCACTCTCTTTCTCCTCCCCCCCTTCCCAACCTCCATCCCCCTCCCACTTTTTCTTTTCTTTCTCTCTCTTTCTCCCTCACATTTACTGTTCCATCAAATCCAGACCATTGACTGTTCCATAAAATCCAGACCATTGACTTTGGCATATGGTCTCGTTTGCACCTCAGTATAGAGGCATCTCCCTAAAAATTTTAAAACCCAGATGATAAAAACCCACTGCAACTTGAACAGAACTCGCTCACCTTTAAGCAGCTTAAGCAGTTACTCGAGGAAAAAAATGTATAGACTACTATCTTTAGAAAATGTTGCATTTCTTCAGTAAAAAAAGCACAATCAGTAGTCCATTTATTGTTCATCCTCTCAGGTGTACATGTCACTGAACTACTGCGCCAGAAGACTGGCATGATCACATCCTCTATTTCCCTTTGGCATTCTCTTTCAGAGCACAGATGAAACAAAACCAAAAAGTTCAACTTTAGTCGGTCTTTACCTTCAAATGAAATTCAGGACTCCCTAGCAGACACCAATGTTCTGCACGCTGCGGAGCTTTTCGCAGAGGCCAATGCTCTGCACCTTCAGCAATTCTCCACGCCGACAATTGCCCTGGCCAATGGCCCGGGGCAGCCGCCTGCAGGAGCCCAGGCTACGCACACCCAGCCAGGGCCGCGCTCTCAGGCAACTGAGGCCGCGCCGCTGTCACAGACGCTGAGGGCCCGGGCGCGGTTACCGGGCAACAGCGGCAACGAGGGCGGGGCCGGGCGGGGCCGGGCCGGGCCGCAGGGATTTGCAAAGGAGATTGGCACTGCAGCGACTGACTGCAGTTTGGGGCTTCCCAAGAGTCTTTCTGGAACTAATGAAAGGTTAAAATGTGGTGACAAAGGCACCTATGCCAGGTCTGTACAGTGCTCTTTGCAGCACTAGTATTCGACCCTGGCTGGAACAGCAGGAGGGGCTGAGGCAGCACGGAAGGGGGCTCAGCCTGGAGAAAAGGAGGCTCAGGGGGGACCTTCTGGCTCTGCACAACTCCCTGACAGGAGGGGACGAGAGGCTGCTGCAAGTTCAGGCAGCGCCGCAGCCGCGTGGCTCCCCCTCTCCTCCCCCGCTCCGCCTCTTCCTCCCTCCCTCCTCCTCCTCCTCCGCTCCCGCAGCCCTCGCAGCACCCGGGAGGGGCGGGGATGGAGCCGGGACAGGTCGGAACGCAGAGAGGCCTGGAGGGATGCCAGGACTGGGAGTGACTGGGCTGTACTGGGATCATCCTGGGAGCAGCTCCTGGGTGACTCAGTTCTACTGGGATCATCCTGGGATCACACTGGCAGTGAGGAGGAGCAGCGCGATGACTCCAGCGCTGGGGCTGAGGGCGCTCCTGGGGGGCCAGGGGGGAGTGGCACCCCCGGCACCGGGACCCTGAACCGCCACTGCCAGCACCGGGACCCCTGAATCCCCCTGTTCTGGACATCAGGACCCTCTGCTCCCCTTTTCCCGGCCATCCCATGGCTCCCAGCCTCCAGACTTGGCGTAGGCTTGACTTTGGGACAACCTGGAACGCCTTGGTCTCCCATTCCTGCCTTTCCCAGCCCCACCTTTCTGCAAAACCAGAGACACCCTGAACTCCCCCTTTCCGAACATCCCGGGTGTCCCTACTCTGCTCTCCCCTTTTTGGGAAACCCTGGACTCCCCTTTCCTAGGCTCAAGGACCCCCTGGAACTCCCTTCTACCCCTCCACGTTCCTTTCCCACCCCCCTCATTTTCATGACCCTGAGACCCCCCTGGCACCTCCATTCCTGAGAACCCAGACCCCCCTTCATCTCTTCATCGAGCACCAAACGCAACCTTTTCCCAGCCCCACGCCTCTCCCATCCCCCAGCCCCACGCTTTTCTCTGGCCTGGGGCCAGAAGTGCAACTGACTGAAAACAATTGTGACAGAAAGAAATAATTTTGCACCTTTTATTTACTATTGAAATACAATTTCCTCCCTTTCTCACAAATCTCTTCCCAGTGTCATTCAGCAGGGCTGTCAGAAAATCCTTAATTCTGGGTGGGTGTTCCAAGCTGCAGCCACAAGGAAACAGGGAATGGGGATTTTCCTGCTCCTGGGGAGTTTGACATCCTCAGCTGAGGAGAGGAGGAGGCACCAGAAGGAAAGGGCAGCTGGGCTTCATCTTTCCACAGGGAAGTGGGGGGAAAATCTCTCATCCTGTCTGCAGCTTCTCCCACAGGGATATGAGGGGCTGATCCCAGAGCCCCAAGGGTCACAGTCAGGGCTGCCCTCAGGGAATGCTCACCTGGTATGGAGGGGCAGTGTGCGAACACCTGGATCTTGGAGCACCCAGCTTCCCCAGGTGCCTGAGGAGGGCTGGGATGATGCCAGGGACATCCTGCAGTGACATCCCCTCTGTCCCGCTCTGGGTGAGCTCAGTCCCAAACCTGACCCTGATCCTGGTCTCAATCTCACTCCATGTTTAGACACACTCACAGTTCTGTATTTAATCACATTCCAATTCCAAACTTGTCTAGCCCCAGACCTAAACCCAACCCCAGCCCAAAACCAATCCCATGTCTAGCCTTAACCCCAATCCCAGCTCTAATCCAAATCTCAGCCCCAACTCCAAGCCCAGCTCCAATTCCAGCCCCTTCCTAAATCCTCAGCCCCAAACCAAACCCAGGTTCGGCCCTTCTGGGGGTTTGCGGGTGTCTCTGTCCCTCTGACCCCGATGATGTTTGGGTGGGGTCACAGCAGGGCTGAGAGGGACAGAGACTGCCCGGACCTCCGCAGGTGTGAGAAGGTCAGAGAGCCCCCCCAGCCCCGACCACCTTCATCCGTGAGCAGCACCCCTGCCGTGTCCTTTCTCCGGTGACAGCACAGACATTCTTTTGTGCCCGGGTCTGTGCCAGCCCCGCACACGGCGCTGCTCTGCGGCAATGGGGACACGGGAAACGGTGCCTGCCGTGTGTCCCCTTTGTGTTGCTGTGTGTCCCCCCATGTCCGGCTGTGTTCCCCCGGCCAAGGAGCTGCTCTGGCCCGGGATGGCCGGGCCCAGCCGCCGGGCCTCGCCGGCAGCGGGCAGGAGCCGGCCCGGGCTGCGGGACACGGCGGAGCTGCCTGGCTGGAAAGCAGCTCTGGCTCCCGCCAGGGAGCTGTGGGCAAGGGGCTGCCGGCTGTGCGGGAGGAAAGCCGCTGGGCCGGCCCCTAACGCTGCCCCGCAGAAAGGAAGGGGAGGAGGGAGCTGACAAATGAGCTCGGAATGTGGCAGTGCAGAGATGAAGGGACAAGTGCTGTTGGGAGCCGCGGGTCGGGGCCAGCCCTCGGGCACGGCTCCGAGCGGCTCCTGAGCCGGCATGAGGGCTGCCTGTAAGGATTGCAGGCGGCAGCCGAGAGCAGCAACGCCGGCAGTGCCAGCCGGGCCCCATGGCCATCTGCCCGTGCCTTCGCAGCCCGTGAGGGCCGCGGGCTCTGCAGCGCGGCTCCTGCTCCCACAGCCGGCCGGGAGCCTCAGGGCTGCCCCGCAGGCGCCGCGGGAGCAGCAGCGGCCTCAGGGCCTGGCGCGGGGCTCGATCTGCTCAGCCCGGGGGCAGAGCCACAGCAGGGGAGAAGGAGCTGAACGAGCACCAGGGAGCCCGGGGAGAGACAGGCTGTGAGACAAGGTTCTGCCCGTAATTTTAACAGTTTTTATTAACCTAATAACTATATACAAATAACTTAGTAACTATATACAAGTAAAAATTCAAGTTCCTGATGACAGTTGTCTCAGTGTTTCTCGCTTCAGACAAGATGTCCCAGGTCAAGCACTGGGCGCTGAGTCCTTTCCAGCTGGCCGGGGGCTGTTGATGTCTGGCGGGGCTGGAGAGGCTGCTCGAGCCCTGGGGCCCATGAGACCTGTCGAGGAGCTGTGCCTGGCCGGTGCTCTCCTGAGGCGGCAGGGCCTGGGCGGTGAAGGACAAGGCTGAGCTGCCACAGGTGCTGGCCCCAGCGCACCAGGACTCAAAATCTTGTCCCACACTGGGCATGGCCATTCTCCCATGTTACTCCAGCTCCAAGCTCAGTTGCCCCTTGTGCCAGTCCTCCTGCTCCATTCTGCCCCTTCCTTCTTACCCCAGACACAAAATACCCATGCCACATTACCCAGCTCTGTACACAGAGCCTTACTCATCCCCCAGCCAGCACCCTGCAGATAATCAGCCCCCTGTCGTCACCGACCCCCTCGCCCTGACAGGGCCATATGTGACCCATCCTGTGTCCTGATCGCCGTGCGATGCTGGTCATTATGGCCCCTCAAGATGTGTCCATCACCGTGCAACAGGGTCACACTGGGCTGAGGAGGAGAGGGCAGCTGGCTGCAATGCAGGACCCAATCCAGCACCCCCAATAATCCTCCCAACCCAGGTCTCCCTGGGGACTGAAGGCACAGATTCCCCCTGGATAGTCAGCAATGCTTAAAGCCTCAGTCACCATTCTGTGTCTCTACCTTCAACACACCTACCTTGTTGTGGTGTACCAGGAGACGCTGCAGCTGTGCACTTGTATGTGGGGAAGCCTTGATGTTCTGCATCGTGAAACTGCTGCTTTGATGGTCCCCAGAGATCTGAGGCATATGGGGGACGCTGGCACAGACCGGCGGCCTCCTGTGGGATGGGGCAGAGGAGGCTCAGTGCCCAGCCCTGTGGCACACAGGGCATCACCCTGCTGTGTCAGGGAGGGCACTGGCAGTGCTGCTTGCAGGGGCATGTCCCTGCCAGCTCCTGTCCACCCTCTGCAGGAGCCCCAAGCCCATCCCACCAGGCTTGAGAGCCAGATCTGCTGGCTCTGTCCCCACAGCAAGGTGTGCTGGCCATGGCCATGGCAGGTCCCTGTGCACAGGACACCAGCTGGCAGGAGCTGCGCTGTCCCAGCTGCAGGGATTGGTTTTGGGAACTCCTTTCACAGGAGGCACACAACTCCCCACCAAGCCTGAGCTCAGACTGAAAACAGACACAGCTCATCAGATGTGCTTTCAGCAACCTTGGGACAGAGAGGCGGGCCAGACAGGGCAGTGCAAGGCATGGAATGCAAAAGCCCCCAGCCCTGGGGCAAGCACTGGCCCTCCACAGCTGCCTTCTGCTCCCCTACCCTGCCCCGTCCCCCCAGGCTCCTCTGCCCCAGCCCAGGTGCAGAGCCCTCCTTGCTGTGTCAGGGCTACCCTGCACCCCAGGCGCGGGGAATGTGTCCTCAGAGCCCTTACCTTTGGCTGGGTGGTGGCTCCTTGCTAGGGGGCATCGGCTGCAAATACGGGAGTTTTTCGGGGTACCTGGGGAGGGCAGGAGTCACAGGTGTGTGGCAGGGGACAATGATCCTGTTCCTGTTGGAGGCAGCACCCCCAAAGCCATGGGATTGTAGCCCATGGCATCTCGCTGCCTGTAGCCCTAGGGATGAGCCCCCACAGGCCCTGCTGATGGGCAGGGCTGCAGAGGGGGCTCCCCACATCAGCCCCTCCCAAGCAGACACTGTCACCCCTGTGCCCAGCACAGTGGGTCACTGCTGGCACCCATCTCCCCCATGCCAGCCCCGCTGCCCCCTATGCACTGGTGCTACTCACTGGCCAGGAACCTGCAGCTGAGCATGCGGTCACAGGACAGGCACGTGAAAGGGAATGGCAGGTGCCTAAGGAGGGTGAGAGAAGAGGGCCAGCTGAGCTCCTGGGGCCACAGGCCAGCAGCACACAGGCAGCAGCTCCCTGCAGCAGCCAGCTGCTGGGCAGGTCACTGCACAGGCTCACGGCCATTGCAGGGTGAACTGTGGGTGTTGAGCCTGTTTCTCCCCATCCCCAAGGTGCTGGCTGATGCCAGGTGAAGGGCACAGGCACACATGCCACCATCTCAAGCAGCCCCTGCAGTGCTTTCAGCCCCTCTCTGGCACCAAAGTCCCCCCGTGTGCACGGCCAGGAGGGCAAGGCACGGCCCAGCTCAGGGGCATAGTGTGTGACAGCCCTGCCTGAGAGGAGCAGTTCCCATCTCCATTCCCAAAGCCATCAGAATCTCCATCACACTCACTTCTTAATCCCAGCGGCGTTTTCACGCAACAGCCTATCCTCGAGTTCCTCCATGTTCCTGTTCCGGGAGTCCTCCAGGTGTTTACGGAAAGTCTTCAGCTCCAGGCAATCCAGCTGTGAACAGGTGCACAGCCTCAGCCAGCTGCTCCAGGATGTGACATGGAGCTCTCCACGGAAAAGCCTGGAGGGGGATCCTCAGAGGGATGCTGCCGCAGGCTGTCAAGTCCCAAAGGTGCCAGTTCCTCATGGTGGGGACGAAATACCCCTCACCTTGTCTTCAATTGCATTGCTGAACTGCTGCTGCATATTGTTCCAGTGCTGCTCCTGGCCTGAAATCTGACTCTGCAACTCCTGCATTCTCTCATCCAGCTCCTACATGTTATCTTCAAACTGGCTGCAATCGACTTTGCTGTCCAAGGCAGCTTTGTCCGCCTTCTAGCAGAGGGGAACAGCAGGAGAGCGGCAGGGAAAGGGATGAGGAATGCCAGGCAGGGCCAGCATGTGAGGGGCAGAGGGAGGAGTGCTTCCTGCAGGCCATCATGCCCCTTTCAGGCTGCTGTGGCCCCATTTGCCCCATCACCCTGGTGAGCTTGGTCCCACCATGTGAAGGGTGAGGGACCCCATGAGCTCAGGAAATTCCCCCTCCCAAGGGGACAATTTCTGCCACCCAGCCCCCAAGGGACAAGGGGCATTTGTCACCCTGCCCGGGAAGCCCTGGGCTGGCACAGAGGCCCCTTAGACTATACCATGTCCATTGCAGCCATCATGTCCTGCTGATCTGCTTTCTCCTTCTGCAGCTTCTCCAGAGACTGGGACAGAATCTTTCAGCACAGAAAGGAACCCATGACACCACAGCAAGGTTGGGGCACACCCCAGGATGTAGGAGCACACTCCTCCTCCCCCTGTCTGCACACCCTCTGTCCCTGATTTGTGACAAGCCTTCTGCCCAGTTGGGTCTGTCAGGGATGAGCAAAATGGATGACAAACAGGGTGAACAAAAGGGTTGATAGAAGCAATGAGCAAGGCAATGATAAAAAGGACGAGCAGCCAGCAGGCTCCTTCTCCTTCCGAATCCCTTGCAGGACTGAGGCCCCTCCTCAACACAACTCCTGTTGCCAGGCAACGCATCCCACTCCACTCCTGGAAGCCAGTGGGTCCCATGAAGTCATAGATTGATGGAGTCTTGGAATGGCATGGGCTGGAAGGGACCTAAAAAATCATCTCGTTTCACCCCCTGTCAGGGACAGGTAAAGGAACATTTTCCACTAGACCTGGTTGCTGCAAGATCCCATCTAAGCTGGTCTTGGACACTTCCAAGAATGGGGCAGGCTCTGTTAAGGCATCACCGTGCTCACAGGGAAGAATTTCTTCCCAATATCCCACCTATCACTCCCCTCTGTCATTGTGACACCATTTCCATGCCAAGCCCTTGTACAAAGTCCACCTCCAGCCCTTTTATAGTCCTTTTAATTCCCATAAAGTGCTCAAAGTTCTCCCAGGAGAGTACAGCCTCATTGTTTTTCTTTTGATCAGTTTAAGATGTGCGTCACATCTGAGACAGTTCCCCCTCTGCTGCAAACCCACAGCCTGGTTTGGAGCATCCATTGGGATCAGCCTTTGCCAGGGGTGCCGTGGATGAGCCCCTGGCTGAGCTATGGGGTTGTTGGGGCACAGAATCCTTTCTTCTCAGGAGTTCGGGCAAAAAGTCTCTGTGGGTGAAGCCTTTGGACATTTTCCTCCAAGTCAGGTTTTATGTCAGCTTGACAGTCCATAAAGAAGACAATGACATAATTTCTCCTGCCAATGTCCCCAAGACTCTTGGGGAAGACAAATCAAGTTCTTCCCTTCAATACCTGCCATTTACTACATGTTCTACTTTAGGTGTCCACAGAGCCCCATAATTACCTTGGGCCACCTTGATTTGTTACTGAGCTCTCAAGGTAGCACTGACTGTTCCATTAACTGCCACTTTTGCAAAATTTGCTACACTTTCAGCGAGGTTTTATTGTCCCCTGGGGAATGGCCTGGGGTGACAGGGACAGGAAAACCCTCCCAAGCCCCTCCCAAGCATCCCCCAGGGCGAGAGGCACAGAGACCCCTTGAGCATCTCCTGGGCACTGGACAAAATAAACTTATCAGAAATCAAACTTAACTCTGCATAAATCACTTTGAAGAATATTTGCTCTTCCCACAAGTAACTTGTGATGGAAATGCAAACAAATCCCAAATATGAATAAACCGACAATCCAAGCAGTAATGTGGCAATTCCAAGTTTCATTGGTTCCTGCACAGCTCCAGCTCAGCTGCTGGCATGTTCTGATAGAAGAAAAGAGAACATTTGGCCCAATACAGATTATTAAAAGGAAGGGGAAGCTCTGTGTAGCTGTCACAAAGGTGACAGGGATCAAGAGAAAAATGATTCTCACATTTGGCAAAGAACCCAAGCCTGGGAATTCCGGAGATATTCAGGAATTTAGGTACTTGAGCTGGGCTTCTTGTAGGACTTTCAGCAGCCTTATGTTCCTCACCGTGGGGTGAATGAACCTTGTCAGTCTCGCTGGTAACATTTGCTCCCTTTCCCCCAATGATTTTAACACACTTTTCAAGGAAGGACAATAAAATATTTTCTTTTCACTGGCCACCCACAACAGCCATTTTCCTCATCAGCTCTCCCGTAAGTTGCTCAGAGGAAGCTGTGTCCAAGTTTCCAAGAGTTCCTCCAGTGAGAGCCACAAACCTCCTCAGAGGATAAGAACCATGCTGTTTTCAAAGGCACTTGGGGACAGACAACAGTGCCCTGAACTCACTGTGCCAAAATCATGTTGCAATCTGGTTAAGACAATTGTTAGAGAGATGCCTCAGCCCCAATTAAGGCGCTAACGAGACCAAATCCAAAGTGGATTTTATTGAACAGTAAATGTGAGGTAGAGAGAGAGATGGAAAGAAAGAGAAAAGGGGGGGAGAGCAAGGGAGTGACAGGGACAGAGACCTCCCCTTGAGCATGTGTAAGAGTCTGTCCGAATTTGCCCTCATCTGCCTCACGATTGTCATTTGAGGACCACTGAAGAGAAGATCCCCCCGTCTCCTCTGTAGGAGAAAGTCATATGCCACAAGGCCCTGAGACCTGAGAGCATTGCTAAGCTACTGTTTCCACAGGTGTTGTTTGCTGTATGCTACACTGAGCCCAATGAGAAGAAGGGGGCACCGTGCCCTTTTTGCAACAGCAGCCTTGGAAGCTGCCCCACCTCTCGGTCTGGCTGGACTTCTCCTGAGTGGTGGAACCCTGCAGAAGACCCCTCTCACTTGTTTGCAACCACCGTGACACACAGACTGAGATGTAAGAAGCCTCTTCATCAAGAGACCGAGACATCAAACCCCCATGTGAGAAGGCCCCCTCTTATACTTTCCAAGGACTGGGACTGAGACCCTCAACCCGGGGGAGTTGTGTGGGGAGAGGCAAGCTGACCAAAGTGAGATGGATGTTGCAGGTGTGAGCATTGGACCACAAAAACAATGGCTCGCGCCCACTGCCGAACGTGGACTGTGTGTACCCTTTCGAAACACCATTCTTTCCCCAAAACTACCTTTGATTCGGTTGCAAAATTCATTCTCCCTTCCCCCATTGAAAAAGAGTATAATTGGGGTCCAGATGAACTGTGCCTCTGAGATCTCCCTGACGTAACAGGCGGATCCTCGACTGGGCTAGACCAAAGGACTTCATCTTTACGTTTGGTAGCTATATCCCCCTCTCTCTCTCTTTTCTCTCTCTTTCTCTGTATTTTTCTCTCCCTTAATCCCTCTATCGCATTTTGCTGTGGTCATTCAATAAAGGAGCATTTGTTTTGATTATTACTGCAAATCCCCCTGTACTGTGTCAGTTTTTTGCACCCTGAGATCAATCCATGAACGATCACGAAACCCGTTCATAAGGACGGATAGTGACACTGGGGTTACTGGGAGCTACCAGGCCCATGCTGGGAGCTCTCTGTGCACACAGTGGGAGGAACTGGGAGCAACTGGGAATGACAGGATGCATGCTAGTGACAATTGGGATGTCCTGGCAGTGACTGGGATAAAACTGGGGGCAGCTGAACCATGCTGAGGTAACTGGGAGTGCCTGGCAATGACTACGAGAATGTTCAGGGCAACTGGGATATACTGGGAGTGCCTGAGACCATGCAGGTGATGACTGGGACCGGACTAGGAGCAACTGGGAGCCACTGGAAGCGTGCTGTGGGAACCTGGGACCATGCTGGGGGCAATTGGGGGCAAGTGTGAATGACTGCAGCCCTGCTGGGAGAGACTGGCATCACACTGGGAGTTACTTGGGGAACTGGAAGAACTGGGAACACACTGGATCAAAGGGGGAGCAACTGAGACCAACTGGAACTGTGCCAGGGCAAATTGCATCATAATAAAGAATGACTGGGAGCAACTGGGATCATCCTGGGAGCAGCTCCTGGGTGACTGAGTTCTACTGGGATCATCCTGGGATCACACTGGCAGTGAGGAGGAGCAGCACGATGGCTCCAGCGCTGGGGCTGGGGGCGCTCCTGGGGGGCCAGGGGGGAGTGGCACCCCCGGCACCGGGACCCTGAACCGCCACTGCCAGCACAGGCACCCCCTGAATCCCCCTGTTCTTGACATCAGGACCCTCTGCTCCCCTTTTCCTGGCCATCCCATGGCTCCCAGCCTCCAGACTTGGCGTAGGCTTGACTCTGGGACAACCTGGAACGCCTTGGTCTCCCATTCCTGCCTTTCCCAGCCCCACCTTTCTGCAAAACCAGAGACCCCCTGAACTCCCCCTTCCCGAACATCCCGGGTGTCCCCACTCTGGTCCCCCCTTTTTGGGAAACCCTGGACTCCCCTTTCCTGGGCTCAAGGACCCCCTGGAACTCCCTTCTACCTCTCCACGTCCCTGCCCCTGTCCCCTGTCCCTCAGCTGTGCCCTGTCCCTCAGCTGTCCCCTGTCCCTCAGCTCTGTGGGGCTGGGGGTGGCAGTAGGAGCCAGGGCAGCCCTGGGGGAGAACAACCCTGAGCCCCAGCTGGGCCAGTTCCCCCAGTTCCCCCTAAGTCACTCCCAGCATGGGCCCTGTGGCTCCCAGTCACACCCAGTATGGTCCCAGTCATTTCCAGTTACACTCAGTGTGATCCCAGTATCATCCCAGTCACTCCCAGTATGATCCCAGCATGGTCCCAGCACAGTCCCAGGTGTTTCCATTCACCCCTACTATAGTTCCAGGCGCTCCCAGTATGGTTCCTGTCCTTCCCAGTATGATTCTAATATGAACACAGTCACTCTCATTACGGTGCCACTTGCCCCCAGTATGGTTCCAGTCGCTTCAAATCACCCTGTATGATTCCAGTCACTCCCAGTATGATTCCAGTCACTCCCAGATACTCCCAGTATTATTCCAGTAACTTCCTTTATGGCTCCTCTTGGATCCCAGTCACTCCTGGTTTCTTGCAGTATATCCCAGTTGCCCCCAGTGTGCTTCCACTCACTCCCAGTTGCTCCCAGTAGCTTCCACCATGATTCCAGTTGCTCATAGCCACTCCCAGTCACCTCCAGCACAATTCCAGTCACTTTCTGTATATCCCAGTTGCTCCAACATGGTCCCAGTTGCCCTCAGCCTGGTCCCAGTCACTTCCAGTATGATTCCAGAAGGATCCCAGTCACCCTCAGTGTGATTCCAGTTGCTCCCAGTATGATCCCATTTGTCCCCAGCTGTCGGATCTCAGGATCTCAGTCCTGAGGTGCTGAGCCACCGAGACTACCTTGGGGGGCTTGGGAGTCCTGGAATGTTGCCAGAAGTGTCTGGTGGCTGCACTTTGACCCTACACAGGAGACGACCTGTATGAGGATAGGAGGGCTTCACCGGGGTGAATGGTGAAGGGATTAGCTAATTAGAGGGTGAGAAACAGGGTTTAGGATTTATGTACAGGGGGGTTTAGAGAAGTAAGATGGAGGAATTGGGGTGTGTCCTGTCCTCCTCCTTCTTCTTCTTCTCCTCCATCTTCTTTGGTGATGGTGGCACCTTTGGATTGGTTATTACTGAGAGTGCACCGAGTAATAAGAATAAATGGTATTGGGGAAAAATGATAAATATTGTACACGTAACAATGGGTATAAAGATAGGTGGCTGCCCTGGAGGGCAGACAGTGTGCTCATGGCTGACTGCTGAGCAGATCTCTGTTTGGCTGAAAGAACATCTTTTAGATAAACAATTAATAAACATAAAAACCGAAAGAAGAACTGAAGCCTCTTCTCGTCCTTCGATACGCGGGCTGCCCCAAGGCCACTCCGGGCCTTTCCAGGCCCCTCAAACAGCCGAGATAAACCGGACACCCAGCATGGTCACATTTCCTCCCAGTATGATCCCAGTCACACCCAGTTGCCTCTAGCACACACCCAGTCACTCCCAGTATGATCCTACTCTGATGCCATGATGATCCCAGTTGCTCCCAGCATGGTCCCAGTTGCTCCCAATATGACCTCAGTTCCTTTCAGTGGCTTCTAGCACAGACCCAGTCACTCCAAGTATGATCCCAGTATGAATCCACTCTGATCCCAGTCTCCCCCAGCATGGTCCCAGTCAATCCCAGTAGCCATCAGTGTAGACTCAGTCACTCCCAATTGGTCCAGGTTTCCATGGCCAAGACTCGATTTCCACCTCCAATTACCCTATATCCAAAGACTGCTCCCAGACAAAATCTGCCATTCCTGACAAGTCTGGCTGGCCCTGGCCTAGTGAGACTCTCACCTGCCTTCCAAACGCTGGGGCTCTCTGCTTTCATTCCTATGGAAAAGAACTGTCCTTCTCATCTAGGTGCCCATGCCACAATTGTGTTCCACCTCCAAAATTGTTTGTTGTGACAGACTGGAGGAGACTGTTGGCTCAAAACATTTCATGTGTACAGGAGGAAGGGGCAGGTCCAGCCTTGCCCTGCCCTGGAACCCCAATCCCCGCAGAGCCTCTCTCACAGCCCAGCAGTGTCTGCCAGTCCCTGGCACAGCACAGGCACTGCTCCACAGCCACCGCTGCAGCCCCAGCCCAGATCCTGAGGGACCAAATGAGCCCAAGGCCTACCTGGGGGAGGGATCCAGGAAAACCAAGGGGTATTTAAGGCTGACCACAAGGCAACCACACATCTTGACCCAATCTCCTCTTGGAATTTCCATCTGAACACTGCTGGAAGCCAGGAGTTGGTAGCTGTGTGTGGGCGCTTTTCTAAATCTTATTTTTCTTTCTCCATCTCTGAGAGAGAGAAAGAAAAAGAATTTTTCTATTTTTGTCTTCTTGCAAATATTAACTTTACATTGAATAGGCTTAGAATTTGTGAAGTTGAATGGGCCAAGTTGATGCTTTGAGAAGTGTTTTTGTTGATTGAATGTCATATTAAACATTTTGCCAAAGTTTCTTTGATTTTCTAAAGTTGCCGGTAAAGTTCCTGTTTTGTTGTTCTGAGCTTCTGAGAATCTCCTGATGATATTTCTCCAGTACATCCAACTCAGAGCACACAAACAATTGTAACTTTTAAATGTCTCCTTGAGGGAGTTTTTTAGTGGATGGGGGTCAGGGCTTGTCTGTCTGCTTGGCCCAGCCCAGGCAGGGCTTTCCCAGCCACATTCCACACTCCATTTCCCAGCTGGAGCCGCTGGTGCCGCTGAGTTGTGCTGCCCCAGCCCCAGGGACGCTCTCCTTGTCTGCCCATTCCCCCACGGTCTCTGGGCAGGGATGGCCTCAGTGGGGGCTGCTGACATCCTCAGCACCTTGGAGGCTGCTGCTGAATTTTCCTGCTGCAGAGGCTTGTTCAGTCATCAGCTCTTGAGTGCAGGAATTCAGTGTCCCAGGGCTCATTAACATTCAGAACAACTGAACAAGCCAAGCCACTGGGAATATTTTGATTAAAGTTACAAAATATTTTGTAGTTAAGTAGCTCTCAGTACTGTATTCAAAGTGAATACATGATATTGAAAAGACAGCCAGAAAATATTTTTTAGGTCAAGTTTAGTTTAGTTTCCTGTTAATTTATTGATATGTGCAGTCTCCAATTGACACTGAATCCAAGAACCTCCTCATGCAATTTGAATAGATATGAAAATCAAGACCTTTTACCACTGACAATCAATCAGGCTCTGTCCCTATCCCCACCACACCATTTCCCCCATCCAAGGCCGGGCACTCAGAGCAGCCCTGTGCAAATCTGAGCTCCCTCCAGTCCAGGCTGCACCTGCAGCTTTCAGCTCCTTGGCTCCAAGTCCCACCTGCTTTCCTTGGAGAAGGAGCTGCCCGAGACACAGAGGGATGTTCATTTATAGTCAGCCAACAAAGCCAAGGGAAGGCACATCTCCATCAAATGCAAAAGTGATTCCTCTACTGGATATTAAATCTACTTTCCACAGCAGACAGTCTCAGAGCAAAGGAAAACACCTTCTGTGCCCAGCATAGATGCCAAGGTCCCCCAAAACCTTCCTGCCCCGATTCTGCCCAGAATTGCTCTTTGCACACACGAGTCACAGGCTGAAGTCAGGACCTCCCTCCATGCCCAGAGGGAAGAAAAGAGAGAAAGGAGATGAAGAGCTCTCCTGTGCAGAGCCAAGGTCCAAGTGCCCCTGCAGTGGGTACCACAACTCATCAGGTTTGTGTCCTTTGGGCTCAGGGCCTGGTGACACTCAGAGGCACAGAAAGGTTTCTTGCCAACAAACACAAGTTAAACAATTGAACATTTTAAAATCCATAACAGCTCTTCCCTCAGCTCTCTGGGATGTCCCAGCAGCATCTGACATGTCCCCAGTTTGCACTGCTCCAGTCTGAAACAGGGCCCAGCATGGTGCCAGGATCTTCAGAGAGCTGAGGTGTGTGCTGGAATTCAATGCCCTTCCCATCCCACAGCAGCCCTGCATTTCCCTCCTGCAGCCTTGGTCTCCAGCACAGCCATGGAGGCACTTTGGGCTCTGGAGTGTTGCTGCAGCCCCAAGGGCAGCTGAGCTCTGCCTTTGGCACAGTCAGGCCTCGCCAGCGCAGGCCATGCTCAGCAATTGCTTGTGTGGGCCTGGCCTTGCTGTCAGCCCCGGCAGCAGCTGCGTGGCCCCTTTGTGGCCCTGTGCTGGCCCAGCCATGGTGGCCCAGCCCCTGTGCAGGCCCAGCCCAGGCCAGGAGCATTGCGGCTGGGAACGGCCCCTGTGCCGTGGTGCCAACAGCAGCCTTGGGGCTCTGTGCCCCATGGCCTCCCTTCTGGACAGCCTCTGCCAGCTACTGCAGAGCCCGTGGCACCTGTGGGGCTGCACAGACAGCCCTGCCCCAGGCTCTGCCAGCATCTGGGCCAGCAGAGAGGCCGGCCAGGGCTGGCCATGGCCGGGAACAGGCCCTGAGGGCCGCAGGAGGATGGAGCTGGGCCACAGCCAAATTCCGCCCAGGCTAAAGCTGGCCTCAGCAGCCAGGGCTGCCAGGGGCTGGGCACAGAGGCTGGTGCTGACAAATGTCCTGGGCCCCCTCCCTGCTCTGTCCATGCCACCAAGAGCACAGAGCAGCCTCCTCTCTGGGCCACTTGCCTGTTTGCAATGCCTTGCACAGGCGCTGGCCCTGCCCCACAAGGCCTGGCCTGAGTCCTGGCCCTGCACGCTCAGCCAGGCTGAGATGGACACTGATGGTTTCTGGGCCAGGCTCTCTGAGCCCAGCCCAGCTCCCTGCAAGCTCTGCCAGCTGCCCTGAGCTCTGGGCAGCACCAAGGGCCTCTCCCCAGCCCAGCCCAGCCGGCTCTGGCCCCACAGCTCTGCTCAGGCCAGGCTGCTCTGGGAACTGCCCCACGGCCTCAGCCCCTGGCAAGGGCACAGCAGCAGCTGCAGCTGCCACAGGACTCAGCCCCAGCCATGGGGGAAGGTGCTTGGCCAAGGCCAAAGGAGGCTCCCTGGCTGCCCTGCTCCCCTCGGGCTGAGGTGCTAAGAGCTCTGCAGCCCCTGCTGCCATCCCATCTGCCCAGGGCAGCACAAGAGCCCCGGCCTTTGGGCCCTCAAGAGCTGCTCCTGCTCCAGGCCCCAGACCCATGCCAAAGCTGGGGCAGCCACAAAGCTGTGCCCATTTCTGTTCATTGCTGCTGTGACGTGGATTGGTTCTCAGCTTCTTGGCTTTTGATGATGAATTTTTCTACTGCAGAGGCCTCTTCTCTCTTGAGCTCTTCAGTTCAGGAATTCACGGGAAAAGGCTCATAAACATTTGTTCAAAACACCTGAACAATAAAAGCCACAGGGAATACTCTAGGCTTTCAATTCTTTTGTGGTTAATTAGACACATTTCTGAAGTGTATTCAAACTGAATATACTGTATTGAAAACAATAAAGAGAGAATTGATTTATCCTGTTAAGTTTTCTTTTCCTGTTTATGGACTTATATATCAGCAATGTCCAATTGATATTGACCCCAGCACCTTCTAATGCAGTCTGAATAAATATTAAAATCAAGAGCTTTAAAGCTGACGATCAGTAACGCTTTGTCCCCACCACTTACCCACCATTTCCCTCATCCAAACCCTTGGAACCCTATGGATCAAGACACCATCCCTAGAAGTTTTTAAGGAATTCTGGATGTGGCACTCAGTGCCATGGTCTGGGTGACAAGGTGATGTTGGGTTCCAGGTTGGACTTGATGCTCTCCAAGGTCTTTTGCAGCCTGGTTGATTCTCTGATGATTGTGACACTGCAAGGCCCTGGGGAAGCAAGGAGCCATTGTGACATTAAGCAAGGAGCCTGGTGGCACTAAGGGAGCAATGGTGACACTGTGTGTGACATGGCAGCACAGAGCCAAGGGGCCATTGTGACACTGTGGGGCTGAATGGAAGCAAGGAGTCCATGGTGACAGTCTGGGTCCTGCTGGAACCACAGAGGCCACTGGGGCACTGCAGGGCCTTGTGGAACCAAGGGGCCATTGTGCCACTGTGGAACCAAGGAGACCATTGGGAGAGCATGGAGACAATGGAATCAAGTGGGCATTGCAGCTTGCAAGGACTCTGGGAACTGAGGGAACAATTGTGACACTGTGATGCCCCACTGAACGCAGGGTCCCTGGTGATACTGCAGGATCTTGTGTCACCAGGGCTCCATTGTGACATTGAAGGACCAAGGAATTTATTGTGGCAATCTGAGGCTTCATGGAGCCAAGAGGCCACTGTGACCCTGCAGGGCCTTGTGGAACCATGCAGAGCATTGTGACAGAGCAGGACCTGGTGTCATGATGGGGCCATTGTGACACTGCCATGGAAGGAGGTCCAGTGCTGCTCCTCAGGGATTCCTGGAATGAAAGAAACATATTGGACACCTGATGGTCCTTGGGACCAAGAGGGCATTGTGACCCTGTGGAACCAAGGAGAGCATTGCTACACTGCCAGACCACATGCAACCAAGGATCCATTGTGACATTGCAGGGTCTTGGGGGACCGCGGTGCCATTGTGACACTGTTGGGCCCAAGGATCCAAGGGACTTTGTGACACCGAGGGGTCCCATGGAACTAAAGGGACATTGTGAAACTGGGAGGCCTCATGGAATCATGGAGACCATTGTGACACTCTGGGGCCTCATGGAACTGTAGTGACACCAAGTTGTCTGGGAGAGTTTATCTGCTGGAGGGTAGGAGGGCTCTGCACAGAGACCTGGACAGGCTGGATCCAGTGCCCAAATCCAACAAGGTGAGGTTTGACAAGTCCAAGTGCTGGGTCCTGCACTTTGGCCACAACAGGCCCTGCAGTGCTGCAGGCTGGGGACAGAGTGGCTGGACAGCAGCCAGGCAGAAAGGGACCTGCAGGGACTTATAGACAGCAGGCTGGACAGGAGCCAGGAGTGTGCCCAGGTGGGCAAGAAGGCCAATGGCTCCTGGCCTGGATCAGGAATGGTGTGGCCAGCAGGAGCAGGGCGGGGATTCTTCCCCTCTACTCAGCACTGGTTGGGCAGCACCTTGAGTGCTGTGTCCAGTTCAGGGCCCCCGATTTAGGAAGGACATGGAGGGGCTGGAGTGTGTCCAGAGAAGGGCAACAAGGCTGGTAAGGGGTCTGGAACACAAGTCTTGTGAGGAGTGGCTGAGGGAGCTGGGGTTGTTTATCCTGGAGAAGAGGAGGTTGAGGGGAGACAAGGGAGTGTCAGGGCACAGGTTAGACTTGATGATCTCCAAGGTCTTTTCCAACTTTCTTGCTTCTGGGATTCTCTGAAACTCCCCAAGGAGCAGTTGCACGATGAGCCCTGGGCCTCCTCTTCAGGAGCTCCAGCAGCCCAGGTCCCTCAGCTTCTCCTGGCAGCCCCAAAGCCCATCCTGTCAGTCCTGCTGAGCCTCTGCAGCTCCTCCTCACTGCCCAGAACAGGGAGCCCCAGAGCCAGACACAGCAGCCCAGATGTGCCCCCCTGGCCTGGGGTGCATCTGGCAAGGGAGCAGCACCAGGCACTGCAGGAGCCTGCAGGCAATTCCTGCAGATTGTAGAATGATCCTGCTCCCCAAGGGACGTTCCCATGGGGCCAAATCAGGAACTGCAATGGGGAGTGGGGCCAGAGAGGAAAGGGCAAACAAGGATGGGCTGTTTGCAGGGCAGGGAACAGGGGTGGGCAATAGAAAGAAATTTGTATCAGGAAGAGTAAAGAAAGCAAAGGTGGCGCAAAGGAAATGCTGAGGGCAGTTTGGGGGTGGCTGCCAGGCAGCCCTGGCTCTGAGCAACAGCATCTGCAGTGGCACAGGAAACTCCCAGCAGATGAGAACTAATTTTCTGGCTGACTGCAGAGGCCAGGACAAAGCTGAGTGGTTTCCCTGGTGTCCCCCAGCCCTTGCTGGACCCAGGGCCTGATGGCACTTGTGCTCCCTCAGGTTCATGTCCCCACACCAACAGCATGGGGGTGTTCCTGCCTGCTGTGTGCAATGCAACCAGGGGCTGCTGAGCCAGTGCTGCCGTGTCTGTGCCTGCAAGGATGGAGCACATGTGTGAGCTGGGGGAGAGGCCAGGGCTGCAGAGGGGGGATGTTGTTGGCAGCTCCATGAGGACGCTCTGGGACGCTGCCCTGGTCTGTCCAGCGCACTGGGGATGGATCAGCCCCTGCTCTGCTGCTCATTCTCGTCTGCCCCAGGGCCCTTGCAGAGCCCAGGGCCACTAGGGCAGCGGGGCAGGGCCACGGCAGCAGTACTGGCAACACCAAGTGCTGCTGCTGCTGGGCACAGCTGCTGGGCCAGTACTGATCTGCCCCCAGCTCTGCACACAGACATTGCTGCAGCAGCTCCAGAAAAGGCAACAAAATGGCATCTCTGCAGAAAACTCTGCTGGAAGATCCTTCAGTTCCTTTAAAGGCACCAAGAGTGCAGCCCCTCATTGACACAGTCTGTGGCCACAGGGGAGGTGGAGGGAAGCAAAATGAGAAATGGCACAAACAATGACATTTCTTTGTGGAGAAGATAAGGAAATTAAAACACAGAGAAAAACTTTCAAAATGAAAACAACAAGAATTAACAAAACTTTCAAAATGAAAACAACAAGAATTAACAAAGATAACTTTTATTACAAGCTATTTGTAGAAATTGGCCAGAAGTTTAATGTTTCTTACGCCATTCAGTCATCAGTCTCCACACACCAGCCCTGAGCTCCTTGTTCCTCAGGCTGTAGATGAGGGGGTTCAGGGCTGGAGGCACCACCGAGTACAGAACTGACAGGACCAGATCCAGGGATGGGGTGGAGATCGAGAGGGGCTTCAGGTAAGCAAACAATGCAGTGCTGAGGAACAGGGAGACCACGGCCAGGTGAGGGAGGCAGGTGGAAAAGGCTTTGTGCTGTCCCTGCTCAGAGGGAATCCTCAGCACAGCCCTGAAGATCTGCACATAAGAGAAAACAATGAACACAAAACAACCGAATACCAAACACACACTAAGAACAAGAAGTCCCAGTTCCCTGAGGTGGGATTTGGAGCAGGAAAGCTTGAGGATCTGTGGGATTTCACAGAAGAACTGGCCCAGGGCATTGCCATGGCACAGGGACAGGGAAAATGTATTGGCTGTGTGCAGCAGTGAATAGAGAAAGGCACTGGCCCAGGCAGCTGCTGCCATGTGGGCACAAGCTCTGCTGCCCAGGAGGGTCCCGTAGTGCAGGGGTTTGCAAATGGACACGTAGCGGTCGTAGCACATGATGGTCAGGAGGAAATACTCTTCTGAAATGAAGAACGTAAAGAAAAAGAGCTGTGTAGCGCATCCTGTATAGGAGATGTTCCTGGTGTCCCAGAGGGAATTGTGCATGGCTTTGGGGACAGTGGTGCAGATGGAGCCCAGGTCGCTGAGGGCCAGGTTGAGCAGGAAGAAGAACATGGGCGTGTGCAGGTGGTGGCCGCAGGCTACGGCGCTGATGATGAGGCCGTTGCCCAGGAGGGCAGCCAGGGAGATGCCCAGCAAGAGGCAGAAGTGCAGGAGCTGCAGCTGCCACGTGTCTGCCAATGCCAGCAGGAGGAAGTGCCTGATGGAGCTGGTGTTGGACATTTTTGGTGCCTTAGCATGGGAATCTGTAAGAAAAGTAATAGTTTAGTAGTTGGGTTTGGAGAGGACTTCAAATATCCCAGCACAGCCTGGCGGCCTTCTCCCCCCACAGCCTGCCCAGGGCTCTGCTGCCTGGAACTGTCCCTGCCAGCAACTGCTTCCCTGTGCCCAGGGCTGTGGGCTCAGCTCTGCCCTGCAGACCCTCCCAGCTCTGGCACTGCCCAGGTTCAGCTCTGGCTCTGCAGGCTCTGATGGCAATGTCAGAGCAACCCTGAGAAGGCTGGAAACACAACACTGATGCTGACTCTGAAGGGTCCTGTGGTGATTGCTCTTGCTGCCTGGTTTGTTCAGATCCGAGCGAATTATTTATTTTTCACAGCCTGAACCAAGAGATTAATATCAATGTGCAATTTCCAGTCCAGAGCAGTAGATTAAAAGAGGAGGATATCCCCTTTTATGCAGCCCCTCCCTTACTGTGCTACCTGTATAATCTACTTGGAAATGTCGTGCAGTTAAATGTCATGCTGGGAGCAGTCCTGAACAATGCAGCATCCTCACCACACAAGGAGAACAATTCCAAGCCTTACCAGCTGTCTCCTCCCACCCAGATCCTGTCCCCCAGTGCCAGGAGCAGCTGCCAGGGCTGTCTGAGACCTGTCCCTGGCAGGCAGCAGAGTCCCTGCCCCAGCATAGCACCCTGGGCTGCAGGACCCTGCTCTGCAGGACAGCCCTGGGCACCCCTGGCTGCTCTGCACAAGAGACAATCAGAGAACGTACTCACAGGGTCTGTAGGCACTGGGATGGTCCAGCTTTAGGAGATCACTGCAGGAGCTGCAGCTGCATTGTCCTGCAACCAGAGCTTCCTGTGCCAAGGGCTGGCAGTGATTCTGCCCCAGGCACTTCTCAGCACCTTCCCAGCACTGACTGATTGAAGCTCTCTGTGCGTCTGTGCTGTGCCCAGGGTGGCTGCAGGCAGTGCCCCAGCCCTGCTGGGCTGGCAGTAGAGCTGCTTATCAAGGGAAATGTGCTTTTGAAGCTCTTCTTGGTTACCAGGAGCTGCCTCTGTGCCAGGAGCCCAGCCCAGCTCAGCAGCACAAACACAGCACAAGGACTTTAATGAGCCTCTGGGGCTTTGTGCTCAGGCCCTGAACATCAGTCCCTGAGAGGGAGCTGAAGAAACCTCTCCAGAACTCTAAGTCGGAATCTAATTCCAAAGTTTCTTGGACTTTTAATGGGTCCCACTGAGGGACACGACTGAGAAAGTGTCCCCAGGCCCCAGGTAGAGCAGAGAACTGGAGGCAGTGATGACAGGTGGGGACAAAGAGAAGCCAAGTCTTGGTGTCCTGGGGCACAGCAGGGTCTGTGCCACCAAGGGCTGTGAGGAGACACCTTGTCCTGAGGCTCTGGGGCCTCCTGGCACAGCCCCAGCCAGGCTGGCCACTGTCAGCCCCTTGTCCTGCCCTCAGCATCCCCCCCTAGCCCACATTCCAGTGGCCTCAAGGATCTGCAGGAAGGAGTCCCTGGGGAGCCTTGCTCAGCAGTGGCCCTGGGGGCTCCTGAATTCTCCCTGCAGATTTTTCAAAGGACTTTGGGTTTGGCTTTTGCTTTTGAGTCTCTGAGAGGTTTGTGCTATCATGGCCTCCAATTATCTGCTGTAATAAGTCCCTGGAGAGGCTTTGTGAGTTGCAACACTCAGTGGTGCTAATTAATACTTCAGGCTACTTCAGTTTTTTAAGCTACTTAGTGTTTCCCTTTTGATACAGACTCTATGAAAAAGATTGTGCAGTCCCAGCGTCCAATATCTCCTTTAATTAGTCCCTGGAGAGCCTTTATCAGTAATGACACTCAGTGGGCCATTTATGCCTAAGGTACTTCAGGTATTTTAAGGTATTTGGTGTTGCCCTTTGGATACAGACTCTGCGAGAGATTTCTGCAATCATGGCCCCAATTATCTGCTTTAATGAGTCCTATGAGAGCTTTGTACTGGTACTCAGTGGGGCTCATTGGTGCTTTCAGATACTCAAGGTTTATAAGGTACTTTGGACGTTCCTCTGCACTCTGAGAGGTGTTTATTCCAATTCTGGCCTTCAATTGTCCTGTCCAAGGAGTGAATGAGGAGCCTGTGTTGGAGACGGACCTCAGTGAAACCCATCCATGCTTTGAGACACTTTGGGGTTTTCTTCTGACTTTGACTCCTGGAAAGGTTTGTGCAATCTCCTCTCAGGCCCTGAGGTTCCAGGGCTCAGCTCCAAATGCACCACAGGGCTCATTATGATCAAGCAAGTCCTGACAAACCATGGCTTTGACTTGATTTCCCTCTGGTCTGGAGCAGTTCATCAGGCAGATTTCCTTTTACAGTTGCGGAGAAATATTTCAAAGAGCTTTTAAGTAATATATAATCCTATTTTTAAGAGTGTATTTTATTATGGTTCTCTTTGGAGAAAAGCTGATTGGAGCATTAAGTGATTTATATTGTTGTAGGGCTGCTCCTAAGGAGGTCTGGCCAGGTCTGTGAATTTGTACCTTGGAGCTCACCCAGTGTGGACAACCTTGCCTTGCATTCCCCAACCTCATGTGAGAAACCATTTTCACTATCAAAAATTTAAATTATTAAGATCTTATCAAAATACAACAGAAGACTTAATAAAGAAAATAACACAGTGCCGGGAGCAAAGGATTCAGTCACCATGTGCTCATCTACAAAATGGATGTTCTGTCTTTATACCTCTAGCCCCTCCCAAAGTCTTGTCAATCAAATCCTTCTTCACTGTCCAGTGGTGGAGATCACTGTCTTACACCTTGATTGGAGGTCAGGTTCTGTCATAGTAACAAGCCAACCCTCCCAAATGCCCCGAATACTGAGGCCATCCTGTGATAACAATGCAAGGGGGAGGGGAAGGATAACTGTAATCTACTAAACTTCTCTTCACATATATTTAATATTCACTCCTTAACTGTGAGAGTCATCCATAGAATTACTCATGTATAACAAGCCCCCATTTTCTTTTTCTATAAGTAATTTTGCTTGAACAATTAAGTAAAAAAATTTCTCTCTCTCTTCAATGAGTCATACCAGCATCTGCTAATATAGGCAAGGACAGTGGGAACAGGAGAAAAAAATCTCAGGTTTTCCTTAGACACACTTATTTGGAATAAACAAAAGGGCATCACAGAGGTCCAGTATGGCTTTGGCTGCCATCTACCGTGCCTGTGTGGCTGCTACCCATAGTCAGTGCATCCTAGGGGTGAGTACAGAGGCCAAGTCAGTCCTGCCCTCCAGTCCTTGTTGAATTTAAAGGCAACTGAGCAGTGCTAGAGGGCTGGTATGGTCTTTTGTCCCCACTTTACCATGCCTATGGGGTTGCTACCTGCAGCAGGGCTATGGAGCCTTCTTGGTAGTGAAAAAAGGGGCCAACCTGATCTTGCCCACTATTCCTTGTCTTACTTCGTAAGGATGCTGTCCCATTACCTTTTACAGTCCCTTGTGTACTTGTCCTCAACAGATGCTGGCAATTCTCACCCACTAAAGAGGAAGAGAGTTCTCGAGCTGGTTGGTGGAAGCTTGACTCTACTTTTTGGCTGTCTTGAGGTTTTTTTCTGGTTGTCTATCAGTCTCTGCTTGAGAGTCAATCTTGTTTCACCTAGCCTGGATGTTACAGTCCACTCTTTGGGTTCTTCTCCTGGGCCTTTGACTCTGTTGCATGAGTCCATCCCCGCTCTGCAGTTCGCACGGCTGATTCGGTGGTGAGCAGTACCTGAAAGGGACCTTCCCACTGAGGAGTTATAGGCTGATCTCTCCATGACTTGATCATCACCCAATCCCCAGGATTAATATTATGGATTCAGAAATCCAGAGTGGTAGTTTGAAGAATTGCCCCTTTATGTCTTAGCCCTTCTAAGATTTGTGCTATAGACATAACTTATTTCTTGGCATTGGCTTCCCCTTCCTCATAGGTGGCAACCTTCTGGGGTGAGGTCAGGAAGGGTAACCCAAACATCATTTCATAGGGTGACACCCCCAGATCTGACTGGGGTTGGGTTCTAATTCTTAATAAGGCCAAAGGGACACATTTTATCCATGACATTTGGGTTTCAATCATTAGCTTAACTAGAGCTCTTTTAAGAATCTGATTCATTCTCTCTACTGACCAGAACATTGTGGATGCTATGGAGTGTGTAATTCCCATTTTATTCTCAGGGCCTGAAAAACTTTCTGCAATATCTTCGTTGTGAAATGAGTTTCCTGGTCTGAATCAATCCTGTTTGCCATCCCGCACTGGGGAATGATTGATTCTAGAAATGTTTTACTCACAACACTGGCACTGACTTTAACAGCGGGTACCACCTCTACCCAATGAGTCAAGTGATCTACTATCACTGGCAAAAACTTCCACTGTTGTACCTGGGAAGCTCGGTAAAGTCTACTTGGATGCTTTGAAAGGGCCTTAAGGCTAGTTCTCACTCTCTCCTGGGTGTTTTCCTCACGATTTTCTTACTCACTTTTTGACATATCACACACTGTTCAGTTACTTACTTAGCTATTCTGAAAATTCCTATGCAGCCCAAATCCCTTAGAAACTGATCACTTAGCACTTGTGTACCCCAATGTGTTTTTCCATGTATGCCTTCAAACATTTTCCTGGCAAGGGGTTTATTCAACATTTGCCTCCCATCTGCTAATCTCCACTTCCTTTCATTATCTTTCTTGGCTCCTATTTTAAGGAGTTCTTCCTCTTCTGTCCCACTGAATACAGGGATTTTTTGCATTTCTCTCAGGGGTGTTAATAATATTAATAGTTTTTCTGTCTCTGATTCAGTTGCATTTTTAGCTTCTAAATTGGCTAAATTGTTCCCTTGCTCCCCTTCTTGATGTCGTTCAAACATGTGCCAGCACTACTTCCTCTGGTAATTGTAAGGTTTCTAACTCTTCAAAATAAGTTTTTTTGTGAATCAGTCTCTTTCCCTTTGAATTTAATAGCCCCCTCTCTTCCCAAATGTTTCCAAATGTATGCACAACTCCAAAAGCATATTTTGAGTCTGTATCTATTTTTCCCCTTTTCTGTGCTAATATTTCCAGAGCTCGTTTTAGGACATACAACTCACACCTTGGGCTGACCAGTTGGAAGACAAATTTCTCTTTTCTGTGGCTACTAACCTTTCATGCACTATAGCTTACCCTGATACCCTGTGGTCCTTTATCACCCCTGCAGATCCATCAATGTACAATTGTTTCCCTCCTTGGAATGGTTGATCTGTTACGTCCTCTCTTACTTTAGTTTGATAGTTAACAACCTCTGAGCAATTATGTATTAGTTTCTCACTTGGTTCTCCATACAAAAACTGGGCAGAGTTGAGTTGGTTACTTACAATCAGCTCTAAACCCCTATCTATTAAGATGGCTTCATACTTTAGCTCTTGGGAATCAGTGAGTCATTCCTCAGCATTTTGGCTTAGGCTACTCCTTACTGAGTTTGGGATATATATCTTCAATTTTCCCCCAAAGGTTTATTTTTTGCTTTCTGGTATGAGTAAGGCAGTTGCTGCCACAGCCTGAATGCAGGTTGGCCACCCCTGGCTGACAGGGTCTAGTAATTTTGATAAATAGGCCACTGGTTTCCTTGATCCTCTCCAGTCCTGGGCTAATACTCCATGTGTTATCCCTTTTTCTAGATCCACAAACAGATAGAAGGGTTTGTCTAAGGCAGGAAGACTCCGTGCCAGTGCACTGACTAATTTTTGCTTTAAAAGCTTCAAACTTTGTTCATTGTCTTTTCCCACCTGATCTCTTCTCCTAGCTTTTCATACAAGAACTGGATGGCCTGTGTGTATCCTTCAATCCATAGCCTCCAATATCCTAACAGAGTGTCCAAGTTTAGAGCAAATTTGGGGGAGAATTCCCCACAGGAGCTCCGGTGGGAAAACAGATCCAAATCGGCCCCTCCCCCCAGCTGGTTCGGGAGAGAAAATACCTCCTTGGAGAAAGGTGGAAAAAAGCTGTTTATTAAACAATAAAACCAAAACAATGTCAAACAATAAAATCCCTTGCCACTCCAAAAGAGATGACAAACTGAGAAAGTCCCTCCCCGGGTTGCAGTTCAGCTCACTCAGTCTCTGATCAGTCCCTCCAGTGCTGGAATTATCGTAGGCCAGGCCCGGCCCGGTGGGCCACAGCTGCAGCTGCCGGTGCTCCCCTGGGTGTTCAGTCCAGAGCAGGTTTCAAGAGGTCCAAAGAAAAAGAAAAAAAACAAAAGTCCAGGGAACTTCTTTGCCTCAGCTAGCTAACACTAACTAAAAAACAAAAAAGAGCTCTGTCCCGCTGTCTGTCTGCAGACAACAACAGTCCAGGAGGAGGAATGTGGGGGAGTGGAGTACAGTGTTTGAAAACAAACTGCGCGCTTCTTCTCTCCCCCCCTTCACTCTCTGGAACACTCTTAAAGGTGCAAAACTTAGTATTCAACAAAAACAGAATTAGTCGATTGGCAATAAAAGCATCATATAGTCAACCCAGGACATTCCAACCCTTATCCCTATATCGTCTGCTTACTACTAAAACTAATATAAATTCTAACTCTATAAGCACATACATGATACATCCATTATACAGCTATACACAGACAATGGTAATAACATTCAGCAAACAGTGATATTGACACAGGTTTTATCCAACATTCAGATCTCCCTGAGGTACACATCGTGTTCTTCCATCTTTTTGCATTATCCACCATGTGCAACCTGGTCCCCGAGCAAAAACAATCCAACGAACGGGTTTGTCTGTATTTGAGGTAGGATTAATCCAAACTGTCGTCCCTAATAAACCTCTGACATGTGCCACTGGGACTTTGTCTCCATTTACTCTCTGCAAAGGCTCAGATTGGGCAGGGTCCACTTGATTAGTAGAGCCATGGGTGTTAACTAACCAGGTGGCTTTTGCCAGATGCTGCTCCCAGTTTTTGAAAGATCCCCCCACCTAATGCTTTCAATGTGGTTTCTAACAGTCCGTTGTACCTCTCTACTTTTCCTGCAGCTGGTGCATGGTAGGGAATATGGTACACCCACTCAATGCCATGCTCCCTAGACCAGGTGTTGATAAGGTTATTCTTGAAATGAGTCCCATTGTCTGACTCAATCCTCTCAGGGGTGCCATGTCTCCACAGAACTTGCTTTTCAAGGCCCAGGATGGTGTTCCGGGCTGTAGCATGAGACACAGGGTAGGTTTCCAACCATCCAGTGGTGGCTTCCACCATGGTCAGCACGTAGTGCTTGCCCAGGCGTGTCTGGGGCAGTGTAATGTAGTCAGTCTGCCAGGCCTCCCCATACTTGTACTTGGACCACCGCCCACCATACCATAGGGGCTTCACTTGCTTGGCCTGCTTGATGGCAGCACACGTCTCACAGTCATGGATAACCTGAGCAATACTGTCCATGGTTAGATCCACCCCTCGGTCCTGTGCCCACTTATAGGTGGCATCCCTGCCCTGATGGCCTGAGGCATCATGGGCCCATCGAGCTTGGAATAACTCTCTTTTATGTTCCCAATCTAGGTCTATTTTGGACACCCCTATCTTTGCAGCCTGGTCTACTTGCTCATTGTTTTGGTGCTCCTCATTAGCTCTACTCTTGGGAACGTGAGCATCCACATGGTGGACTTTCACAGGTAGCCTCCCTACACTGGTAGCAATGTCTTTCCACTCTTCAGCAGCCCAAATTGGTTTTCTTCTACGCTGCCAGTTAGCCTCTTTCCACCTTTCCAGCCATCCCCACAGAGCATTGGCTACCATCCATGAATCAGTGTAGAGGTAGAGCTTTGGCCACTTCTCTCTCTCAGCAATGTCCAGGGCCAGTTGAACAGCTTTGAGTTCAGCAAGTTGGCTTGATCCACCTTCTCCTTCAGTGACCTCTGCCACCTGTGGCTCCATATGGCTGCTTTCCACTTCTGGTTCATTCCCACAATGCGACAAGAACCATCAGCAAAGGGAGCATATCGTGTATCTTCTGCTGGCAGTTGGTTGTATGGTGGAGCTTCCTCAGCCCATGTCGTTTCTTGTTCCCCTTCATCAGCGAGACCAAAGTTTTCACCTTCCGGCCAGTTTGTAATTATTTCCAGAATCCCAGGGGGATTCAGTTTTCCAATACGGGCGCGCTGTGTGATAACAGCAATCCATTTGCTCCATGTAGCATTTGTGGCATGGTGCATAGAGGGAACTTTTGCTTTGAACATCCACCCCAATACTGGTAGTCAAGGTGCCAGGAGGAGTTGTGCTTCAGTGCCTATTACCTCTGAGGCAGCCTGGACTCCTTCATAGGCAGCCAAGATTTCTTTCTCTGTGGGAGTGTAGTTGGCTTCTGAGACAGAGTAGAGATCCATTCTGATTTAGGTGAAGTGTCTAGCAGCAGTGAAAAGTCTGTGAGGCCAAAGCTGAAGGAAAAACTTGCATGCCGAGACAGCAAGGAGACAGAGAAAGAAAAACAGAAAAGACCACAAGGTCAATTTGCCCCCGACCGAGGAATTCCTTTGATAAAGAAGAACTGGCGATAAATGTCACGCGGAATGAATATGTATGAACCTATTGTGAAACTGCATGCATATGCATTTGGAAGGGGGATAAAAGGAGACCTGAGATCTTCAGGGGTATGCATGCCTTTTGAGGAGAATTTTCTCCGTATGCGTCCGGCGCCGTAAATAAACATACCGAGCTTTACAACGTTTTTTAAGTTGTGAGGTTTCTTCTTTTCTCAGCAAAACACTTCAGAACCTCTGTATCTTCGACTCCAAAATCCCAGTGGTCGGACTCGAGTCTCCCCAGGCACCTTCTGCCAAAGGCTCCAGGACAAGCCATGGTTCCCGGCTGCAGAGTAGAGCACGTTCTTCACCTCTGGTCCTGTCCTGACTGGGCCAAGGGCTACTGCATGAGCAATCTCCTGCTTGATCTGTGCAAAGGCTTGTTGCTGCTCAGGGCCCCAGTGGAAAGTGTTTTTACGGGTGACCAGGTAGAGAGGGCTCACCATCCGAATGTATTCGGGAATGTGCATCCTCCAAAAACCTATGGCGCCTAGGAAAGCTTGTGTCTCCTTCTTATTCGTGAGTGGAGACATTGCTGTGATCTTGTTGATGACATCAGTGGGAATCTGACACCGTCTGTCTTGCCACTTCACTCCCAGAAACTGGATCTCTCAGGCAGGTCTCTTGTTTTGCTCTTCTTGATGGCGAAGCCAGCTTTTAGGAGAATCTGGATGATTTTCTCCCCTTTCTTGAACACTTCTGCTGCTGTCTTCCCCCACACAATGATGTCATCAGTATATTGCAGATGTTCTGGAGCCTCATCCTTTTCCAGTGCAGCCTGGATCAGTCCATGGCAGATGGTGGGCCTGTGCTTCCACCCCTGGGGCAGTCGGTTCCAGGTGTACTGCACACCCCTCCAGGTGAAGGCAAACTGAGGCCTGCATTCTGCTCGCAGAGGAATGGAAAAAAATGCATTTGCAATTTCCATGGTGGCAAAGCACCTCGCTGCCTTGGACTCCAGCTCGTCCTGGAGTTCCAGCATGTCCGGCACAGCAGCCCCCAGCGGTGGAGTCACTTCATTCAATGCACGATAATCCACTGTCAATCTCCATTCTCCTTCAGATTTACACACAGGCCACATGGGACTGTTGAAGGGTGAGTGGGGTCTTGCTGACCACCCCTTGGCTTTCCAGCTCACGGATCATTTTGTGGATGGGGATCACAGCATCTCGATTCGTTTGGTATTGTCGGCGGTGCACTGTTGAGGTGGCAATTGGCACTCATTGCTCTTCCACCTTCAGGAGACCTACTGCAGATGGGCTTTCTGACAGTCCAAGCAAGCTGTTCAACTGCTTGACACCCTCTGTCTCTACAACAGCTATTCCAAATGCACATCTGAGTCCCTTTGGGTCTTTGAAATACCCACTTCGAAGGTAGTCTATGCCCAAAATACATGGGGCCTCTGGGCCAGACACAATAGAGTGTTTCTTCCACTCATTTCCTGTTAGGCTCACCTCAGCTTCCACCAAAGTAAAATCCTGGGATCCCCCTGTCACACCAGCAACAGAAACAGACTCTCTTCCCATATGTCTCGATGGGATTAATGTGCATTGCACACCAGTATCGACCAAAGCTTTGTACTCTTGTAGTTCCGATGTGCCAGGCTAACGAATCCACACAGACCAGAAAACACGATTTTCCCTGGCCTCTACCTGGCTAGAGGCAGGGCCCCTCTAAGCCTGGTTATCCTTCTTTCCCTGGGCATCTGTCTTGGATGTTCCTTCAAGGGGATTGGACATGTCATCATCATCATACCTGGCAGTTCGGCTACGGGCAACTGGAGCTGCTCCCCTTCTGGTGGCTTCCTTCAGTTCACGCACCCATCGTGCCAGAACAGCGGTAGGTTTTCCATCCCACCTCCCCATGTTTTCTCCACAATCAGGCAGTAGATTGGAGATCTATGATTAGAGTGATTAGAGTAGAATCACAGCTCATTTCATGGGGTGTACTGTCTCTCACCATCTGGGAAACGTCTGCCTTGGATACCAGAACCTCTGATCTGTACTGCCGAGATTTGGAGATGGTCTTCTTTAATTTCCTTTCTGAGCTTCTTATGGTTCTCCTCTATCTTATCCTCTAAGTTCTGCAGACATGTTTCTACCGCTGCGATTCTGGCATGTGTCGGGCCGTGTACAGCATCTGCATATGCTCGGAGCTTCCTTGCCATGTCAAGCACAGTCTCACCCCTCTCATCCCTCTTCATGATGGCTAAGGCAGAAGCAGATTCATGTGGCCCAAGTCACACAAGTTTTCACCACATCACAGATGTGCATGGTACTAAGTCTGGGTTCTTAGTTGTCACATCCTCTGAGAAGATAATCTCTGCCACTGCCATTTCTCTCAGGCGTTGGATCCCTTGCTCTATGGTCTTCCACGAGCGTAGTTTGTTGCATGTAGAGATCATCTGCACACAGGTATCTTTGTGCAACGCTTTCCAAGACCCGTGATCAAAGGCTGTGAGTTTAGCTCCCCTCATCATTCCTTGGTCAATACCAGGAACCTGTGGCAGGGATCCCGAATGCCTGGCTTCAGTGCTGTCCAGAATTGAAGCCTCGCCTGCAGCATCCCAGAGACGGACTAACCAACTAATTATGGATTCATCAGGTCGTCGAGTGTAGTCCTTTCTTAGGCCACGAAGGTCCTTCAGGGAAAACGACTCAGTATTGGCTTCTGATCTTGCACCTTCTGCTTTGACTCCTGATTTTATGTCAGGTGGCGTTGAGGGTCTTTCTCCTGCTTCATCATCATCATCCACTGGTTGATTGGTCCTGTCTGTGCACTTTCCACTTCTTGTGCTGGTAGCAATAGCCTTTGGTTGTGGCTTATTTTCTGGTTTAGCTGCTTGCTGGCTCCAAGCCTGGAGTGTTAGCTGCAGCCTGAGTCACCGGGAAAGTTGCTGATTTATCTCCCTGCCCCCTGTCTCTGTCTGCTGCCCTACAGTAGCAGTGTGTGATAAGCTTATGCCAGGGCCCAGCCCACTGCAATGATCTTTTTCTCCTTAAGGTCATCATGGTACTTCTCTTTCAGATATTTCCTCACCTCAGCTGGGTTCTGAATTTGTTCATGTGCAAAGTCCCAGACTATAGGGTCAGAGAATTCCTTCAGGATTTGGCCCATATCCTCCCATTTCCCACACCACTCAGGATTTTCTACACCTGGGTCTACTCCTGGGTCAGAGGTCTCATCAGCCCTTCTAGAAATCTCAGTCCTCATTCTAGAGAAGCTGCAGATTGGATAGAGGAAGCTTACCAGATAAAATACCAGAAAGATGGTCTCTTTAACATTCAGGGGAAACTGAACATTCCCCAGTAGTGATGTAACAGATTCAGAGGGGAAGAAGGAAAGGAAAGGTTGAAAAGCCTCATCGCGTGCTCCTCCTCTAACTAACTGGGTGCATAAACATAGCCATGAACCACTCATACCTGGAACAGACCCCAGCTTGTTTATAAACTTCTTACAAATCATTACCACCAAGCCCAGCAGGATAGCTATCCTGGTCACTGCTCCTCTGCTGTAAAAACTATGTATTAAGGACAATAACAGAGCTATTTCTGGATAAGAAAATAAACCTAGGGGCCATAGAGATATTAAGACCTCAAAAAAACCTAGGGAACAAAAATGCATGCAAGCCTTCACTGCAAGAGACATTATGAATTCAAAAAACATGGTTATTAACTACTTATACCAAAAAAGAGTAATGGCAACAAAAATGCAGTCAGACCAGGGTTTTTTCCCACTCTCTCGACCCTATAGTGAGCCTAAGCCAGCAGCTAAAACAGATAATAAGCCTCAACCAATGGCTGTGGCTACCAGCACTAGAAGTGGAAAGTGCACGGGCAAGACCAATCAACCAGTGGATTATGATGATCATGATGCAGGAGAAGGACCCTCAATGCCTCCAGACATAAAATCAGGAGTCAAAGCAGCAGGCGCAAGATCAGATGCAAATATTGAGTCCTTTTCCCTGAAGGACCTTCGTGGCCTAAGAAAGGACTACACTCGATGACCTGATGAATCCATAATTAGTTGGTTAGTCCGTCTCTGGGATGCTGCAGGCGAGGCTTCAATTCTGGACAGCACTGAAGCCAGGCATTTGGGATCCCTGTCACATGATCCTGTCATTGACCAAGAAATTATGAGGGGGGCTAACCCTCCCAGCCTCTGGGCACGAGTCTTGGAAAGCGTTGCACAAAGATACCTGTGTGCAGATGACCTCTATATGCAACAAACTCAGTGGAAGACCATAGAGCATGGGATCCAACACCTGACAGAAATGGCAGTTGCAAAGGTTATCTTCTCAGATGACCTAACAGCTAGGAACCCAGACATGGTACCATGCACATCTGTGATGTGGTGAAAACTTGTGTGACTTGGGACACATGAATATGCTTCTGCCTTAGCCATCATGAAGAGGGATGAGAGGGATGAAGAGGGATGGCAAGGAAGCTCCGAGCATATGCAGATGCTGTGCACAGCCCAACACATGCCAGAACTGCAGCAGCAGAAACACGTCTGCAGAACTTAGAGGACAAGATAGAGGAGAATCATAAGAAGCTCAGAGAGGAGATTAAAGAAGACCTTCTCCAAATCTCGGCAGTACAGATCAGAGGTTCTGGTATCCAAGGCAGATGATCCCCAGATGGAGAGAGAAGGTACACCCCACGAGCTGAGCTATGGTTCTACATGCGTGATTGTGGTGAAAACATGGGGAGGTGGGATGGAAAACCTACCGCTGTTCTGGCACGATGGGTGCGTGAATTGAAGGAAGCCACCAGAAGGGAAGCAGCTCCAGTTGCCCGTAGCCGAACTGCCAGGTATGATGATGATGACATGTCCGATCCCCTTGAAGGAACATCCAAGACAGATGCCCAGGGAAAGAAGGATAACCAGGCTTAGAGGGGCCCTGCCTCTAGCCTCTAGGTAGAGGCCAGGGAAAATCATGTTTTCTGGTCTGTGTGGATTTGTTGGCATGGCACATCGGAACCACAAGAGTACAAAGCTTTGGTTGATACTGGTGTGCAATGTACAGTAATCCCATCAAGACATGTGGGGACAGAGTCTGTTTTTGTTGCTGGTGTGACAGGGGGATCCCAGGATTTTACTTTGGTGGAAGCTGATGTGAGCCTAACGGGAAATGAGTGGAAGAAACACTATTGTGTCTGGCCCAGAGGCCCCATGTATTTTGGGCATGGACTTCCTTCGAAGTGGGTACTTCAAAGACCCAAAGAGACTCAGATGGGCATTTGGGATTGCAGCTGTAGTGACAGAGGGCATCGAGCAATTGAACACCTTGCCTGGGTTTTCTGAGAATCCATCTGCAGTAGGATGCCTGACGGGAGAGGAGCAACGAGTGCCAATTGCCACTTCCATAGTGCATCGACGACAGTATAGGACCACTCGAGATGCTGTGATCCCCATCCATAAGATGATCCGAGAGCTGGAGAGCCAAGGGGTGGTCAGCAAGACCCACTAACCCTTCAACAGCCCCATCTGGCCTGTGCGAAAATCTGAAGGAGAATGGAGATTGACTGTGGACTACCGTGCATTGAATGAAGTGACTCCACCACTGAGTGCTGCCATGCCAGACATATTAGAGCTCCAGTATGAGCTTGAGTCCAAGGCAGCAAGGTGGTACGCCACTATAGACATTGCCAATGTAAATGAGCCTTGCTTGGTCTTATCCTATGCAAGCTGTTACAGCTCCAGAGCTCAGTCCCCAAGGGGACTGGGTGCTAGAAGCCAGCTCGCTCTCAGACCAAGGCCGCGGGTTAGCCCCTAGCAAGCAGGGAGATATTCAGCTCTTAGTGATTAGGCAGCTCTTGTGATTTCAGCTTTGCTTGCTAGGTAGCTTTCCCTTGGCCTAAGGCTCCAGCAGACGGTAGAGAGAGGAGAAGCAGAAGACGCTGGCTGTTCCACGAGTATGGCTTTATTGTAGGGGTCCGTGAAGGGTCTCAGCTCTTCTTCTTCCGAGTTAGTAGGGGTACAGTATGCTACTTTTATACCCTTGGCCTGGATCCAATCCTGACCAATGGCAAAGGTGTTAGGGTGACCATAAGTGACCAATAGTAGGGTTAACACAATATTGCCTTACATGGCTATAGGGATAAGGTACAAGGCGGATGACCCTGGAGACAGGAAACTTCTTTGCCGCTGTGTCAGCATTCTATTCTCCAAGGGGCCCTGGCTAAACCTGAGGGGTTTACTACAACTCCACTTTCTGTTTTTACAAAAAATGCATTCGCGAGAGTTCTTTTGAAACAGTGAACAAGACACAAGAACATAGCTAACACCGTAAAAATTACAAGGAGAATCAACAACAATCCCTTAACTAAAGATGCAGCCCATCCTGTTAGTCCCCATTGCCTGCAAAGTTCATTGACCCAGTCTGGGATTCTTTCTACTTTCAAGTCCTTCACGAGATCTTTCAGTTTCTGGATGTTCGCATGGATGGATTCCGAACGCGAAGAGAGGTTGAAGCAGCACATTCCTTCGAAGTCCTCACAGCCATGTCCGTGGGCAAGCAGCAGAAAGTTGATTGCTGCTCGGTTTTGGAGTGAAGCTTGTCTTGTGGTTTCTTCTTCCTTTAAGAGATCACTCAGGGCTGCTATGTGGCGTTAGCTTGTTTGCTGAGCCAGCACCCAAGGTGATTGATTTCACCGAGGGCTTTAGCTGCAGCTACCCAGGGTAAAAACAGAGAGACTGCAATCTTTTTTGGTCTGTTCCAATCGTATAATCTCGGATCACAATTTTCATTGAATTCAGTGTAGGACCTTTTTTCACGTTTTGATTCTCTTTCTTTTTTCCAATTATGTAATAACAGGGTGATGTTTGGAGTAAGGGTAGAAAGTTTTCCCAGAGTACAGGGACCTCCCTGGAGTCGGGAGGGGATCCCTGCCCATACTCTGTCACCACAGATGAGAAACATTCCCTTGGGTAATACTTTGGGATGGAGAGAGGACACAGAAATTACACGAGCTGTGTAATTGCACCAGTCATGAGGGTTATAGGCTTTGCTCACTGGTGATAAATCTTTTCAATATGTGTTTTTGTGTTGGTCAGTTTCTGGCCAATTGTTTTTTGGACGTCTAAAGTAAAATTTGACACAATATGTGGCCTTGGATGACCCCAACAGATCTAATTCTTGGGGTTCCTCTCGAGCATCTGGCAGAATTTTTGTCCACTCGTCCCAAGTATCAGCCCCATTGGGTCTCTTACCTGGGGTGCAGAGAATCTCGGAGTTATGGACAGGCCAGTCGTCTGCTACAAAGGGAATTCCTATTAGACATGTGGAAAGTGGATTATCAATGCTTCCCATGGACAAGCACATGTTGTCTTGTTTTAGTGTTTTTGCTAAGGTTACCCAAACATTATGGCTAGGCTGAGGGCTAATCCAGCCGAAGGCACGCGGTACGGTGTAGAGCATCCAGGCAGCGGTGAAAACAGCACTGACAGAAATATTTTTCATCTTTGGGCAGGATTAGGGCTTCTGATTGGGAATATAAGCACAATTTGTTATCTTTATGATGAGAGGGATTTCTGCCTTGTTCTTTTCTGTGTTCCCCTCCTCCCCCCCTTTTTCTTTTAATTTCTAAGCCACACTAAGGGAGGAGGAGTGGGTAGAAGGTTAAGGCGTTTTAAAGGTTAGGAAGAGGGAATAATAAGGTTTTTAAAATACAAAAACACAGTGTAACAACACATAATTCAGAGAACACTTTTGTGTTAAGGCTATCTGTGGCCTAGTACAGCAGACTGTTGTTTAGCTTTCTGTTTTGTCTGCTGCCTTGTAATGGGGTGGTCTGTTCTTGTGTTTGTGGGTGTTCGGCGACGTCTTCATCTCCAGGCTGAGCTGGTTTGGTTTTGAGGTGGTCTTGTGTTTGCCTTAGGAGAGTTCTTGTCTTTGTCTGCAGTAGTGTTCACTGTGCCTAAGTATGGTTTTATGTATTTTCCTGGGTACCACCTTGGACCTGATGGTAGCAGCACACATGCATATCCTCTACCCCAGGTAATCAACTGATGAGGCCCAGAAATTTGGTGTGTTTCAGGGTCCTTCACGAGCACAGGTGGTTTCTCAGTGAGCTTTGCTTGGGTGGTATTTGCAAAGTGGCGAAGTATTGGTGGGTCAGGCTTTGATACTGTGCAGTTCAGCAAGTTGATGACATAGAGAGCCTTGCAAAGTCTCTCCACTGGAGATGTGATTTTCGTGTCCCTGTTCTGTTGCTCGAGGACTCTTTTGAGGGTTTGATGTGTCCTTTCCATGATGGATTGTCCTGTGGGGTTTACAGGTATGCCTGTCTTGTGTGGTATGGGCCATTCATTGAAGAACTCCTTCAACTTGTGGGAGGTATAGGCTGGCCCGTTATCTGTTTTAATCTCCTTTGGTACACCCAGGGTGGCAAAAGCGAGGAGAAAGTGTTTTATTGTGTGCATGGTCTTTTCTCCTGCATGTCATGATGCAAATACTGCTCCTGAGAACGTGTCGACCGAAACATGCACATACTTTGACCTTCCAAAAGGTGCAAAGTGAGTTACATCTATCTGCCACAGCTGACAGCTACTCAGACCTCGGGGATTGACTCCCATACCCATTGATGGTATCTGGTTGTTTTGACAGTTCGGACAGGTAGCCACAATAGCTTTTGCCTGATCCTTTGAGAGCTTAAACATTCTCATCAGGGCAGGTACATTTTGATGAAAAAATGCGTGTGACAACTTTGCCTGAGCAAAGATGTTAGGAACATTAGCAGTTTCTGCTGCCATGGCTAATGCATCTGCTTTCCTGTTGCCTTCTGCAACAAAACCTGGGGGGCCCGTGTGAGACCTCACATGCATTATGTGATAAGGTTGCTTTCTGTGGGATACCAATTGTATTAACTTAGAGAGCAGTTGGTATAGCTTTGGGTTAGAGACCTCTTTGAGAAGAGCATGTTCTGCTCTCGTAGCTATACCAGCAACATAAGCTGAATCTGGGACCAGATTGAAAGGCTCATTTTTAAATTTTTCAAAGGCTCTGACAACAGCTGCTAATTCTGCAATTTGTGGCGATCCTTCTACTGTTTGTACGTCAGATTGCCAATCTTGTGTTTGGGGGTCTCTCCAAGTAATCACCGACTTGTGGGGAGACCCTGAGCCATCTGTAAATAGAGTTAGTGCCTTGAGAGGTTTTCTACTTTGGATTTGTTTTGGAATCAGATGGAAAGTTTCATTCTGGTTAAAAAGATTGTGTGGTGGGATCTCCGCTGAAGTTTGGCCTGTATAACTGTCCAAAGCAAACTGAAGACTTGCATTGGTCTTGATCAAATCCTCAAAGCCTTTAAGGGTTATTGGCAAATATATGCATTCAAAATCACAACCTGAAAGAGAGCAAAGGTGAGTCCTAGCCTTTTTTATTAAGTGTGCTATAATCTCCTGGTAGGTGGTAAGTGTCTTTGTAGGCTGGCTACGTGTAAAAACCCATTCCAGTATCAACAAACGGTCTCGCAGCTGAGGGTCCCATTGGAAAAGCAGTCCATGGAATCGAGGTGCTTTTCTCAGGATGATAAACTGGAAAGGCAGGCTGGGCTTGTAGCGATGAGCTTTGTGTGAAGACAGGGCTTCCTAGACTTTGACGATGACACCTCTGCCTTCCTCTGTGAGAGTGCAGGGAGAGTCCAGTTCCTTGGGTCAACGAAGAAGATTAAGCAAGGGAGCAAGGTCCTCTCATGTAATTCCTAGCAGTGGACGCACCCAGTTGATGGATCTGCACAGGCTGTGTAAGTCCCTGAGGGTTTTTGGGTTGTCATTGATGGCGATCTGCTGAGGTACAATGGTTCTTTCCGGGATCTGGACTCCAAGGTAAGTCCATGGCTTGGTGTACTGGATTTTGTCCTCACGAATTTCCATACCTGCCTTTTCAATGGCTTCAATAGTCTTTTAAACCATTCTGTCCAAGTAAGCTTTGTCTGAAGCACACACCAGAATATCATCCATATAGTGATAGATGATGGCGTCTGGGAATTATTTCCGAATGGGAGACAGGATGTGAGCCACGTACCACTGGCAGATAGTGGGGCTGTTTTTTAGTCCCTGAGGCAAAAAACGCCAATGATATCTTTTGAGCGGAGCCTATCTATTTTGTTAATAGAGGGAATGGAAAAAGCAAACCGTGGAGCATCCTCAGGATGTAATGGTATGCTGAAAAAACAGTCCTTAATGTCCATGGTAGCAAGTGTCCAGTCTCTAGGCAGCATCGATGGGGAGGGCAGGCCAGGCTGAAGAGGGCCCATGTCCTCAATGATCTCATTGATTCTGCGAAGGTCATGGAGAGGCCTCCGCTTCTTTGTACCAGGCTTTGGTAGAATGAAGACTAGAGAGTTCCAGGGGCTGTCGGACTCCACTATGTGGCCTTTTTTGAGCTGTTCTTCCACGAGGGCGTTTAGGGTATGCAGCTTGGCTTTCTTTAGGGGCCACTGCTTGGTCCAGATTGGCTCATGGCTTTTCCAGGTGAGACGGGGTATTTCTGGCAGCGCACTCAACTCAGTGGCCCCAGTTAGAAATCCTGAATTGGAATACGTAGGGAAGCTCCCCACTGGGATAAAACGTCTCTGCCCCAAAGGGTGATGGGGGCCCTTACCACAAATGGACGGATGGTTGCCAGCTTGCCTTCTGGCCCTTCAACAATGACAGTGTTCTTGCTTCTCATGGATACTGGAGCTCCACCAATCCTGGAAATCATGCCTGCAACAGGTTGTAGATCCCAGTGTGCTGGCGAGTCTGAATGCTGGCGATGATGGTCACATCTGCACCGGTGTCCAGCATCCCTGGCAGGTGGGTCTTCTCTCCTTTGTAGGAGAGGCCACACTCGATGGTAGGCTTGGATGGTCCCATGACTTGTGCCCACATAGGTGTAGGGTTGAGAGGAATCTGTTCCCTGTGATTCTTTGGGAGTAAGAAGGCCTGAGCTATTGGAGTTTCCTTAGAAAGAAAAAATGGTAATTCTATGCAGTATACCTGCATGAGGATCTCTTGTCCCAGCTGCACTGTCAGCACTTCCGGAACAACGAAGATTTCCTTTGGAGTATTAAGAGTGTCACCTGTAATTAGAATGTCTGAAGGACTCCCTTTAGGTCCATATTTTCCTGTGGGAACACGGTGAACATTCTTATCATTAAAGTCAATGGACAAAGCAGTTACCAGTTGCCAGCGGGTACCCGTCTGGGCTGTCCCGTGGGTTGGGGCTTCTTCTTTGGGTCTGGAGCAGCCTGGGTTTGTGCGTGATTGGGTCTGGGTGGCCTTTGATTTATTTGCTGTGCCCAAAAGGTCCAGCGGGCGGCTCAAGGAGTTTAAAGGACGCGGCTGATAGCGTTGCTGATTTTGGAGTCTTTGATAATAATTACGATGGTATTGGGGGGGGTGGTGTCTCCAGGCAGTCCTTTATATAATGTCCAAGCTCCCCACAGTGATAGCATTTAGCTTGTTCTTTAGAGGTTATCACTGCATATGCACCAGAAACTCCTTCAGCAATACCCTTAGCAACTCCTTGGGCCACTGTATTTTCAGTGGACATGTGACGTGTACAGCATTCCAGCATTTGCTCTATAGTAGGGTTTGTATCCACGGGTAAAGACCTCAAAATGACCTTACATTTCTCATTTGAGTTGCTGAAAGCAAGCTTACGTAAGAGTTCCTTCCTTGCCTCTGCACTCTCTATCTGTTTCTCCAAAACATCTCTAAGTCTGTCCACAAATTTTATAAAGATTACTTCAATGCCTTGTTTTATAGTAAAAAAATGCATTGTTGGCATTGACTCATCCTGCATAAGAAGCAAGGAGGTTTTAGCTGCGATTGCTACATCCTGCAGTGCTTCTTTATTTAGTTTCCATTTGTTCAGCAGGCTTTTGTAAGTCTCCTTTGCTGGCCAGCTGTTCTACTGTAAAGTTGGTCTTTGCAGGATCGGCAGTATATGAATCTGATAACGTTTTTAAGTGTTTCTTCCAATGCCTGTCCCATAGCAAATATTCTGCCAGGGACAGGAGGCATTGTGAAATATTTTTTACATCGTGAGGAAGCAAGACATGTGCAGAGAACATGGCTTCTAAGAAATTTCTAAAGATATGTGAACTACGTCCATGGTCTTTGGCTATATTCCTCAATTGTACCAGTTCCTTATTAGAAATTGGTTTCCATGCCTTAATATTAGATTCCCCACCATTCCTTCCTTGCTTGTACTCAACTGAAAAGGCTGTGATTTTCTGTGCTAGGTCCCAGTTCCCCGACTTCGTAGCTTCTATCTTAATAAGAGCCCATGGGTCTATGTTAATCATATCAAAATCAGATTCATCGGAGGAGCTCTCATCATCTGAGGAACGCTGTGAGGGTTTTGCTACCCATGAATTCCTTTTTTTCGTTTAGAAGCATTTTTCACCGTTTTCAATGTCTGGCCAGAAGCTGGCACTATTGGGTGAGGGGTAGCAGCACAGCAGGGACTGGATTGGGTGGGGGGGGGGGGGGTGATGCCACAGGTGGTCTCTGATCCGTTCGGGTGGCAGGAGGGTTGGGTCAGTGGTTGGAGGGACACGTGGGGGCAGGGGGGGTGGGCACTGAAATAAACAGGGCCAGGAGACTTCTTCTCCTTTTTAATGCCTTTATTAAAAGTGATCAGCTCAGGATTGGGTGGCTCGGCAGGGCTGCAGTCCCCGTCGCGTCTCCCAAGGCGACTCAGAGGAGGAGGATATGCGCAGCTCTGTCCACTAGGGGCAGAGCCGGGAGATCCGGTCCTCGTGGGAGTCTTTAGGGCCTGATGTCCCCGTCAGATGTTACTTTCTCAGCATCTCAGCTGCCTGGTCCCGGCGTTGGGACGACTCTCTGCTCAGGGCGAGAGGGACTCTGCATCTCTGCAGGCTCAGCAATTGGCTCCTCATGTCCAGACACCACTTTAGTCTCTCAATTCTTATTTGGCTCGTTGTTTTTGGGGTTTTCTCTGTGCATTTGGAGCTGTAGTCCCCTGCAGCATGCTGGTGGTGGAGTCACTTTGCATAACCCCCCCCCACCCTCTCAGGTGTCTTTCCTATGTTGGAAGAACGCACTGCCTCGGGGAAGGGTCATCACCCCACCCAGCCAGGCCTTTTACTAATACAAAAGAGGAGATAAGCTGCAAGGACCTGTGATTACAATAACAAAGCACTAAGAACCCTGGCAGAGACAGATCTGGCTGCGTCTCTGTAACTCTTTCTCACAAAAAAAAATTAACCGAATTTTTGTTCATAACAGTCCCCCCTCTTTTTCTTTGATCGAGCTTAAATTCTTAAGCTCGCATCCACTCACAATTTTTTTCTTTTGAATCTACTAAAAAACTCTTGTGCACTTTGGTAATCATGGTTACTTAACCTTGTTACTTTTCTTGGTTTTATCACTCTAGCAATGCAGTTGCCAGATGAGATCAAACTTAGGGGTTTAGAGCTCCCTTGAAATGTGTTCCAAAAGGGGTTTATCTCTTTTCCAGTACACTCATCTAAATACTTGTAACAAACAATTTTTCTTACCATTTTCACCATTTCTTTGCTTTTTACTAGATCTGCTGAGCTTGTTTCAGCAGCATCACATTCAAAGCACAACTAGGCTTCCTCTATAGGGCACTCTCCTAGGAGTGGCTGCCTAAAAGTGGCAGTATTCTGGGCTATCCAATGCACTCTCTTATTTTTCTGATAAAGAACCAATTGGGAGGGGTTAACACAATCAGGGTTAGAACTGATGTGGACTCTCGACAAGGAGCTCACTTCCTCCTCATAGAGGGGTTGGTAGCATTCACTGCACAGCTCAGCTGGGCTTCCTAGAGCAACACCAGCAGTTAGAGCCATCATTACTACCCTTCCCAAGAGTCCGGTATGGGTCATCTTGCACAGCCTGCCCACCCGGCCTTGACTCTTGGGGAATTTTTTACTGAGAAGAAGCTTCCAAGCTCTTTAGAGTCCCTTCTACCCACTTCTCTGGTAAAGCCTCTCTTGGTCTGTTCCCTACAAATTTTAGTTTCCCCCAGGGGAGTGTTCTGTAGAGGATTAATGTGGAGTCTTTAGAAATATATTGGGGAACTTAAACCAGAATTACTTATTTACAGCCTTAAACCTTTTACCAACATAGTTTACGTGGAACAGTTTTGAAACATTTTAAGCAATATTAGAACTCTGATACCAATGTTTTCCCATACAGTTCAGTCTTCTTGACTCTTCCTTTTAAGAGTCAACTTTAAATCTCAGTATACTCAGGTGAATTAACTTGTGATGTGGATGAATCCTTATCCAGTTCCTGGAGGTGAGTGGTGTGGACTCTGGCCCAATGCCAGAGGGAAAAACTGGGACTCTGGCCCAATGCCAGAAGGAGAAAGAGGTGGAGTCCAGTCCAATGCCAGAATGCCAGAGGGAAAAACTTGATGTTGAGTCCTGGTCCAATGCCAGAGGGTGAGAGTAATGTGAGTCCAACCTTTTTCTTTTTGGTCTTCACAGTCGAATTAGTAAGAGTACCTGAAACAGGCTTTCAAACACAGGCATTAAAGGTCTGTTATTTAATGATTTTATCAAAACTCAGCTTCTCTGTTTAATGTTATCAGTAATTTCTCTTTTTCTATAGCTTGTATGTTTCTCTCATCAACTTCTACATACTCTGTATTTTGCAATGAGTTGTATTTCTCAGCTAACTTAACTCTCAAAGTACTTTTATTCTCTTATTTTTCTGGGTATTTAATTCACTGGTTTTCTGTTCTATTTTTCAAGATCTTATTTATTTATCTCTTGCTTCTGTTTCTTACTTTCACTTAGAGCTTAAATACTTCTTTCAACCCCTTACACTTAATTTTTTTTCTTTTTTTTCTTACATCATTCTTTTACACAATACACTTCCTTCTAAGAAGATGTGGTAAAACTTGTAAAGCACAATCTACATTACCTCTATTCTAATTCGTCTATATTCACTCTCTCATTTCTCATTCACTTTCACACATTCTTCTACACCTTTAAGACACAAACTTATTGCTAGAAAATCATGGGTCCCTCGAGTCCCCCCTCACCTTGGGGTTGGCCCACAGGTCTCAGTATCTCTGGGCCTCTTGGAAGGGCCCTGACTCTGGTTGCGTCTGGTGCCTGTTCACCTGTGAGGCTGCCTGCGTTTCACTCATGCTCTTACAGCTACAGCTCTCTCACACATCTGGGGAGCACTAGTCTGGTTTGCAGGTCACACACACACACACTTTGGTCACAGCCCCCACCCGCCCGGGGGACACAAGCCTGGTTTGCAGGTCACACACACACTTCCACTGCCCCCTTCCCACCTGCCTGGGAAGTTGAGGCTGACTTTGTGACTCACTCTCACACACACAACAAGACAACAATAAGGTACCTTTTACTTTCACATCACTTATTACAAGTTTAGTTTTACTGGCCAGTTTTGGTGGTATTGGATATCCTTTCTACCTAGCTGGTGTTTAGTCTAACTTCAGATGTTACTTTGTTGAGACAGGACTTATCTGCTCCTGTATCAACCAAAAATTCAAATTCTTCATTTAGGGGTCCCACCTCAAAGTTTACCAAGGGCTCTTCTAGATGTTGCATTGGGTCCCCTAAAGTATAAAGCCCCTGACCCTCTAATTGTCATCTTTAAGGATCTTTTCTAAATTATCTTGCTCCCTGGCTATTGCCACATCGAGACTGAGCTTCCTACAAACCTCCTGACGTGTCCTGGCTCTCCACAGTAATAGCAATATCATTCTCTCAAAGGGACTTGAGGTGTCTTTATCTCTCTTGCACCTGCCAGTACTGGCCTGCCTCTGCCTCCTACTGGTGGTGGACCCGCCCCCCCGCACTTTCCCTAGCTACAGCGACCATGATCTTAGCCTTAACCTTTGCGTTTTCTTCCTCCCTCCCTAAATACACCTTCAATGCCTCTCTTAATAACTCATTTATGTCCTTCGCTTGCCACTCTTCCATCTTTTCCAGTTTCCTCCTTATATCAGGCCAAGATTTGGTAACAAATTGGACTTTTAGTAGCATTTGACCTTCTGGGGTGTCTGGGTCTATTCTAGAGTACAACTGGAAGTTCCGCTTTAGGTGATGAAGCCAGGCAGCAGGAGCTTCCTCTTTCTCCTGTGTGCCCTCAAATGCCAATTGGGTGTTAGTTCCTTTGGGAACTGACTCTTTGATTCCCCGTATTATGAAAGACCTATATTCCATCATGGCCTTCCTCCCCTCCTGCTGGTTAGGGTTCCAGCTGGGATCCATTAGTGGCAATTTCTGTTCACCTGATGGCACCTGGGGTCCAGGACGGTTATCTTTCTCCCAAATTCTTTTGCTAGCCACCCTAGTCATCTGGACCTCTTCTGGGGAAAACAATATACTCAGGATGGAATTCATCTCCCCCCAAGTGTAGATATTTGGACCTAGAAATTGATCCACTTGGTTGGCTATGCCCACTGGGTCTCAACTAAATGTCCCAACTCTTTCTTGAATCCTCTCACCTCAGAAGCAGTTAGGGGAGCATTCACAAAGCCAACACCTCCCGCTATTCCTCCCATAGGAACCTCTCTGAGGGGAAAGAGTCTCTCTGCCTTGGAGGTCTTGGATCTGGTGCTACAGTACGGCCCATCTTCAGATGCCAAACTGCTTTGAGGGATATCTGGGTTACCCTGAACTTTCTGCCCATCAGCAGGTGTACTTGCTGATAGCTGTTTATCGGGCGAGGAGGCATTTGTGTCCCAACCTGGAGGAGGTAAAGGGACAGCAATAGGAGGGGGAGAAGAACCTGAGTGGATATTAAGTGCAGCTGGAGAAGGGGTGGAGAATGCAGCAGGTGCAGTAGGCACTTGTGGTGGTGCAGAAGGAACTGGAGGGGATACTGGGTTTATCATAGCGGAAGCTGAAGAGGTAGAAGGAGGAGTCTGAGCGGGTGGTAATGAGATGGCAGCCGGGGGAAGAACCGGACCTGCCATTTGAGGTGCTTGAAGAAGAGGATTATAAGGTGGAGGGGCAGTAGGAGGCAGATAATCCAGGGGATCCCATCTTTTACTAGTCCTATCATCCCCTCCTTCATTCCCCTCTATCTTCCTCTGTACCTTACAAATTCGCGCCCCTTCATCCCCAACAGCGCTCTTTAACCAGCAAGCTACATACAATAATTGCTCAGGATCAGTATCGCCTCGAGCTGTCAGATAATTATTTAATTGTTGGCACATCCACTTATCCTTTGTCCTACACCAAGGCCATCCTCCTTGTTACTCTAATTCTGGCCACACTTCCATACAATAATGGATCATTTTCACTTTATCTAATCCCTCCGTGGCCTCTATAGAATCCCATTTTACTAACAGTTCTCCTAAGGGACTATTGGGATGTATATACCTCAGCCTCTTGCCGGTCTTTTTACTATTACACCCTCCCATTTTACAGGTCTCAACAGTAAAAAATCCCAAAGGTGCCTTTACTGACCAGTAATTTCAAAAAGAACCTTCTTTGAGGAGCTTCAGCCTCCTCCACTGAAACTTCAAATTTCTGCCTGATGCTCAGGACTTTATACTGAAACAACTGACCAATCTCTTGATTGCCTAACTTTCCCCACGTCAGGTCTTACATCTATTGGGACTTGAACACACGAAACCTCGACCTAAGAATCTGGGTCGTGCCTGACTCCCTCTTTCAGGAAAAACAACTGCCTGATTTTTAGTTTGCCTAACCCGCCAATTTTTAGGCTTCACCGTATCAGGACTTAAAAGCAAACCACAGCCTCCTTTGCTGGGGTTTGTGCCTGACTCCTGTGCCGGGACTTACTTTTGCCTGCAGGGCTTGTGAGCTACCCGAATCCTTCTCGGGACTGACAAATCTTATGCGAATCCTTCTCGAGACTTACAAATGCTACCCGAATCCTTCTCAGGACTGACAAATCTGCCTGACTTCCCTCTGTCAGGGCCTATTTTGGGTGCGTGCCACTCATACAAATATTCCCTCCGCACGCCCGGGGCGGGGGGGGGGGGCCTTTATTCCCCCTTGGGAGACTCACTGAGTCATGCTAATAACACTCGCTTCCCCTGTTTCCGGCCGGCTTTCTCGCGAAAGCACGGAACCGCGGTACTGAGGGGACCGCTCTCACTTCGAAGGTCCGGCTGCCGGCCTTCGTCTCATTCACACACACATGCGCAAGTCTCCCACCCCTGCCACCGGCTTTCTCACCAATCCGGTGCTCCGGTGCTCCTCTGCGTTGCTGGTCCTGAGCCGATCCCTCTGGTCCTGATAGCCAGCTGTCCTGGAGGTCCAAGATGGCCAGTCCTGAGTCCTCTCTCGGCGTGGCTATCCCAGACGAGTGCCCCAGCGGAAATAAACGGGGCCAGCAGACATCTTCCCCTTCTTAATGCCTTTTTTAAAAGTGATCAGCTCAGGATTGGGCGGCTCGCAGGGCTGCAGTCCCCGTCATGTCTCCCAGGGCGACTCAGAGGAGGAGGATATGCGCAGCTCTGTCCACTGGGGGCAGAGCCGAGGGATCCAGTCCTCGTGGGAGCCTTTAGGGCATGATGTCCCCGTCAGATCTTGCTTTTCTCAGCATCTCAGCTGCTTGGTCCCGGCGCTGGGACGACTCTCTGCTCAGGGCGAGAGGGACTCTGCATCTCTGCAGGCTCAGCACTTGGTTCCTCATGTCCAGACATCACTTTAGTCTCTCAATTCTTATTTGGCTTGTTGTTTTTGGGGTTTTCTCTGTGGGTTTCGAGTCGTAGTCCCACAAAGCATTCTGGTCTTTGGAGTCACTTTGCATACCCCTCCCCCACCCTCTCAGGTGTCTTTACTATGTTGGAAGAGCGCACTGCCTCGGGGAAGGGCCATCACCCCACCCAGCCAGGGCTTTTACTAATACAAAAGAGGAGATAAGCTGCAAGGACCTGTGATTACCATGACAAAACACTAAGAACTCTGGCAGAGACAGAGACCTGGCTGCGTCCCTGTAACTCTTTCTCACAAAAAAAATATTAACCGAATTTTTGTTCATAACACCATTCAAACACAGGATTTTGTCTGGTCCTCGTCAACTTCTCCCTCTTAATCCTAACTGGCTTCCTGAGGGCTGAGCGATGCAGGAAGAAGTTAGTTTCTTCTGATAGGAGAGCAATACATTCTTTTTCTCTGACAAATTGCAGTGTTCTATGGCTGCTATATTAGCAAAAAGCCAACCATAAAATACACATTTCTCAGAGGACCTCGGAATGGGTTGCTGTTGGGGAACATTCGGTTTGCTTGGGATAAGGGCAAGTTTGACCTTCTATTGATGCTGGAAAGGATTTGGAAGCACTCAACACAGCCCTGACTGAGAGCTTCCCTGTTGCACTGCATGTTTTTGATTGTAATTCGGTCCTAGTAGTCAGTTTTATGACACCCCCTTATTTGGTATTGTTATACCACATTTTATTGTCAATGGGTTGTTCCTTCCCCCCCCCCCCCCCGCCGTGTTGTTGGCTTTGCCCTAGCTGTCCATCTCCCCAAAGTCCTGCCCTTTTGTTCCCTGCTCCTCCTCCCATTCAATGTCAATCCCTCCCCAAGCCTGCCCCTTTCTCTAGAAACTTCCCTGTCTATTTGATATCCTTTCAAACCCTATTGGTTTGTTTAAGTTGTCCTCCTCCCCTGTAATCCCCTATTGGTTTAAACAATGTATTCCCCGCCTTGTGTTCCACCCTCAGTTTCTCCCAACTGGCTAAAGACTGTATCCTCCCCAGGGACCTCCGCAGTTTGGAAATCAGTGGAGGCCTTTAATTCAGTGTCCTTCTGTCCCTGACTCTGCGGGGAATAAACATACAGAAGACCTCTCCCTGTTCCTTGTCCCTACCCCAGCGCACTCCACCTGTGCTGTAAAGCAGCCGTGCCCTACAGCCAAACCCCAGAGTTGACAGTTTTCTGGGGGCGGCCCACTCTGGGTGTTGGTGTTGGCAGCTAGTCGGGCTGAAGAAATCGGGCACTGCAGCACTTCCTGAATGAGCTCTTCTTTTGCAATAAAGAGATGGAGCTGTCAGCCCAGTGTCCGGGTGGCAGCAGCAGCAAAGCCCACCCGGCAGCAGCGCTGGCTGAGCTCCATGGCCAGGAGCAGCCGTGGATGCCCACGGTGTGGGCAGGCAGGAGCCAGGCAGGGGCTGCTGTGACCAGCGGTGGGGCCCTGAGGGCTGGGAGAGCCCATGCTGAGCGTCCCTGGGCTGAGGGCACATTTCCTTCCCCGGCATCATCTGGGTCTGGAGCTCCTCCAGTGGCATGCCCAGGGAAAGAGGGAAGCCATCAGTAGGTGCTTGCCTTGAGAATAATGGAAAGAGGCTGGACTCTGAAGGAAGTCCTTCATAGCCGGAGGGATGAGCTCAGAGCCCGACAGACACTGGGCCTGTGGCAGCCCCGGATCTCTTATGAGCATAGTGGGGATTTGTCCCCCAGGCCTCATCTGTTCACCCAGGGACACATGGTGAACAGACACACACAGAAGACGGCTCAGCACTGTTGCTGCTCCCTGAGTGTTATGTTTGGGTCCCTCTAAAGGCATGCAGGGACTTTGGGTCACCTCTCTGCTGTGCAGGGGACTGGGGACACCAAGAAGTTGTGCACGGAATTTAATGTATGTCCAACGGTGTGAAGGGGCATCTGTAAATTGAGCAGGACTTGGGGGTCTCCTGTGAGGCACACAGGGGGATTTTAGGGTGGCTGAGGACACTCATAAGATGTGCACGGGGTTTGGGTGTCCCCTGAAGTGTGCAACTACCCTGATGTCCTGTGTTACATTATTTTTGTAAGCTTTGGCATCAAGTTGTTCACTTTTCAAATACGGGCCAAAGGGCTGCACAGCACAGAGCAGGGGCTCGGTGTTACCATGGCAGGGCCGCTGCTGCCTGCAATAGTGGGAATCACCAACATGAGTGGAATTTTAGATTTGGCATTGCTGGTGTATGTAGAACCATGAAAAGCCGCACTTGTCCAATGTTTTATAACTCACTTCCTGTGAAAAAAAAAAGAGATTGCAAATAGGTATCAGGAGGGACATGCTCTCCCTGCTGGAAGGGCACCTCTTGAGATCCATTCCAATAAAATCCTTCCCCAGCCACGAGGTCACTGTTGGCTCTGAGTTCACAGAGTTGCCAGACCCGGTGGTTGCACAGCAGCACAAGGAGCGAGCAGTCAGTGCTTGAGCACAACTGTTGCGGCAGCAGCAGCGGCGGTGGCAGCAGTGGTGCTGACATTGGGACAGCGGTGTCAGGACAGCGGTGGCAGCAAGAGCTGCGGGACTGGCAGAGGGCAAGGCACCATGGCCCTTGCTCTGCAGCTCTTTCTCCTGCTCCTCCTGACCGCGGCCCTGCCTGCCAGGGCTGCCCAGGCTGCTCCGCTGCAAGGGTGGCGAGCAGGTGAGCCAGCAGCCTGGCTCCCCTTTCCCGGGACAGCGCTCCCTGCTCCCTGGGAAGTGCTGGGGATGGTTTTCCCCAGGGTATTTAGGGCGGGTTTCCTCTGGGGGAGGGAGAGAGCCCCACGGGCCCTGTGCTGCCCCTGTTGCCTCTCCAGGGATGTGTCACAGGGCCTGCAAAGAGGGTGAAGAGTGACCAGGAGCCAGCCCAGAGCTCCCCAGGCCCCTGTGCAGCTTTGGCCTTGTCCATTCACACCTGGCTCCCACGGCCTTAACCAACTCCCTTGCAGTACCCAGTTGCCTAAGGCAGAGTGGGATGCCAGCACACCATGGAAATGGATTTGTTTGTGCTCCCTTCTAGACTGGGATGGCAACATGCATTATCTGGATGACCTATCGGATGATGGCTTGAAACCTCTTGAAAATTCTGGAGGTAAGTTCTCCTGTGCCTTTCCTGGCAAAATAATCAGTTTCTGTGTGAAAAGAGGTCACTTGTGAGCCCTTTCCCTTAACAGAATCTCATGGTTGAAAGAATCTGATAACCTGGTCCTGTTTCTTTCTGGAGTCTGAGAGATCCCACTGTGGAGGCATCCCCTAAGTTACACCCCATGAGCTCTTTCCCCTCTTCCAATGTCCCTGAACCACTGCCTCCCATTTCCTTGATTGGCCCTTTGTAGTGCCCTGAGACCAAGGTCAGCCCCCAGGCCCCCAGGGAGAGAAAGCTGGATCCACCCTGTATCTGTGCCTGCGACATGAATATTTCACCGCGCAGCTCCATTAAACATCTGAGGATATTTTGCAAAGTCCCTTTTTGCTAATAACATAGGATCGCTGTCAGTGGGAGTAAGGATCATTTATCTGTCCATCCTCCTCCCACATTCAAGGCCAGTGTGTCCTTCTGTGTGCTCTGTGCAGCCACAGAGCAGAGCAGAGAGGGAAGGGGTTGGGCCCAGGGCTGTGCCCCGGGGCTGAGCCTTTCTCAACTCCTTTGCCGGCCCCAGGGAGCCTGAGCTGCTCCTGCTGCCACTGCCAAGCCCTGGCCCTGCCTGGGGCTGGGTTTGGAGGTGCTGGCAGCTCCAGGGAGTCCTTTCTGCCCCGACTGCCCCACAAGAGGCTCCTTCCATCCCAGTGTGGGGCCACTGCAGGCACGAGGTGCCCCTGGCCCTGCTCCTGAGTGGAAGGCAGAGCCAAGGGAGTGCCTTGGAGGGCACCAATCACGCAGGTGCCCTCACTGCCACTCGGGCCTGAAGGAGAATCTTCAGCAGTGCCATTGGAGCTGTTGTGTCCTGCCTTTCGTTGCAGCTAAGCCTGTTGGTAAAGGTGATCTGGCTTCCCAGCCCACGTTCAGGATTGAGCCTCTGGGAGATGGTGAGGGTAGGTCAAGGCCTTTCCCCTGGGAGAGCTGCCAGCTCAGAGCCCAAAGCTCGGCCAGGGGGGCATCGCTGCAGGTGCCAGGACACAGCCATGCTCGTGTGTTCCCCCCCTGCACGATCCACTCACAACTTCTGCTCAGCACTGGCAGCTGTTTGGAGGAGGGTGGGCCCTGGCCCAGCTGAAAAAGACCAGATGATTTGTTGAGTTTACCCGATTTTACATAAGCATGACGTCCTGAAGATGCCATCAAAGTAATGGAGAATCGTTCCATCTGTTAAGGTGTAATTTTTGTTTCTCCAATGATGGGCCAAAAGGCAGGACAGAAGGAGGTGTTTCCGCAACGAAGCAGAGGCCAATTGGCAGCCCCTGCTGCAGGAAGGAAGGCCAAGCCAAACACAGGCATGGGCATGGGCACAGGCTCAGAAGGTAATTGCTGTGCTGGGCTCAGCAGGGCTGGGTGGCTGCAGTTCTTCCACTGGGGCCTGCCCTTGCACGGCCTAACCGCAGCCAAAGCTGGAGGTGCCTCTTGAGGCCTGGAGGCCTCTGGAGCTCATTCAGAGCCCTGGGGAAAAGGGGACTCGTGCACCAACCTCCCTCCCGCTGCAGCTGCTCTGGAGCTGACCCTGAGTGCCCAGAGGCCCAAGGCACAGGAGCAGCCCCGAGCGGGAGCCCTGCCACGAGCCCAGGGCCAGAGCCAGCCTTGGCTCCCAACTGGGCAGGGGCTGCACTGGGTCCTGACAGGGCCTGACTCTGTGCCCTGGGGCTGGGGGAGCTGTCACGGGGCAGGGAGGGCCAGGGCTGGCAGTGGCTGCTCAGGGATGGGTTTAGCCCGTGTCCCTCCAAGCAGCCACTGCCCAAGCAGCTGCGCCGCCCCCGGGCTCTCCTCCCGGCCTGCTGGGCTTTGTTGGGTGTCACAGCCTGTGCCAATGGGCGGCAAGGTGCCTGCAGGCCCCAGCTCTGGGGGAAACGGAGAACATCCTGCCTGCATCCACCGTGCTGCCAGCTCAGCAGTGCAGCACAGCACGGGCTGACGCTCCCCATTGCTCCCACAGGTGCAGCTGGAACCCCAGCACATGTTCCTGATGCCCAGAAAGGCCTTGGAAGGGGTTTCTGTCAGGGAACAGGCTTCTGGCTAGGGTTACTGGCAGGCCTGCTTGTCTTGGAGCTGATCTTCATCTATTGCTCTGTCCAAATTTGGACTGGCTGGAAGAGAAAAGGGTGAGTGTTTAGTTCACCTTTCCCTCAAACAGCTTCTTTTGAAAGTCTACTGTACATAGGAAACATTCCCAGTGAGGCTGCAGTGTAGGTGTGGCCAGTTCATGATTGTCTAAAGAACTCTGCTGAGGGTTCTGCTGCTGCCCAGAGCTTTCATTGGCCTCCTCATTGCTGGGCCTTGTCCTGGGGGGCCCGCTGGGGCTGCAGCCAGTGCTGGCTCCCACTGAGGCTGCCTGGCCAAGAGCAGCCCCAGGGGCACAGGGCAGAGGCAAAGCACGGTGGGGAGGAGAAAGAGCAGGGACAAGATTGCCCTTGAAATGCAGAGGCGCTCTGGGGGCCGCTCCTGGCCACGGAGCCTGCCCAGAGCTTTGTCCTGCTCACCGGGGCCTTGAGGGGCAGCTGTGCAGCTGGGCCAAGCTCTGCCAGCAGCTCCAGCCGTGCTGGGGAGCCTTGCCAGCTCTGGGCCCTGCTGTGCAGGAGGCTCCCTGTGTGCCACTGGCAGCTGGGGCCTCAGCCACCTCTTCTTTCCACAGTTCCACCTCTGGACAAGAGGTGTAAGACAGTGGCTGCACCTCACACCTAAACAGCGGGAGCAGCTCCTCCAGCAGTAAGAAGGTCCTGGGCATCCCTGTCAAGAGTTTTGAGCTGAAGACTCCAGAACAGCAATCAACAATGAAATCTCCTATTCGCCTGGAGATCGCACTGCCACCTCCTCTCCCCATGTGTATCCCCAGGCTACTTTAATTTCTTTTTTGATTCTCCTCTGTCCCGTCCCGACTCCTTCTATAGACCCCAGCAGCAGCCCAGCACCCTCCAGCCCCTCCTGAGACCAACATGTCCCTTCCTCTGCCCCTGAGCTCCCTGGGCCTGCCCTCTAAACAGCAATGAAGTTAACCCTGCTCTCTGCCAGGCTAGGTGATGGCCCCTTCTGTTGTTGCACTAAAGGCAAGGTGCTGTCACCCCAGTGTCCGGGTGGCAGCAGCAGCAAAGCCCACCCGGCAGCAGCACTGGCACAGCTCCATGGCCAGGAGCAGCCATGGATGCCCACGCTGTGGGCAGGCAGGAGCCAGGCAGGGGCTGCTGTGACCAGCGACGGGGTCCTGAGGGCTGGGGGAGCCCAGGGGGCAGGCAGCAGCATGGGGCTCCTGAGAAAAAGCAACCCCATTTGCTTAATTTTTCACTTTTAAATATTAGAAATTTGTAGAAATATTTCAAAATCGTTTTTCTGTAGAGACACATCCCCAAATATTTCTTCCCAATTCCTATAGTAGTTTAAGATTTTTCTAAGTAGTTTTAGAATCCAAAAAATGACCTCATTTTGGCTTCACTTTGCATTTTTAGAAATATTTAGAAATATCTCTTGTAGAGAGAAATCCCCGTATGTTTCATTACTTTTTCCACAACACATCTGTATTTTTGAAATTGGTTTTAGAGGTCTGGAAAATATTTTCCCCTCATACAATAAAAATAAAATTGCATTTGAGTGGTAATCTTTATTCTAGAAAGAAGTAAGACCCCTTCAGCCAGCCAGCCTGCTGCAGAGGCTCTTTTCCCGCAGGAGCTTTGTACCTGGTCACAACCAACATACATAAAACCTTTTCCCAGGTATTTCCTGGGATTTTTGACAAGCTCCCCTCTTAGTCTTCTCAGACAAACTTTGAGCACAGAGGGAATCTCTTCAAGTTACCATCTTTGTTTGCTTCTGGTGCAACTCCCTCAGTTCTAGAGCAGGGCCTTCTCTCAGCTTCCTGCTGGCCTCAGGCTCTCCTCCCGGCCTGCTGGGCTTGGTTGGGTGGCACAGCCTGTGATGTTGCTCCCACGTGTGACTGAGGGCACAGCTTAAGCAGAACCTATCCATCCTGTCTACAAAAACATTTATCACTGAAAGACACCAGGTTTCTGAAATAATTTGGGGAAAGTCTTGGTCATGAAGCTTCCCCAACAAAGGTGGGCCTTTCCAGGTGATATCAGCACATCTTTCAGGGTGGGCAGGTGCCTTACTGTGCAGAGAACTGTCTCCCAACCCACTGGGCCTGAGGGACATTTACTCTACCACAATGCCAAGGTTTCGGCTGTGGCAGGAGGAGGAGCTGTGCTGAGTGAGAAGCTGAATCAGAAGCTTCAGAGTGCTCAGAAAGTCCTCACAAATAGGTTCCTGTCAGTGGGGATGTGGATCATTCCTCTTGGGTTCAGGTGCAAACAGGGCATTTTGAGTAATATTTGCAGACTGTACTGGCTCCCTCAGGCCATACACAGGCCAAGGCAGCAAAGGAAACTTGGAAAAAAGCATTAATTCCATAAAAGTGGTGTTGGGAAAGCAGGAGATAGCAAAGCACTGCTGAAAGCACACAGTGTATATGATATAAATTATTCTTCGTTGATATACTGCAAAATATTGTTCTAATGGTGGGAGGAAAAAGAAATAATGATCAGTTATCTCATTAATAATGTTCATTTTCTCTTCCAGTATTGCCAGCGGTTTGAGTTAATTTTTAAGCATGACAGTTGGGCTTTAATATCTCAGCTGTAGATTCCAGTCACAGCAGTCTAGTTTAATAATTGGGTTTCTTTCTCCCTCATTTTGACTAGAGCATACTTATAGCAAATATTAAAATTCAGCATAGCACAAAAATAAACCATTGAAATCTCACCAAAAATGGCAGCACAACAGAGGTCTGCTTAGCATTTAGTGGAGAATTCAGAACAGTTTCTTAGAAAACCAGGAACAGCTTCTCTAATAATTCAACAGCCACCATGTGAACGTGGACACTCAGTGAAAGCCAAGAGGGCTTCAGGTGAGCCAAGGCAGTGTTGAATAGGCTGCTGTCACTAAAAAAGCGCATTCAAACTTCACAGGAAATTCCCTCTGAAAATGCAAATTTATATGTGGTTCTTTAGCTATAGGTAGTTCATCCAAGCCATGGCAGTTTACCAGCACTGGCAGAAAGTTGTTTTAACACTGCAACATCAAACTGTTCTGGAGACTTCACAGTCTGCCTTGGAATGGCTGTAGGTGCCAAGTGGACACAGCTTCTGCTGTGAGGAACTTAAAATCCTCCTTACTGCTCTTCCAGACTCTTTAAAGACAAGGTTTGTCTTCCAGCATAAGCACACCTCTGCATAAGCTCATTGACCCCAAAACCTATAGGCATCAGGGCACCCAGCAGAAATCCTGCACATTCCCACCATGCCAGAGAGAAATGGGGCTTATTCAAGGACTGACAAATAGGCAAGATTTTGAGGGATGAGAGTGGATTGAAAGTAGAAAACTTGAGAAAAGCCTGGTGTTTATAGTTTTGGGAGAAAGGGCAGCAGGACTGTAAGCTGCGTGCTCACCATCTCCTCCTCCAGGTGCACACAGGGATGGAGCAGCCCCAGTGAGTGGTTTCAGGCACTGAAACCACTGTAGACTTGGAATCAATTCACAAGTGAAAATAAAGACAGAATAATCACAGAATCCCAGACTGGTTTGGGCTGGAGGGACCTCCAAGCCCACCCAGTGCCACCCCTGCCATGGCAGGGACACCTCCCACTGTCCCAGGCTGCTCCAAGCCCCAGTGTCCAGCCTGGCCTTGGGCACTGCCAGAGATCCAGGGGCATCCACAGCTGCTCTGGGCACCCTGTGCCAGGGCCTGCCCACCCTCACAGGGAGGAATTTCTTCTTAACATCCGACCAAGTACCTGGTTACACAGACACCAGGAACTGTCTCACTCTGCAGCAGGCTGCAGTCAATGTCTGCTGAAATATGACACACAGAATCCACCACAGGTTCCTCCTGCACACATTGCCGCACTCCTCTCAGGACACAGCTCTCACAACGAGTCCCAGAGTGCTCCTGCTGCCCAGGAGGAGATGGGAAAGGGCTGAGCCCTGGCTGCAGCCTTGGCAAGAGCTCAGCAAGAGCCATCGGTGTCACCGCAGCCCGAGAGACAGAACAGGGAGATAATTTCTATTTGCCCTTTGAAGCTGAGAAGGGACCAGTTTGTGTCTGAACAGCATTCCTTCACGCCTCCCCATATTATCTAAAAGTAGGAGACTTAGCAATTAAGCAACCCTCAGATGAATAATTGAGGAAAGCTAAAGACTGGAAAGATACCAAAGGCTTCCCTCACAGGACTGCAGAGTGATGCATTGCTTTGCAACTGCAGATGAACCAGGCCACAACCAACCTCATCCTCTGGCCACTATCTAAGAGCCAGGATGAAAAGACTGAAAGCAAGAAAACACCAGCTTACTACAAGTTTTGCCCTGAAACTCCATTGGCACAGGAGCCCCAGGCTTTCCTGCATGAAGCTTCGTGATTCCCCGATGCTGTTACAGCCACGCTCAGCTGCTGCACAGCCCATGCATCGTTCACTTGAGCAGCCTGAGCCTGGGAACACCAGAGAGTATTATCAGAGCACAGGGAATGCTACTCTAATTGTTGGTTTTCAAAGTTATGTGGATAAATGATCATCCGGGGAAAGAAACATGGTGTATGTACAGCTAATCTACTTAGAATTTGCTGTACATAAATCATATTGAATATTAAAACTATTCCCTATTCTCACATCAAAATAACTCCTCAGTATTTTCATCTGATCTTACCAGAAATGATGAAGCTGGACTTTGCTGTCCACCTCTCCCATTCTTACCTCTTGCACTGCCATGAAAGTGCTAAATAGATGAATTGCCAGCTCCCTGCAGCAGAGAGCTGATCTTCTGGGCCCTGTGATACACAGATGAGGGAGTCAAACCACAGAGGTCTTTGGAGGCTAAAATCCTGTGTCTCTGTGGTGCTCACAGCAGCTGGTGCCAGGCAAGAGGTGAGCAGCTGCACAGGTGACCCGAGGGCTGTGGGGAGTTGGAAATCCCACATATTTTGTTCATGTGTCAAATCTGGGCTCTGTTTCCTGTGCTCACCCCATGAACTCCATAGGTGAACTCACTAAAAATGGCATCCCGGAGATCCCTGCAGATCAGCTAAGTGCAGATACCAGGTCAAAGACTGGACTTATTTACCTTGGAGATTCTTTCTAGCTTTTGTGATGCCTGACTCTATAAACTGAAGCTGGTCTTTTGCTCATTCTGCATTTTTGTCATAGCTTCTGAATCAATCCCTTCAGAACATGAGCTTAACAAGTATTGCTCTCCAGGCAGCTTCTCACACAGTAGAGGGATGGGCAATAGAAACCACACAATTTTTTTACAAAGGTGTCTTTGTTCTTTTCTAGGACAATTTTGGAATCAAGTGCTGTAGCACAAACATGTTTTTTCAGGTTTACAATAGCCTCTCACCTTTACTGGTTCTGCAAAGCAAATTGGGTGCTGAATACCACTCACACACAAATTAGTGGCCAATTGGCCAAAACTCCTCTTTCTTGTCTCCAGCCCAGCTTTAGCCATGACTCTGCACACTCAGAAATCACAGGGCAATGGAAGATTTGTCCTCTTAACAGCAGTAATGCAAGATGACTGCAGATGAAATTTTACATTCTAATTAATACTTGGTCCCCAGGGATGCTCCTGAGTGTCCCGGCTGTTCAGAGGTGTCCCAGCTCCCTCAAACACAACTGCACCAGCCAGGACATTTCATTTCATGGCCCGTGGCAGCAGAAACACACTGCTACAAGGCTCTGAGGCCAGTGGGCCGCACTACAGAGCAGATACTGTCCAGCAGGGGTTGGAGGAAGAGTTCTGCTTTGAGCTCACCTGAAGATGATCAACAGCTGCACTCACCAAGTTTGTTTTGTTGTTGCCCATCAGAACTAAGGAGAAGAATTTCTCAGGAGCTCCTGCCAACCATTGCCGTGAGCTATTTGAACTCATGTCCTTGTCCCTTTCCTAGGTCTGCTGTGTGAGGAGCCACCTCCACAGTGCTGTCAGACACCCTGGGGCCACCAGCCCCTCGCTGGAAGGGTTCCAGCCAGGTACTGACAGCTCTGCATGTGCTGGGGATGCCACCTCCTGCACACACACCTCCGGCACTGGAGTGGTGCGGGTGCATTACTATCAAGTTATGTCACTGCTTCCATAATGAAATTATTTCAGTGGGTTGTAAGTCAGCTATAAAACTCTCTTTGAGCTAAAACTTGGCATGTGCACATATGCAAACACATTCACACAGCCTGATTTCTGGGAAGGGGAGACACTGTGCATTACTCCTGAATTCTGCACAGGGGCAGAGGTATTCTCACGGGGAGAAGCTGCACAGCACCCGCAACGCCAATGGGGGAAGGCAGAGACTGCTGGAAATGGGACGGCCACAAACCCACCCATCACTGCCATTGCAGCCTCCTTTCCATCCCCCAGCTCCGGGAAAGGGGGACGGCATCTTGTCTGCTCTTGGGGACGGTGAGCGGAGGGTTACATGGTTTCCCAGCTCTGTCTGAAACTGGGAGGGTACAGGGACACTTCAGAGTCCCCCTGCATAGGCTGCTTCAAAGGAGGAGTCCTTGGAAGCTCATCGGCACTAAACCCATCCTTTAAACAAGCTTTGCTTTGCAACAGTTTGGATGCTCCTTGACTGTTACTGCAAACTGCAGAGGGAAAACATGTTTGCAGTGCCAGGACTGTCCTGGGATGTTGTGTTGTTTCTGTAGAAGTTGGACTTTTCTGTTCCCGCTATCATGTAATGGTTCTGCGCTGGTTATCTTCTCCTTCCCTTGTGCTGCCAGTTATCCCAACTCCTTCCCAGTTGCCTTGGAGACTAATGTATCCTTTCTCAAATCCCTCCCCGGTGCCCTGTCCGGCACTCTGTGCGCGCACTCTTCTCTCCAGAAACTTCCAGCCAGAGCCTTGAGTGATTGGTTCAGGGACCAGGGCGCCACCCTCAAGTTATCCCCATTGGGTTCTCCCTAAGTCAATCTTTTGTATCCCTCTCCCCTCTAAAACTCTATTCGCCAGAGGGTCGACTCCTCCCCTGTCTCCCTCCCTCCTTAGAAGCTGTTGCAAGCATCTTCCCCCTCCCTGTCCGGCTGTCGGTTCCCCTGGGACCCAGTGAGCCTGGATTCCCCACAGCTGGAGAGCGCTCTCTTTTTTCTGCTGGCTGCAGCCATAAGCCGTGCCACATCCCACTGCAAGGTGTGGCTGCTGTCACAGCACAGGGCGTTTGCCTCAGGCGCTGTCCGGAGCCACGGAGATGGGGACAGTGCTGCCCTGCTGCTAGCGGTGCTGGATAGCTGGCCGGGCCGTCCGAGAAGGACAATCCTTGCCCAGCCTGACTGCTTCATTGGGACATGGCTGCTGTTAAAGAGTGTAAATCCCACTGCTCACAGAGGTCCTTCCTGCGGGGCCCTGCGAGCTTGGCACTATCACAGGAAGAAGAAATCTGCCGCTGGAAGCTGCATCCAACGGTGCCTGCACAGTTAGTGGGAAGAGGAGAGGGATTTTTAAGCAGCATAAAGAAAAGGGGAGCATAGAGAAAAAGGGAGCCTCCTGCTGTCTCTTGAAATCTCCCCCAGCCTGAACAAGCTCTCTTTGGGGCGAGAGACTCCCAGAAGCAGAATGGGGCAGTGCCTGCTGTAAACACAGCATCCTTGTGATGTCTGCAGCTGTAGGTGTTCATACACTTGACCTTTTGTGATAAACACTAAGGACATTTCCTTCATACTTACTTTGCAAGTCTTCTAGGAAATACACCAAACTCCAGGCAGTCATTTGCTGTGATGTTTTGTTCCCTGAATAACACAAAACTCCACCTTTATGTCAGTGTTCCTCTGGTTTGCTGGGTCAAAATCCACGTCTGGCCTGAAGGAGATGAGTCATTTGCCCGGGTGCTTCCACTCCTGCTGCAGTCCTGAGATGGTCCACATATAGAAAGAAGAAATATAGGGAAAGAAGGATAACAATATATTATCATGTAATCAGGTGGTCAAAAAGGGGAGTGTAATTGAAAGTAAGAGTATTTTTCTTTAATTTCATGCAACTATATTTAGTGATATTAGTGGTTTCAGCATTGCTGTACGTCCTCCCAACTAGAAATTATCTGGTTCCACCATGTGGACTCAGGAGAATGTAACAGCTCCATCTTTTCAGGGAGGAGGCAGCACTAGGACCACAGTGATTGTTTCACACAGTAGACCTGAGCACACAGTTTGCTCCAGCTCGGAGCATGGGCTCATCCCAGCCTAAGAACTCCTGAAGGCTAAATTATTAGAAATAGCATTACCACAGGATCTATGATGGCTATCATGAGATAATCATCACACATCTGGATTTTTAAGACACAGAGCGTTGTCTGGTGCTTTCCAGTCCCTGGTGACATGACCTAATAGCAACACGTGCCTGGAGCTGCGCTAGTGCAGCACTCTGTGCTGGGGGAAGGAGGCACTGCTGGGCTGGGAGAGCACACAATTGGCAGCCCATGGCTGTGATTTACACAAAGCTGTTTGTGTCTTGCAAATAGATTTCTTTTCCATCAGTGGTAGGGAGCCAGGAGGTGCATTGGTGAGCAGCAGAACAGAGAACATCTTGGTGCAGAGCCAGGAGCAGGGGAAGGACAAGCCTTCCAGCACAGGGTACTCACATGGCTTTTGAAATGAAGAGCTGCAGCAAATGTGGAAGGGTAAATAAGGCCAGGAAATCTTTTGCTGTATGAATGAACTCCCTGCTATTTATGATGCAGAGTTTCCAGGGATGTTGCTGTGGAGCTGGGCTCCTGCTGGGCAAATGATTCTTCCCAAACTGAGGTGGGTGCCATGTTATCATTCCCTGGATCTACCTGTCCCTATCTGGCTGCTCCTCAAAGCTCTGGCTTCAGCCCAATCTTGTGCCTTCTGAGCAGCAAGATTTAAATGGTCCTTATCATTCAAAGGACTTAACTTCAAATTGAAATGATTTGATTATTTTAACAACTGATTAAATCAGCTCCCTCTTATCTAATGGTGTCGGTGTCTGGGAACAGTGCAGCCAGGACTGAGATGCTCAGTACAGGCTGCAAAACCTGCTGGAAATGCACAACAGTATTTAGGTTGTTTATGACACTCCCCTCCCATTTCCTCATGCTGTTCCTGCACCTGTACTGGGTGGGCAAGGCCGTGCATGCCCTTTGAGCAGAGATGAACTTTTGGGGTCAGCTGCCTAATGGCCAGGAGGTGCCAAACTGTTTGGGTTCACTGGTGTCCTCTGCCTGCCCTGCAATTCATAGCCACCATTTCTCTCACCTCTTATTTCTTCTCCCTGGTACCTCTGCCACTACTTCAGCTTCTCAAACCTTTTTTTCTGTTTCTCCTCCCCTCTGGAAGTTGCCGGATCTTCTCTTCTCCTCCCAAGGAAGTGATGTGGGCTCATTTTTCTTCTCCAGTCTTCACACCTGGTTTGTTCCTTCCATGTGCTGGAAGATGCATTGGCACATGGATGTGGAGAAAACGTCAGAGAGTGAACCAAGTCATGTACACCAAGAGAGATTAGATTATGTTATCACTGGGTTGTTTAGAATCATGGAATCAGAGAATCCTTAAAGTTGGGAAAGACCTTTGCAAAAATCAATTCCAACCATCAAGTACCACCATCACTATGTTCACCACTAAACCACATCCCAAGTCCCGCATCAACATGTCTTCTGAGGGATGGTGATTCTACCAGCGCCCTGGGCAACCTGTTCCAATGCTTTACAACCTTTTCCAAGAAGAAATGTTCTCTAATTTCCTATCTAAACCTTTCCTGGTGCAAGTTGACACCTTTACCTCTTGTCCTGTCCCTGTTCCCATGGTAGCAGAGCCCCACCTGGCTCCACCCTCCTGTCAGGGACTCGTGGAGAGCCACAAGGCTCCCCCTGAGCCTCCTTTTCTCCAGGCTGAAACCTGGAGAAAGTCCAACCCTCTGTTTGAGTTGATTCAGAGGAACCAACAAATCTGTTTTAGGTACTGGTAAATGATGCTGCCTGTTCTTAGTAGTAAAAACCAGAAAACAAACGAGATATGCCCAGAAGCACAGTGTGGTGAGTTGTGCTAGGAAAGAGCCCACTCCAGACTCCAGTGGCACAAGCATCAGCACCAGATTCTGCCTGGGATAACCTCTGTGAATTCCTCCCTCAACTTAGGCAGCTGAAATAATAACTGATCCACATGAACCAAATCTTGACAGTGGATACCTTTTTTCCCTACTGTTTCGAAACAAAAATCAACCATAAACAGTGAGAAATTATTTCATCTTTACTAATGAGTGGCAGCATGAGAACTCAGCAATATGTTAAGAGAAAATCTCCCTGGTACACTGAATTACACTTTTCCTGGAGTGAAGCAAGAACCCTTGTGGTTGAAAAACTTCCTTTCCAGACTCAGACATTGTTTTTATAAAGTATTAAAAAAAAAAGTATATTGTTCCAAAAGTCAGCCAGGAAAGCAACGGTAATAATTCTTCCCTAATGCCTGTGAAATTAAGCTCCACTTAGCCTGAATTTTTTCAGTTTGGAGTGGATGTATACACAACATTGCTAACATCTCGCTGCAGTAGATGTGTGCAGTGTGTGCTGCAGTGCCCAGCTGCTGGCTCTGTCACACCAGAAACTGCTGCTCCATCCCCACGGGCTGCAGGCCCCCATGGGCAGGGCTGGGCCGTGGGGGCTGCTCCCCTGCACGGCCTCCCCTTCACATCCCTGCCACAGCCATGGGCAGCTGCCTGTGGCCCCAGAGTGCGCTCAGGAACTGACCACTGCTGCTGGAGGCCTTGGTGCTGAGCCCCTGAATCATCGCTCACTTGGACATGCTCACAAACAAAGGAGGAACAGGGCCTCAGTGGCCCGAAGAGCTGCCCACAGAACCAGGAGGACCTGGACGAATGGGATTGCAGAAGCAGCATGGGGAGAACATCCAGGCAGGCTGCCAGGGGCTGAGGCTGGGGCAATGGGAAATCTGCAGTGGGAAGGAAACAACACAGCATCTGGTATTTTGAAACACAGCTAGAGTTTTCCTGTGCATTCTGAGTATGAGTCACCAATGGTAGGCTGTGAAATTCCTAATACCTGTCTGGCCCTTGGGGCTGAGCTGTGGGATGAAGCTCTGGGAGGAGACCTGGGGAAGATCCTAGAGTGAGCCAGGGTCCCCCATGTCAGAGCAGAGCCCAGAACAGCGGGAAGGGATCCATGGCAGACACGCTGCCCCTCTGCTTTTCCCCAGAATGGGCCAAAATACATCCTGAAGCACATTGTGAGAGAACTGCTCAAAGGGAATGGTGGGTGCATTCCCTCAGCCTTGTCCTGGCGCTCAGCAATGCCGAGGGCTCTGGCTGCATGTCTGGACACGCCATGCCTGGAACACCAGGAAGGAATCCATGGCAGCCTCGCTGCCCCGCTGCTGCTTCCATGCCCTGCAGGGCTGTTTGCCAGCCTGGCCTGGCTGCAGCTTCTCCCCAGCCTCTGCAGGAAGGCATTGGGCATCAGCTGCTACACATCCCCAACTCACCACCGATCCCCTGCATTTTCCCAGTCCCCAGGCACATCCTGAGGTGTGGCTGCTTGGTAGAGGGAGGGCCATAGGAAGCCCCAAAGGCCTGGGGGAATCAGGATTTTCCTGATCATTACCCATGTCTTGGACAAGTATTGCCTCCTGAAGAGGCCACCTCCTGTATGTGCAATGATTCCATCTGATCCAGCTGTGCCTCTTCCTTTCTCAAGGGATGGACAGAGAGGCTCTATGGAAGGGTGCATTTCCTGCAGGAAGGGAGGTGATGCCAGGCACAGCCACAGGAGGTAATTGCTGTGCCTCTGGGCCTGAGCCCTGCTGAGGCTTGAGCTGCCCTCTCTGCTGCTTGGCACTGTGGGTACAGCCCGGACAAGACGGGCACAGCCCAGAGGAATTGTCCCAAGCAGGCTCAGGGCACTCGCGTACTGAGCTGTCCCGCTGGGCTCCCTCCGTGGGAGACACGTCCTGAAACCTGGGAGCGGCTGCACGGGTGCCCATGGTGGGGAAAGGGCAGAGGGGGAGAGCAAGGCTCCGGTGCATCCTGAGAGGGCCTGACCATGTGCCCTTGGGCTGTGGGAGCTGTTCCATGGGCCGGTGGGCAAGCAGGAGGGAGGGATGGAGGTTGAGAGCGACAGCTGTGGCACTGCAGATTTCCCCAAGTATTTAGTGAGAGTTTCCTGTGTTGGAGGGAGAGAGAGCCCCAGGGCGCTGGGCTGCTCCAGCTGCCCCTCCAGGGATGTTGCACAGGACCTGCAAAGAGCGTGGAGAGTGACCAGGAGGCACAGGCTCCCACAGCCTTACCCCACCCCCTTGCAGTGCCCAATTCCCCAAGGCAGAAGGGGATCCCAGGACACAATGGAAATGGTTCTGTAGGATCTGTGATTCCTTCTCGACTGAGATCATGACTTGGATTACTTGGAAATGCTGGTGAATTGTAGTTTGAAGGCCTTGCCAGATGTTGTAGCCATGTTCTGAATGTACCTTTCCTGACAGAATAATCCGTGTCAGAGTGGCAAAGGCTTACTCATGAGACAGTTCCCTTAAATTTCACTGAAGGTTGATCAGTTCTGGAAACCTTGCCCTTCTCCCTTCTGGAGCCCTGAGGGATCCCACAGGATCGCTGTCAGTGGGAGGAAGGGGCATTTAGCTGTCCATCCTCCTCCTGTGTGCAATGCCACAGTGTCCTTCTGTGTGCTCTGTGCAGCCACAGAGAAGAGCAGAGAGGGAAGGGGCTGGGCCCAGGGCTGTGCTCCGGGGCTGAGCCTTTCTCAGCTCCTTTGCTGCCCCCAGGGAGCCCGAGCTGCTCCTGCTGCCACTGCCAATGCCTGGCCCTGCCTGGGGCTGTGTTTGGAGCTGCTGGCAGCTCCAGGGAGTCCATTCTGTCCTGACTGCCTGGCAAGGGGCTCCTTCCATCCCAGTGTGGGGCCACTGCAGGCACCAGGCCCCCTGGCCCTGCTCCTGAGTGGAAGGCAGAGCCAAGGGAGTGCCTTGGATGGCACCAATCACCCAGGTGCCCTCACTGCCACTCAGGCCTGAAGGAGAATCTTCAGCAGTGCCCTTGGAGCTGTTGTGTCCTGCCTTTCTTTGCAGCTGAGTCTGTTGCTAAAGTTGATCTGGATTCCCAGCCCACGTTCAGGACTGAGACTCTGGGAGATGGTAAGGGTAGGTCAAGGCTTTCCCTTGGGAGAGCTGCCAGCTGAGAGCCCAAAGCTCAGCCAGGGGGGCATCGCTGTAGGTGCCAGGACAGAACCATGCACGTGTGTGCCCTCGCCCTGCACGATCCACTCACAGCTTCTGCTCAGCACTGGCAGATGTTTGGAGGCGGGTGGGCCCTGGCGCAGCTGAAAAAGACCAGATGATTTGTTGATTTTACCTGATTTTGCATAAGCATGACATCCTGAACATGCCATCAAAGTAATGGAGAATTGTTCCATCTGTTAAGGTGTACTTTTTGTTTCTGCAGTGATGGGCCAAAAGGCAGGACAGAAGGAGGTGTTTCCGCAAGGAAGCAGAGGCCGATTGGCAGCCCCTGCTGCAGGAAGGAAGGCCAAGCCAAACACAGGCATGGACACGGGTACAGGCTCAGAAGGTAATTGCTGTGCCAGGCTCAGCAGGGCTCAGCCCTTGGCAGGGCTGTGTGGCAGCAGCTCTTCCTCCAGGGCCTGCCCTTGCACGGCCTGGCAGCAGCCAAAGCTGGAGGTGCCTTTGGAGCTCGTTCACAGCCCCGGGGAAAGGGGACTCAAGCACCAACCTCCCTCCCGCTGCAGCTGCTCTGGAGCTGGCCCTGAGTGCCCAGAGGCCCAAGGCACAGGAGCAGCCCCGAGCGGGAGCCCTGCCACGAGCCCAGGGCCAGAGCCAGCCTTGGCTCCCGACTGGGCAGGGGCTGCACTGGGTTCTGACAAGGCCTGACTCTGTGCCCTGGGGCTGGGGGAGCTGTCACGGGGCAGGGAGGGCCAGGGCTGGCAGTGGCTGCTCAGGGATGGGTTTAGCCCGTGTCCCTCCAAGCAGCCACTGCCCAAGCAGCTGCGCCGCCCCCGGGCTCTCCTCCCGGCCTGCTGGGCTTTGTTGGGTGGCACAGCCTGTGCCAAGGGGTGGCAAGGTGCCTGCAGGCCCCAGCTCTGGGGGAAACGGAGAACGTCCTGCCCGCATCCACCGTGCTGCCAGCTTAGCAGTGCAGCACAGCACGGGCTGATGCTCCCCATTGCTCCCACAGGTGCAGCTGGAACCACAGCACATGTTCCTGATGCCCAGAAGGGCCTTGGAAAGGGTTTCTGTCAGGGAACAGGCTTCTGGCTAGGGTTACTGGCAGGCCTGCTTGTCTTGGAGCTGATCTTCATCTTATGCTCTGTCCAAATTTGGACTTACTGGAAGAGAAAAGGGTGAGTGTTTAGTTCACCTTTCCCTCAAACAGCTTCTTTTGAAAGTCTACTGTACATAGGAAACATTCCCAGTGAGGCTGCAGTGTAGGTGTGGCCAGTTCATGATTGTCCAAAGAACTCTGCTGAGGGTTCTGCTGCTGCCCAGAGCTTTCATTGGCCTCCTCATTGCTGGTCCTTGGCCTGGGGGGCCTGCTGGGGCTGCAGCCAGTGCTGGCTCCCACTGAGGCTGCCTGGCCAAGAGCAGCCCCAGGGGCACAGGGCAGAGGCAAAGCACGGTGGGGAGGAGAAAGAACAGGGACGAGATTGCACTTGAAAGGCAGAGGCGCTCTGGGGCCCGCTCCTGGCCAGGGAGCCTGCCCAGAGCCGTGTCCTGCTGGCCGGGGCCTTGAGGGGCAGCTGTGCAGCTGGGCCAGGCTGTGCCAGCAGCTCCAGCCATGCTGGGGAGCCTTGCCAGCTCTGGGCCCGGCTGTGCAGGAGAGTCCCTGTGTGCCACTGGCACCTGGGGCCTCAGCCACCTCCTCTCTCCAAAGTTCCACCTCTGGACAGGAGTTGTAAGACGGTTTCTGCAGCTCACACCCAAACAGCAGGAGCAGCTCCTCCAGCAGTAAGAAGGGCCTGCGCAGCCCTGTCAAGACTTCGGAGAAGAAGACTCCACAACAACCATCAACAAGGAAATCTCCTCCTGGAGATCCCACTGACACCTCCTCTTCCCATGTATATCCCCAAGCTACTTGCATTTCTTTTTGGATCTTCCTCTGTCCCGTCCCGACTTATTCTGTAGACCCCAGGAGCAGCCCAGCACCCTCCAGCCCCTCCTCAGTCCAAAATGTTGTTTCCTCTGCCCCTGAGTCCCCTGTCCCTGCCCTCTAAACAACACTGAAATTATCCCCACTCTCTGCCAGGCTAGGTGATGGCCCTTTCTTTAGTTGCACTAAAGGGAAGGTGCCGTCACCCCAGTGTTTGGGTGGCAGCAGCAGCAAAGCCCACCCGGCAGCAGCACTGGCACAGCTCCATGGCCAGGAGCAGCCATGGATGCCCACGGTGTGGGCAGGCAGGAGCCAGGCAGGGGCTGCTGTGACCAGTGGCGGGGTCCCGAGGGCTGGGGGAGCCCAGGGGGCAGGCAGCAGCATGGGGCTCCTGAGAAAAAGCAACTCCATTTACTTAGGTTTTCTGTTTTAGGAATTAGAAATTTGTAGAAGTATTTCAAAATATTTTTTCTGAAGACAGACATCCCCAAATATTTATTCTCAATTCCTATCGTCGTTAAAGATTTTTCTAAGTAGTTTTAGAATCGAGAGAACAAGTGATCTTATTTCGTCTTCACATTTCATTCTTAGAAATATTTAGAAATATCCTTTGTTGAGAGAAATCCCCAAATGTTTCGTTCCTGTTTCCACAACACATCTGTATTTTTGAAACTAGTTTTAGAGGTCTGGAAAATATTTTCCATTTATACAATAAAAAATAAAATTGCATTTCAGTGGTAATCTTTATTCTAGGAAGAAGTAAGACCCCTTCAGCCAGCCAGCCTGCTGCAGAGGCTCTTTTCCCACAGGAGCTTTTTATCTGGTCACAACCAACATACATAAAACCTTTTCCCAGATATTTCCTGAGATTTTTGATGAGCTCCCGTCTTAGTTGTCTCAGAGAAAATTTGAACTCAGTGGGCATCTCTTGAAGTTTTTTTGTTTGCTTCTGGTGGAACTCCCTCATTTCTAGAGCAGGGCCTTCTCTCAGCTTCCTACTGTCCCCGGGCTCTCCTCGTGGCTTGCTGGGCTTTGTTGGGTGGCACAGCCTGTGCCAAGGGGCGGCAAGGTGCCTGCAGGCCCCAGCTCTGGGGGAAACGGAGAACGTCCTGCCCGCATCCACTGTGCTGCCAGCTCAGCAGTGCGGCACAGCACGGGCTGACGCTCCCCATTGCTCCCACAGGTGCAGCCGGCCCCACCACACGTGTTCCCTATTCCCCAAAGGGAATTGATTTTTGTCAGGGAACACACTATTGGCTAGAGTTAATGGCAAGCCTGGCTTTTCTCTGGCATGCAGGGTATGGGGGACTCCTGTAATGCTGGCAGATGCCAGGGGTCCACTTTAGGCACACGGGCTGGAGGGGGTGGTCTTGTGTGTGTTGAATTTTGCACTAAGATGTGCGGGGCTTTGGGTCCTTTGGAAGTGGTGCGTGTGGCTGGGGTTCCTCATGAGCTTCTATGGGGATTTGGGATCTTTTCTATGGTGTTCAAGTGACTGGAGACATTTGTAAGGGTGGCAGGGGCTTGACTTCCTCGCGATTACCGTGGCGGTTTAGTGCTTGCTGTCAAGGCTTGGAGAGGAGCTGAGTCCTTGCTAAGGTGGGCAGGAGGCTGGGTTCTTTTGTGAGGCACACAAGGCTGTCTTGGGGTCTCTGCATTGGTGTTTGCGGATTGTTTGTGAGGCACACAGGGATATTTTCTGGTCCCTGCCACAGTTGCTTTACCAACTTGTTGCTGTACAGGTGCTGCCAGCCCCCAAACAAGGTCCTCTCCCCCTTAAGGCACTGGCTCTGATCTCTGGCCCGTACTGAAGGTGGGCAGAGCTTGTCCCAGCATTTCTGTTGCAATAAAGAGATGGAGCTGTCACCCCAGTGTCCGGGTGGCAGCAGCAGTGTTGGAAAAGAAATGAAATTTAGCAAAATGTTTTATTATAGTTTAGTTATGAGTTTTGTGTGAATTGGTTTGTAAAAAAATAATTTTGTAGCCGTTGATATTATGTGATTGAGTTTGTGTAACCCTGGCAAGTAGCTTTAGAAACCTAATAAACATTAAGCCAAGGTAGGAGAGTAAGAAGACTAACCGGTTTGGGGATAGCATACAATAGGACAGGTAGAAGATTTATGATTTTGCTCGTGAACTAGGGAATGTATTACAAGGGTCCGTAGTTTGGCGAAGGGCCACTGTTTCTTGGAGACTTTGTTATGAATTGCTTGTGTATAAAAGGAAAACACCCATGTGTGAATTTTGGGGTTCTGTTTTTGGGGACGCTAGTCCGCAGGCCCCCGGGCCCTTCAATAAAGCGCCGCACAAAACTTATCCGAGTTTTGTGTCCTTTATCATTCGGGCAACAGTTTTCTGGCGACCGCGGCAGGACTCCGAGGGTTGCTGGGGCGGTTCGCGTCCCGATCCACTCCAAGCCGGCGCCGAGCACTTCTCGGAGGAGTCATCGGTCGTGCCCGACCCCCCGCGCCTGTCGGACGACTGCAGAAGGTAAGCCCGAAGGCGCTTTATATTGGAAAAAGGTGATAATTGGATTTGGTTTGGTGGTTAATGGAAAAAGCCTAGGCTCCGGCCATAAGACGTCTAGGGTACGCTGGTCCGGAATTCGCCTCCTGTTGTTTTTTTTCTTGGGGAAGGACGGCGAAAAGGTATATTGGTTTATTGGGATTAAAGGTGGAATAGGAAAAAAAAAAAAAAAAAAAAAAAAAAAAAAAAAAAAGAAAAATTAAAGGCTGTAATATGATGTCTTTTAAAACTTTTAAAACTTTGGTGCAGGCCAATGGAAAAATACCTGGAAATACGCCATTAGGTTGTATATTGAAAAGGTGGAAAGGCGAAGGCTTTTCTCAAGAGTTAGATAAGAGCAAAATGATAGATTATTGTAACCGTTGGTGGCCTGAATATGAGATTGGGGAAGTGGGATGGCCAGTGAATGGTACACTGGAATTGGGGATAATGGAATCTTTGATGCACTTTTTAAGGAGGAAAATTCATTAGGGGACGAGGTCGGGGAGGAGCTAATTGTGGACAGAGGGGGATGATGAGAGGTCGGGGAGGATTTGGGTTTGCACCTAACACGGGGAGGTTGGATCCAAACCAGTGTGCATTTTGCCGACAATTGGGGCACTGGAAAAATGAATGCCCGGTTAGAGGGGGGAATATGGGGTTAGTTGGGAATACTCATGTGGGAGGATTTACGGGAGGACCAACAGAGGCAGCTCAAGCACTAGTTTTGGGAAATTATCAGAATCAAAGCTGACTAGACAAAGACCTGAGGGTAGTTTTAGAGATAGATGGGAAGGGTCAGGAATTTATGGTAGACACTGGAGCTACATATTCTGTACTTAATAGATTATTAGGACCTTTGAGTGACACAACTGTACAGGTGGTGGGGGCAACAGGGAAGCTAGAGGAACAACCATTTTTACAACCTTTAAATCTTAGGTTCGGGGGGAAGGAATTGGATCATCAATTTTTGTATATGCCAAATTGCCCCACACCCCTTCTTGGCAGAGACCTATTGTCCCGACTTAATGTGAAAATAATATTTGAAGGGGGAAGGGTGAAATTGGAGATACCTGAGGAACAAATAGCAGGCATTTTTGTGATTAAGGAAGTAGATGCCTCTCCTATTCCAGAAGAAATTGAGCAGGCTGTAGTACCCTGGGTGTGGGAGTCGGGGGTCCCCGGGAAATCTAAAGCTGCCCAGCCAGTAAAAGTGGAACTTAAGGAAGGGGCCCGACCAGTGAGGGTAAAGCAATACCCCTTGAAGCTTGAGGCAAGGAGGGGAGTAGCCCCGTTAATTAAACAATTTTTGGTTCAAGGAATATTACAGGAATGTGAATCGGAGTATAATACTCCAATTTTTCCAGTGAAAAAGCCTAATGGTAAATATCGTTTGGTACAGGACTTGAGAGCGATTAATGAAATAGTAAAGGACATACATCCAGTTGTTGCTAATCCTTATACATTGTTAACATCTGTATCGGAGGAGTTTAAATGGTTCTCTGTGATTGATCTTAAAGATGCTTTCTTCTGCATCCCACTGGCAGTAGAGAGTAGGAAATATTTTGCCTTCGAGTGGGAGAGTCCTGATTCTGGGAGAAAGAGGCAGCTTACGTGGACCAGACTGCCACAAGGGTTTAAGCTCAGCCCCACTATTTTTGGAAATCAACTGGCCAAGGAGCTGGAGGAATGGAAGATAACCCAGGTAACAATATCTCCATCCTTGTATGTAGTCCTGCAGTACGTGGACGACATTTTTCTGGCCACTAAGGAAAGGGACATGTGTGTGGAATTAACAATTAAATTACTTAATATGCTTGGCCAAGCAGGGTATAAGGTCTCTAAGGAAAAGGCTCAATTGATCAAAAATAGTGTTATTTATCTCGGTTGTGAGATCACACAAGGGCAGAGACGTTTGGGAGTTAACCGAATAGAGGCAATATGTGCTATTCCTTTGCCTCGTAACCATCAGGAATTGAGATCTTTTCTAGGAATGGTGGGATGGTGTCGACTGTGGATCATGAACTTTGGTCTCCTAGCCAAGCCACTGTATGAGGCCTTGAAGCAGCATCGGTTGGAATGGACGACACAACAAAAGAAGGCCTTCCAGGAATTAAAGCAGGCACTAAAGGAGGCCCCAGCCCTAGGACTCCCTGACCTGACCAAGGAATTCCAGTTATATGTAAATGAGAGGCAAAAACTGGCATTGGGGGTCCTCACCCAGAAGGTGGGATCATGGAAGAGGCCAGTAGGATACTTCTCTAAACAACTGGATTTGGTAAGTTCCGGGTGGCCCTCGTGTTTACGAGCCGTGGCAGCAACAATAATCCTTATTCAGGAGGCCCGGAAATTGACTTTGGGGGCAAAAATGAAAGTGTTTGTTCCCCATATGGTCATGGCTGTTTTGGAGCAAAAGGGGGGTCACTGGCTATCATCAAGTCGAATGTTGCAATACCAGGCTATCCTGAGAGAACAGGATGATATTGAAATAAAGACTACTAACCATGTTAATCCAGCAGAGTTTTTACGCAGTGACCAGGAGGCTGGGGGACTGGTGCACGATTGCGTGGAGGTAATTGAACAAGTGTATGCCAGCAGACCCGACCTAAAGGATGAACCATTGGAAGACCCTGAATGGGAACTATACACTGATGGATCCAGTTTTGTTGAGAATGGGACTCGCTATGCTGGGTATGCAGTGGTAACATCGGATCAGGTAATAGAAGCAAAGGCTTTGTTGCCTGGAACTTCAGCCCAGAAGGCAGAGGTGATTGGACTCACCAGAGCTCTGTACTTGAGCAAGGACAAAAGGGTTAATACCTGGACAGATTCTAAATATGCCTTTGGTGTGGTTCATGTGCATGGGGTGTTATGGAAAGAAAGGGGGCTTTTGAATTCACAGGGAACCAATATCAAGCACCGGGAGGAAGTGCTACAGCTACTGGATGCGGTACATAGTCCCAAAGCAGTTGCAGTAATGCATGTTAGAGGACATCAGAATGCAGAAGGAGAAGTTTACAGAGGAAATCGATTTGCTGATGTTACAGCACGGCAAGTGGCACGGGAAGTATGGACTCAAATGGCATTGGTACCGGTAAGAACAAATCCGGCTACCCCATACCTGAATCAGGAGCCCAAATATTCAATAGAAGATGGAAAACTAATAAACTTGCTAGGGGCACAGAGGAATCAGCTCGGGTGGTATGTTACGCCGATGGGACAAATAGTGGTACCGACTCGCATAATGAAATTTATTTTGGAATCAGAACATAATAAATGCCATTGGGGGGCAGAAGCATTGGTAAAATTTTTAAAGAATGAGATAATCTCTAATCAGATGTTAACAATGGCAAAAAGAGTTAATGCAATGTGCCCGGTATGTTTGAAAAATAATCCAGTAGTTAGGAGACAAATACAAATGGGAAAGTTGCAAATTGGGCCACAACCAGGAGATTATTGGCAAGTTGATTTTTCTGAATTGCCTAGGGCACAGGGATACAGATACTTGTTAGTGTACGTATGTACGTTTTCAGGGTGGCCAGAAGCTTTTCCGTGTAGAACTAATCAGGCTAAGGAGGTGGTAAAAACCTTGTTAAAAGAAATAATACCAAGATTTGGAGTACCCTTAGGATTGTCGTCAGATAGGGGTCCACATTTTATAGCCGGGGTAGTGCAGGAATTAGCACGGATGTTAGACATAACCTGGAATTTGCATACTCCCTGGAGACCTCAGTCTAGTGGGCAGGTGGAAAGAATGAATCAAACTCTGAAAGGACAAATCAAAAAGATTTGCCAGGAAGCTAAACTGCACTGGCCTCAGGCTTTGCCTTTGGCCCTACTCAGGATTCGAATTAAACCGAGGGAAAAGGTAGGCGTAAGTCCATATGAGATACTATATGGCAAACCATATCATGCAACTGTATTAAAAGGGGAGGTACATGTGAGTGGGGATCAGGCAATTGCAGAATATGTTATGTCACTTAATAAAATCTTGAATTCTTTAAGAAATACGTTACAGTGGAATAAACCGCTCACGCTGGAGAACTCTGTCCACGACATCCAGCCTGGGGACCAAGTGTACATCAAGAAGTGGATTACGGATCCGCTACGGGAATCATGGAGCGGACCCCACCAGGTGATGATGACGACCTACACAGCGGTGAAGGTCCAGGGGATGGACGCTTGGATCCATTACACCAGGGTAAAGAAGGCACCGTTCCAATGGGAAACCCAGATAGTGTCTCCAACCCGGATGATCTTCCGCGCAAAGCCGCTTTCTTAACTATATTGCTGCTAGTAATCATGAGACTGGTACCCGTTCAAGGGTCTATTTTAGTACAGGCTAAAGAAACAAAGGTTACAGCCATGGAAGGGATGGATGTTCAATTAACTTGTGTTATGTTTCACAGCCAGAAAGTTGAGGCCGGTGAAGTTATTGCAATATGGCAACGGGGGGCTGAAAGAAGCCGAGGCAAGATAGAAGTCGGTTGGGATCAGGATAAACAACAAGGAAACACGGTACTGAATCTTACTAAGGTAACCACAAACGATACGGGAGAATATACATGTTTGGTCAAAATACGGGATAGTTTTGATTACAAAAGAGTGAGTATGAGTGTTTTGCCATGGACAAGGGATCGTGCTGGGAGGAAGCAAAATAGGGAACTGACCTGGGACAGAGTAGAGGACGGGACGAGCTGGTGGGAGAAGGGAGGCAAAGGTTGTGGGTGGTTGAATGTCGCTAATCCTAGAATAGGGAATGCATGGTGGAGGCATGACAGAATGATGTCATCCTCACAGGGACACGGTGGAAGGAGAAGACGGGAGGCTAATGATACAATAGAACGAAATGCTGAGCAGGAAAACCTAGTGGTAGGATTAATTAGGGATTTTGGGATCATGCAGAACGTGACTAAAATAACAGCTTGTCTGCCATTACCACAGGCTGCAGGTGAACCAATTCCCTGGGGAATAATACCGGTAACCAAAATGCCTGAATCATTCAAGAATGTTTCATGGTCCTGCCAGTCAGTTCCTAAACAAGTAGAGGTATGGAGGGATTTGTGCATGACCATTCGGGCTATGACTAAAGAGGAATGTGAAATGAAACCAAATCATTTTGGTTGGATTCAAAATACCAGGAGGTGTTTGATTGCAACCCCAGTAGATGAGCCATGCAATACAGTACGAATAAGAACAAAATCCCAACGAAATGAGATGAGTTGTCAGAATATCACACAGAATTTTGATACCTGGAAAAGTCGGAAGACATTGTGGGGACCCAGTGTTTTGGAACACTATAGTTACCTTGGGGAAGTACAATGGTGCATCCAATGGTCAGGGGTAAAGAATCAGTCACATTATAGGGCCATCATCACGTCTACATCTTCCCGAGAGTTCAGACCGCAGAAAGAGGATTGGAATTGTACTGAGGTTTTTACATGTGATACACCGGAAGACCGAATTGGATTGGTACCGGTGAAAATGGCATTAAAATGGGGATGTGAGTGTAGGGGGTATAATCACACGGTTAGCAGAGACTCCATGGATGGACCTATAGATTGCAGATATACTACAGTGCACAGTCCTGGAAATCTAGTCTGGGTGTTGGGACACGGACAGTGGACCACACATTTATCTTTAGATGGATCAGTAACACAAATTACCCTAGGGGTTCCCACATTGTGTCCATACTGGAAGCAGAATAGATTGATTCAAAGGAAAGGACTCAAAAAGAGGGAAGAATCCCTAGAGGAGCAGTGGCATGAACCTGGCACAGGAGTACAATTTGGGTGGATATTAGAGTCATTATTCCCTCCGATAGCAACATATCGAAATAGGGAAATGCTCAACAACTTGTTAGGACAGACAGAAAGATTGGCAGCAGCTACTAAGAAGGGATTTAAAGATCTAAATTTGCAATTGCAAGCTACATCAAGAATGACCTTACAAAACAGAATGGCATTGGATTTGCTACTGTTAAAAGAACATGGAGTTTGTGGTTACCTGAGTAGGAGAGTAGATCATTGCTGTGTACACATTCCAAATGTTACACTTGAAGTGGAGAAAGATATTTCCCAATTGGCAGAAGTGGAAACAAAAACCAAGGAAATTGAAAGGGAAGCACAGCATAATTGGATAGGAGCAGTATTTGATTCTTTGGGGCTTCACCTGTCTGGCTGGATTACTTCCGTTATACAGTATGTACTAATGCTTTTGGTATTTTTGGTGACTATATGGATTGTATATAGATGTCTTTTAGGTGTGATTGAAAAGGAAAGGAAGCGATCTATCCGGTTGCTGAAGGTGATGACCCGTGGGCGGCAGAACGAAGAACACCCCCCACCTTGCTATGAAGATGTTACTGTCAATACCGTTGGTTGAGCATCCTTGCAGCAGGACTGAAGGATGCTCAAAAGGGGGGAAATGTTGGAAAAGAAATGAAATTTAGCAAAATGTTTTATTATAGTTTAGTTATGAGTTTTGTGTGAATTGGTTTGTAAAAAAATAATTTTGTAGCCGTTGATATTATGTGATTGAGTTTGTGTAACCCTGGCAAGTAGCTTTAGAAACCTAATAAACATTAAGCCAAGGTAGGAGAGTAAGAAGACTAACCGGTTTGGGGATAGCATACAATAGGACAGGTAGAAGATTTATGATTTTGCTCGTGAACTAGGGAATGTATTACAAGGGTCCGTAGTTTGGCGAAGGGCCACTGTTTCTTGGAGACTTTGTTATGAATTGCTTGTGTATAAAAGGAAAACACCCATGTGTGAATTTTGGGGTTCTGTTTTTGGGGACGCTAGTCCGCAGGCCCCCGGGCCCTTCAATAAAGCGCCGCACAAAACTTATCCGAGTTTTGTGTCCTTTATCATTCGGGCAACAGCAGCAAAGCCCACCTGGCAGCAGCACTGGCTCAGCTCCGTGCCCAGGAGCAGCCATGGATGCCCACGGTGTGGGCAGGCAGGTGCCAGGCAGGGGCTGCTGTGACCAGCGGCGGGGTCCCGAGGACTGGGAGAGCCCATGCTGAGCGTCCCTGGGCTGAGGGCACATTGCCTTCCCTGGCATCTTCTGGGCCTGGACCTCCTCCAGTGGAAAGCCCGGGAAAAGAGGGAAGCCATCAAGAGCATCTCCATGGACACAGTCTGACCCAAAATGTCAGCAGGTGACAAATAAGGTTTTGCTGAGCAATGGACCTGGGATACACAAAAACAATCAAGGCAGTCCATTTGTACAGATGGGGGCACACTCTGGGGGTACAGCTGAGGCCATGAGGTCACAGCAGGCGCAGGGGTCACAGCAGGCTGAGGTCACAGCAGGCTCTGAGGTCACAGAGGTGCCAGACCCGGTGGTTGCACAGCAGCACAAGGAGCGAGCAGTCAGTCCTTGAGCACAACTGTTGCGGCAGCAGCAGCGGCGGTGGCAGCAGTGGTGCTGACATTGGGACAGCGGTTTCAGGACAGCGGTGGCAGCAAGCGCTGCGGGACTGGCAGAGGGCAAGGCACCATGGCCCTTGCTCTGCGCCTCTTCCTCCTGCTCCTCCTGGCCGTGGCCCTGCCTGCCAGGGCTGCCCAGGCTGCTCCGCTGCAAGGGTGGCGAGCAGGTGAGCCGGCAGCCTGGCTCCCCTTTCCCGGGACAGCGCTCCCTGCTCCCCGGGAAGCGCTGGGGATGGTTTTCCCCAGGCCTTTAGGGAGGGTTTCCCCTGGGGGAGGGAGAGAGCTCCCATGGGCCCTGGGCAGCCCCAGTTTCCTTGCCAGGGATGTTGCACCGGGCCTGCAAAAAGGGTGCAGAGTGACCAGGAGCCAGCCCAGAACTGTCCAGGCCCCTGTGCAGTTTGGTTTTGTCCATTCACACCTGGCTCCCGTAGCCTTAACCAACGCCCTTGCAATGCCCTGTTCCCAAAGGCAGAAGGGGATCCCAGCACACAAAGGAAATGGTTCAGGTCTTTGTTCCATTCTAGATTTGGATCACTCCTTGGAAGATTTGGAAGTCCAGGTGAATGACACTATGAATGTCTTGGTGAATGCCAGAGGCAAGTTCTGAATTTCCCTTTATACTGGCAGAATAATCAGTGTCCATGTTGCAAGAGCTCATCCATCGGCCATTTTCGTTAACGTTAAGTCAGGGCTTAAGAATTCTGTAAACCTTTCCCTGCTCCTTTGTGGAGCACTGAGGGATCCCACAGGATGGCTGTCAGTGGAAGGAAGGAGCATTTAGCTGTCCATCCTCCTCCTGTGTGCAATGCCACTGTGTCCTCCTGTGTTCTCTGTGCAGTCACAGAGAAGAGCAGAACGGGCAGGGGCCAGGCCCAGGGCTGTGCCCCAGGGCTGAGCCTTGCCTGCAGCCTGAGGATCTGCTATATTTCCACAGGTGATGTTCTGTCCTGACTTTCTTTGCAGCCGAACATGTTGGTGAAGGTGATCTGGCTTCCAAAACCACATCCATGACTGAGCCTCTGGGAGATGGTGAGGGTAGGTCAAGGCCTTTCCCCTGGGAGAGCTGCCAACTCAGAGCCCAAAGCTCGGCCAGGGGGGCATCGCTGCAGGTGCCAGGACAGAGCCATGCTCGTGTGTGCCCTCGCCCTGCGCGATCCCCTCACCACTCCTGCGGCTCAGTGGTGCCCGTGCAGCTGAGCAGAGATGGCAGAAGCTTCTGTGGCTGATGTGTTACAGATGTGTCTGCAGGGAGGACTTTTCCTGTCCCTGTGATGATTCTTACACAGAAGCCAGGCTCTCATCGCAGGGGTGAGGATCAATATTGTTCACCAACCCATATCGGGGAATGATGTTTTCTGAGATAATCCTGGCAATTATTTCCGTGTTTTTTTTTCTAGTTGGAAAGGCTTCTACCAAATGAGTGTGGTGGTCAACTATTACCAATAAATATTTTTAATTCTGTACAGGGGGCATTTCAGTAAAGTCTATGTGAATGTTTTGGAATGGCCTTTGGGCTAATTCTCTTTCCCCTGGTATGGTTTTTCTCATCACCTTTTGATCTACTTTTTGGCAAATTAAGCACCCTTGAGTTACTGCTTTTGCTAACTCATATATTCCGATACATAGAGTTTCTCTTAAAATGTGATCGCATAACCCTTGGAGCCCCCAATGGGTTTATTCATGTATCTCTGTTAATATTTTCTGGGCGAGCTCTTTATTTAAAAGTTTACGCCCCTCTGGTGTCAACCACTCCCCTTGTTCCCCCTGATGCATTTTTAATTCTTTTATTGCTTTTAGTTCTTTCTCACTGAATATTGGTTCTCCTTTCCTTTTTTCACCACTAACACTTTGACCTCAGTCATTTCAGTGGCTCCCCTGGGTCTAATGCTGCCTCCTTAGCCATTTGGTCAGCTAACTGATTCCCTTTTTCCTCGATGGTATTCCCTTTCTGATGTCCCTTAACATGTACCACTACAATCTCTGCAGCTTTAGGTAGAGATTCTAATATCGATCTTATCATTTCTGTGTGCATGAAGTTTTTTCCTTTGGAGTTCAGATACCCACATTCCTACTAAATCTTTCCAAATGTATGAATGATCCCAAAGGCGTACTGTGAGTCAGTGTAAATTGTCCCTTGGTCGCCTTCCAATAAGTCAAGTCTCCTCTTTAAAGCATAGATTTCGCAACACTGAGCTGACAAATTAGAAGGCAGTTTGCCCTTCTCGGTAATTTTCATGTCTTCCTTTTCTGTATCTTCAATTATTGCATATCCAGACATCCTTTTCCCATCCACTACTCTTGAAGACCCATCAGCGAATAATTTTCTTCCATAAGGTAAAGGTGTCTCTTACAGATCTTCCCTAACTTTTGTCTGAAAGTCCACCAGTTCCAAGCAGTTCTTCTCTAGTTCTAATAATGGCTCTCCAGAGAGAAACTGTGCTGGATTTAGGGTTTTAGAGGTTACCAGCTCTAGGTTGTCAGCATCTATTAAGATTATTTCATATTTCAATACTCTGGAGTCAGTAAGCCACTTCTGGATCCTTTGGCTTAAAATTGTTTTTAGATCATGGGTTGTATGGATTCTTGTTTTGCCTCGCAAGGCCAGTTTTTGAGTTTCTTCAGTTAAAGTGGCTGCTGCAGCAACTGCTCGAATACAGGAGAGCCACCCCCTAGCTCCTGGGTCTAGCAGTTTGGAGATGTAAGCAATTGGTTTCTTACACCCTCCCCACTCTTGGGCTGCCACCTGTACTGGTTTAGGGCAAATTTGTTAAAGAATCTGCAAAGGAGGGCCCCTCCAGAAAGCAAAACCCACACGGCCCCTCCCCCCAAACCGGTTCGGGAAAGAATTCCTTGGAGAGAGGTGGAAAGAACCTGTTTATTTGACTGGCCCCGCACCCCCCAGCACACAAAATGAACAATACCAGGTGACACCGCTTTGAGAAAGATGACAAAATCAGAAAGTCTCTTTTGGGGGTGGTTGCTCTGTTCTCAGTCCCTCTGGCGCTGGGCCAGTTGCTGCAGCCAAACCTTTGGTGTTCCCGGGTCCCAGTCCGGAGCAGCTTCGAGATGGTCACAGAAACAGGAGAGGAGAAACAGTCCAGGAAGGAATGTGGACTGTTTAACTAGAACTAGCTAATAAGCAGAGGCCAAAGCAGAGCTGAAGCAAGAGCAGAAAAAGAGAGCAAGAAAAAGCAGCAAGCTAAGCAAGAAGAGAAAAAACAGCCCGATGTACGCTCTCTCTGTGTCCCTGATAAGAGTAACCCAAACAAAACTTCCACTCTTCAGAGCCGGTCTTAAAGGCACAGAACAGATGAAATGGGGATACAAGCATCATAATGTCACCCCAGGATACCACCCCATAAGCAATTCCTTTCTCCGTATTTACAAATAGGTCAAATTCTTTTTCCAGGTTGGGCAAACGTAGGACAGGTGCCGAGGATAGTTTGTCTTTCAAATTATTTCATTTTTTGTCATCCTCAGCTGTCTATTCTGTTGAGTCAGGGTTTACTAATTTGTCATATAAAAATTTTACACTTTGGGTATATTGGTCTAACCATAACTTACAGTACCCTAACAAGCCTAATAGTTTTCTGACATGTCGCTTAGTTATTGGTGCTGGTATGGATAGTATGCCTGAAATTCTTTCAGGACTTAATTTCTTATATCATTTCCCAATTATGTGTCCCAGATAAGTAACTTCTGCTTCCACAAATTGCAATTTATTCTGGGATATTTTTAAACCCTTTGCTCCTAGGAAATTTAGAAGTCGTATACTTGTTGCCCTGACATTATTCTGTTCCTCTCCAGATACTAATAAGTCATCTACATATTGTAGAATTTGTACTCCGGGGTGAATTGTTCTAGAAGCCCTTCTAAGGCTTGCCCAAAGAGATATGGGGACTCGGTAAATCCTTGGGGTATGTGCGTCCACCTTAATTGTTGCTTCCTCCTCTTCTCTGGATGTTCCCACTCAAATGCGAACCAATCCCTACATCCCTCAGCAAGAGGACATGCCCAAAATGCATCTTTTAAATCTATAATAGTAAACCAGGCATGCTCCCTTGGGATCTGACTTAAGAGGGTGTAGGGGTTTGGGACCACTGGATGCCTGGTTATAATTCTCTTATTCATTTCCCTTAAGTCTTGGACCAATCGGTATTTTCCCTCTGCCTTCTTGATTGCTAAAATAGAGGTGTTGTGTGGAGACATACATGGCTCTAAGGTACCTTCCTCTAATAGCTGCTCAATCACAGGGGTCAGTCCCTTTTTTCCCTCAATAGACATTGGGTATTGCTTTACTTGAATGGGAGGAATTCCTTTTTGCATTTCAGTTCTTATTGGTGGGATGTCTAGATAGCCCCTCTTTCCTTCTCCTGCCCAAACCTCTGGGTTTATCTGCTCTGTATCTCCCGATGTCAATTTCATGATCTGGACTATCATTCTCCCATCCTTTGGGATAATTCCCACTCCTAATTAGACTTGTAGGTCCCTTCCTAGCAAATTACTTTCTAGATTAGGTAAATAGATAAAATCAGCCACACACTGCCTTCCATTTCCTTTAATTTCTACATTTTCAACTATGAAAGCTCTAAATGGTTTTCCCTCCACTCCCATCACCTCACAGACCTTTCTCCCAGGCGTCACTCTGGTGGGTAATTCCTTTATACTTGATCTGTCTGCTCCAGTATCAACTAAAAATTCCAATTCCTCACTTTGGGGACGCACCTCAAAGTTTACTAGGGGCCCTTCTTGATGATACATTGGGTCCCCTAACATATAAAGCCCCTGACACCCCTAGTCATCTCCCCTCAGGAGTCTCTCAAGAGCCTCTTGTTCTTTTACAATTGCCTCATCAAAAGAGAGTTTATTGCAATTCCTTCTTATGTGTCCTATCTCTCCACAATAATAACATTTCCTCTCATTTCTGTTTATTAAACAATAAAACTAAAACAATATCAAACAATGAGACCCCTTGCCACTCTAAAAGAGATGACAAACTGAGAAAACCCTGGGTTGAAGCTCAGCTCACTCAGTCTCTGATCAGTCCCTCAGTGCTGGAATTGTCGCAGGCCAGGCCCGGCCCGGTGGGCCACAGCTGCAGCTGCCAGTGCTCTCCTGAGTGTTCAGTCCAAAGCAGTTTCAAGAGGTCAAAAGAAAAAGGAAAAAAACCAGTCCAGGGAACTTCTTTGCCTCAGCTAGCCAACACTAACTAAAAAGCAAAGGAAGAGCTCTGTCCTGCTGTCTGTCCGTCCGCAGACAACATAGGCCAGGAGCAGGAATGTGGAGGAGTAAGTGCAGTGCCTGAAAACAAACTGCGCACTTCTTCCCTCCCCCCTTTCACTCTCTGGAACACTCTTAAAGGTACAAAACTTATTATTCAACATAAACAGAATGAGACGACTGGGGATAGAAGCATCATATGGTCAAGCCAGGACATTCCACCCCTTATCCCCATATCATCTGCTTACTACTAAAACTAATATAAATTCTAACTCTACAAGTACATACATGATACATACATTATACAGCAATACGCAGACAATGGTAATAACATTCAGCAAACAGTGATATTTACACAGGTTTTATCCAACAATCAGATCTCCCTGAGGTACACATCGTGTTCTTCCATCTTTTTGCATTATCCACCACGTGCAACCTGGTCCCTGAGCAAAAAACAACCCCACAAATGGGTTTGTTTGTATTCGAGGCAGGATTAATCCAAACTGTCTTCCCTAATAAACCTCTGACATGTACCACTGGGACTTTGTCTCCATCTACTCTCTGCAAAGGCTCAGATTGGGCAGGGCAAACTCGGTTAGAAGAGCCTCAGGTGTTAACTAACCAGGTGGCTTTTACCAGATGCTGCTCCCAGTTTTTGAAAGATCCCCCAACTAATGCTTTTGATGTGGTTTTTAACAGTCCGTTGTACCTCTCCACTTTGCCTGCAGCTGGTGCATGGTAGGGGATATGGTACACCCACTCAATGCCATACTCCCTAGCCCAGGTGTTGATGAGGCTGTTCTTGAAATGAGTCCCATTGTCTGACTCAATCCTCTCAGGGGTACCATGTCTCCACAGAACTTGCTTTTCCAGGCCCAGGATGGTGTTCCAGGCTGTAGCATGAGACACAGGGTAGGTTTCCAGCCATCCAGTGGTGGCCTCCACCATGGTCAGCACGTAGCGCTTGCCCTGGCGTGTCTGGGGCAGTGTGATGGAGTCAATCTGCCAGGCCTCCCCATACTTGTACTTGGACCACCGCCCACCGTACCACAGGGGCTTTACTCGCTTGGCCTGCTTGATGGCAGCACACGTCTCACAGTCATGGATAACCTAAGAAATACTGTCCATGGTTAGATCCACCCCTCGGTCTCGTGCCCACTTATAGGTGGCATCTCTGCCCTGGTGGCCTGAGGCATCATGGGCCCATCGAGCTAGGAATAACTCTCCCTTATGTTCCCAATCTAGGTCTATTTTGGACACCCCTATCTTTGCAGCTTGGTCTACCTGCTCATTGTTTTGGTGCTCCTCATTGGCTCTACTCTTGGGTACATGGGCATCTACATGGCGGACTTTCACAGATAGCCTCCCTACCGTGGTAGCAATGTCTTTCCACTCATCAGCAGCCCAAATTGGTTTCCCTCTACGTTGGCAGTTAGCCTTTTTCCACCTCTCCAGCCATCCCCACAGAGCATTGGCTACCATCCATGAATCAGTGTAGAGGTAGAGCCTTGCCCACTTCTCTCTCTCAGCAATGTCTAGGGCCAGTTGAACAGCTTTGAGTTCCGCAAGTTGGCTTGATCCACCTTCTCCTTCGGTAGCTTGTGCAACCTGTCGTGTGGGGCTCCATACAGCTGCTTTCCACTTCCGGTTCATTCCCACAATGCGACAGGAACCACCAGTGAAAAGAGCGTAGAGTGTTTCCACTGGGGGCAGTTGGTTATAGGGAGGAGCCTCTTCAGCACGTGTCACTGGTTCTTGTTCCTCTTCATCTCTGACACCAAAATTCTCACCTTCGGGCCAATTTGTAATGACCTCCAAAATCCCAGGGCAATTCAGTTTACCTATATGGGCGCGCTGAGTGATGAGAGCAATCCACTTGCTCCATGTAGCATTGGTGGCATGGTGACTGGAAGGAACCTTGCCTTTGAACATCCACCCCAGCACGGGTAGTCGGGGTGCCAGGAGGAGTTGCGTTTCAGTACCTATTACTTCCGAAGCAGCCTGGACTCCTTCATAGGCAGCCAGGATTTCTTTCTCTGTTGGAGTATAGTTGGCTTCAGACCCTCTGTAGCTTCGACTCCAAAATCCCAGTGGTCGACCCCGAGTCTCCTCAGGCACCTTCTGCCAAAGGCTCCAGGACAAGCCATGGTTCCCGGCTGCAGAGTAGAGCACATTCTTCACCTCTGGTCCGGTCCTGACTGGGCCAAGGGCTACTGCATGAGCAATCTCCTGCTTGATCTGGACAAAGGCCTGTTGCTGCTCAGGGCCCCACTGGAAATTGTTCTTCTTGCGGGTGACTAGGTAGAGAGGGCTCACGATCTGACTGTACTCAGGAATATGCATCCTCCAAAAACTTATTGCACCCAAGAAAGCTTGTGTCTCTTTCTTATTGGTGGGTGGAGACATTGCTGTGATCTTGTTGATGACATCTGTAGGAATCTGACGCCGTCCATCTTGCCACTTCACTCCCAGGAACTGAATCTCATGAGCTGGTCCCTTTACTTTGCTCTTTTTAATGGCGAAACCAGCTCCCAGGAGGATCTGGATGATTTCCTTCCCTTTCTCGAACACTTCCGCAGCTGTGGTCCCTCACATAATGATGTCATATATATACTGCAGATGTTCTGGAGCCTCACCCTTTTCCAGTGCAGTCTGGATCAGTCCATGGCAGATAGTGGGACTGTGCTTCCACCCCTGGGGCAGTCGGTTCCAGGTGCACTGCACTCCCCTCCATGTGAAGGCAAACTGAGGCCTGCATTCTGCTGCCAGAGGAATGGAGAAAAATGCATTGGCAATGTCTATAGTGGCGTACCACCTTGCTGCCTTGGACTCAAGCTCATACTGGAGCTCTAATATGTCTGGCACGGCAGCACTCAGTGGTGGAGTCACTTCATTCAATGCACGGTAGTCCACAGTCAATCTCCATTCTCCTTCAGATTTTCGCACAGGCCAGATGGGGCTGTTGAAGGGTGAGTGGGTCTTGCTGACCACCCCTTGGCTCTCCAGCTCTCGGATCATCTTATGGATGGGGATCACAGCATCTCGAGTGGTCCTATACTGCTGTCGATGCACTATGGAAGTGGCAATTGGCACTCGTTGCTCTTCTGCCGTCAGGCATCCTACTGCAGATGGATTCTCAGACAACCCAGGCAAGGTGTTCAATTGCTGGATGCCCTCTGTCTCTACAGCAGCTATTCCAAATGCCCATTTGAGTCCTTTTGGGTCTTTGAAGTACCCACTTTGAAGGTAGTCTATGCCCAAAATACATGGGGCCTCTGGGCCAGTCACAATAGGATGCTTCTTCCACTCATTTCCCGTTAGGCTCACATCAGCTTTCACCAAAGTGAAATCCTGGGATCCCCCTGTCACACCAGCAATAGAAACAGACTCTGTCCCCACATGTCTTGATGGGATTAACGTGCACTGTGCACCAGTATCGACCAAAGCTTTGTACTCTTGTGGTTCCGATGTGCCAGGCCAATGAATCCACACTGACCAGAAAACATGATTTTCCCTGGCCTCTACCTGGCTAGAGGCAGGGCCCCTCTAAGCGTGGTTATCATTATTTCCCTGGGTGTATGTTTTGGATGTTCCTTCGAGGGGATCAGACATGTCATCATCATCATACCTGGCCGTTCAGCTACAGGCAACTGGAGCTGCTTTCCTCCTGGTGGCTTCCTTCAGTTCATGCACCCATCGTGCCAGAACAGCGGTAGGTTTCCTATCCCACCTTCTCATGTTTTCCCCACAATCACGCAGATAAAACCACAGCTCAGCTCATGGGGTGTATCTTCTCTCACCATCTGGGAAACGTCTGCCTTAGATACCGGAACCTCGGATCTGTACTGCTGAAATTTGGAGAAGGTCTTCTTTAATCTCCTCTCTAAGCTTCTTATGGTTCTCCTCTATCTTATCCTCTAAGTTCTGCAGATGTGTTTCTACCGCTGCGATTCTGGCATGTGTCGGGCCATGTACAGCATCTGCATATGCTTGGAGCTTCCTTGCCATGTCAAGCACAGTCTCACCCCTCTCATCCCTCTTCATGATGGCTAAGGCCGAAGCATATTCATGTGGCCTGAGTCGTACGAGTTTTCGCCACATCACAGACGTGCATGGTACTAAGTCTGGGTTCCTAGTTGTTACATCATCTGAGAAGATAATCTCGGCCACGGCCATTTCTCTCAGGCGTTGGATCCCTTGCTCTATTGTCTTCCACTGAATCTGCTGCATATAGAGATCGTCTGCACACAGGTATCTTTCTGCCACACTTCTTAGGACCCGTTCCCAGAGGCTGTGAGAGTTAGCCTCCCTCATCATTCCTTGGTCTATGACAGGATCCTGTGACAGGGATCCCAAATGCCTGGCTTCAGTGCCATCCAGAATTGTAGCCTCGCCTGCAGCATCCCAGAGACGGACCAGCCAACTAATTATGGATTCATCAGACCTTCGAGTGTAATCATTCCGTAGGCCACAAAAGTCCTTCAAGGAGAAGGACTCAATATTGGCATCTGATCTTGCACCTGCTGCTTTGACTCCTGACTTTACGTCAGGAGGCAGTGAGGTTCCTTCTCCTTCATCATCATCATCATCATCATCATCCTCTGGTCGATTGGTCTTGTCTTGCATTTCCCACTTCTAGCACTGGTAGCAACAGCCATGGGTTTAGCTGCTGGCTTCGAGCCTGGAGTGTTTGCTGCAGCCTGAGTCACCAGGACAGTTGCTGATTTATCTCCCTGCCCCCCTGCCTCTGTCTGCTGCCCTAGAGTATCTAGCAGTGTGCGATAAGCATACGCCAGGGCCCAGCTCACTGCAATGACCTTCCTCTCCTTAGGCTCATCCTGGTACTTCTCTTTCAGATATTTCCCCACCTCAGCTGGGTTCTGAATTTGTTCATGGGGAAAATCCCACACTATAGGGTCAGAGAATTCCTTCAGGATTTGGCCCATATCCTCCCATTTCCCACACCACTTAGGATTTTCCACACCAGGGTTTACTCCTGAGTCAGGGGTCTCATCAGCCCGTCTAGAAATCTCAGCCCTCATTCTAGAGAAGCAGCAGGCTGTAGAGAGGAAGGTTACCAGATTGAATACCAGGAAGATGGTTTCTTTAACATTGAAGGGAAACTGAACATCCTTCACTAGTGAAGCAACTGATTCATAGGAGAAGGAGGAAAGCAGAGGCTGAAAAACCTCATTCCCTCCTGCTCCTCCTGCGAAAAACTGGATGCATAACCATAGCCATGAACCATTCATACCTGGAGCAGACCCTAGCATGTTCATAAACTTCTTGCACATGATTGCCACCAAACCCAGCAGGATAGCTGTTCTGGTCACAGCCCCTCTGATGTAAAAACTACGTATTAGGGGCAATACTAAAGCTATTTCTGGATAAGAAAATAAATATAGGGACCAGAGAGGTATTAAAATCCCAAAAAACCCTAGGGAGCAGAAATGCATGCAAACCTTCACCCCAACAGACATTATGAATCCAAAAAGCATGGCTATTAGCTGATTTAAACGAACACAGAGTAATAGCAGCCAAAATGAAGTCAAAACAGGGTTTTTCCACTCTCTCTCTCGCCTCATGTTTGGGCGCCGAAGATTTCTCCTGGTTTAGGGCAAATTTGTTAAAGAATCTGCAAAGGAGGGCCCCTCCAGAAAGCGAAATCCACAAGGCCCCTCCCCCCAACCGGTTCGGGAAAAAAATTCCTCGGAGAGAGGTGGAAAGAACGTGTTTATTTGACTGGCCCAGCACCCCCCAGCACACAAAATGAACAATACCCGATGACACCGCTCTGAGAAAGATGGCAAAATCAGAAAGTCTCTTTCGGGGGTGGTTGCTCTGTTCTCAGTCCCTCCGGCGCTGGGCCAGCTGCTGCAGCCGAACCTTCGGTGTTCCCGGGTCCCAGTCCAGAGCAGGTTCGAGATGGTCACAGGAACAGGAGAGGAGAAACAGTCCAGGAAGCAATGTGGACTGTTTAGCTAGAACTAGCTAATAAGCAGAGGCCAAAGCAGAGCAGAAGCAAGAGCACAAAAAGAGAGCAAGCAAAAGCAGCAAGCTGAAGCTGGAAGTGAAAAAACAGCCTTATGTACCGCTTTCCTCTGTGTCCCTGATAAGAGAAACCCAAACAAAACTTCCACTCTTCAGAGCCGGTCTTAAAGGCACAGAACAGATGAATGGGGATATACAAGCATCATAACGTCACCCCAGGACACCTTCTTATCTAGGTGCCCATGGCCAGAATTGGGATTTCACCTCCAGTATTCCGTATTGGGACAGAGTGGAGGAGTTTCTTGGCTCAAGACATTTCATGTGTGGGGAGTGTTGCAGTGTGTTGCAGTTTCCTGTTTTAAACTTCCCAGCCCCTTCCCAGGTCTGGCAATATCTCTCTTCCCCTTCCCCCTTGCCCCTGCTGGGCTGTCAATCAGTCTTAACATTCCAGCAAGGCCATCCTGTGGTTGGTCAGGTTCAAAAGATGCCCCTGTGCACAGAGGTCATTGGTCTGTCTGGGTGTCATCGTTCCCTGAGACCCTGCCCCTCCCACCTGGTTGGTGGCTCACCTGTCCCTTCCCTCCCCCTCCCCCCGGAGCTTAAGAAGTCACTCAGGCCCTGCGGTCGGGATTCTGTTGGACCTGTTACCTAAGATTCAGACGTCTGTGACCATGGAATAAACTCTTGATATTAACCCTCTGGCAGAATCTGTCTCCTTTTCCTCCTCACCTTAGCCTGAAGCCTTCCCACCTGAGGCAAACTGAGTTTCTACAAGCCTGGACTTGTTTCGGCACTCAGCTGCACCATCCAGCCAGCCAAAAGTGTCTCTGAGGTGAAACACCACAGTTGCCACCTTTGGCCCAGGAGCAGGGGTCAGACGAGCCCAGGCACAATCTACCTGGTAATATTGGGATCTTACTCCAATAGGGGAGGAAGAGGCAGGTCCAGCCCTCCCCTGCCCTGGAACCCCAGCCCTGCCCTGCCCTGGAACCCCAATTCCCCCAGAGCCTCTATCCCAGCCCAGCAGTGGCTGCCAGTCCCTGGCACAGCACAGGCAATGCTCCACAGCCACCTCTGCAGCCCCCAGCCCAGCTCCTGAGGGACCAAATGACCCACAGTCCCCGCTGGGGGAAGGGCCCAGGGAGACCAAGGGGTATTGAAGGCTGACCTCAAGGCAAGCACACATCTTGGCCCTACCTCCTCTTGGAATTTCCATCTAAACACTGCTGGAATCCAGGAGTTGGTACCTCTGTGTATGCTCCTCTGTATCCTTTTTGCCTCTCTCTCTTTCTGTCCTTTTCTTCTATTTCGGTCCTTTTGCAAATTTGAGTAATTAAAATTCAAATAGCTTAGAGTTTGTGAAGTTGAATGGGCCAAGTCAGTGCTTTAAGAAGTGTTCTGTGTTGATTGAATGTCATATTAAATCTTTTGCCAAAAATTCTCTGATTTTCTAAAGTTATCAGTAAAGACTGTTTGGTTGTTTTGAGCTCCTGAGAATCTCTTGTTGGTGTTTCTCCAGGGAGTCCAACTCAGAGGACACAAACAATTGTAATTCCTTTTAAATATCTCCTTAACAGAGTTTTCTACTGGATGGAAATCAGGGCTTGTCTGTCCTGCTTGGCCCAGCCCAGGCAGGGCTTTCCCAGCCCCATTCCACACTCCATTGCCGAGCTGGAGCCGCTGGTGCCTCTGAGTTGTGCTGCCCCAGCCCCAGGGACGCTCTCCTTGTCTGCCCATTCCCCCACGGTCTCTGGGCAGGGATAGCCTCAGTGAGGGCTGCTGACATCCTCAGCAACTTGGAGGCTGCTGCTGAATTTTCCTGCTCCAGAGGCTCGTTCAGCCTTCAGCTCTTCAGTGCAGGAATTCAGTGTCCCAGGGCTCATTAACATTCAGAACACCTTAACAAGCTAAGCTTCTGGGAATAATTTGATTTAAGTGTTCAAATCAAATGCGTGGCTAATTAGTCAGATTTCAGAAGCCAATTCAATGTGAATACCCTGAATTTAAAAAAAACAGCAAGAAAATATTTTTTTAGGTCCTGTAATTTTTTTTTTTACTAGTAATTCATTGAAATGTGCAATCTCCAATTGACATTGAATCCAAGTACCTCCTCATGCAGTTTGACTGGGTATGAAAATCAAGACCTTTCATGGCTGACAATCAATCAGACTCTGTCCCTACCCCCACCCCACCATTTTCCCCATCCAAGGCTGGCACTCAGGACAGCCTTGTGCAAATCTGAGCTCCCTCCAGCCCACACTGGACCTAGTTGAACAGACCACAGTTGAACAGGATATAACTTAAAAAAATTACACCATTAAAATAACAATCACACAATTACAAATTCTTGCCTGAGCCATGTGCAATGTCCCAGCATGTCTGATGAGTCCACTGTTCACAACTGATTTTCATACTAAAATTAATTTTGACTAATGTGGTTCTGTGATTGATATAAACACAATTAAGTTCTTGTATCAGGATTCTTGTCCTGGACTGAGGACAGAACAGCTCAAACAATTCCTGATTTGCAAATCTATCAGTGGTGGATGGAGAAGGGAGGTCAGGCTGCTCTTGGTGTTGAGGAAATGCTGAAAGCAGCCTGACATTTCATCTGCTCATGTCCTGGCTGATCTCCCCTCTTTCCCCTTCCACCCATTGGCTTTTGTCTCCCCCCAGCCCCCTGTGAAGAGCCTGGCTCTGTGTTCTCCATCCCCTCCTGGCTGGCACTGCCAGGCTGGGATGAGGAGCCCCTCAGCCTTCCCTGCTCCAGGCTGGACCAGCCCAGCTCCCTCAGCCTCTGCTCACAGCCCAGGGGCTCCAGCCCCACCTTGGGGCCCTTCCCAGACCCTGCTCCAGCTGCCAGACATCTTTCCTGCCCTGGGGAACCCAACCGAGGCCACAGTGACCTGGATAATCCCCGTCCTTGCTGTCCTGGTCACACAGCCCTGGCCCCTTGTTCCCTGTCAGGCTCTGGGGTGGATCCTGTGGAACATCCTTTGGTGGAGGCTGTGGCTCCAGGTGGGCCGGGGGGATCCCAGGGGACAGGGACCCTGCTGGGCATGGACAGCATTGCAGTTGTTGGGAGAAACTGTGAGGGGGAGCTGGGGCAGAGTGACCAAGCCAGTGACCTGACACAGCCCTGCTGGGATGTCACACAGCCCCTCTGGGATGTCACAGCCTGCTCAGTGATGTCACAGCCCATTCTCTAATGTCACACAGCTGGTCTATGATGTCACAGCCAACTCTGTGATGCCATAGTCTGCACTGTGATATCAGACCTCTGCCCTGTGATGTCACAGCTGGCTCTGTTATGTCACAGAGGCAGTGTATGATGTCATAGATGCTCAATGACCTCACATAACCCACTCTGTGATGTCACAACTCACTCTGTGACCACATGGTACCAGATGATAATTTGTCTCCACCAGGTGAGGTGACACCTGGAACTTGTTCTCAAAAAACCCAGGCCTGTGGAAACCACACAGTGCCCATTGTGTGAGAAGGGGAACTGGAAGTTCAGCAGCCTCAGTGTCCTGCCAGCTCAGCCAGGCCCACGGGAACATTGGGGTCCACGAGCACCAGGGACCACCAGAGAGACCCCAGGACATGGGTGAAGGGGAAATATGTTAATGATATTCGAGAAACGATTGTCACATGTGTGTTTAGTCCAGGACAATCAATGAATATGTATGCAAAATACAGAAAATAAAGAGAAACTCTCCTGTACTCAGCATGCACAGCTTTGGGAGGAGCTCTCCCCCGTGCATCCAGCTGAATAAAGAATGCTGCTTCTTAATGCTCCATTGGGGTTAAGGAGTTTTCTGTGTTACCAAATTTTTGGTAACACTCCCACTGCCAAGGAAAGCTCTGTCTGCTGCTGTTCACAAACAGAGAAGGGCTGGTGGCAGATATGGGGCTCAGAGGCTGCCTGGGGCACAGTGACCATGAAATAATCAAGTTTTCAATATTCTGTGAAAGAAGGAGGAACAGCAACAAAACGTCTACTCTGGAATTAGGAAGGGCAAACTTTGGCCTGTTTAGGAGGCAGATTTGGGGAATACCAAATCAGGTACTGATTTTTTTAAGGGAAACAGCCCTTAAAAACAAATGGGGCTGAGGAAGGATGGACACATTTCAAGAAAGTAATGTTAAGTGGGAAGCATCAACATTGGACAGAAGGTCAGGCAACTTAGGAAGTGTTTAAGGACGTTGTTAGGTCATACGGAATGAAAAGCTGAGATGTGAAAGCTCAATTAAAACTTAACCTGGCCACTTCTGTGAAAAATAATAGGAAATGTTTCTATAAATAAACTAATAGCAAAACATGGGATAAGGTGAACCTCTACTCTTTATTGGATGGAGTGGAGAATATAGTAACCAAAGATAAGGAAAAGGCTGAGCTACTTAACACCTTGTTTGTCTCAATTTTCAATATTAGGAGAGGATATCCTCAGGACAAGTGCTCTCCTGAGCTGGTAGATGGGCACAGGGAGCAGAACAGTCCCTGGAATCCAGGAGGAAGCAGTGGGTGACCAGCTGAGCTACTCAAATGCTCACAAGTGTATGGGATTGGATGGGATCCATCCTAGGGCAATGAGGGAGCTGTCGATGAGCTCCCCAGGCTGCTCTCCATCATTTACCATCAGTGCTGGCTCAGCAGGGAGGTCCCAGAGCACTGGAGGTGCCAGTGTGAGCCCATCCCCAAGAAGGGCTGGGAGGAGGATCTGGGGACCTCCAGGACTGTCAGCCTGACCTGGGTGCCCGGCAAGGTTATGGAACAGATCACCCTGAGTGCCATCCCAGGGCACCCACAGGATGGCTGAGGGATCAGAGCCAGCCAGTGTGGATTTAGGAGTGGCAGGTCCTGCCTGATCAACCTGGTCTCCTTTTATGACCCAGTGACCCGCCTGTGGATGCAGGAAAGGCTGTGGATGTTTTGTACCTGGAATTCAGCAAACCCTTTGACACTGTCTCTGACAACATTCCCTGGAAAAGCTGCAGCCCACGGCTTGGGCAGGTTCCCTCCTCACTGGGAGATTCAAGAGCTGGCTGGAGGCTGGGCCCAGAGAGTGGTGGGGATGGTGCTGCACCCAGCTGGTGTCCAGGCACTGGTGGTGTCCCCAAGGATCTGTGCTGGGCCCAGTCCAGTTTAATATCTTCACTGATGATCTGGGTGAGGGGATCGAGTCCACCATGCACAAATTGCAGATGGCACCAAGCTGGGTGTGAGTGTGGATCTGCTGGAGGGCAGGACAAGAAGACACAGCCTTAAGCTGCACCAGGGGAGGTTAAGGCTGGACAATAGGAAGAAGTTCTTCACAGAAAGGGTGAGTGAGAATTGGAATGGGCTGGCCAGGGGGAGGTGGCAGGGTCACTGTCCCTCTCCAGTGGCACTTAGTGGCATGGTCTGGGTGACAAGGCAGTATTAGGGCATTGGTTGGACTTAATGATCCTAAAGGTCTTTTCCAGCCTATTTGATTCTGTCACTCTCTAATGATTGGGACACTCTGGGGCCATTGTGACACTACAGGGCCTCATGGAACTAAGAGGACCATGGTGACACTGTGCAGCCCCATAGAACCAGGGGTCCACTGTTGTGCTCTGGGGCCAAATGGAGCCAGGCAGTGCATGGTGACACTCTGGGTCCTTGTGGAAGCACAGAGGCCATTGTGACAGTGCAGGGCCTTGTGTAACCAAGTGGTTTCACCATTTTGACACTGCAAAACCAAGGAGACCATTGGGAGACTCCAGGGCCCAGTGGAACCAAGGGGACATTGTGACACTGCGGGGCCTCATGAAACCGAGGGGACATTGTGACACTGCAGGATCCTGTGTAACCAAGGGGCCACTGTGACACGAGGGGGCCTCAGGGGATCTGGAAGAATGTTGTGACACTGAGGGGACTTGTGGAAACAAGGAGTCCATTGTGACACTGAGGGGACTTGTGGAACTACAGAGACCATGGTGACAGTGTGGGACCTCATGTACCCATGGGGGCATTGTGGCACTCAGGGGCCTCATGGAACCAAGGGGCCTCTGTGAAACTGCAGCACCAACAAGAACATGTGAAGCTCCATGGAACCAAGGAGTCCACTGTCACATTTTGGGGTCCCACGGAACCAAGGAGACCATTGTTGCTCTGCATGGTCTCATGGACCCAAGGAGAACAGTGTGACAGTGCAGGGCCTTGTGTAACCAAGAGGCCATTGTGACACTGAGGGGCCCCCTGGAACCTAGGACATCTTTGCAGATGACACCAAGCTGGATGTGAGTGTTGATCTGAGGTAGAAGGGCTTTGCAGAGAGACCTGGACAGGCTGGATTGAGGGGCTGAATCCAGCAATTTCAGATTTAAAAAGTCTAAGTACCAGGCCCTGCAATTTGGCCCCAGTGCTATAGGCTGGGGATGGAGTGGCTGAACAGCAGCCAGGCAGAAAGGGACCTGCAGGGACTGATGGACAGCAGGCTGGACACGAGCCATCAGTGTGACCAGGTGGCCAAGAAGGCCAATGGCTCCTGGCCTGGCTCAGGAATGGTGTGGCCAGCAGGAGCAGGGCTGATGTGCCAGCACTGATCTACCCCCAGCTCTGCACACAGACATTGCTGCTGCAGCTCCAGAGAAGGCAACAAAAGGGCATCTCTGCAGAAAACTTTGCTGGGACGTCCTTTACTTCCTTTAAATACACCAAGAGTGCAGTCCCCCATTGACACAGTCTGTGGCCACAGGGAAGGTGGTGAGAAACAAAATGAGAAATGGCACAAGCAATGATGTTTCTTTGTGGACAGAATGAAAAAACTAAAACAAAGGAAAGAAATCTCCAAAATGAAACCAACAAGAAGTATCAAAAACTAGTTTTATTACAAGTGATTTGCAGAAATTGTGCAGCAGTTTAATGTTCCTGAAAGCATCCAGTGATCAGTCTCCTCACAGCAGCTTTGAGCTCCTGGTTCCTCAGGCTGTAGATGAGGGGGTTAAGGGCTGGAGGCACCACTGAGTACAGAACTGACACAGCCAGATCCAGGGATGGGGAGGAGAGGGAGGGAGGCTTCAGGTGAGCAAATATGGCACTGCTGATGAACAGGGAGACCACAGCCAGGTGAGGGAGGCAGGTGGAAAAGGCTTTGTGCCGTCCCTGCTCAGAGGGGATCCTCAGCAAGACCCTGAGGATCTGCACATAGGAGAAAACAATGAACACAAAACAGCTAAATAGTAAGCAGACACTAACTACAATTAGCCCCAGTTCCCTGAGTGAGGAATTTGAGCAGGAGAGCTTGAGGATCTGTGGGATTTCACAGAAGAACTGGCCCAGGGCATTGCCATGGCACAGGGGCAAGGAAAATGTATTGGCTGTGTGCAGCAGTGAATTGAGAAAGGCACTGGCCCAGGCAGCTGCTGCCATGTGGGCACAAGCTCTGCAGCCCAGGAGGGTCCCGTAGTGCAGGGGTTTGCAGATGGACACGTAGCGGTCATAGCACATGATGGTCAGGATATAAAACTCTGCCACAATAAAGAAGAGAAAGAAAAAGAGCTGAGCAGCACATCCTTTGTAGGAGATGTTCCTGGTGTCCCAGAGGGAATTGTGCATGGCGTTGGGGACAGTGGTGCAGATGCAGCCCAGGTCGCTGAGTGCCAGGTTGAGCAGGAAGAAGAACATGGGCATGTGCAGGTGGTGGCCGCAGGCTACGGCCCTGATGATGAGGCCATTGCCCAGGAGGGCAGCCAGGGAGATGCCCAGCAAGAGGCAGAAGTGCAGGAGCTGCAGCTGCCGCGTGTCTGCCAATGCCAGCAGGAGGAAGTGCCTGATGGAGCTGCTGTTGGACATTTGTGCTGTCTTTACATGGTGATCTGTAAAAAAAGAAATTATGGGATATCTGGGCTTGGAGAGGACTTCAAATATCCCAGCACAGCCTGGGGGCACTTTCCCCCCACTACCTGCCAAGGGCTGTCCCTGCCATCAGCTGCTTCCCTGTGCCCAGGGCTGGGCCCTGCCAGTGCTGCCAGAGCCCAGCCCAGTCCTGGGGACTCAGCTCTGCCCTGCAGACCCCTCCCAGCTCAGGCACTGCCCAGGGGCAGCTCTGGCTCTGCAGGCTCTGATGGCACCATCAGAGCAACCCCAAGGAGGCTGGAAAAGCGACAGTGATGCTGCCTCTAAGAGGTCTTGTGGTAATTTCTTTCACTGCCTGGTTTATTCAGATCCGGGAGATTTTGTTTGGTTTTTTTTAAATACCATTCTGAAAAGAGAGATTAATACATATGTGCGATTTCCCATCCAGGCAACCCACAGCATTACATTAAAAATGCAGGATTTTCCCTCTTATGCAGCTTCTGCTTTGCTGTGCTCCATGTATAAGCTATTTGGACATTTTCTGCAGTAAAATGCCATGCTGGGAGCAGTCCTGAGCAATGCAGCATCCTCACCAAAGAAGGAGAACACTTCCAAGCTTACCAGCTCTCACTCCCCGCCCACATCTTGTCCCCCAGCGCTGGGAGCAGCTGCCAGGGCTGGCTGAGAGCGTTCCCTGGCAGGCAGCAGAGTCCCTGCCCCAGCACAGCGCCCTGGGCTGCAGGACCCTGCTCTTCAGCACAGCCCTGGGCACCCCTGGCTGCTCTGCACAAGAGACAATCAGAGAATGTACTCACAGAGTCTGATGGCATTGGGATGTTCCAGCTGTAGGAGATCACTCCAGGAGCTGCAGCTGCATTGTCCTGCAGCCAGAGGTTCCTGTGCCAAGGGCTGGCAGTGACTGTGCCCCAGGCACTTCTCAGCACCTTCCCAGCCCTGACTGATTGAAGCTCTCTGTGCCTCTGTGCTGTGCCCGGGGTGGCTGCAGGCAGTGCCCCAGCCCTGCTGGGCTGGGAGAACAGCTGCTCATCAAGAGAAACGTGCTTTTGAAGCTTTGCTTGGTTACCAGGAACTGCCTCTGGTCCAGGAGCCCAGCTCAACTCAGCAGCACAGACACAGCAGAGGCACTTTAATGAGCCTCTGGGGCTTTGTGCTCAGGCCCTGAACATCAGTCCCTGAGAGGGAGCTGAAGAAACCTCTCCAGAACTCCAAGTCAGAATCCAACTACAAAGTTTTTTGGACTTTTAATGGGTTCCAGTGTGGGACACAACTGAGAAAGTGTCCCCAGGCCCCAGGCAGAACAGAGAACTGCAGGCAGTGATGAGGGGTGGGGACAAAGAGAAGCCAAGTCTTGGTGCCATGGGGCACAGCAGGGTCTGTGCCACCAAGGGCTGTGAGGAGACACCTTGTCCTGAGACCCTGGGGCCTCCTGGCACAGCCCCAGCCAGGCTGGGCACTGTCAGCCCCTTGTCCTGCCCTCAGCACCCTCCCCTAGCCCACATCCCAGTGGCCTCAAGGATCTGCTGGAAGGATTCCCTGGGGAGCCTTGCTCAGCAATGGCCTTGGGGGCTCCTGAATGCTCCCTGCAGGGACTGCAGGGTTTTCAAATGACTTTGGGTTTGGCTTTTGCCTTGGAATCTCTTGGAGGTTTGTGTAATCATGACCTGCAATTATCTGCTGTAATGAGTCCCTGGAGAGGCTTTGTCAGTACCAACACTCAGTGGGGCTCATTAATGCTTCAGAGTACTTCAGTTATTTTAAGGTACTTGGTGTTTCTCTTTTGATACAGACTCTGGGAGAGGTTTGTGCAATCATGGCCCCAGTTATCTACTTTAATGAGTCCCCTGAGAGCTTTGTACTAACACTCAGTGGGGCTCATTAATACTTTGAGATACTCAAGGTTTTTAAGGTACTTTATGGATTTAAGGATAATTTTAGGTACTTTTAAGGATTTTCCTTCCCACACTGAGTCTCAGAGAGGTTTTTGTGACATGCTGGCTGCCAATTCTCTCCTCCAAGGAGTTCATGAGGAGCCTGTGTTGCATATCTTCCCCCTTTCTGTTTTACAACAAAGATGGAACTGAAAGAATTTTCCAAGACTTTCTAAGATCATTGAAACAAACATGGGACAATTAACAATACTACAACAAAAACTAAGACGCTGTTTTAGCTAGACATCATTCAACCCTTTAATCCCTAGGATTGGAAGTGTTTGTTGAACCAGTCTTTGTTTTCCACTTGAAGCTTCTTGAAGCTTTCTTCCTTCAGTACCTGAATGCTCTTGTGGATTGACTCGCTGTGGCTGGAGAGGTTCATGCAACACATGCCCTCAGAGTCTACACAGCCATGCCCATGTGCCCAGAGTAAAAACTCTATCGCTGTTCTGCAAGATGGCATGTCTGATGGTTTCTATGTCTGAGAGCAGGCCACTCAATGTGAGGGAGGTAGCATTGGTGTGCTCACTTAACAGGCACCCAGGATGGTCTAACTGTCCTAAAGCTTTAGCTGCAGCCACCCAAAGTAGTAAAAAATTCGGATGCTACCATCTGATACCTGGATTAAAGCTTTCAAAGCCATCTCTTTGATATCATCTAATACTTCTCTGGGGATACCTGCTGCTTGATCATCTGGTCGGCTGTGTTGTCCTTCTCCAGCTAGATGGCTGATTGTCAATTCCACCCTTGCCTCATTATTAGCACAGTCTGCTATTAACTGATTTAGTAAACACTTCCATCCTCCTTCCTACAGGGTGTATTCTGTAGGTGACAAAAACATGGTCATAATGTATTTTAAATCATAGGGGGTTAGGACGTGCTGTAAACATTGCCCTCAATAGGCCATTAAAACAAGGTAAGTCCTTCCTATGGTCTTTAGCTGCCCTACACCAATCCTTGATTTCCCCATAAACCAGTGGCTGATACCTGGGGTTCTGCCCCCTTCTTTCATAACATACCGGGCAATGAGGAGTTTCAAGGCTATTTGCCAGTCTCCTTCCTTAACTGGAGGCATGGTCCAGAGGGGAGAGCATGATTGACAGTGGGGGCATGACCCACCGTTGGGGGGGTGGAGTCTGGAGGTTCGTTCAGGGCGGAAGAGAAGATTGTGGTAGCAGGAAGTAGAAGAGCCAAGATGGAGGGAGGATGGTCAGTCTCCCAAGCCACATTCAGGCTCCTGTCTTGAGTCTCCAGGGCATGATGTTCCAAGACAGCATGGCCATTGCCATCTTGGGCCATCATGGAAGGTCTGAGAAAGGCAGGTTTGAGGGGAGTGACCAATGGATTGAGGTTTCGACACACTGCTTGCTGGTGAAGGGTCTCAAGAATGGTATGGAAGATGGGGAGCATTCGGGGTGCACTGTGGTCCCTTTTGATCAAAATGTTGTACAGTTTAGCTCCCACTGAATCCCAAAACTCAATGGTATGGATTTCGCCAGCAGAGGCATCTGGAAAATTTTTAATGATCCACCTCATGATTGGTTTTATTTGGTTCTTTGAAGATATTTGGCCATGATCAGTGAGAATTAAAGCATCCACATATGCTCCTTTCTACTTTAGACATCTGGCTGCCCATTTTTCTCTGTCTCTGCCTTATGGGGAAGAGCCACCAGAATACCCCAAATCAATAATGGGATGTGGGTCCATACTGTAAAAACACAGTGGCAAAAAGGGCAGTAAATGTCTTGCATTTCCCCAAACCTGCCTGCAATCCTATACAGGTGAAACCGTCATCGTTCCTGCTGATCCCGGGCAAGGTCCCTTGAAGCAATGATGAATCCACTGGGCCCGGTACAATCCAAAATCCCAGGGAGCACGGGCCTATCCATCAGCTAACCCCAGCTGATGTGACTGACACAGGGAGCCCTGAATGTCATGGTCCCTATTCAGGCGCCAAATGTCACAATGAGGGTGGCTGCAATAAACTCCTTCGGTTCCCTGACTTAAGGGCGAGGTTGGCGAAAATGAAAAGGTGCGGGTTTGATGGAGGTGCTCAAAAAGAACTTTAATAACAGGGTGAAAAACAATAAACATGGAGGAGTTGAGAACAGTATGAGGGGCAGGATCCCAAGACCTGAGACAAAGGGAAAGCTACAATATAGACACTTGGGGCTGGAAAACTAGAACAATACCCATATAGAAGAAAAAAATAATCAATAAACCACTAGGGGAGGAGAACTTGTACAACTTAGCATAACAACATTAAAGGCTTATGGGAGACCTCTCAAGCTCACCCTAAGTTAAACAAATGATTCCTAGGACTTGAAACTCACACCCAGTTCTTCCGGGGTAAAATTTTGCTGACTGTAAGTTACACCTAGGCTAACTCCCACACTGCTGCTTTGCTCTGGTCTCTTGGGACCATGTGGCCCAACAGAGCCACAATGATGTCCTTGGTTCCATGAGGCCCCACAGTGTCACAATGGTCCCTTGGATCCATGGTGCTCTGCAGTGTCACAATGGCCCCTTCATTTCACAAGGCTCCCAATTTCACATTGGTCTCCATAGGAAAGAAGGCATGGAGGCCCCGTGTTTCAGGAGCTGATGAACAGCAACCACCAGAGGCTAAGGCAAGCCTGACCTGTCTGTCCTGGCAGGTTTGCTTGGAGCACCCTTGGATATCCAAAATTATGAATGCGGAATCCTAATTTCAGACATTTGTGCCTGGAGAAGGATTTTTTTTCCATACAAAGAAAAGCACAGAGCCCTTTCCAGTGTTTGGAAAACAGGTGAGTTCTGTCACTCAGAAGTTAAAGACCAGCCAGATCTGTCCATCCTGGCAGCTTTAGTCTGGCAGCAATCCTTGGATACACAGAAATTTGGAGGTGGAATCCAAATTTTGGCCATGGATACCTGGAAAAGCTGGACAGTTCTTTTCCAGAAGAAGGAAAGTGCAGAGCTGCAGTGTTTCAGGGGCAGATGGGAGCGGCCTTCCACATTCCAAGGTCAGCCAGATCTGTCAGGTGACCCCTGGGAGACCAAGGCAACCATACCTCTTTGGTTTTCCCTTGCTTCCACAGGGCCCTGCAGTGCCACAATGGTTCTCTTGCTTCCATGATGCCCTCAGGTGTCATAATGGCCCCTTGGTTACACAAGTCTTTAAGCATCTCAATGGTCTCCATGGTTTCACAAGGCCCCACAGTGTCCTAATTGTCTTTGGGTTCCATGAAGCCCTGCTGTGTCCAATTGCCTCTTGGTTCCATTGGGGCCCAGTAGTGCAACAATGATTCTCTTGGTTCCACAAATTCCCATAGTGTCACAATGACCCCTTCCCTCTATGAGGCCCTGCAGGGTCACAATGTTCCTTTGGTTCTGTGGGGCCCCACAGTTTCACAATACTCTCCATGATTCCATGGGGCCGTGCAATGCCACAATGCTCTCCATGGATCCACAGCAGCTCGCAGGATCACAACAGCCCTTTGGCTTCACGAGGCCCTGAAATGCAGCAACAGCCTCTTGGTTCCACAAAGCCCTGCTGTTTCACACTCATCCCTTGGGACCATGCAGCCCAAGAAAGAAGCGAAGATGTCCTTGGTTCCACGAGACCCCACAGCGTCACAGCGGTCCCGTGGATCCATGGTGCTCTGCAGTGTCACAATGATCGCCTTGGTTCCACAAGTTCCTACAATGTAACAATGCCCTTTGGCTCCACAATGCCTCACGGTGTCAAAGTGGCCTCCATAGGAAGGAAAGAACCGAGCCCCAGGCCAGATGAGAGGCAGTCACCAGAGACTGAGGCTAGCCAGACTTGACTGTATTGGCAGATTTTGTTTGGGAACAACCCTTGGAAATTTGGAATTTTAGAGGTGGAATCCTAATTTCAGCTATGGGAGCCTAGACAAGAAAGACAGTTCTTTTCCACAGAAAGGAAAGCCCAGAGCCCCAGTGCTTCACAGTCAGACAGGAGTGGCCCTTAGCATGTCAAATTCAGTGGGACCTGTCAGATAGTCCTCCGGAGGCCAAACCAGACAGATCTGTTCCATATTCCCTTGATTTCTTGGCTCCCCACACTGTCATAGTATTCTCCTTGACTCCATAAGGTCTTGCAATGTCATAATGGCTTCTTGGTTTCATAAGACCCAACAGAGTCACAGGGTTCCCTTGGCTCCATGTGGCCCCGCTGTGTCACAATGGCTCCTTGTCTCTCTGGGCTCCACTGTTTGATTACTGACCCTTGCATCCATAGGGCCCCTGAGTTGCACAACGGTTTCCTTGATTCCATGAAGTTCTGTAGTGTCCTTGGACCCGCATTGTCACAACTGACCCATGGTTTCATGAGGTTTCGTATTGTCACCACGGTCGCTGTCAGAGGCTGGATGAGATCAATGTCCCGAGACACCTTGGGATGCTTAGAATGCCCGTGTGGGGCCACGGGCAGGTCAGGCCTTGTTTTGTGGTGGATGAGAGCCCCACTCCCAGCCCTGGCCTGGCAGAGCTGAAAATTACATAGCAGACACAGTGCCAACCCCACTCTGATTGGCTGAGCTTTCAATCAATCACACCCTACCACCTGATGCCTAGCCTGGCTCTGATTGGACACACAACTGGCAGTCCCATCCCAGGGGTGGGCGCATGAAGGCCCAGGGGGTTAAAAGCCGGAGCACGAGGCCAGCCCAGGCTCTGGATCCTGGTTTCTTCTGGGGTTCTTCTGTTGGTGTAGGTGGAAGCTGAACAGTTGGTACCTATGTGTGTGTCTTTCTACGGATCTTCTGTCTTTCTGTTATTCTCTGTTTGTTCTCCTTCTAATCCTACTTACCTGGAACATTTTTGGATAATTAAAACATCTTAAGAGTTGAAGGTTTTTAGGTTAAATGGGCTAAGTTAATGCTTTAATAGAAATTATATGTTGAAGTGGATCTTGTATTAAACTCTTTGCCAAAGTTCTTTGATTGTCTATATTTTGCCAGTAAAATTTTGTGTCATTTTGATCTCTTAGCTCAGTTGGTTAGAGCATGGTGCTGGTATCACTGAGATTATGGGTTCAGTCCCTGTGTGATCCTTTCACTAAAGAGGTGGATTTCAGGATCCTTGTAGGTCCCTTCCTACCAAGAATATTCTTTGCATCTGCCCATGTTGAGAATATCTGGTTGGTAATTCTCCTGTGCACCAAACTCAAGTCAAGGAACCTTTGGTTACCCCCAGCATTTCAGTGTTCTGGGGTCTTACAGCCCTTCAGGCTCACATGGCCTCTTTTTTCCATGCAGCCCCACAGTGTCCCACTGGCCCCTTGGTTCCATGAGGATCTGGAGTGTCACACAGGTTTATGACATTTGTCCTTGCTGCCCCTCACATCCCAATGCCCCACAACCAGCCCTGAGCCACCCGTGAGGGACAGGCCCTGCTGTCCCAGGCTGGGCTCAGGGCTTGGCCTTTCTGCTTCCCCCAACCAGCCCAGGACTTGCTCAGCATTGCAGTTCTTTGCTCAGAGCCTTGGGCTCCCTGCAATCCTGGCCTCAAGGATCTGCTCTCAGCAGTCCCTGGGGAGCCTTTGGCACTCCCTGCCCTCAGTGGGGACCAGCGATGCTCCAAGGGACTTGGAGTTTTGCTTCTGACTCCTTGAGCAGCTTTTTCAGCCTCCTCTCAGTGCCTGAGGGTCCTGGACTTGGGTCCAGCCCCAAATCTGTCCCGTTCCTCGGCAGTTCTAATGGCCTGGTAAGGCTCTTGATGGCCTTGGGGCAGCCCGCACTCCAAAGGACGAAAGGAGTCTTCAGGTTTTTCAGTTCATCAGAGTTGTTTATTAATTCTTATCTACAATATTTTCTCCCGGCCCGACAGAGGTCCGCACAGCAAGCCAGCCATGAGCACACTGACCTCCCTCGGGGCGGTCGCTTATTTTTATACCAAAAACTACGTGTAAGATATTTACCTTTTCTCCCCAATACCTTTCACCCTTATTGACAAGTGCACATTCAGTAAGAACCAATCTCAAAGTGCCACCATCACCATCAAAGATGACAAGAAGAAGAAGAAGAAGGACAGGACACGCCCTAATTCCTCCATTTGTCCTCTATAACCCCCCTGTACCGAGATTCCAAAACCTGTGTTTCACACTATAATTAATCTATCCTTTCACCACTTATCCCCGTGTGATCCTCCCATCCTCATACAGCTGTTACGTCCTGTGCAGGATCAAAGTCTAGCCACCAGACACTTCTGGCAACATTCCAGGACTTCTGAGCCCCCCAAGGGTTGTCTCGGCGACCCTGGACATCAGGAGTGATGTGTTGAGTTCCCGCAATCTCCCAATGGGGTGATGTAATTTTTATCAGTCATGCAGTGAGACTCAGTGGCCCATTAACAGAAGATACCTCCCTGAAGGGAGGATTGGGTCAGGAAGAGATAAAGAACACTGCCTCACCTGATTTCAGCCAATGATGATAGAATAAATACTTCTGGTTACATCTTGCATTTCAGTCCAAGACACTCCGGGATACCAGGGATATCTCCTAAGGGGAATGGGCTGCACAGGTAATTTTCCTCTTCTTCTGCCTTGGAGCAGCATATTCTCTTCTCCCCGTCATGGCCTATGTCTGCTGTGTCTCCATCTGCAAAGCCTTGTGGTCACTCTGGTACCCTCCTGGCCAGCAGAGCTTGTGCCCACACAGCAGCAGCTGCCTGGGCCAGTGGGTTTCTCTCTGCTCTGCTGCTCATACCCAGGACATTTTCCCTGCCCCTCTGCCAGGGCAATGCCCTGCACCAGTTCTGCTGTGAGGCTTCCCCAGGGTGGTGCCAGCGGCAGCGGCTCCCTCAATGGAGTAACTGGAGGCAGAGAAAACCAGCAAGCCCTTGGTTAGCATTGGTGACAGCCGGTGACAGCCGGTCTCGTCGCCCACTCTGAAACTGGTCCTAGTCCCACCAGAGCTTGGGCAGAGCAGTTCTCATTAGGTCTGGGCACCACAGTGTTGCCACCCTCACATCTCTGGGTATGGCTGCAGCCGCACCTGGCCCAGGGACTGGGCAGACCTTGCAGCCAGCCAGTACCACTCACCCGAGCTGGACACACCTGGGCTCCAAGGAACATCCAGATCAAGTAGACCTGGCATCCTTCTTCCACCCCAGACATGGGGAAACCCCAGAGTCCCATTCCACCACAGAACCGGGTAGACCCAGCAGCCCCATCCAACCCAGAACCAAATTTCAACATCAATAAATATATTTTTGACAAAAATAAACTGTTTTAGTTTTTTTTTTTAAATAGACACATTTCTACATTGAAGAAAGAAACTCCTTCGGAAATATATTTTGTAAACTGTTTTTGTATCGGACCCACAACACCACAGTGGTGATCACAGCCAGCATCTGCTCTTGGCTCTGCCTGCACACCCACTCACCCACCCACCCACTCAAACTGCCACCACCAGACCCCACACAACCCACAGCAAGCAACCTGGGTGGGGGATGGTGTAGGGGCAGCAGAGCCTGGCATGAAGTGACCAGAACCTAGGCCGAGCTCCCCTGCACAACGAGAGAGAGCGGGAGAGCAGAAATCCAGGCACAAGGACAAACGCACGGAGAGAGACATAGAGACATGAATGCAAAACACAGCTTTGCTGACAGGGTTTTTTGATTATTCAGGGAAATGGCCCTGGGCTCAGAGGGATCCTCCAGGATCGATCATCCCCTCTTGCCACCAGAGGAGGACAGGACACAGATGTCAGCACCACTTAGAATCCTAAAACACAAAGCCCAAAACGTCACCCCTCTGTTTCCACTGGGATGTGAGAGGGGCCTTGTCCCCACCCCTGTCCCTGCAGGCGTGGCTCACCTCCTCATGGGTCAGGCAGGTCCTGCTGCCCCAGAAAACAACACACCTGCTTCAATGCTTAACGCAGAGTGGACTGGAAATAAAGACAGTGTTAGAGACACACTCAGGGCATAGGGCTGGACTGGGAGGCAGGGGAGAGCAGGGGGCCTTGGGGAAGGCGCTGTGGCAGCAATGGGGTGCAGGAGCTGCTGTGCTGCTGCCCAGAAGCACTGGGCTCCTGGCCAAGAGGCACAGCTGGGGCAGGGGCTGCGTCCTGGCTCATCCAGGGAGTCCTGGGGTGACAGGGATGGAATGCAGCAGGGCCCTGGGCAAAGGCTTCCCTGGGGAGGAGCCCTGGGGCAGGGCATTTTCTGGGCTGTCAGGAGGGCTGCACTGGGTGGTGCTGGGACAGACTGGGATGGCCTGGGCTGTGGTGGCCATGCAAGGGGAGGGTCTGACACCGGCAGAACTCGTGGTACCCACCAGAGGCGCCTCCAGGACTGCAACATTGTCTAAATCCAACTGCAGAGAGACCAAGAGACCTTGCTGGTCACTGGGATGTCCCCGGTGCCAGCAAGGGATGGGGGGACACCACTGCCCCCAGTTCCCTGAGGGGATGCCCTCCAATGCCAGCAGCCCACTCACCTCCCGGAGATCATCTTGGGTTCCTTCCAGGAGTGCCTGGAAAGGAGAACAAAGGCTGGGTCTGGACTGGACCTTGTGGGGCTGGGGTGACACACGGGTGCAGGGAGCAGGGCACAGGCAGAGGGATGGGAATTCAGGGCCCCCAAGGAGATCTGTTTGAGGTGGGGGGAGACCCAAAGACAATGATCTGGGGTCAGTTGAGGGCCCAGGGGACAGGGCTGGGGGTATGGAAGGAGCAGGGTGTGAGGTACAGGGGAGGAGAAAGGAATTGAGGTGTAGGGACATGGGAGTGCAAGGGAGGGGCTTGGTGGGGACAGAAGAATGAGGACAAAACCAACAGTCCTGGGAGATGCTGTGGGAGTGGGGGGTGAGTCAGGGAATTGTACAGGGGGACCCCTCTGCAGTGGCTGGGAAGAAAGGCAAAGGATTGAGAGGGGACATGGAAGGAAAGGTCTCAGGAATGGTCAGTGGGAGGGCACCTGGGGACCCTGAATGGGACACAGAGGAGGGACCAAAAGGGTGGGATGGGAGGCCAGAAAGGGCAGTACTATAGATGTGTATTATATGATTGGCTCTTTGCAAATATTTAAATGAATACTACATGTGTTATGTTGGAAAATTATGCTGTAATAATATCTTTTAAGTAATGCTGCATTAATTTAAGTAGTGTGGTAAATATAGTTTTTTGCTATAGCATAATATAAAAATATAAACTATGTAATGTAAGATACTTTTTGTAACTAGCTCAAGGAATAGAAAAGATAATCAAGAAATTCTTCTCATTATCATATCTGGATAGAGATAACAGCAACAGACACCAAGATCTCAAGAGAAAAATTGTTGCCTCCTTATCGGGAAAGCTAAGACTTCGATGAACCAAGAAGATTGATTTACAACATGAGGGAGGGAAGGTAAAATTAGGCAGAAACACCCTAGTTTGAAAGGAATGTTTGAACCTTGTATGAGATCTATGAATATGCAACAGGCTATTGCGTTAAAGAGGTAATCTGTTGTTAGCAAGGTAAGCTTTTTGGCAGAGTGCCAGACACATGGATTTCTATAATTCTTTGCTTTTAATTGTCTCTTATTGTCCTCATTTTTATTACGATTTTCATTACTATTAAACTTCGAAAATTTTAACACAAGTGAATGCCATTTTTCACAGGCAGGAAGTGGGGACAGCGCTTGGCTGGTGCCTCACCTTGGTCTGTGCCGGGGGGCACAGCAGGATGGAGAAGAGCAGGGCCACGCTGAGCACAGCCACCTTCATCTTCCTCTGGCTCTGGGCAGCGCTGCCTGAGGCTGCAGCCGGTGAGGAGCGCCTTTATCCCTGCCGGGACTCCTCCCTGCACCCTCCCTGCCAGCCCCCAGGCCAAAGCCCGGCTTGGCACAGCCCCCAGCCCTGGCCACAAGCCCAGCCCTGGCACAGAGTCCATCCCGCCCCACCTGTGGCACAGATCCAGCCCCCTTGCCCGGCATCCCTCCAGCTTCCTGCACGGGGCAACTGCCCCTGGAAGGGCCCAGGCACCTGGGGGGCCAAGGGGGGCAGGCAGGGAGCCAAAGGCACCTGGGGACCCTGTGGGGATAACCCCCAGTCCAACACAATCCATCCTCCAACAGCCGCCAGGGCCAGATCCCCCATCTCCTGCTGCCCCTCCCTCCCAGAGCTTTCCCGTGGGACACCCCAGAGCTGAGCCCAGCCGCAAACCCAACATGTGGGAGAACAAGGGGAACAAGGGACATGTGGTCAGGTGGCTGATTGGCATCTCAGGCACTGCAGACACTGGGGAGCACTGGGCAATGCTGATCATCTGCAGACAAGGCTGAAGGCTGGGGAATGGCTCAGCAGTGACAATTCCCACATCCACACAACCTGATATCCCTTTCCCTGCAGACGCCAAACCCGACCAAGCTCCATGCCCAGAGCACTGTCCTGAGGGGAATATGCCCTGCCCTGCCCCTCATCCTGTCACACCTGCAGCCACGGAGGCCTCCCAGAGCACCTGGGTCATGGCCCTGACTCTGGGCCCAGGCCAGCACTGGCCCTGAGCAGGATGTGCCCATCCCGGGGACATGGGGAAGTTGGCACCTGTCCCCAGGCAGCCACTCGGAGCTAATTGGGGTAACAGAGGTGCCCTGTGAGGAGGAGGGGTGTTGGTGCCCTGCCAGCATCTCTGACAAGCCCTGTTTACCCAGGCCCTGAGGCACCAGGAGGACGTTCTGACATCCTGGGCCTCCAGGAAGGAAAATCCACAGTGAGGTGGTTCCTGAGAGCTGTCCAAGGCTGTGATTCCTGTTTGACATTCCAGGGCATTAGTGACGGGTTCTGCACCTCTCTTTTTCCAGGAACTTTTTGGATCCATCAGAGAAGTGTTATGACCCAGCTGGGAAAACATTTCAGGCCATTGCCTTGACTGTTTGCTCTGGAACTCACCCAAGGAGGTGCAGGGCCCAGGAAGATTTTTCTGTGGAGAGCCCCAGGGCTGAGAGACCAGAAGTTACCCGTGGGAGATCCTTGACTGATGGACAAGAGCTGTGATGTCATTGGGTTGCTGAAGACACCATGGAATTGAATTGAGGACGTGTCCACAGGATTCTAATTGCAGAATAATGGCCAAGGTGAGATCCAGACCTCCTTGGAGATCAGTGCCAGTCAGGGGGGTGGCGCTGGACAGCCACTGACCACGTGCCACCAGCCCAGGTAGAAGGAGCTGGACAAGCTCAGAGGCTCCCAGTGTGGCCAGATTGGCCCTGCAGCTTCAGGGACCCCATGGGAATGTCCCTGCCCCCCTCAGGTCTGTGCATGAGCTGTGCAGAGTCTCTCCCTCCAGCTCTCAGCAGCATTTCAGCAATGAGATATTTCCCCTCTTTGACTGACTGGTGCTTTTGCACAAACAATTTACATCGGGGTTCTCAGCACACGAAAGGCTCAGACTTCATGGAGCAGCTCCAGAGCAGGCTGAAATGCTCCAAAGGGTTGGAGCACCTCTTTGACAGAGACAGGTGGGGGGAGTTGAGGTGGTTCAGTCTAGATCAGAAAAGGCCATGGGGAGACCCAATTGAGATCTTGCAGGACTTCAAGGAACCTCACAAGAAATGTGGGGAGAAATGTTTTAGTAGGGCTTGTCTCACTGGGAAGAGGAAATGGTTTTAAAGCAGAAGAAAATAAGTTCAGACTGGAGATAAGGAAGAAATCTTTGATGCTGTGGTGGTGAAACACAGGCACAGGTTTCCAAGGCACCTGGTGGATGCTCCATTCTTGGAAATATTCTGGTTGGATGGGCTCTGAGCAGCAGGATGGAGCAAAAGATGTCTGTGCTCCCTACCCACACAAGGCCCTGTGGTGTCAGATTCCAGAGGGGTAGGTGTCTCTTGTAGGATTCAGTTCCCTTGGAGAGCAGAGGGAACACACAGCAGCACAGATGGCAGGAACGTCCTCCCATGGAGATGGCAATATTCTGCATCCACAGGCTCAGGCTGCCCATTTTTGTGTCTTTGTCGATGGACACCAGTGTCAGAAGAGACTGAGAACCAGGAGGCCCCACAGTGTCTCTGAGTACCCTCAGTTCCGGGAGGCCACACAGAATCCCAGGGTGTGGCGTAAGTTCCTTTGTTATGAAACTGTGCTGTGATAAACAAAAGTTTGTTCCAGTTGCCCCCCATGCATGTTGGTTTGTCCTGGAGATGTACCTTCCCATCCCTCTGTCCATCTCCCTCAAGACTTCCCCTAATTCCAGATCCTTCCCTGCCACTGAGGGAAACCCTGCCCTCCTCCCTTGTCCATTACAGAAACCCCACCTTTCTCTCTAGAAACTTCTGTGTCCATCTTGTATCCCTTGAATGCCAATTGCTATGCTCAGTCCACTCTCCTCCCCTGTTGTTCCCCGCTGGCTGCCATAATGTGTGCCCTGCCCTGTGCTCCTCCCCAGGTTTCTGCCGTTGCTCCTGGTTTGTATCCTCCCCATATTCCCTGTGCCGTACTGAAGCTATTGGAACTTTTGCTGTCACTTGTCCCTGCACCCTCTCGGAGATTAAATCCTCTTGGGAATCTGCACAAGTGATCTCTCTCTTTCCTTGGCTCTGGGTTTCTCAGCTCAGGACAACATCAGTGGCTGCACAGAGCAGCTGCTGCTTCTGGGAGACAGCGGCCCTGCTTGTACCACCAGCCAAACCGGCCCCAAGGGCGGACAGGGAGTGGCCACTCCTGGCACGGGCCAGGAGACAGGGCTGGGTGCAGACATCTCCGAGTGGCCGCCATGTCACCAGGGCCCCTTTGGCTCCATGAGGCCCCACAGAATCCCAGGGCACCTTTGGCTCCACGAAGCCCCACAGAATCCCAGGGCCCCTTTGGCTCCACGAGGCCCCACAGAATCCCAGGGCCTCTTTGGCTCCATGAGGCCCCACAGAATCCCAGGGCCCCTTTGGCTCCATGAGGCCCCACAGAATCCCAGGGCACCTTTGGCTCCATGAGGCCCCACAGAATCCCAGGGCCCCTTCGGCTCCATGAGGCCCCACAGAATCCCAGGGCCCCTTCGGCTCCATGAGGCCCCACAATGTCAAAAGGACCCCTGGACACCACAAGGCCCTGAGGTATCCCAATGGATCCTTGGTTCCAACTGGTCTTGCTTTGTCACAAGGGCCTCTGGATTCCCTGAGACCCCACAGTGTCACAGTGTCCCCTTGTTTCCACAAGCCACAGGGTCACAATGAACATCTGTAGGCACCAGAGTGTCACAGCATCCCCTTAGTTCCATGAATTCCACAGTGTCACAATGTCCCCTTGGTGCCACTTAGTCCTGCAGTGTCACAATGGTTCCTGGGAACCATGAGGCCCTGAGAGATCACAGTGGATGGTTCCATGAGGCCTCACAGGTTTGCATCTCCCTTCGGTTCCACAGGGCCCATGGCCACAAAGGGGCTTTTGGATTCTACAAGGGCCCAGAGTGTCACAGAGCCCCTGTGATCCCATGAGTCCCGGCAGTGTCACCATGTCCCCAGGAGGCCATGCAGTGTCACCATGTCCCCATGAGGCTATGCAGTCTCACCATGTCCCCAAGAGGCCCTGTAGTGTCACAATGTCCCCATGAATCCTACCAGTGTCACAATGTCCCCAGGAGGCTCTGCAGTGTCACAGAGGAGCAGCACTGGAGTGGGCACAGACCCAGGGGAGGTTTGGCAGCGTTCCCCTCTCTGTGACACCACAGTGGTGGCAGCCCCAAAATTCCACTCTTTATGACCCCACAGCAATGGCTGCCCCAACATTCCCTTCTCTGTCACACCAGAGCAGTAGCAGCACCAACATTCCCCTCTCTGTGACACCATAGTGGTGGCAATCCTGACCTTCCCCTCTCTGTGACACTGCAGTTAGGGCAGCCCTAAGTCCCTTATCTGTGACACCACAGCTGTGACACCCCTAGTCCCCCTCTCTGTGACACCAGAGGTGGCACCCCCAGCATTCCCCTCTGTCTGACACCAACACAGTGGCAAACTAAAGATTCCCCTCTCTATGAGAAAGCAGTGGTGGCAGCCCCAACATTCCAATCTCTCTGACACCACATCGGTGGCAGGCCCAACGTTCCCCTGTCTATGAAAACACAGAAGTAGCAGCTCCAATATTCCCCTCTCTGTGACACTGCAGCAGTAGCAGCCCCAGTGTTCCCTAGTCTGTGACACTGCAGCGATGGCAGCTCAAAAGTTCTCTCAGTTACACCATTGCTGTGGCAGCCCCAGTGTCCCCCTCTCTGTGGCACTGCAGTGGTGGAAGCCCCCAATTTCCCCTCTTTATGACACTGCAGGAGTGGCTGTCTGAAGTTCTACTCTCTATGACAGCACCACAGTGGCAGTTCCAACATTCCCCTCTTTGTGATATCTCAACATTTGCAGCCTCAGTGTTCCCCTGTCAGTGACACCACAGTGGTGGCAACCTCAGTGTTCCCCTCTCTGTGACATGACAGCGGTGGCAATACCAATGTCCCCTTGTTTATGACGCCAAAGCGATTGCAATCCCTTTGTTCCCCTGCCTGTGACGCCACAGAGGTGGCACTCCCAGCGTTCTCCTGTCAAGGACAGCATTGCAGGGGCAGGCCCAACCTTCCCCTCTCTATGACACTGCAGGGATGGAAGCCCCAAATGTTCTCCTGCTTGTGACACCACAGTGGTGGCAGCCCCAGTGTTCCTTTCTATGACAGCACAGCAGCAGCCGCCCCAACCTTCACCTCTCTGTGACCCCACAGCCCTGGCAGCCCCAGTGTTCCCCTCTCTGTGACACCACAGCTGTGGCAGTCCTGTTTTCCTGGTCTCTGTGACACCACAGCTGTGGCAGTCCCGTTGTCCCAGTCTTGTGACACCACAGTGGTTGCTGCCCAAACGTTCCCCTCTCTGTGACACTGCAGCTGTGGCAGCAGCACTCGAACAGAAGCAGCAGCTGTGGAACAACAGGGGAGCAGGGGAGGAGCAGAGACAGAGCTCTGGAACAGCGGGGGATGAGCAGTGGTAGAGCAGTGTTGGAGCAGTGGTGGAGCAATGGTGGACGAGCAGAGGAACTGTGCTGGAACATCCCCAGAGCAGCAGTGGAGCAGCTTTTGAGGAGCAATGGAGTGACCATGGAAAAGGTGGAACAGTGGTGGCACAGGAAACATAGCCATGAACAGTGGTGGCACATTGGTGACACAGTGGTAGCACATACGTGGCACATTGGTGGCACACTGGTGGCACTTTGGTGGCATATTGGAGACATGTTGGTGGCACGTTCGTGGCACACTGGTGGCACATTAGTAGCACATTGGTGGCACATCGGAGGCATGTTGGTGGCACGTTGGTGGCACGTTTGTGGCATGTTGGTGGCATGTTGGTGGCATGTTGGTGGCACGTTGGTGCCACGCTTGTGGCATGTTGGCAGCACAGGCCCCACAGCCATGGAGCAGCGCCAGAGATGCCGAAGCTGCGGGACACAAAGCAGCTCCAAGCTCTGTGTCCTGCAGGAGCCAGCCCCTCACACCAGACCAATCCCATCAGGCTGACCCAGAGTGGGGGCAGCAGCAGGAATTGCTGCTGGGCTCTGGAAGGCACGGATGAAGAACACTTAATGGTGCCCTGGGGGTTTGATCCTGCTCATTGTGGCCTCTTTAGTGATGCCGGGACAGTTCCAGTCCACCTGAAGTCATGAACTCAGGAGATACTCAGGACAAAAGCAATCAACTGCCTTCTTTACTGCAGGGAAACACAGCTTGGGAGAAGTTTAATGATTCCTGATTTAGGAACCAAACTGGGTCAGTTATTGGCCTGTGGTTTGTTCTAGTCCAAGGAGCAATTTCCAAAGTGCTGCACTTTGGCATTAAAAATGAGCGACGTGCCTCATCACCTGGATATTGCACTTGGAGTACAGAGCTATTTGTGGTTGTTATGATTGAGAAAATCACTGGAATTCTTTTCCTGATTTCACTCTTTTTTCCTCTGTCTGGGATGAAGCCTCCAACACTCCCTGCAGGTCTGCTTTCCAGAATCTGCTCCTCTGGAGTTGGGATGGGACAAATGAGCAGTGGGAAGAGGGAGGAAAATGGACCATTCAAACACAAACTCTATTTTTGTAACCTCTGGATTTCAGTGTTTAGAAACCAGCATTGATAGTTTTCTCTGACCAAATCCCTCATTTCTCACTTTTGCCCCGGCAGAAAACCTTCCTTTGGCCCCATTTAAGAACTGACCCTGGGAAACACCTCAGTGAAGATGCTTTTTTTGTTGGTTTTGCTAACAGATGACAAGAAAATCAATGCAAAGGGAGGGATGAGGGAGAGGGCAGAAACAATTCCTTTCTTTTGTCTTCCTGGTGGAAAATCTCCTGTGGAGGTTGTGCTGCAGCCGGAGACGGCCAAGGCCAAGGGCTGAGGGAAGCAATTCAGCTGAGGCAGCTGAGACATCTCCTCCCTGGTTTGCAGCCCTGGGGCTGGCAGGGGACACAGCTGCCCCCTGTGCACCCCACACTCCCTGGAATGGGGGATTCTTCCTGCCTCTGCCAGATGCTCCTTCTCCATCCCTGGCCTGGGTGCTCCTGGTCTGAGCTCCCTGCTATGGTCACTGCTGGGGTTGGGGAGCAGGAGGGAGGAGTTCAGTGCCAACCTGGGAGGTGCCAGCGGGGTCAGAGATGTGTGGAGGTGACAGTGACAGAGTGACAGGATGTGCAGATGGACACAGGGACAAGACAACGCCTCTGGGGGACACTTTCCTCTTTGAGATTTAGGGAAATTTCCTTTGGAACACACACACGGACACAGACACACAAACACAGAGTGTAGCTTTGCTGAAAGTGTTTATTTCTCATTTGAGGAAAAAGGCCCAGGGCTCAGAGGGGATCAGGTGATTTCTCCAGAGGTGATCATCTCCTCATGCCACTGGAGGAGGACAGGAGATGGTTTTCACCAACAGTTCCTAAGACAAAGAGCCCAAAATGTGATCCCCTGTGTCCCCTGGGACAGCTGAGGGGCCGTGTGCCCACCCCTGTTTCTAGAGGGTGAAAAGAATTGAGGTTCTGGATAAACCCAGGACAGGATTTGGCCCCTCAGATCCACAGGATTCCCAGACCCCATAAGACCTGGGATGCTCCAAAACCTGCCTAAGAACCTCACTGCCCCCAGGGGGACTGTGGGGTTCCCAGAGCTGCCCAAGTGCAAGGAAAGACTTGGGGGCTTCTCGGAGCAGCACCCCCAAGAAACAATCAGTGAAAGCTCCTTTCTGTCCCTCTGCTGGCCCAAAACTCTGCCCAAGCAGAACACTCCAGGGTCCCCACAGGATCATGTGGGAGCCAAAGGAGCACCAAGTGCTGCTCACCTATCCATGGAGAGCGGCAGCCAGGCGCTTCTGCCGCAGGAGAGCCCGCAGTTCTTCAGCCACAGGGGGCTGGGGACAAAGGCAGCGTTAGAGACACACTGGGGGCACCGGGCTGCACTGGGAGGCAGGGGAGAGCAGGGGGCCTTGGGGAAGGAGCTGTGGCAGCAATTGGGTGCAGGAGCTGCTGTGCTGCCGCCCAGAAGCACTGGGCTCCTGGCCAAGAGGCACAGCTGGGGCAGGGGCTGCGTCCTGGCTCATCCAGGGAGTCCTGGGGTGACAGGGATGGAATGCAGCAGGGCCCTGGGCAAAGGCTTCCCTGGGGAGGAGCCCTGGGGCAGGGCATTGTCTGGGCTGTCAGGAGGGCTGCACTGGGTGGTGCTGGGACACACTGGGAGGGCCTGGGCTGTGGTGGCCATGCAAGGGGAGGGTCTGACACCAGCAGAACATGTGGTACCCACCAGAGGCGTCTCCAGGACCACAACATTGTCTAAATCCAACTGCAGAGAGACCAGGAGACCTCGCTGGTCACTGGGATGTCCCCAGTGCCAGCAAGGCATGGGGGGACACTACTGTGCCCAGTTCCCTGAGGGGATGCCCTCCAAAGGTAGCAGCCCACTCACCTCCCGGAGATCATCTTGGGTTCCCTCCAGGAGTGCCTGGAAAGGAGAACAAAGGCTGGGTCCGGACTGGACCTTGTGGGGCTGGGGGGAGGACCCAGTGTGCAGGGAGCAGGGCACAGGCAGAGGGATGGGAATTCAGGGCCTCCAAGGAGATCTGTTTGAGGTGGGGGGAGACCCAAAGACACTGATCTGGGGTCAACTGAGGGCCCAAGGGACAGGGCTGGGGGTATGGAAGGAGCAGGGTGTGAGGTACAGGGGAGGAGAAAGGAATTGAAGTGCAGGGACATGGGAGTGCAAGGGAGGGGCTTGGTGGGGATAGAAGAACGAGGACAGGTGGGGACAAAAGCAACAGGACTGGGAGATGGTGTGGGAGTGGGGGGGAATCAGGGAATTGTACAGGGGGACTCCTCTGCTGTGGCCAGGAAGAAAGGGAAAGGATTGAGGGGGGACATGGATGGAAAGGCCTCAGGAATGGTCAGTGGGAGGGCACCTGGGGACCCTGAATGGGACACAGAGGAGGGACCAAAAGGGAGGGATGGGAGGCCAGAAAGGGCAGGACGTGGGGACAGCATTTGGCTGGTGCCTCACCTTGGCCTGTGCCGGGGGGCACAGCAGGATGGAGAAGAGCAGGGCCACGCTGAGCACAGCCACCTTCATCTTCCTCTGGCTCTGGGCAGCGCTGCCTGAGGCTGCAACAGGTGAGGAGCACCTTTATCCCTGCCGGGACTCCTCCCTGTACCCTCCTTGCCAGCCCCCAGGCCAAAGCCCGGCTTGGCACAGCCCCCAGCCCTGGCCACAAGCCCAGCCCTGGCACAGAGTCCATCCCGCCCCACCTGTGGCACGGATCCAGCCCCCTCGCCTGGCATCCCTCCAGCTTCCTGCACGGGGCAGCTGCCCCTGGAAGGGCCCAGGCACCTGGGGGGCCAAGGGGGGCAGGCAGGGAGCCAAAGGCGCCTGGGGACCCTGTGGGGACAACCCCCAGTCCAACTCAATCCATCCTCCAACAGCCCCCAGTGCCAGATCCCCCATCTCCTGCTGCCCCTCCCCTCCCAGAGCTTTCCCTGGGGGACACCCCAGAGCTGAGCCCGGCCCCAAACCCAACATGTGGGAGAACACGTGGAACAAGGGACATGTGATCAGGTGGCTGATTGGCATCTCAGACACTACAGGCACTGGGGAGCACTGGGCAAAGTCGATCACCTGCAGACAAGGCTGAGGGCTGGGGAATGGCTAAGCAGTGACAATTCCCACATCCACACAACCTGATATCCCTTTCCCTGCAGACGCCAAACCCGACCAAGCTCCATGCCCAGAGCACTCAACAGAGGGGAATATGCCCTGCCCTCATCCTCTCCCACTTGCAGCCACGGAGCCCTCCCAGAGACCCTTAGTCATGGCCCTGGCTCTGGGCCCAGGCCAGCACTGGCCCTGAGCAGGATGTGCCCATCCCAGGGACATGGGGAAGTTGGCACCTGTCCCCATGCAGCCACTCGGAGCTAATTGGGGTAACAGAGGTGCCCTGTGAGGAGGAGGGGTGTTGGTGCCCTGCCAGCATCTCTGACAAGCCCTGTTTACCCAGGCCCTGAGGCACCAGGAGGACGTTCTGACATCCTGGGCCTCCAGGAAGGAAAATCCACAGTGAGGTGGTTCCTGAGAGCTGTCCAAGGCTGTGATTCCTGTTTGACATTCCAGGGCATTAGTGACGGGTTCTGCACATCTCTTTCCCCAGGCACAAAGTGGATCCATCAGAGAAGTGTTATGACCCAGCTGGGAAAACATTTCAGGCCACTGCCTTGACTGTTTGCTCTGGAACTCACCCAAGGAGGTGCAGGGCCCAAGGGGAAGATTTTCCTCTGGGGTTTTGCTGCTTTGTGCTCTTGGAGGAGAGATCAGAGTGTCCTCCTAGGGGATTCTTGACCAAATGGACAAGAGCTGTGACATCATTGGTGGGCTGAGGTCACCTTGGAGAGAAATTGAGGAAGTGTCTGCAGGGTCCTAAATAGTGAATGAATGGATGAAGGAGATTCTCACTGTCCTGACCCACTATCCAGCAAAACCACAGCCAAGGGAAGAGGCCTGGTGGAATCAGGGGGAAGCAGACCTTGTTGAGCCTGGCGCACACTGGGCAGTGTGGGGTGATCCCCTGCTGGTGTCCCAGCTCTCAGTGCAATACCACTGCTCGGATGGACTGGGTCCTTAAGAATCAAAAGAAGTGATCAAGCTCAGGGGGGGAGGGGATGTGGTCACACTTCTCTTCTCTGGGAGTTTCTCTCTGAGGGGAGACATTCCATGAGAATGGGGATGCGGTAAAGGACAGGGCTGTGGGCAGCTGCTCCCTCTCTGGGCTTTGGAGGAGGACGCTGGGAGCTGCTGCTTGGGAAAAGGAATTGGTTGCTGCGGGTGGCCAGAGCAGCTTCCCCAGGTGTTGGATTCTTGGCTGTTTAGATAGCCTGGAAAGCCCCGGGGTGGCCTTGGGGCAGCCCGCGCTTCAAAGGACGAGAAGAGGCTTCCAATCTTTTCTCGGTCTCGATGTTAATTAATTGCTTATCTAAAAGATTTTCTCTCGGCCCGACAGAGGTCTGCTCAGCAGCCAGCCATGAGCACACTCCCTCCCTCCGGGGCGGTCACCTATCTTTATACTCAAAGTTACGTATACAATATTTATCATTTTTCCCCAATACCTTTTACCCTTATTAACCAGTGCACTTTTAGTAATAACCAATCCTAAAGTGCCACCATCATCACAGAAGATGGAGGAGAAGAAGAAGAAGAAGAAGGACAGGACACGCCCCAATTCCTCCATCTTACTTCTCTAAACCCCCCTGTACAGAAATCCTAAACCCTGTGTTTCACTCTCTAATTAACTTATCCCTTCACCATTCACCCCGGTGAAATCCTCCTATCCTCATACAGGTGTCGTCTCCTGTGTAGGATCAAAGTCCTGCCACCAGACACTTCTGGCAACATTCCAGGACTCCCGAGCCCCCCAAGGGTGGTCTCGGTGACTCGGCATCTCAGTCCTGAGGTGCTGAGATCCCACACCCAGGCAGGTGCTGTCAGGTGCTTGCAGCACCGAAAGCGTCTCCACTTGGGGCTGCCTTGGCAACTCCCCCAACCCAGCAGACCCTGAGCCTGGATGGTGCAATCAAAGCCTCAGCAGAGGGACGAGAGGACTCTTTGCAGAGCAAATCGAGCCGGGTTTATTAAAGGAAAATCCAAGGGTCCAGGTGAAGTGAGGGTGAAGAGGGAAACAGGAGCAAGCAGGAACACAACATCTGTTGAAGAGAACCAGAGGCGAAGAGCCAGGAGCAGGGCTGGGGCACAGGTATACAACTGGAGGAAGGCAGGAGGGGTCCGGGTACAAATTATCCAATGGGGAAGGGAGCCTGGGGTAGAGTTAAGGTGGGGTGACACAGGACGCACCAATGGGGGGGATGAGTGGGGGGGGTCTCTCAGGGAAAGCCAATGGAGGAACAGGGAGTACAGAACTTTCTGGAACTGGGGGACAAACAGCAGTCGATTGACAAAAGCACATTAACATTAACAAGCAAAGAACCATGGAGAATTGCACCAGTCCCTCACCTTAACTTAAACAGTGCTGTCCTCCCATGGCATTCCAGGTTCCTCTTCTCCAAGGCTGTCTCCCACATCTCCCGCTTTTTTATTTATTAAATAAACATTTCCCAGTGTTTTGTCAATTGTTTTCTTAAAACACATCAGTGCTGCTGAAACGGTAACAACTATGAGAAGGACCCACAATAAACTTATAAGAATGGGGGCCACCCACACAGGAACGCCCCACTGCATGAGCGTTTTGTCCATCATGTCCACAACTTTATTTTCAGAAAGAAGAGACTTCATTTGCTCTTGCATTTGTTTGATGTTGGCCTGGATCAATGTGCTTTTCAATGACAGGTTAAAATAACAAAGCCATTTGAAATCTTCACAACCACGGCCATGGGAGAGCAGCAGGAAGGCGATGGCCACTCTGTTCTGAAGGGTGGCATGTCTAGTGGTTTCCTTGTCCGCTAGAAGGTCTGATAAGGCAGGGGACGTAGCGTTGGTCTGCTTACTAGGCCAGTACTCCAGGTTAGAAAGTTCACCGAGGGCCTTCGCAGCTGCAACCCATGGTAGAAGGATGGAAACAATGATGGTGGCAGCAGCTGTTAAGGTATTTCGGGGTGTCCTGGGAGTGGCCATCTGGTCCTCAAGTGAGTCAGTTATCGACTGTTCGAGCACTGATAGAAACATGAATGGTAAAGTTAGTTGTCACTGTAATTTTCTTCATTTTGTCCCTATGGAAGGGAGGGCGAGGGATTGACAATTGGGGCAGGTGGAGACAATAGCCTTGGCTTGGTCTCAGGAAATCTTAAATTGACATACTAAAGCTGGAGCATTCTTATGGAAGAATGCATGGCTTAGACAAGCCTGTTGAAAGACATGTGGTACAGCGAGGAAAATGAGTGTGGCACTTGCTGCCATTGCTAACCAGTCTCTGCTCGCCGGTTGCCCTCAGTGATGTAGCTTGGCAGCTCTGTGTGCGACCGGATGTGCAGGATGTGATAAGGTTGCTCTCTGTGGGAGATGAACCAAATTAATTCAGAGAGCAAGCTGTATAATTTTTTATTTTGGACTTTCTTGAGCAGGGCATGCTCTGCCTGCTCTGCTATCCCGGTGACAAATGCAGAATCTGTGATTAAATTGAAGGGTTGTTGGAATGTTCAAAACACCCTCACTGCTGCAGCAAGTTCTGCAGTCTGGGAGGAAACTTCAACAACCTGGATATCAGACTCCCACTTCTGAGTGTCAGGGTCCCTCCAGGTAAACACTGACTTGTGAGAATTGCCTGAACCATCAATGAACTCTGTGATAGCATTTTTGAGTGGAGTTTTATTTTTATATGATTTTGGGGACAAATGCAGTGAATCTTTACAAAGTCTGTGTTTAGGATAATGAATTGAAATTTTTCTGGGATAGCTGTCAAATGAAATTTTAGGATGTTCATTTGTTTGTAATAGAGAATCCAATTGTTCCAAAGTATAAAAGAGGTAAATGCACACCAGATCGCAAGCTGCGAGGGTCCGAGGGCGATGTCGGCCTTTAATAATAAGTTTGGCTACAAGTTCTAGTGGGGTGGTGACTGTTTGATGTGGTTGGTGCGGCAGAAAAAGTCACTCGATGATGATGAGTGGGTTTTTTGCAGTATCATCCCACTGAAAGAGCAATGCATGGAAGTGTGGGCACTTACCAAAAATACCAAGGCTGAGGGGAAGGGACCGGGCTGTCCAATGTGCCTGGTGGTGTTTGATGGCGTTGGCGACTCTCTCCAAAGCCTCACAGGCTTCTGGTGTTAACAAGTGTGGGGAAGCCAGGCCGCCGTCTCCTCATAGAAGGTCGAAGACCGGTGTCAGTTCTTCTGTGGTGAGGCCCAAGAGAGGTCAGATCCACGTGATGACGCTGCACAGCTGTTGCATGTCTCTTAATGTCTTGGAGTGCTTGTTATGGATAGAGTTTGAGGCACAATGGTCCTTCCTGTGATTAAAAACCCAAGGTACTTCCATGGGCTCGATAGCTGGATTTTTTCCTGAGCTGTCTAAAACCCTGCACTTTCAACAGCTGTGACACTCTTGGAAAGTGCTGCATTTAAGTGAGTCTTGGTGGAAGCACAGATTTGTACATCGTCCATACAATGTAGGTGTGAGACTCTGTCCGAAGTTTCTCTCATCTGCCTCATGATTGTCATTGGGGACCACTGAAGAAAAGACCCTTGTCTGAAGTTTCTGGCCCTGTTGGAGAAAGTTACATGCCAAGGGCTCCAAGACCTGAGCACAGCTCCTGGCATTGCTAAGCTATTGTTCACAGGTGTGTTTGCTGTGTGCTACACTGAACCCAATGAAAGGAAGAAGGGGGCACCTTGCCTTTTTGCAACACTAGCCTTGGAAGTTGTCCCACCTCTCGGCCTGACTGGACTTCTCCTGAGTTTTGGGCGGTCCCCACAGAAGACGCCTCACTTTTCTTACAACTGCCGTGACAGACAGACTGAGATGTAAGAAGCCTCTCCATCAAAGACCGAGACATGAAATCCCTATGTGAAAAGGCCCTCCACACTCTTTCCAGGGATGGGACTGAGGCCCCTAACCTGGGGGAGGTGTGTGGGGGAGGCAAGCTGACCACAGCAAGATGGATGTTGCAGGTGCAAGCAGTGGACCAAGAAGATAATGGCTCTCGCCCACTGCTGAGAACATGGACTGTGTGTACCCTTCTCTAAATACCATTTTTTCCTCCCAAAAATACAATAGACTACCTTTGATTTGGTTTCAAGTTTTACCCCTTCCTCCATCAGAAAAAAAAAGAGTATAATAGAGTTCAGATGAACTGCAACCCTGAGATCTCCCTGGATGTGACCTGGTGAACTCCATTGGCTGGACATTGAAGGATTTTGCTGTTCTACATTTGGTAGCTCTATATCTTCCTTTCTCTTCCTCCCTCTTTTTCCCTTTTTCCCCACTTCCTCCCCAACGCATTTTGTTGTGGTTATTCAATAATGGTACATTTGTTTTGATTATCACTGCAACCCCCTGTACCGTGTCAGTGTTTTTTGCACTCTGAGATCAACCCACAAACCATCACAAAACCCGTTCATAAGGACAGATCACGACACTTGCATACATACTATAGAACCCTTCTGTCAAGCCTTAAAAATTCTCTACAATTTCATTTCCAACATTACTGGGTCTGGCACCTCCCAGATCTGGTGTTTGCTGCCACCATCAGTGCCCAGATCTGGAAATTCCCTTGTTCCAGCAGAGCCAAGTTCAGCAATTTTCTGGTAAAGAAAGCCAAAATCTGGAAATTTCCGCTTCCGGCACCAGCAATGCCAAGGTCTGATGTTTGCTGCCACTGCCCATACCCCAATCTGGACATTTCTCAGTTCCAACACAGCCAAGTGCAGCAATTTTTTGGAAAAAGAAGACAAAATGCAGCAATTTCCTGGTGCCAAGACTGTCACCACTCAGACCTAGTGTTTGATGGCACCGCCCATGCCCAGATCTGGACATTTCCCTGTGCCACCACAGCCCAAGTGCAGCAATTTGCTGGCAAAGAAAGCCCAAGCCCGGCAGCTTCCTGGTGCTGCACCAGCAGCACTGTCTCTGTCTCTCTCGGAGCCTCTCAGGATCCCCGGCCAGTCCCGAGTTGGCAGACAGCGGGGGGCAGCCCCGGCACGGCCGATAGTGGGGAGACGCCCTCTGTGCCCCGAGGGTGCTGAGGGCACCTGGGCTGGGCGCCTTTGCAGCACAAGAGACACCAGAGACCTCAGTAGGAGATAAAAGGCCAGCTCTTAGCAGGGGTTAATCCCAGGTTTTATTCCAGGAGTCCCAAAGGAGCCCCTACACCTCAGGGGGCTACTGCTGAGAGCCCTGGGAGATGTGCCAAGGTTACATTTAAAGGGAGGTGGAAACCAAAAGGAGATAACATTTTACTGACCAATAAGTGACCCTAAGGGACGGGTACTGGGGGATGGACATTTAGGACAGCGTATGGGGCAAGGCTTGGGGGCTGACCCCCGGCCTCTGGCTGATCACTTGACATCCTGGAGCGAAGCTTCTAGATGGAGGGGATGGGATGCTGAGTGATTGACAGAGAGCCAGGGTGGGTATTTGGGGAGGATCTCAGCAAGGGAAGGGGGTTAGACAGGTAAAGGGAGGGGGGTACAGTCTAGAATAAACCATTTGGGAAAAGTATGGAGATACAAAACAAAACTACTTCCAAGTATTACAAAGTATAAAAATGTACTACAATATTTGTTATAAAGATACAGTTTTTATTTCTGTTGTTAATGATAAGCTTAGACATAATAGTGAAATAACTGATATAATTCTGATATATATTGTGTTAAAATGCCTGCTTGGATGGGATAACATCCAATGAACATGAGATGAAGACACCTGGTACAGATGTGCCAGCCATCAGCACTCACTGTCTGAAGGCAGTGTGGGCCATGGCCAAAACTGAAGGTGATGATAAAAAAGGAGCAAACCCACAACCAAGGCATGTGCATGCTCTAAAAAGGTGGAACCGAGGAGGAGCCATGCTACACAGTTCTTGGAATATGGAAACTAGTTTGGGAAAAAAGTTTACAAAGCATGAGGGTCCATGAATATGCAACAGGCTGATGGAAGGAAAAGGTATTTAAGGGATATCTGGAAGATAACAGGGTGGTCTTGGTTCAGTGCCAAGATGCACCCGGCCGTAATAACCTTTGCTCCATGCTCCCCTTGTATTTATTAAGCTCTTTGAATTTTCCCAGGAGAGTGACCGTGTTTCTCCCAGCCTCGAGCAGAGAGCTCTGCCCGGGGGCTCCGGGCAAAGGCGGCGGCGCTCGGCAGCGGCCCCGGCCCGCCCAGCCCCGGGCATTTCCCCGCACCGGGACAAAATCCCGCGCGAAGGAGCCCTTGGAACGCCCGCCCGCGGCTCCTCCGCGTCCCAAAGCTGCCGGTGCTGCCCCCGGTGCTGCCGCAGCCGCGGCTCCGGACAAGGGCGGCTCGGCGGGACCCCCGGGCCGGGCCCCTCCCAGCCGTGCTCGCCCCGGGGCTGATGCTCGGCCCGGGCTCTCTCGCTGCTCCGGCTCCCGCACGGCCCCGCTGGGAGCGGGCCCCGAGCCCCTGCCCGGCCCAGGGTCATTGTCCTTGGCCGGGCCCTGCCCGGGGCTGCGGCCCCTGCCCGCCCCCGGCACAACCTGCGGCTCCAGCGCAGCTCCCTCCAGCCGAGCACTGAGGGTTCCAGCCAGGCACAGCATCCCGGTCACGGCATCTCTGGTGTCCCTGCTCACATGGTGTGAAAAATGCATGTATTTTATGATTGGCTTTGTTATGTTTGCCCAATTATCCCATCAAAAAAAAAAAAAAAAACCCAAACAATATTTAAGGTAGCAACAGTTTTAATTGAATAGTTTAGAAAATATATAAATAAGGGATAATTTGGTTCAAATAATAGCGCATAAGCAAAAACAACCGCGGGGTACGGAGGGCAGGGTTCTTGACCCTTGCCACTTCACGTACAAGCTTGCCAAGTAAAAGTCACCCCTTATATGCCATGTGTCAATGCCATCTCCTCCTATTTTCGGTTCGTCACTTCTGTCTCCACCTTCATTACCACCTTTACCACGCATGCACCACCACTCGGTTTGGTGGTCGCACAAGTCTTTGGGGGTTGTCACTGATGAAGGCTCTGTAGTGTTCTTCGTTGTCCTTTAATTCACCTTTGGGTTACACGTGCGCACCAAGCCAGTACAATGTAAGCCAAGACTAACGTATCACTGCATCTACATATCAAAGCAATAAGTCTCTTATAATTAGCATTTTCTTGGACCCAACCAGGTTCTTGGTCATTTTTAGCAACTGTATCTTCAGCTTCTTTCCTGTGGTCCTTGAGAACATCTGCTGGGAAGGGGGGGTGGGTGGAGCCCCTCCTTTCCCTCTCTTCTTTGGCATTACAACTTTTAAATATTAACTATTTTATTATTCTCAAATATTAATTACTGTATCAATATTGATTACTGTTTTAATTTTTATCAGCACGAATCATACCTATTTACCACAAATCCCCCCTTTCTCTTTTTGATCATTATGATTTGTGCTGTATTTAAAAGGCTGTGCTTTGATATTTTTTATATTTTTCAGAATTTGTTGTCTTTTTTTCAGCTTCAAACTTTTCTAGCATTTCTATTACTGCTTCTAGTTTTTTACACTGTCTTTCAAGTTTAGTTAGCATTTCTTGGTCTATTTTAATCCTTTTAAGTCTTTGGTTTTTAACAGGCGTCAATTTAGCTTTTAATACTATTTTAGATCTTGGTTTTCTTTTTTCTGTTGATTCTGAATTTAGAGGCATTGTTGAAATCTGCATCTCTTGAATCACTGAATGAATTAACTTAATAAAACACAAAAGTCTCAGAATTGAGCATAACAACATAAACTTTAACTTTTTCTTCTAAACACTTCTAAAGAGGTTACTTCACCAATTTGTTTTTAAGATTGAATTCTGCTTCTGTACTGGCACATGAGCTACTATTTTAATTTTCTCTGCAAGTTCAGTGATAGTTTCTCTATAATTATCAATTTTTACACAGCACTCAAATTCATTAAATCTTCTACAAATTCTTCTTTTTTCTGCTAACAGATAGTGTAGGGCTATTTTGTTTTGATACACAAACACTCTCATTTGTGTATATTGCTTGGCCAACATTTTTAAGACACTGGAGGTATGATTTGACACTACTTCCACTATTGTTTGGAGCTTTATTAATCAGTTCAACAGGTAAATTGGGGTCTTATATCTCCATGACCCATCTTGAGCTCATGTTGCTGGGTCATAATATGCTACAATTTGTTCTGCAGGCTATTCGTCTTCTCTCTATTTTTGATTCTCTCTTGCTGTTGGAAAATTTAAATTAAAATTTCTTTTATTTCACTGCAGGGTTTTATACAGTGGAGTTCTTAGCACATTGCTCTTAGACTTTAGTAGAACAAAGAAGGAGGGTTGTATTCTCTTCAAAGTACAGGTTCTTCTCCATTTTTGAGGTGACTCACTGTATGCTCGTTGCTCACAAATCTAATATATCTCATTTGAGGCTTTCTATTTCTTATCAGTTTTCTCTAGTTGTTCTCAATAAGACCTCAGGCTGTCGATGGATTGGTAGGGGTTAGCTTCAGGACTTTTGTACTAGCATAAATTAATTTGTTCATCTCATTCACAATTTATTTTTTTTTTATTGGTCTCTAATATCATTCTCGAGTTATACAAATTATTCTAATTACTTGATGGCTTAAAATCTATCCTTTAGGTCTCTTCAATGTTCTAGAAATTTGTGTGTGGTTCTACTTTAAAAATTGCTCTGGAGCTAAGCTCTCACCTCTCCACGGCCATCTTTCAGCTATTTTTAGACTTCTACAAATCTCACATGTGAATAATTCTAATTCTGTAGCAATCTTTTGCATCAATTTCACAAACAGATTCTTATTCAAGGCTGGCAAATCTTAATCTTTGTAATACTGTTTTAGCTGTTTATACAATTCAGCTAATTCTGTTGACTCTTTTCTCTTGTTCTTTTCTTTATTTTTTCTTTATTTTTTTCTTTTTTTTTCAAATTTTTTTTTTTTTAGTGCTTGATTTCTTATGCTAATACTTGGATCTTTTTCATTATCATATCTTTTAAAAGAAACAAATCTTTTATATTGAGGGCAAATTTGATCACCATGGGGGTAAGGAGCTCGTCTATTATATCTCAAATTTTTCTCTACTCAATACATCTTTTCTTCTTTAATACAAACATCTATAACACTGCTGAAATTGTAGCAGTCAAAACTAACATATGGGTGTGTTACAAACACAGATTCTATCTTGTCTTTAATACACACAGGGTGATTGTAATAATTACAAATGTTGAAATTGCTGGGAATTGGTTTTTGCTCTGATTGCTTTTTCATTGCTGAAACTCTGTTCAGTGTGGCTCTCTGGCTTTGGCTAACTGCCAAGGGTACTAGAATGATCACAGTGAAAATAATCTTTAGGAAATCTACTTTTCTACTTTTTTCAAGGCCTCTTGGGTTGCAACTAAGGGCTAAGATACCAGTCTTCTCGGTAGCAAAGGTAATATCTTGGGATTTAGTCACTGGTGCTTTTAGTTTCTTTGGTACTCATAGCTCTACAGAGTTTGCTTGTCTCTTTTTAAATGCTATTTCTTAGTTCTAGCTGGTTAAGAAGCAATAATTAAAACAAAAAGAACAGTGAAAAGATTAGGCCAGAATACTATAAACTTGTATTTTCTAAAATTTCTGGGATATGCCAACTACAATAAGATTTATTTAATTATTTTCTGCTTCAAGGGCGGGGAGTTTATTAAGTCGCCGCCTCTAATAGGCAAACTCACAGCACTAATATGCTCTTGCAATGTGCTTATTATGTTATTATTTTTCTCTACAACAACTATCAATTTTGAGACACTGGTCTATAATATTATGAGTTGCTCCTTCTCTTATTTGTGCTATAGACAATATAGCAAGAACCAATTGATCTAAGTTCTCTATTAATTCAATTGCTGCTGGAAGGGTCCCATCTCCCAGTCTCAAAGATATCTAAAAAAATCACTGGCAATGTGTTCTATAATTAGCTGACTAAATACATAACTATAGCAAAGCAAGCAAATCAATTGTCTCTCCTTCTCTTCTCTCTTAGTTACTCTCCACCATGAGTTAAAGCAGAGTGTGCAAACAATACATATCCGTGGATGACACCCTAAACCATGTTTACCGCACTCCCAACATTTTTGTTTCTGAGCTCTTTTAACAACAGGTGTTACCAGTCTCAGTTTCTGGAATTGCAGTTCTGTAATCAATTCTAATAATGTTGCTGGTGGGTGATCCTGGAGGAGATCTTAGATCTTTTTAGGCTGTTCCCACCGATTCAGAAAGTATTTTTATTCTTTTTTCACCGGCATTCTAGTGCCTCCGAGCTCAAGGGAATTGTGGTCCGTAGCCATTCTGGGATGCTTAGTTCCTTCTTAATAAATCAGGGTTAATATAAATCATGTTTCAACAATATTTTAGCTACTGTTTGAACTGTAGCCCAAACTGCTGGAAATGCTTTAACCCGCTGAGTTAATTGATCTATTATAACTAACAAATATTTTCACCAACCCACTTTAAGCAATTCTATAAAATCTACCTGGATTTTTTTTCAAATAGCCTGTAGGCTGTTTTGCATCCTCCAAAGGGAGGGCTTCTTAACACCTTCTTATCTACCTTTTAACAGGTAAGACACTCCTGGGTAATTTATTTTCCAATTTCAAATATGCTTATACACCCATAAAATTTTAAAAAGTGATCACAAAAGGCCCTTGTTTCCCAGTGTGTCTGTCGATACAAGTTATCTAAAATCTAATGTGCCACTGGTTTTTGGCATCATAATCCTGCCATCAGGAAAAACTTACTTTCCCTCCTTAAATGTTGCTCTTAATTTCCTTATAGCTGCCAATTCTGCTAGCGGAAGGGAAAGTGTCTCCTGCTAAATTTCTATTTTTTTTTTTTTTTTAATAAGGTCATGATTTTAGTATCTCCCGTTTTTAAGGTCGCTTTTTTTTGCTTCTTCATCAGCCAAAATATTTCTCTGACTCTAATATCCCTCCCTCTCTGGTGTTCCTTTACATGAACTACTGCTATTTTCTTTGAGCCTTTTAAAGCTTCAAGTATCTAAATTATCAATCCCAAAAATCAATCAATCAAGAGTGTATTAACTCTTTCCTTTAAGTGTTTATAAGTCCCCTCCTTTCCTTCCAAATTTTTCTTATGTATGTACTACACTAAAAGCATATTTGGAGTCTGTATAAATAGTCCCTTTTTGCCCTTTTAGTATTAATAGTGCACAATGTAATATATAAAATTCACAGGTTTGTGCTGACCAGGAGGGACTAAGGGGGCCAGACTCCTTCACCCTAAACTTTTCCCACTTCCCCTGAATGCCAACCCATGTCATTAATTTCTAGATTATCTTCTTCAGTTAAAGTTTAAATTTTAGGTTTTCCTTCACAGGGTTTTATCTGTAAATTTAAGGCTATTATTAGATCTCTGCCTAACATGTTATTCTCGGCCTCTGGTATCAACATTAAATCATTTACTCCAAATTTGTCATCTGTTTCAATTTGCACTCCTTTTATTACAGGAACAGGGAAAGCCTCTCCTGTAATTCCGATTACTGAAACTTGCTCACTACTTATCTCACATCCCTGGGGTAATTTTGTCACTGTCGACCGAGAAACTCCTGTATTGACTAAAAGTACGACTTCTTCACTCTGAAGACCTACTCTTAGCGTTATTATCAAGGCCTCTTCTGGGTGTAATTCGGTCCTTTTTGTTAAACAAAGCTCTTGCCCTCTCTGATTCTCCTGAGAAGTTTTCTCATCTTGCTGTTTCTTTCTGCAATTTTTTTGCAGGTGCCCCTTTTTATGACAATAAAAACAGGTGGGTCCCGCACCCTTCAAAGTGGGGCAAGAATTTTTTAAGTGTCTCTTCTTGTGGCGGGAAAAATGCACAGGTCTTTTGTTCCTAAAAATAGATCCTGACATCCACTGCTTGTTTTTCCCTGCAGATTTTTCTGTATTCAAAGCTTCCTGCATTTCTTGAACTGCTGCCACCAAAATTCTGGCATCTGCTTTCTGCTTTTTCTCATTTCTCTTTACAAACACCCTTTGTGCTTCTCTCAGTAACTCTTGTAGTCCCCTGTCCTGCCAATCCTCTAATTCTTCCAGCTTTTTCCTAATGTCACTGCAAGATCCGGTCACAAACTGAATTTTTAACAGAACCTGCCCTACTGCAGTATTAATATCTATACCTAAATGCAATTGCAAGTCTCTTTTTAATCTTTTTAACCATTCTGCTGGTGACTCATATTTTTTCTGATACTCACTCAAAACTTTTCTTATATTATGTCCTTTAGGCACTGCCCTCTGAATTTCTTGATTTTCTTCCCTTCGGGATTCCCATTCATCCCAAAACCGCATTAACATCCCCAGTGGGCTATCCTGAGGAACCCTCCCCCCCTGAAAACCCCCCTCACGGTTCCCAGATACCTCAAACCACTGCGAATTTTTCACACAATCCGCAGCCCCTGGGTCAAGGAACTTTCTCTTTCCCTGACCCATTTCTGGCAGCAACAAACTAAGAAATCCCCGGTACCAGGAGAGCCTTAGTTTCCCACACTCACCCCGTGGCTCAACTTCTCACTTATTACTCTGTCACACTGCGTTTTCAATCTACTTGTTCCACTCCTATGTCTCCCTCTGCAATCTACTTGTTCCCCTCTTCTCTCTCCCTCTTAATCTATTAGCCCCGTCCTCTCACCATCTAATCACATATTAAATTGCCTGCTACCAACCCCTCCAAGGAAATTGAACCTATTCATTCACTCTCTCAGTCTCCCTACTGAGTCAATCCCTCCTGCCCAAGGACCTTCCCACAGGTGCTTGGACCAGGGATCCCCTCCTTCCCCCTGGGTCAAACCCTCCCGGGGTCCCCACTCATTCACTTTTCTTTCACTTCCCTCCTTTTCCGGCCGGTCTCCTTGTGGAGAACGCGAAAACGCGGTACTGGGAGGTCCCAATCACTTCGGGGGTCCGGGACTGCCCAGCCCCTGTCTCAGACACTCCACACACACTCACACACACATACAGCCGCCCCCCGACCCAAAACCCCGTGATACTCAGCCTCCTTTTCTCACGAGGGTCTTTGTGCACAAAGCAGTTTTCTATGGGTACTCTCTCTCCTACAAGCCGGCACTCTGATGGGAGCCTCTCCTGCACGCTTCCAATAACTAATTTGCTTATGCGTTATTGTAAAAAGAACTCTCTTTTCCCAAGGGAGAGTGGCCTAGCCTTGGGACCACTTAAAAGTCTGGTGGGGAGCTCCTTCCCAGAGGCTATCCACCTCCCCAGAGTTAAAAGAGTTCCCGGGTATTGGCACCAAAATTGTTATGTTTGCCCAATTATCCCATCAAAAAAACCAAACAATATTTAAGGTAGCAACAGTTTTAATTGAATAGTTTAGAAAATATATAAATAAGGGATAATTTGGTTCAAATAATAGCGCATAAGCAAAAACAACCGCGGGGTACGGAGGGCAGGGTTCTTGACCCTTGCCACTTCACGTACAAGCTTGCCAAGTGAAAGTCACCCCTTATATGCCATGTGTCAATGCCATCTCCTCCTATTTTCGGTTCGTCACTTTTCTGTCTCCGCCTTCATTACCACCTTTACCACGCATGCGCCACCACTCGGTTTGGTGGTCGCACAAGTCTTTGGGGGTCGTCACTGATGAAGGCTCTGTAGTGTTCTTCGTTGTCCTTTAATTCACCTTTGGGTTACACATGCACACCAAGCCAGTACAATGTAAGCCAAGACTAACGTATCACTGCATCTACATATCAAAGCAATAAGTCCCTTATAATTAGCATTTTCTTGGACCCAACCAGGTTCTTGGTCATTTTTAGCAACTGTATCTTCAGCTTCTTTCCTGTGGTCCTTGAGAACATCTGCTGGGAAGGGGGTGTGGGTGGAGCCCCTCCTTTCCCTCTCTTCTTTGGCATTACAACTTTAAACTATTAACTGTTTTATTATTCTCAAATATTAATTACTGTATCAATATTGATTACTGTTTCAATTTTTATCAGTACGAATCATACCTATTTATCACATGAGGCACCAAATGAGTCCAAGCCCACCTGGGGGAAGGGCCCAGGAAGACCAAGGGGGATTTGAGGATTACCACAAGGCATGCACACATCTTGACCCTACCTCCTCTTGGAATTTCCATCTGAACACTGCTGGAATCCAGGAGTTGATAGCTGTGTGTGTGCTCCTCTGTATTTTCTTTTATTACTTTCTCTCCTTCTGTGTTTTCTTTTCCTTCTTCCAATTCCCTCTTCTTGCCGATTTTGAGTAACTTAAAATTGAACACGCTTAGAGTTTGTGAAGGTGAAGGGGCCAAGTTAATGCTTTGAGAAGTGTTTTGTGTTGATTGACTGTCATATTAAACCTTTTGCCAAAGTTTCTCGGATTTTCTAAAATTTCCAGTAAAAGCTGTTTTGTTGTTTTGAGCTCCTAAGAATATTTTGTTAGTATTTCCCCAGTGAGTCCAACTCAGAGTACGCAAAGAATTGTAATTAATTTTAAATTGCTCCTTGAAGGAGTTGTTTAGTGGATGGGAGTCAGGGCTTGTGTGTCCTGCTTGGCCCAGCCCAGGTAGGGCTTTCCCAGCCACATTCCACACTCCATTGCCCAGCTGCAGCCGCTGGTGCCTCTGAGTTGTGCTGCCCCAGCCCCAGGGACGCTCTCCTTGTCTGCCCATTCCCCCACGGTCTCTGGGCAGGGATGGCCTCAGTGGGGGCTGCTGACATCCTCAGCACCTTGAAGGCTGCTGCTGAATTTTCCTGCTGCAGAGGCTTGTTCAGCCTTCAGCTCTTCAGTGCAGGAATTCAGTGTCCCGGGGCTCATTAACATTCAGAACACCTTAACAACTAAAGCCTCTGGGAATAATTTGATTTAATTTTCCAAATCACTTGTTCAGCCTTCAGCTCTTCAGTTCAAGAATTCATTGGCCCAGGGCTCATTGACATTCAGAACACCTTAACAAGCCAAGCTTCTGGGAATAATTTGATTTCAGTTTTCAAATCATCTGTGGTTAATTTGACCCATTTCAGTAGTGTGTTCAAATGGAATATATTCTATTTACAAAGATAATGAGAAAACTTTTTTTAGGTCCTGCTTAGGTTTTTGTTCCTGTTCATAAATCAATACGTGTGATCACCAATTGACATTGAATCCAAGTACCTCCTCACCTCCTCATGCAGTTTGAATAGAGATGAAAATCAAGACCCTCTATGGCTGACAATCAATCAGATCTTTCCCCACCCCCACCGCACCATTTCCCCCATCCAAAGCCTGGCACTCAGAGCAGCCTTGTGTAAATCTGAGCTCCCTCCAGCCCAGGCTGCACCTGCAGCTTTCAGCTCCTTGGCTCCAACTCCCACCTGCTTTCCTTGGAGAAGCAGCTGCCTGAGCCACAGAGGGATCTTCATTTATTGTCAGCCAACAAAGCAAAGGGGAAGGCACGGCTCTATCAAATGCAAAAGTCATTCATCTGCTGGATATTAAATCCACTTTGCACAGCAGAAAGCCTCAGAACAATGGAAATCACCTTCTGTGCCCAGCACAGATCCCAAGGTCCCCCCAAACCCTTCATGCCCCAATTCTGCCCAGATTTGCTCTTTGCACACACGAGTCACAGGCTGAAGGCAGGAGCTCCCTCCATACCCAGAGGAAGGAAAAGAGAGAAAGGGGATGAAGAGCTCTCCTGTGCAGAGCCAAGGTCCAAGTGCAGCCCCTGCAGTGGGAACCACAACTCATCAGGTTTGTGTCCTTTGGGCTCAGGGAGTGGTGACACTCAGAGGCACAGAAAGGTTTCTTGCCAACAAACACAAATTGAATATTTGAACAGTTTAATAACCATCACAGCTCTTCCCTGAGCTCTCTGGAATGTCCCAGCAGCATGTGACATGTCCACCATCCCCAATAGATTTTTATGCAGGAACAGTTTTAGACATAGATATAAGAAAAGGTAATTCTGTGATAGATACAAAGACAATTAAGATGTCGCCTTATGTGATATTTATTTAAATTTCAGAAAGTTTGGGCAACTCCCTGAAGCTCAAAGCATGAAACCAGTCAGTTATGAGACACTTGAATGACCACAGAGCATCTGGTGGAGGAAATCTGGGACCAATGGGAAGAAGAAATATCCAGCTGCTCTGGTGAAGAGATGTCCTTAGACATGGCCATTTAACCAACAGAGATGAAAGCACTTGATGGAAAAGAGAGGGATTAAATAATAGACTGATTATTGATGACACAAGTAGATGGGAAGATGAGTATTTCTTCTCCTGCTATCAGTATGCTTCCAGGAAATCCCCGTTTCTGGTGCGAAAAGGTTGCCATTCCTTATGAGTACTCAAATTGCACAAATAATCAATATTTGCTTGTATATTATGGAACTAAGAGGTATTAAAATCTGAGCCCCTTTCTAGGCAGACATCAGTTGTGTGCCCATGAACAGGCAGCGCCACTTGTGCCCTGAGGTGCCCAGCTGGGATTGGATCACTTCGAGAGCACCTGAGGGAGAGCAGAGAGCACCTTGCAAGCTGCAGGTCCCTGACAGCCCCGCAGGGCTCCTGTCCCATCAACAGCTGCTCTGCTCCAGTCTGAAAGAGGGCCCAGCATGGTGCTGGGATCATCAGAGAGCTGAGATGTGTGCTAGAAATCAATGCCCTCCCCATCCCGCTGCAGCCCTGCATTTCCCTCCTGCAGCCTTGGTCTCCAGCACAGCCATGGAGGCTCTTTGGGCTCTGGACTGTTCCTGCAGCCCCAGGGCAGCTGAGCTCTGCCTTTGGCAGTCAGGCCTGGCCAGCGCAGGCCATGCTCAGCAATTGCTTGTGTGTGCCTGGCCTTGCTGTCAGCCCCGGCAGCGGCTGCGTGGCCCCTTTGTGGCCCTGTGCTGGCCCAGCCATGGTGGCCCAGCCCCTGTGCAGGCCCAGCCCAGGCCAGAAGCATTGCAGCTGGGAACGGCCCCTGTGCCGTGGTGCCCACAGCAGCCTTGGGGCTCTGTGCCCCATGGCCTCCCTGCTGGGCAGCTTCTGCCAGCTCCTGCAGAGCCCGTGGCACCTGTGGGGCTGCACAGACAGCCCTGCCCGGGCTCTGCCGGCCTCTGGGCCAGCAGAGAGGCAGCCAGGGCTGGCCATGGCTGGGAACAGGCCCTGAGCCTTGCAGGAGGATGGAGCTGGGCCACAGCCAAACTCAGCCCAGGCCAAAGCTGGGCTCAGCAGCCAGGGCTGCCAAGGGCTGGGCACAGAGGCTGGCGCTGACAAATGTCCTGGGCCCCCTCCCTGCTCTGTCCATGCCACCAAGGGCACAGAGCAGCCTCCTCTCTGGGCCACTTGCCTGTTTGCAATGCCTTGCACAGGCGCTGGCCCTGCCTCACAAGGCCTGGCCTGAGTCCTGCCCCTGCACGCTCAGCCAGGCTGAGATGGACACTGATGGTTTCTGGGCCAGGCTCTCTGAGCCCAGCCCAGCTCCCTGCAAGCTCTGCCAGCTGCCCTGAGCTCTGGGCAGCACCAAGGGCCTCTCCCCAGCCCAGCCTAGCCGGCTCTGGCCCCACAGCTCTGCTCAGGCCAGGCTGCTCTGGGCACTGCCCCACGGCCTCAGCCCCTGGCAAGGGCACAGCAGCAGCTGCAGCTGCCACGGGACTCAGCCCCAGCCATGGGGGAAGGTGCTTGGCCAAGGCCAAAGGAGGCTCCCTGGCTGCCCTGCTCCCCTTAGGCTGAGGTGCTGAGAGCTCTGCAGCCCCTGCTGCCATCCCATCTGCCCAGGGCAGCACAAGAGCCCGGGCCTTGGGGCCCTCAAGAGCTGCTCCTGCTCCAGGCTCAGGGCCCATGACAGAGCCACAAAGCTGTGCCCATTTCTGTTCATTCCTGCTCTGATGGGGATGGATCCTCAGCCACTTGGAGTTTGCTGATGATTTTTATTACTCCACAGCCACTTCTTTCTTGGGCTCTTCAGTTCAGGAATTCGGTGAGAAAAGCTCATAAACATTTGTTCTAAACACCCAAACAAGACAAGCCCTTGGGAATAATTCATGTCTTCAATACTTCTGTGGTTAATTACACAGCCTTCACAACTCTATTCAATGTGAATCTACTGTATTGAAAACAATTAAGAGAGAATTGTTTTGTCCTGTTCAGTTTTGTTTTCCTGTACATAGATTGAGATCAGCGATGTCCAATTGATATTGACCCCCAGCACCTCCTAATGCAATTTGAACAGATAGGAAAATCAAGACCCTTCATGGCTGAAAATCACTCAGATGTTGTCCCTACCCCCACCCCAATATTTCTCCCATCCAAGCCCTGGGACTCAGAGCAGCTGAGGAATGGAGTCACATCCAGGGATGTCCCCAGGGCTCAAGACTGGGGCTAGGTCAGTTAAATCTCTTTATTGCTGGTCTGGACAATGGGATAGAGGGACAGAGGGCAGCCTCAGTCAGTTCCCAGGTGACACCAAGCAGGGTGGCAGTGTGACTGTGCTGGAGGGAAGGAAGCTCTGCAGAGGAATCTGGCCAGGCTGGAGCCATCCATGGGCCCAGGACAATTGGATGAGGATAACCAAGACCAAGGGCCAGGTCTTGCCCAGGGCTCACAACGTGGTTCTGTGATAGATATAAACACAAGTTCTTGTATCAGGATTCTCGTCCTGGAGTGGGGGCAAAACAGCTCAACAGTTCCTCATTTGCACAGCTGTCAGTGGTGGATGGAGAAGGGAGGTCAGGCTGCGTTTGGTGCTGAGGAAATGCTGAAACCAGCCTGATTAATTTCATCTCCTTTCCTGGCTGATCTCCCCTTTTTCCCCTTCCACCCATTAGCTTTTGTCTCCTCCCAGCCCGCTGTGAAGAGCCTGGCTCTGTGTTCTCCATCCCCTCCTGGCTGGCACTGCCAGGCTGGCATGAGGAGACCCTCAGCCTTCCCTGCTCCAGGCAGGACCAGCCCAGCTCCCTCAGCCTCTGCTCACAGCCCAAGGGCTCCAGCCCCACCTTGGAGGCCCTTCCCAGACCCTGCTCCAGCTGCCAGACATCTTTCCTGACCTGGGGACCCCAAACCAGGCCCCAGTGACCTGGATAATCCCTGTCCTTGATGTCCTGGTCACACAGCCCGGCCCCTTGTCCCCATGTCAGGCTCTGGGGTGGATCCTGTGGAACATCCTTTGGTGGAGGCTGTGGCTCCAGGTGGGCTGGGGGGATCCCAGGGGACAGGGACCCTGCTGGGCATGAACAGCTTTGGACTTGTTGGGACAAACTGTGAGGGGGAGCTGGGGCAGAGGGACCAACCCAGTGACCTGAGACAGCCCTGCTGGGATGTCACACAGCCCCTCTGAGACGTTACAGCCTGCTCTGTGATGTCACAGCTTTCTCTGTGATGTCACAGAGCTGCTCTCTGATGTCACATCAGAGTCTGTGATGACATAGTCTGCACTGTGATGTCACAGCTGGATCTCTGAAGTCACAGAGATGACCTATGATGTCATAGCTACTCAATGACCTCACATAACCCACTCAGTGATGTCACAGCCCACTCTGTGACATCATGTTACCAGATGATAAATTGTCTCCACCAGGTGAACTCACGCCTGGAGCTTGTTCTCCACAACCCCAGGCCTGTGGAAACCACACAGTGCCCATTGTGTGAGAAGGGGAACTGGAAGTTGCAGCCTCAGTGTCCTGCCAGCCCAGCCAGGCCCACAGGAACATTGGGATCAACGACCACCAGGGACCAGCAGAGAGACCCCCGGCACAGAAGAACACATGGGTTAAGGGGAGGGGAAATATGTTAATGGTTTTGGGAAAATGAATATCACATGTGTGAAAAAGAATAGAAAATCACGAAATTTGCAGATGACACCAAGCTGGCTGTGAGTGTTGACCTGCAGGAGGGTAGGAGGGCTCTGCACAGGGCCCTGGACAGGCTGGATCAAGGGCCCAAATCCAACAAGGTGAGTTTTAACAAGTCCAAGTGCCAGGTCTTGCACTTTGGCCACAACAACCCCTGCAGCACTACAGGCTGGGGACAGTGTGGCTGGACAGCAGCCAGGCAGAAAGGGACCTGCAGAGACTGATGGACAGCAGGCTGGACATGAGCCAGCAGTGTGCCCAGGTGGCCAAGAAGACCAGTGGCTTCTGGTCTGGATCAGGAATGATGTGGCCAGCAGGAGCAGGGCAGGGATTCTTCCCCTGTGCTCAGCACTGCTTGGGCAGCACCTCGAGTGCTGTGTCCAGTTCTGGGCTCCCAATTTAGGAAGGACATGGAGGGGCTGGAGTGTGTCCAGAGAAGGGAAACAAGGCTGGGAGGGGTCTGGAACACAAGAGCTGTGAAGAGTGGCTGAGAGCGAGCGGGGGTTGTGGACAGCTCAGCTGGAGAAGAGGAGCTCCAGGGAGACAAGGCGATGTCAGGGCACAGGCTGGACTTGATGATCTCCATGGCCTGTTCCACCCTTGCTGATTCTGGGATTCTCTGGAGCCACCCTTGGAGCAGTTGCAGGATGAGCCCTGGGTCTCCTCTTCAGGAGCTCCAGCAGCCCAGGTCCCTCAGCTTCTCCTGCCAGCCTCAAAGCCCATCCTGTCAGTCCTGCAGAGCCTCTGCAGCTCCTCCTCACTGCCCAGACCAGGGAGCCCCAGAGCCAGACACAGCAGCCCAGATGTGCCTCCTGGCCTGGGGTGCCTATTGCAAGGGAGCAGCAGGAGGCACTGCAGGAACCTGTAGACAATTCCTGCAGCACTTGTAAGATGATCCTGCTGCCCAAGGGACGCTCCCATGGGGCCAAATCAGGAACTGCAATGGGGAGTGGGGCCAGAGAGGAAAGGGCACACAGGGATGGGCTGTTTGCAGGGGAGGGAACAGGGGTGGGCAGTAGGAAGAAATTTGTAACAGGAAGAGGAAAGAAAGCAAAGGTGAAGCCAAGGAAATTGTCAGGGCAGTCTGGGGGTGGCTGCCAGTCAGCCCAGGCTCTGAGCAACAGCGTCTGCAGTGGGACAGGAAACTCCCAGCTGATGGGAACAAACTTTCTGGCTGACTGCAGAGGCCAGGACAAAGCTGAGTGGGTTCCCTGTTGTCCCCCAGCCCTTGCTGACCCCAGGGGCTGATGGCATTTGTGCTCCCTCAGGCTCTTGTCCCCACACCAACAGCATGGGGGTGCTCCCTCTGCTGTGTGCAATGCAAACAGGGGCTGCTGAGCCAGTGCTGCCGTGTCTGGGCCTGCAAGGATGGGGCACCTGTGGGAGCTGGGGGAGAGGCCAGGGCTGCAGAGGGGGGATGTTGTTGCCAGCTCCATGAGGACGCTCTGGGACGCTGCCCTGGGCTGTCCAGCCCACTGGGGATGGATCAGCCCCTGCTCTGCTGCTCCTTCCAGTCTCCCCCATGACCCTTGCAGAGCAGCGGATGTTGGTGTCCTCAACTGCCATGGAAACCCTCAGGACAAAGTAGTGCCTGGGCTGTTCCAGGTACAATTGAAGTGACACTCGTTGGTGCCACCAGGTGCCATGGCAATGGCCACGGGGACCCGGTCCTTGGTTTAGTGCCATGGCAACCAATGCCCCAAGCCCTTGTGGTGGTTTGTGGCCATGGAAAGCTGCCCCTTGCTCAGGGCTGGTGTCAGTGCCCAGAGCCAGAGGGGATCCCTTGCTGGGGGCTGTGCCATGGCCACCTGCCCTGTGCCGCGCTGGCCGCTCAGGCACCAGGAACCAGCAGCCAACGGCACTGCCAGGGCCAAAGGCCAGGTCAGCCAGACAGAAAGGGGCAGGGCTGGGCACTGTTTCCATGGCAACCGGCACTGGGGGGGACACCTGGGTCACCTGGCCTGGCAGTTGCCATGGAAACCCCTGGCAGGGACTGAGGGCACAGCCCCTGGCACAGAGACACTGCTGGGCCGGGTGCTGAGCACAGGGCTGAGCACGCAGAGATGGTTTTGTTCTTGCTGAGCTGCAGCACAGCCAAGGCCTGTCCTGCCCCTCGTCAGCCACGCTGGGGAGGGGCTGGGGCTGCGGGGAAGCTGGGCAGGGGACACAGCCAGGACAGGGGACCCCAACTGACCCAGGACATACCCAAGACCAGAGCACATCGTGCTCAGGGTGTGATGGGGGGAACAGGGAGGAAGAGGGGAATTTTGGAGTGAGGGCTTTTGCCTTCCCAGGGAACACTTAGGCAAGAGGGGGCCCTGTTTCACCAGTGGGCAGGGTCACTGCCAAAGACACAGACACCAACTTAAGGAATTGTGTCATTTATATCATGCACACCTGCCAAGAATTACAAAAGGATAAACTCAGCAAAGCACATCATCATTAGCAAAGAATTACAAAGGAAGATCAGCAATCCACCATAATTCATCGTTACATTTTGATGACCAATCCCTTGGTGAAACACTAGAGGTGTTTGTGGCAGACAAAGATTCTGGCTGACTATTAAGGTACACCTTACAGACATCAGTAGTACTTTAGGGACACCATTCTTCATTCTTTTTTCTCAATCTCATTCAAATTAGGAACAAGAATTCCGTTGTCCATGGAGCTGGCACCTTTTTAATTCCAGAATAATGCCTCGAGGCCCTTTGCTGTTCAGCTTTACCATGCTGTCTGGGCTAACAAGGCCTGGGGGGCCCTTTCCCCTCTGGCTGGAAGGGGCCGGGTCCCAGTCCCTGAGGGGCACCCAGGCTCCTGGATGGAATTCCTGTGCAATTGGAATGGAATGGAATGGAATTCCTGTGACATCCCTCAGTGTCACAGCAGCCTTCACATGGAGCCCTGTGGATCAGAGCAATTCCCAAAGGGGCCCTTGGGGCAAACAGGGAGATCTGGTCTGGCAGGATGTGTTAAACAATATATACATATTGTTTACACATATATGTATACACATATATGCCCACATATATATGTGAATATATTTATATATGAAATATATAAATGTGTATATATATATATATATATATATATATGTATATGTATGTCTTATTATACTATAAATATGTATATAGATATTTATTATATCTATATTTCACTTGTACAAATGCATATCAGCTCAAGATTAAAACCTTCTTCTGTTGCTCCATGTGGGAGCATTCCAACAATAATTGTTCCTTCTGAAGGTGCTGTTTCCTATGCATTCTCAACAAATTCATCTTTGTCTGCCCAAACCCACAAGGTCTTTTCCTTTTCCATGTGCAATTTTTGGATGCATTTGAAGCCATCCAGGGGTGCAGCTTCTTTTACCGGACTGCCCCACTGCTCACACAGGGCTCCAACCTCAGCCCACTCCAGAGCCAGGGAACTCCAGGGAAGGGCTTCCCAGCTGGGAATTTCTGAGGGGACTGATTCCTCACATTGACACTGAACAAGTGACATTTTGTTGGCATCTGGCCAGACTGTGCCAGTTTTGTTTTACCAGTGGGCAGGGTCAGCACCAAATTCCTTCAGACTCCAGCTGAAGGAATCAGTGTCATTTCCTGCAGTTCAGAGCAGCAAAGAATCACCAAAGGAGCAGCTCAGCAATGCACCCAACCATCCCCACCAAAGATTGCCAGCAGTGATTAACAAAGATCCAGCAGCATTTACCCTCAGGCTTTACCATCTCCCAGAGCCACACAGCAGCTGGGGAAGCTGTCACAGCCAAGGGCTGCAGAGCCACTCCTGGGCACTGGCAATTCCTGCAGGTGCCTCCAGCCCCAGGTGAGGCTCCAACCCCGCTGGGAGAGGGCCCAGCTCTGACAGTGCTGAATGAACAAACTGACAGCACTGCTAGTGTGGCAACATCTGCTTTCATCCTCCTCTTGCGTCCCTCCCAAAGCCTGGCCAGGGCTCAAGGAGGAACCAAGGGAGGTGACTTTGACCATACAGCCCCAAACAAGGCCAGATGTCAGATTCCACGGCCTTGTCTGGTTTCTAAATACACAAAGGTCAATACATGTTTCACTAATGAGTGGCTACATCTATCACAGGGCTAATGACCATGCATATCTCATTAGGGAGCAGATACAAAGATAACCTTTGCTTGGAAGGCTCATCCAGAGGCCACCTTTGGTGCAGGGCCTGCTGTCCAGGCCTCACTCAGGGCTGGTGTCCAGGCCTTGGCACTTCAGGGACGTGGTTTAGTGCTGGGCTTGGCACTGCTGGGTGAGCGGCTGCACTGGGTGAGCTCAGAGGGCTCTTCCAACAGAAAGGATTCTGCGATTCCATGATTCTATCCACTGCATTCAGTTGGGGCTATTTTAGCAGCATTCCTTTGCTCCAAAATTTCCCTCTTGCCCAGCTCCTGGGACCTGAGGCTTCAGGTCCTTCAGCTCCTGGTGCTGAGCTGCTCATGCTGAACGAGACGGCTCGGAGAGAAGAACACAGTCCATGCAATTCCTTCTGGGACATGGAGAGGGAAGGCTGTGTAAGCAGGAGCATTGTTTGCTGTGGCCTCCTCTCTGCCCTTCACGCCTTTCAGCGCTTTGAACCAGCCAAGAGCTTTCTCCAAGAGTGCAATGGAGCAGCTGTTCCTGCTCCCGGGCCTGGCTCTCTCCAGTCTCTGACCTTGCCTGGTTCTGTCCCTCTTGCTGTGCCCTCTGTTCCCCCAGGGCTCGCTGGCTGCTGCCCAGGACTGTGACACTGGCACAGATCCAGTGCTCCAGACCCTCCTTTCTGTGCCCTTGGGCACAGCAGCCTTTTCCATCTGGAAGCTCCCCATGGACAGGGAGTGCCCAGCTCCGTTCCTTGCACAGCCTCCAGGAGCCCAGGGCTGCCATCTCCAGTCCCTGCTGGCACTGGGGGCTCCCAGGTGCCTCAGGCTGCTGTGACACCGCTGCCCATGGGAGGGAAGAGGGGCAGGGGCTGTGCTCAAAATCAGCTCCATGTGCTGCTGCTGCTGCTGGGGGGTCATTTGTGCAGCCCTGGCCCAGAGTCAGGGATCAGATCCTGCCAGTCTCTTCCAGCCCTGGCTGCTCAGAGTTTGGGCCTTGGAGCCTCAGGTGGCCAAAGGCAGCTGCTGCTGGTCCCTCTGTGTGCCCGAGTTCAGCAGTGCTGCTCCATCAGTCTGTGCCCAGCAACGGGGAAAAGCCTCAGCACTGCAGGGCCAGGAGCTGCCGGGCTCTGCCTGAGCAGCTCAGCCAGCAGGAAGGGAGCTGCTCCACACAGGAACCAGGAGCAAAGGACATTCCTTTGATAGGACATGTTTTCTATTGAAAAAAGAAAAAAAGGAAAAAGGAAAAAATAGGTAAATTGTAAAAGATAAGAATAAAATCCAAGTTTTAGTAAAAACATAACATAATGTTAGTGAAAAAACCAAAACATAAATGCAAAGTTACATTCTTTGCATTAAGAAGTAAATGACCTTTTGAAAAAGAGAACTCAGTTATTTCCATTGTAAATGTGCTGATGGCATGGATCCATCTTACTGACCTCAGCAATCTCTTAAAAGATTTTGGGTTTTGTTTCCAACACTGGTATTTGAAATTGTGGTCGAAGCAAGACTAAATTTTTTTTGTGCCCTTCCAGCTCTAAGCAGAACTGGGAATGGAAACTCTGTCAAAGCCCAAATCTCTTAGAAGATGACGTTCCTTCTCAGCCTGAGAATGAGCTGCACCTTCCTTTTGAAACTGTCAGAGATTTCAAAGAGAAACTAAGTCCCACTTACGGCTTTTTGCTCTGGTTTGGAAATGCAGAAGGGCAATTCTCCATCCACCAGCTCCAGACTGCACTGCCTCAGGAGCACGGCCCACTCGCCAGCTTTGGCCCACTCGTGGCACCGCTAGAGGAGGAAGAAAGTGCAATTGCACAATTCCAGCCAATAAAGAAGGAAGAATGGGACAGACAAAACACCATGTGCAGATCCAGGCATTCAGCTGGGACTGTGGAGAGTTTTGGCTCTTGCCAGTTGGATGTGTGTCCCCAGCTGCAATCTCTGGGCCTGCAGCAGAGTCTCACTCACCTGCCAAAGCAGAAAGCTCAGGCGCTGTGCCCACAATGGGTTTGTCTGATGCAGAGCTGTAAGAGCAATGTGAGGGCAGAGCCAGCCCAGCTGGGCCCAGGGCTGAGCCCAGCAGAGCCCTGGTAGAGCCCAGAGCAGCCTCAGCACCCACAGAGCCCGGCTGCAAGGAGAGAAAGCAGAAAGTGCCCATCAGCTGAGGGCTCCTGTGCCCTTGTGCCAAGGCCTGCAGTGCCCAGGCCATGCTGGCTGTGCCCAGAGCTGTGCCCAGAGCTGCCCATCCCTGCTGCCTTTGGCACAGAGCAGGAGGGCAGGACCTGTGCCCAGCCTGCAGCCAGCCACGGCACATCCAGCCCTCAGCAGCTGCCCAGAGCAGGATGCTCCTGTGCTCGCTGCCAGCTCCCAAAAGCTCTGATCCCACCCTGCCAAGCACACAGGGACCCACCTCACGCCACCCACGGCTGGAAGAAAAGCTGCTCCCAAACCATGGCCTCAGCCTTCTCCAAGGGCACGGCCCATCCACGCCACAGCTGCTCCCAAGCACTTCCCCATCCACACTGGACCACCTGGAACGCTTCCTCTGGATAAACAAACAACACATTATTGAAAAGAGATTAGATACAAAAAGGGAAAACATGGGAAAAGGGAAAATTTCTTATCTCTGTCAGGGCCTTAAGGAAGACCCAACTCCTACATGGTAGGGAAAAACCCAGCCATGGGTGAGGGAAGCCCACATTTTCTCTCTTCCCCCCAGCACTACCCCCTAAAATCACGGTGATCCCAAAGCAAACAAGGGCTGCTTGTGGCCTCTGCCAGCCCATTGCTCAGGGCTTGCCAGCGCCCCAGCCCCTCAGGGGCTGCCCCAGCCCGGCCAAGCTGCCCGGCAGCAGCGCTGCAGCCCCACAGCAGCTCCAGAGCAGCCCCATGCAGAGGCACCTGGGAGCCCTCAGCAAGGCAGCCAGCAGCACACGGGCAGGAGGATACTGAGGCAGAGGGTGGTTCCTTCCTGGCACAGGGCTTGTGGCCATCTCCAGGCACCACTCTCACAGGGATCCCTGCAGCTCTGGCCCCTGCCCGGCTGCTCTGTCACCAGTACAAAGGCTTCAACAGTAGCACCACAGGACAAGGGGCTTCTGGCCATTTTCCCTTGCCCACTGCACGCCTGGGCAGCTGGCTGAGCACAAGCACGCTTTGCCCCCTTCAGGGCCTCAGGACCCCTCAGCCTGCTTTGCTGCTGAGCACAAGCTCCCTTTTCACCCTTTCCTGCCTCTTGCCCTGCAGACCCTGGGCAGCAAAGAAAAGCTCCTGGCAGTCTGTGTATCATAACACATTCTAGAATTATTTACAGTAATCTATAATCTATAATAATATATGCCTCAGGACCCCTCAGCCTGCTTTGCTGCTGAGCACAAGCTCCCTTTTCACCCTTTCCTGCCTCTTGCCCTGCAGATCCTGGGCAGCAAAGAAAAGCTCCTTGCAGTCTGTGTATCATAACACATTCTAGAATTATTTACAGTAATCTATAATCTATAATAATATATATAATTCTATATACTCTGTAATTTATTTATTTACAATAAAGATACAAAATGGAAAAGAAAAAAAGAAAAATCTTAAAGAAAAGGAAAATTACCTCTGGCTCAGGTTGCCCCAGCAAAGACAGCCTCCCAGATCAGCTCTCCTCCTCAGTCATCCGGCAGCACAGGCAGCCGAGCCCCGACAGGCGAGGCCGAGTCCTCCATGCCCTGCGCAGCTGATCATGCAGCCTCTGGATGGTGGAATATCGCCCACGCTGTATTTCCCGGAGGACATGCAGTGTTTCAAGTGCCAGCTGTGACACAGCACTGCTCATGTCCTCCGTCAGGCATTCCAGGGCTGCAAGAGAGAGGAACAGAGGCACGGGCAGAGCCGGATCTGCAGGGACACCAGGAGAGCCCCCTGCAAGGGCCATCCCAGCCGGCTCTTGCCATGGCCAGGAGGGAGCAGGGAGCAAGGGGATCAGCCTGAAGCTGCTGGCCACGAATGGCCCACGTGGCCCTGAAAGCTCCGTGTGCTCTGCCCACGGGAGCAGAGCCCTCCGCAGCCGGGGCAGGGCTTGCAGCTCTCCCCCAGCAGCCTCCGCTGCCAGCCCGCTGCCCTCACTCACCAGTGCAGATCAGCTGCAGCTCCTGCTGCTGCCCCCTCAGGTGCCGCCCGGCCATGCCTGTGAACACAGAGCCTGTCACGGCCCCAGCGGCACAGCTCCCTGCCAGCGGCGCTGCCGGCGCTGTGGCCACACGGGCTGCTGGCCCGGCAGGGCTCAGCCCGGCCCTTGCCGCACGCTGCCGCCCCAGGGCACGGCTGCCAGAGGGCGGCAGCAGCAAGGCCCAGGCCGGGCGGGGCTCCACGGCGCCGACCCGGGCTGACGCTAGCGGGGCAGCAGGCGGGGCTGGGGCCGAGCTGCGGCTGGCCGGGGAGGGAGCCCGGGCTCGGGACTCACCCATGAACCGGACGGCCGCCTCTCGCAGGCGCTCCTGTGGGCTCCGCAGGTAGCGCAGGGCCCGGCGCAGGTGCTCGGCCGCTCGGTTCCTGTCCTCTGCCAGCTGCAGAGAGCGACAGGAGGGAAGGGTTGGCGCGGGCTCAGCCCCTGGGCCGGGCGCTGCCTGCGCCCATCGCCGGCCTCCCCTGCCCGCACAGCCCTGAGGCGCGGCCAGCAGCCGCTGGCCAAGGGCTCCCGAGGGGAGGGGGCAGAGGGCCGGCTGCTGCCCGGGGAGCCGCGGTGCCGCCCCCAGCCCCGCCGGGCCGGGGCTCCATGGACACCCGGCTCAGGCCCACGGGAGCCTGGAGAAGAGCCCGCACGGCCCAGAGAAGGCAGCGGCGTGTGGGGCTGGCGGCCCTGTCTGCAGCAGCGGGCAGGGGCACAGCTGCCCGACCCGCATACTGAGCACCGCCCTTAGGGGCCTTCTCCAGGCTGAGGCTGGGGCTTGCAGGCCCTCCTTACCAGGAACTCAGCGAACTTCCACAGCTTCTTGTTCTTCAGCAGTCTTTCAAGATCCCTCCTCTTCAGGAACTCAGCCACACAAAGCAGAGTTTCCTGAGAAGCCTGGAGAGCAGCAGAGATGCAGAGATGCCCCCGCAGCCCAGGGCGCAGGACCCACGTCCCTGTGCCAAGGCCTGGAGGAGGCTGCAGTCTGGCAGGCGCCAGGGCAGGAGGCCAGAGGGACAGCAGCAGCCCACAAGTCCTCACCTGTACCACCCGCTGATTCTCATCATGGCAGTGGAGGAAGAGGGGCAGCAGGCTCTGGCGCAGGGGTGTCTTCAGGGCCATTTTTGCCTTTTCCTCTGCATGAGTCACCAATGTTTGGAAGAGCAGTATGGAGATGAGCTGCACCTGGCTATTGTCCTGTATGAAAGGAAGAAAAAAAGACCTCAGCATTGGCTGCACGGAGCTCAGCTTGGCACAAGCCTGCAAATCCACAGGGCATAAAGTGTCTGGACAGCACCCAGTGGCTGTGGCTGGGAGCAGTGAGCCTTACGTGGTCAAAGAGTGGCAAGAGCGCCTCAAGAAGCTGCAGTGTGATGGGGCTGGGCAGCAGCCTGTCACTGTCCAAGATGATAGAGTTGAGTAGCATGACTGTCATCATAACTATCTCTCCATCCCACAGGAGCTCCACAAGACTTTCAGTCAGGCTCTGCATGTTTTTGGTCTGTGGCGAACACAAGTTTGTGAAACGCCATCCTGCTGCTGCAGGGCCCAGAGGCCAAAGGCCTGTCCCAAAGAACTTGGGCAGCTGAACCAGGAGGCAGGAGAGCTGGGAGCAGCTGCTCCAGCACCCAAAGCCCAGCCAAGCCCAAGTGACTGCATTCCCCAGCTCAGCTTCAGCTGTTGACCTCTTCTCACCATGCAGGGATCAACAGCGAGCTTGAGAAGGGCCCTGAGCGCCAGGCGACGCTTCTCTCTGCATTCACTCTGCAGCTGCCTTGACAAAATTTGCAGGACCCTGTTAGCAGCACGTTCACTCAAGTCCAGCCACTCGAGGACCTGAAAGGCACAGGGCAGTGACAGGGACCCGGCCAACAGGAGCCCAGGGCCGCACAGGGACGGGCCCAGGCAGCAGCACAGGGCATGGGCACCATCCCAGGCAGCTGTGGCTCTGAGAGGGCAGAGAGCTGGGAGGCAGCTCAGCCAGGCAGCGCTGGCCATCAGGCTCACCTCCACAAGGAACGCCAGGGCGGGCAGCTCCCAGCGTGGCTCCTGTGTGCTGAGCAGCCAGAGCAGGTAGTGAGCGATCTGGGAACACAAGGGGATGGAGACACAGCACATCCTCCTGGCAGGAGAAAAAGAAACCAAGACTGTGGTCCAGGGGGACAAACCTCTGCCAGAACTGACACACACAGGTCTGGTCTTTCCCCAGCATCCTGCAAGGGGCCCTGGGCTATCTGGGAGGCAGCTTCTGGTGGGCACCCTCCTCTCACAGCCTTTTCCAGTCTGCTTGGCCATCCCTCGGTGACAAGGCCTTCTGGCCCACAGCCCCGGGGACTGTGTGGAGCTCCCTGGGCACAGAGCACAACTGTCAGAGGCAGTGGGGAGAAGGGGGTCTCACCTGGCCAGCAGACCCACGGCATAGTGGTGGGTGTCAGCGCAGAGCAGCGTGTCCCATCCACACGTGCGCTCCATTGCCACCACCACATCCTCGTGCTGCATTCGGCAGAGCAGGGACTTCAGGGTCCTCACTGCAAACCTGCGTGCACAGCAAAGCCCAGGTCACGCTGTGAACACTGGCTCCTGCCCAGGGACGTGGCAGGGACAGGAGGAGTGGGATGAAGCACCTGTTAGGGCTGGTGGCAAGGCCGTATTCCTCCTGGCATTCCTTCCAGAATGCATCAACCTTCTCTGGCATATCCAGAGTGCTGAAGAACACTTGGAAGAGCAGATGCACAAAGAGGTCGGGGAAATACGGCTCCACTACACGTGGGACAGGGGGCACCTGGAGGATCTTCCACATCACCACGGTTGCCTGCAAAGGACAAAGCCCCCCGAGACAGCGCTCAGTGTCGAGGTGTCCGTGTGGCAGGGCCCGAGCAGGGCAGGGAGAGGCCCGGAGAGACCTTGGCAGGGGGAGCACGGGGCCTGGTGGGCCTGAAGCTGCCCCTGGGCCAGGTTTCAGGGCAGCGCCTGAGGCAGGGAGATGCAGTGGGGGAAGGAGGATGGAGAGCTGCTGGAGAGGCAGCCTTGGGGCCAGCAAAGGCCACTTGCAGAAACTCACAGCCAGGACAAAGACACCCGTTTTGTCCCCATCGGAGGTGCAGGCGCTGTACTCTGGCCAGCTCCCCAGCACATCCAGGAGTATCAGCTGCACTGGCTCCGCAGTCCTGGCTGAGCCCATGATGGTCTTCCACATGGAAATGGCAGCTCTGTGAGGTTAGAGCTCTGTCTCAGGGGTGTCTCAGACACGGCACCGTGGCCTGGGCATCCCTGGGGCCCCAGGCTGACCACTGGCTCTGCCTCTGCCCACTGCCCCCCTGCCAGCAGCAGCCAGGCAGCCCAGCCCTGTGGGGACAGAGCCCTGAGAGGCAGCAAGGGAGCATGGCAGCAGGCTCAGGGGCTGACATGCCAGGGCTGGGAAAGGGAGCAGCCAGAGGGCCCTGGAACTCTCTGTTGCTCTGACACCTGGGACAGGTGGTACAGGCTGATGGGCTGGGGAGGCCTGAGCCTTCTGGGCAGGTGGGCCCCATACCTGTCACAGGACGGGGCCATACGCAGGAGCGTCACGACTGCATCACCCAGGTGTGCTGTGGTGAGTTTCAGCAGGGCCTTGTCCAGCCTGTGCTTGGCAGAATCATTGGCCATGAGCCAGCGGTGAATGTACCTCACCATGGCGGGCACCTGGAGAAGGCACGGGGAGACTTGGAAAGCTGCCAGAGAGAGCAATGTTCCCAGCTTCCCCAGAGAAGTGCTTCCCTTGCCAGCGCACTGCCATGGCCCCAAAGGCTCCCAGGGACCAGCAGGCGTGGTTGGGAAAGCCACGGAACTCATGGGGGAATTGAAGCCTGGCCCCAGGCTG